>NC_139018.1:159525257-160131575 GCF_964374135.1 Grampus griseus | reverse complement strand
CCTTGATCATATCAAGCAAACATCTTTTATTATGTAGATATAAGATCGCAACTTTCCTGTAACATATAAGAGGAAGCACCTCGTCAATTCCAGGATACATGAGTGTGTGGTAATCAGGGTTGTCCGTTGCATAGCAAGAAACAAATCTGGATTAATTAAACAAAAAAGTAATTTAATGGTCATATCTGAGGGAAGTGAAGGAGTGGACTTGGTGTCCGGCAGAAGTGTAGCCAAAGGTTCAGTTTGTGCCAATCAGCAGGACGTCTTCTGTGTTTCATCTGAGCTGGCTTCCTACTCAAGCAAGAGCTCTCCAGGTAGAGTTACCAGGTGGTCATGGCTGTTCCGGGCTAAGTGAGCCTTTCTTCCAGGTTGTGATCACAGAGGAAGGATTCAGGGGCAGGGTGCTTCCTCCCCCAGAAGAATGTGATTATCTTAATAAAATTCTGATTGGCTCCACTTGGATGATGTGCACAAGGGAGATGGGTTACTCTCTTTAGCCAACCTGGTTCACTTGCCCACCCTACCTGTGGCCATGAGGACAAAATGCAGAGAGGAATTCTCCCAGAGAAAAAGAGGGTCTCTGGACTCTGAAGAAAGGGGAAGGAATGCCAGACCACCGAAGCCACAGTTGTCTGCTCTTCAGAAGAACCCTCTCTTTGTTACTTAGCTGTTTTCAAGTGAGAGTGTTTGAAACTTTTAGTTCTTCATTTTGATTAGGGTTGATGTTATTGTGTTCTTTGTTTTTAGTTTTTCACCTAAATATCCACTCATAGCAGACAGCATGAATCCATAGCTTTTATTTCACGATCTGAGGGTAGTACTTCGTTCAGGGTTGACTGTCAGTCAAAATTATAAAGCAGGTGAAGGAGTTCAGTTTTAACTTCATCTTCTTTTTGGTGAATGTCCTGTATTCTATTCTCACTCCCCGGTTCCCTCACAAAGACTTTGAAATAGATCACTTTAAGAGCACAATACTTAACCCACAGAATGGTGAGATTCAGGGAAGGTTTTAGAGGTGAGGAATCTTCCAGGATACCCTCATAAGGATACTGAATAAGGCACCTGTGTGCACTGGTGTCAGGGTATATCACTGGGGGTTCATAAATTCTAAGCTGCCTTTGAGGGGAAAATGAAGACATATTTACTCTGGAGAGATTGCCATGAAGACATGGCCTAAGACTTCCCAATAAAATAACACGTTTTCTTTAACAAACGAAAAGTTTTTAGGTTAACATGATTGGTGGACTCTAGAAATGAAGTTCGTAATAAACAGCAATCACATCATACAAGGAAAGGCTTGGAACACTATGTTCTTCTTCAAATCTTGTGTAGTATGTTTTCTTGAGGTATGTTAAGCTCCACAGAACATGAAGAAATAGAGAATATGAACAGACCAATTACCAGTAATGAAACTGAATCAGTAATAAAAAAAAAACTCCCAGCAAACAAAAGTCCAGGACCAGATGCCTTCCCAGATGAATTCTACCAAGCATTTAGAGAAGAGTTAACAGCTGTCCTTCTCAAACTATTACAAAAAATTGCATTCATTCTACGAGGCCAGCGTCACCCTGTTACGGAAACCAGACAATGATACCACAAAATAAGAAAATGACAGACCAATATGACTGATGACCATAGATGCAAAAATCCTCAACAAAATATCAGCACACTGAATGCAACAATACATCGAAAGAATCATACACCATGATCAAGTGGGATTTATCCCAGGGATGCAAGGATTTTTCAGTATCTGCAAATTGATCACTGTGATACACCACATTAACAAAATGAAGAATCAAAACCAGGTGACTATATTGAGATATATTGGAAACAAGCCTCTGCAGTGCCAGTTTATTTTCTTTTACAAAATGTTAACCATTAAAACTTTTTAAAAGATACATGCTTAAACTCAACCACGGAGCTTCCGGGAAGATGGCGGAAGAGTAAGACGCGGAGATCACCTTCCTCCCCACAGATACACCACAAATACATCTACACATAGAACAACTCCTACAGATCACCTACTGAATGCTGGCAGAAAACCTCAGACCTCCCAAAAGGCAAGAAACCCCCCACGTACCTGGGTAGGGCAAAAGAAAAAAGAATAAACAGAGACAAAAGGATAGGGACGGTACCTGCACCAGCGGGAGGGAGCTGTGAAGGAGGAAAGCTTTCCACACACCAGGAGCCCCTTCGCGGGCGGAGACTGCGGGTGGCGGAGGGGGGAAGCTTCGGAGCCGCGGAGGAGAGCGGAGCAACAGGCGTGCTGACGGCAAAGCGGAAAGTTTCCCACACAGAGGATCAGGGCCGACAGGCACTCACCAGCCCGAGAGGCTTGTCCGCTCCCCCGCCGGGGCGGGCGGGGCTGCGAGCTGAGGCCCGGGCTTCGGTCGGAGCGCAGGGAGAGGACTGGGGTTGGCGGCGTGAACACATTCTGAAGGGGCTAGTGCGCCACAGCTAGCCGGGAGGGAGTCCGGGAAAAGTCTGGAGCTGCCGAAGAGGCAAGAGACATTTTCTTGCCTCTTTGTTTCCTGGTGCGCGAGGAGAGGGGATTAGAGTGCTGCTTGAAGGAGCTCCAGAGACGGGCGCGAGCCGCGGCTATAAAGCACAGACCCCAGAGACGGGCATGAGACGCTAAGGCTGCTGCTGCCGCCACCAAGAAGCCTGTGTGCGAGCACAGGTCACTATCCACACCCCCCTTCCGGGGAGCCTGTGCAACCCGCCACTGCCAGGGTCCCGGGATCCAGGGACAACTTTCCCGGGAGAACGCACGGCGCGCTTCCGGTTGGTGCAACGTCACGCCGGCCTCTGCCGCCGCAGGCCCGCCCCGCGCTCCGTGCCGCTCCCTCCCCCTGGCCTGAGTGAGCCACAGACCCTGAATCAGCGGCTCCTTTAACCCCGTCCTGTCTGAGCGAAGAACAGACGCCTTTCGGCGACCTACACGCAGAGGCGGGGCCAAATCCAAAGCTGAGCCCCTGGGAGCTGTGAGAACAAAGAAGAGAAAGGAAAATCTCTCTCAGCAGCCTCAGGAGCAGCGGATTAAAGCTCCACAATCAACTTGATGTACCTGCATCTGTGGAATACATGAATAGAAAACGAATCATCCCAAATCGAGGAGGGGGACTTTCAGAGCAAGATTTATAATTTTTTCCCCTCTTCCTCTTTTTGTGAGTGTGTATGTGTATGCTTCTGTGTGATTTTGTCTGTATAGCTTTGCTTCCAGCATTTGTCCTAGGGTTCTATCCGTCCGTTATTTTTTGTCTGTTTTGTTTATTTTCTTGATAATTATTTTTTTATTTTAATAACTTTATTATATTTTATCTTTATTTTATTTTACTTTATCTTCTTTCTTTCTTTCTTTTTTCCTTCCTTCCCTCCTTCCTTCCTCCCTCCCTCCCTCCCTTCTTTCTTTCTTTCTTTCTTTCTACTTCTACTAATTCTTTCTTTCTACTTTTTCTGCCTTTTATTCTGAGCCGTGTGGATGAAAGGCTCTTGGTGCTGCAGCCAGGAGTCAGTGCTGTGACTCTGAGGTGGGAGAGCCAACTTCAGGACACTGGTCCACAAGAGACCTCCCAGCTCCACATAATATCAAATGGCAAAAATCTCCCAGAGATCTCCATCTCAACACCAGCACCCAGCTTCACTCAACGACCAGCAAGCTACAGTGCTGGACATCCTATAACAAACAACTAGAAAGACAGGAACACAACCCCATCCATTAGCAGAGAGGCTGCCTAAAATCATAGTAAGTCCACAGACACCCCAAAACACACCACCAGACGTGGACCTGCCCACCAGAAAGACAAGATCCAGGCTTACCCACCAGGACACAGGCACTAGTCCCCTCCACCAGGAAGCCTACACAACCCACTGAACCAACCTTAGTCACTGGGGACAGACACCAAAAACAACGGGACCTACGAACCTGCAGCCTGCGAAAAGGAGACCCCAAACACAGTAAGATAAGCAAAATGAGAAGACAGAAAAACACACAGCAGATGAAGGAGCAAGGTAAAAATCCACCAGACCTAACAAAAGAAGAGAAAATAGGCAGTTTACCTGAGGAAGAATTCAGAATAATGATAGTAAAGATGATCCAAAATCTTGGAAATACAATGGACAAAATGCAAGAAACATTTAACAAGGACCTAGAAGAACTAAAGGTGAAACAAACAACGATGAACAACACGATAAATGAAATTAAAAGTACTCTAGATGGGATCAATAGCAGAATAACTGAGGCAGAAGAACGGATAAGTGACCTGGAAGATAAAATAGTGGAAATAACTACTGCAGAGCAGAATAAAGAAAAAAGAATGAAAAGAACTGAGGACAGTTTCAGAGACCTCTGGGACAACATTAAACGCACCAACATTCGAATTATAGGGGTTCCAGAAGAAGAAGAGGAAAAGAAAGGAACTGAGAAAGTATTTGAAGAGATTATAGTTGAAAACATCCCTAATATGGGAAAGGAAATAGTTAATCAAGTCCAGGAAGCACAGAGAGTCCCATACAGGATAAATCCAAGGAGAAACACGCCAAGACACATATTAATCAAACTGTCAAAAATTAAATACAAAGAAAGCATATTAAAAGCAGCAAGGGAAAAACAACAAATAACACACAAGGGAATCCCCATAAGGTTAACAGCTGATCCTTCAGCAGAAACTCTGCAAGCCAGAAGGGAGAGGCAGGACATATTTAAAGTGATGAAGGAGAAAAACCTGCAACCAAGATTACTCTATCCAGCAAGGATCTCATTCAGATTTGATGGAGAAATTAAAACCTTTACAGACAAGCAAAAGCTGAGAGAGTTCAGCACCACAAACCCAGCTTTACAACAACTGCTAAAGGAACTTCTCTAGGCAAGAAACACAAGAGAAGGAAAAGACCTACAACAACAAACCCAAAACAATGAAGAAAATGGGAATAGGAACATACATATCGATAATTACCTTAAATGTAAATGGACTAAATGCTCCCACCAAAAGACACAGATTGGCTGAATGGATACAAAAACAAGACCCATATATTTGCTGTCTACAAGAGACCCATTTCAGACCTAGAGACACATACAGACTGAAAGTAAGGGGATGGAAAAAGATATTTCATGCAAATGGAAACCGAAAGAAAGCTGGAGTAGCAATTCTCATATCAGACAAAATAGACTTTAAAATAAAGACTATTAGAAGAGACAAAGAAGGACACTACATAATGATCAAGGGATCGATCCAAGAAGAAGATATAACAATTGTAAATATTTATACACCCAACATCGGAGCACCTCAATACATAAGGCAAATACTAACAGCCATAAAAGGGGAAATCAACAGTAACACATTCATAGTGGGGGACCTTAACACCCCACTTTCACCAATGGACAGATCATCCAAAATGAAAATAAATAAGGAAACACAAGCTTTAAATGATACATTAAGCAAGATGGACTTAATTGATATTTATAGGACATTCCATCCAAAAACAACAGAATACACATTTTCCTCAAGTGCTCATGGAACATTCTCCAGGATAGATCATATCTTGGGTCACAAATCAAGCCTTGGTAAATTTAAGAAAATTGAAATCGTATCAAGTATCTTTTCCGACCACAACACTATGAGACTAGATATCAATTACAGGAAAAGATCGGTAAAAAATAAAAAACACATGGAGGCTAAACAATACACTACTTAATAACGAAGTGATCACTGAAGAAATCAAAGAGGAAATTAAAAAAATACCTAGAAACAAATGACAATGGAGACACGACGACCCAAAATCTGTGGGATGCAGCAAAAGCAGTTCTAAGAGGGAAGTTTATAGCAATACAATCCTACCTTAAGAAACAGGAAACATCTCGAATAAACAACCTAACCTTGCACCTAAAGCAATTAGAGAAAGAAGAACAAAAAAAACCCCAAAGTTAGCAGAAGGAAAGAAATCATAAAAGTCAGATCAGAAATAAATGAAAAAGAAATGAAGGAAACGATAGCAAAGATCAATAAAACTAAAAGCTGGTTCTTTGAGAAGATAAACAAAATTCTTTTTCTTGCTTTTTTTTTTTTTTTTTTTTTGCGGTACGTGGGCCTCTCACTGTTGTGGTCTCTCCCGTTGTGGAGCACAGGCTCCGGATGCACAGGCTCAGTGACCATGGCTCACGGGCCCAGCCACTCTGTGGCATGTGGGATCTTCCCGGACTGGGGCACGAACCCATGTGTCCTGCATCGGCAGGCAGACTCTCAACCACTGTGCCACCAGGGAAGCCCAAGATAAACAAAATTGATAAACCATTAGCCAGACTCATCAAGAAAAAAAGGGAGAAGACTCAAATCAATAGAATTAGAAATGAAAAAGGAGAAGTAACAACTGACACTGCAGAAATACAAAAGATCATGAGAGATTACTACAAGCAACTCTATGCCAATAAAATGGACAACCTGGAAGAAATAGACAAATTCTTAGAAATGCACAACCTGCCAAGACTGAACCAGGAAGAAATAGAAAATATGAACAGACCAATCACAAGCACTGAATTTGAAACTGTGATTAAAAATCTTCCAACAAACAAAAGGCCAGGACCAGATGGCTTTACAAGAAAATTCTATCAAACATTTAGAGAAAAGCTAACACCTATCCTTCTCAAACTCTTCCAAAATATAGCAGAGGGAGGAACACTCCCAAACTCATTCTACGAGGCCACCATCACCTTGATATGAAAACCAGACAAGGATGTCACAAAGAAAGAAAACTACAGGCCAATATCACTGATGAACATAGATGCAAAAATCTTCAACAAAATACTAGCAAACAGAATCCAACAGCACATTAAAAGGATCATACACTATGATCAAGTGGGGTTTATTCCAGGAATGCAAGGATTCTTCAATATATGCAAAACAATCAATGTGATAAACCATATTAACAAATTGAAGGAGAAAAACCATATGATCATCTCAATAGATGCAGAGAAAGCTTTTGACAAAATTCAACACCCATTTATGGTAAAAACCCTGCAGAAAGTAGGCATAGAGAGAACTTTCCTCAACGTAATAAAGGCCATATATGACAAACCCACAGCCAACATTATCCTCACTGGTGAAAAACTGAAAGCATTTCCACTAAGATCAGGAACAAGACAAGGTTACCCACTCTCACCACTCTTATTCAACGTAGTTTTGGAAGTTTTAGCCACAGCAATCAGAGAAGAAAAGGAAATTAAAGGAATCCATATTGGAAAAGAAGAAGTAAAGCTGTCACTGTTTGCAGATGACATGATACTATACATAGAGAATCCTAAGGATGCTACCAGAAAACTACTAGAGCTAATCAATGAATCTGGTAAAGTAGCAGGATACAAAATTAATGCACAGAAATCTCTTGCATTCCTATACACTAATGATGAAAAATATGAAAGTGAAATCAAGAAAACACTCCCATTTACCAGTGCAACAAAAAGAATAAAATATCTAGGAATAAACTTACCTAAGGAGGCAAAAGACCTGTATGCAGAAAATTATAAGACCCTGATGAAAGAAATTAAAGATGATACAAATAGGTGGAGAGATAGACCATGTTCTTGGATTGGAAGAATCAACATTGTAAAAATGACTCTACTACCCAAAGCAATCTACAGATTCAATACAATACCTATCAAACTACCACTGGTATTTTTCACAGAACTAGAACAAAAAATTTCGCAATTTGTATGGAAACACAAAAGACCCCGAATAACCAAAGCAATCTTGGGAATGAAAAACGGAGCTGGAGGAATCAGGCTCCCTGACTTCAGACTATACTACAAAGCTACAGTAATCAAGACAGTATGGTACTGGCACAAAAATAGAAAGATAGATCAATGGAACAGGATGGAAAGCCCAGAGATAAACCCATGCACATATGGTCACCTTATCTTTGATAAAGGAGGCAGGAATGTACAGTGGAGAAAGGACAGCCTCTTCAATAAGTGGTGCTGGGATAACTGGACAGGTGCATGTAAAAGTATGAGATTAGATCACTCCCTAACACCATATACAAAAATAAGCTCAAAATGGATTAAAGACCTAAATGTAAGGCCAGAAACTATCAAACTCTTAGAGGAAAACATAGGCAGAACACTCTATGACATAAATCACAGCAAGATCCTTTCTGACCCATCTCCTAGAGAAAAGGAAATAAAAACAAAAATAAACAAATGGGACCTAATGAAACTTCAAAGCTTTTGCACAGCAAAGGAAACCATAAACAAGACCAAAAGACAACCCTCAGAATGGGAGAAAATATTTGCAAGTGAAGCAGCTGACAAAGGATTAATCTCCAAAATTTATAAGCAGCTCATGCAGCTCAATAACAAAAACAACAAACAACCCAATACAAAAATGGGCAGAAGACCTAAATAGACATTTCTCCAAAGAAGATATACAGACTGCCAACAAATACATGAAAGAATGCTCAACATCATTAATCATTAGAGAAATGCAAATCAAAACTACAATGAGATATCATCTCACACCAGTCAGAATGGCCATCATCAAAAACTCTAGAAACAATAAATGCTGGAGAGGGTGTAGAGAAAAGGGAACCCTCTTGCACTGTTGGTGGGAATGTAAATTGATACAGCCACTGTGGAGAACAGTATGGAGGTTCCTTCAAAAACTACAAATAGAACTACCATATGACCCAGCAATCCCACTACTGAGCATATACCCTGAGAAAACCATAATTCAAAAAGAGTCATGTACCAAAATGTTCATTGCAGCTCTATTTACAATAGCCCGGAGATGGAAACAACCTAAGTGTCCATCATCGGATGAATGGATAAAGAAGATGTGGCACATATATACAATGGAATATTACTCAGCCATAAAAAGAAACAAAATTGAGCTATTTGTAATGAGGTGGATAGACCTAGAGTCTGTCATACAGAGTGAAGTAAGTCAGAAAGAGAAAGACAAATACCGTATGCTAACACATATGTATGGAATTTAAGAAAAAAAAAATGTCATGAAGAACCTAGGGGTAAGACAGGAATAAAGACACAGACCTACTAGAGAATGGACTTGAGGATATGGGGAAGGGGAAGGGTAAGCTGTGACAAAGTGAGAGAGAGGCATGGACATATATACACTACCAAACGTAAGGTAGATATCTAGTGGGAAGCAGCCTCATAGCACAGGGAGATCAGCTCGGTGCTTTGTGACCACCTAGAGGGGTGGGATAGGGAGGGTTGGAGGAGGGATACGCAAGAAGGAAGAGATATGGGAACATATGTATATGTATAACTGATTCACTTTGTTGTAAAGCAGAAACTAACACACCATTGTAAAGCAATTATACTCCAATAAAGATGTTTAAAAAAAACCAAAAACCATTCAACCACAACATAGAAAAAAAAAAAAGGTACATGCCTAAAAGAGGATGGGACCAATGGCAGGGGAAAGCCTCACCCATGCAAGCACATGACAGAAAGCACAACTTAGTTTCAGAGGCTGGGAGTCCAGACCCAGCTCCACCGTGATTGTATGCAATTCCGAACACATTGTTTAATCCTGCTGGACTGCCAAGGTTTACATCTGTAAAAGACAGATATTGAATTAAGTCATCCTTTAATACCTTATCAGTTGCAAAACTGAGTGATTCTACAATCTTGTGAGCAGTTTTTTAAAAGTTAAGAGTGGGTGGATTATCACCCAAGGTCACGTGAAACCTGGAATGGGGGTATGGCTGTACCAGGACATCACATGGAGTAACTCATACCAACAGGGCTCCTTTGTGCTTCTGATATTTGAAACCTTCTCAGTATATTTTCTTTCTGAATTGTTTGTGTTCCTAACATGGACGGTGACATGGAGTGCGTGTCCTATGTCTATCTGTATATACTGTGAGCTCGCATGAGAAATCTGATAATAAAATAACGTACTATCAGAGGAATGGCAGGGGATGATCAAAATCATGAGAAAGTCAAAGAAACCACAAAACACACAGACACAGACACCCCTCATCAAAACTCTTCTCTGCCTGATGTCTCTTAAGTATAGGGCAAATCAATATTCCCATCCAGCGGGATCAGGAGTGTGCTTGTTTCATGAAGGATATTTGGGAGTTAACTAAATTTAAAAATTAAGGAAATGATTTTTTGAGAAAATACGGGTTAAAGCATGGCTGTTCTTTAATTTCTCTGATCATGTGCGGTTGTGCTACTGGAAAATGTCTGCCCTTCTAGACACCCTTGTCAATGGAAACAGATCAACACCAAACTGGGTTTCTGCTCTCCACTTCCAGTTCCAATCAGGAGCAGTCATGGAGCATCCCTAGTGGCAGGTCAAGTTGAAGACAAATGATAACACATTTTGGTTGTAGGTCTCCTCTTACATTGCATCTAGCTTCTTCTATACCAGCAGTATTATTTTTAGAGTATTTTTCAGACCAGTCTTGAGCTTAATTGTAGATTTGCATATAAGGTTGCAAGCTCTACCTACCACATACTGTGCTTTTGACTGAGAAGTTTTCTGGCCAATATGGGGGTCTTCACGGAGATCTTAGGTGGGCTCATACTGCTGAAGCTGTGGCTAGCTGCAGCAAATATTCTCAGTATTGTGAAATCCAGGATGTAGGGTCTGTTGCTAACATAAAAATGTTCCTCAGTGATGTGCTGGCCCAAAGCTTGAGGAGGTCAGAGAGAAACTTCTCCATCCACCTAACAAAGCCTACATTGGCTGTGGTTTTAACAACCACGTCCCTTAATAAAAGCTGTCCTTGGAAAACAATATAAATAAAATAAAGTTTTATAAAGGCCCCCGAAGATTCCACCTGTTCCCCTGAGGCTGTAATGACGATCCTGACTTTAAAATCCCCTGTCTTGTTCCTTCTGAGTTTTCCCATTTCGTGCTCCCTGGGAGTTTCTCTATAAAATTAACCTGTGGGTAATGAGGAAATCAATGCCTTAATTGAAGGTCAGGTCTACAAAGATCTAGGTAGGTGTGCTCTGGATGATGGAAAAATCTCCCAGGGTGGTATCCTGCCTCCCTGAAAGAGAAGCCGGGTTGCAATTTGTCTGAACTGTGGTGGCCCTTGATTGGACTCCAACACCTTGTCTTCTTAATCTCACAATCGGGTAGTTTCCATTCCTGATGACTCCCCTCATTTGAAGGGGAAAAGGAAGAGCCCCCAAGGGCTTCATAATTAAACACAAACACTCTCACAGTCCTATGTCAAAGCTGAATGACTCTGTATCCTGTTGGTGTTGTGTTCGTGCCTTCTACACAACTGTGACCTTTCCCTTCTGCCTAGATCGGTGCCATGGCCTTGTTATTTTTCTGTTTCTTCTAGTGTCTTTCTTTTAAAAGAAGAACCAAGAGAGTGGTATTTTTGCTTTCTTTTATCTTTGGTTATTGTTAGCATCTAGGGTTGACACACTTAGCCTAAAGCAGGGAGGCCATTCTAAACACAAAAGCTACTGTACTTTCAACAACTTGATTTCCTAAACCATTGGAGGATTCTGGGATACGTGAGACTGCAGTGTAAGCATTTTATAGGGGTTCCCGTGACAGCATTATTAGCTAGCAGTTTTACCTAAATAGCCTTCGTAATGTCCTTCTTCTTCTCTCTCTCTCTTTTTTTTTTTTTGGCCAATTTACTTTCCCTTTCTATAGCTACAACTATTAAATATACATTCCCAATATCTTAGTTCCTCTTCTTTCCCTGGCGGAATATTTTCAATTCTGTAATTTCAGCTCCTGCTGCTTATTTTGGGTCATTATTATCGTGTGTAGTCCCTAGCTTAGGTATGGGTTATGCTCTAGGTATCTGTTTCAAAATTAGTTTGCTAGAGGGACTTCCCTGGTGGCGCAGTGGTTAAGAATCCGCCCGCCAACGCAGGGGACATGGGTTAGAGCCCTGGTCCCGGAAGATGCCACATGCTGCAGAGCAACCAAGCCCGTGTGCCACAACTACTAAAGCCCACGCGCCTAGAGCCCACGAACCACAACTACTGAAGCCTGTGAGCCTAGAGCCCGTGCGCCACAACGAGAGAAGCCACCGCAACGAGGAGCCCGCACACCGCAACGAAAAGTAGCCCCTGCTAGTTGCAACTAGAGAAAAGCCCGCATGCAGCAATGAAGACCCAACGCAGCCATAAATAAATATATACATATAAAAGAAACTCAGAAGATATTTCAAGTATGTTTTTTTAATTTATTTATTTTATTAATTTATTTTTTATTTTTGGCTGTGTTGGGTCTTCGTTGCTGCACGCGGGCTTTCTTTAGTTGCAGTGAGTGGGGGCTACTCTTCATTGTGGTGCACGGGCTTCTTATTGCAGTGGCTTCTCTTGTTGCGGAGCACGAGCTCTAGGCATGTGGGCTTCAGTAGTTGTGGCGTGTGGGCTTCAGTAGTTTTGGCGCATGGGCTTCAGCAGTTGTGGCGTGCAGGCTCTAGAGTGCAGGCTCAGTAGTTGTGGCTCACGGGCTTAGTTGCTCCGCGGCATGTGGGATCTTCCCAGACCAGGGCTTGAACCATGTCCCCTGCATTGGCAGGCGGATTCTTAACCACTGCACCACCAGGGAAGCCCTCAAGTATGTTTTTTAAAAAAAAATTAGTTTGTTAAAGTTCTACATGGTTCCCCACAGAAACAATGTCATAAAAGATAAACCACAGGGCAGTCCACCAAGACATTCTAGACTCACACATGGCTGGACTTCTATTCTTGGTAGCTCCGAGCTGTGGGACCCTTGATGACCTGAGCTCTGGTTATTTTTAAGAGGGGTCAGGGCACTAAGTCAATAGGGTACTAATAAGGACAGGCTAGCAAGAGCTAGCAGGGCTCCTCTCTTGGGATGGCGAGGGGAATTTCTTGGTAGTAGGCCCCTAACGCTGTGGTAGCTTGGGGTCCTAACAGGATTCACAGCTCCAGGAAGGAGGGCCCTCACAACCGAGGACATCAATTTGAAGAAGACGGTCAGAGGGAATGGGTGTTATCAGTGAGGCCAGGGATGGCTTTGTCACCTAGGGTGGAGCAGCAGGTAAGCAGGTTGCTCCTATTGGTAAATGGCTTATTTGGAAGTTAGGGGCTGTCTTAGTCAATGTCGTTACAACTTTAAAAGTCAGCCATATTTCTCTATTATAGGATCACTTGATGTTTTCAAAGATTTGAGGAACACTCATCATTTTTCTCTTAAAGCAAGGCCATCTAGTTCTCTTTCCTTGAGTCATGCCTTTATGTTTTTGCTATTGGATGAAAATGGTTATATACAATGCACTATTTTTCAATTTTCCAGAGTAGATTTGAAGGATTATTATCATTATCCTTTACTCTTCCTTTCATGACTCAACAATAATTTTTGCACTTCATTTAGCCTTTAAAAAACTAGATTAATGGATCCAAGGATGAAGTCAATTGCAGAGTGACCCCAGGAGCTTTTGCTTCAAAACTGCTATTTTTAATATCAAATTGCCATTGTTTGGAGGCAAAAAATCATTTCAAAATGATTTCAACAATCTAGAGCGGCATTTAAGAAATATTATCCCCAATCCTGCTATACGTTTTCAGATGTACTCTTTGTAGCTGAAGATTGTTTTGTAAAATCGTTTGACTGCTCTTCTTCTGTTTAATGTTGTAGTCTAGAAATATTTAGATGGCTTGCTGTTATGTCAGACGTATCCTTGAGGCCATCAGAAAGGTTAGCTCATTTTCCCAACACCAATTTGGTATTTTTTATATATCCAGGGTGGAGTTTAGAAAACCTGGGTGACATGATCAATAAGCCATTTTGAGAATTGCTCAGAACTCCATTTTATCTTTTTTTTTTTTTTTTAAACAACTTTTAAAAATCAGAGCCCCGACATAGCACTCTCCAACTGTGCCACAGAAGGCCACAAGGACGCCGGTGCTTTTTCCTGTCTATTTTTGTCCCCTACCATAGCATAGCCCTGGAAGGGAGCTTTAGAAGTCATTGGTCTGTGCCGTTGCCTTCGTGCTAAACATCACAGAGATAACCTAGCCTGTTCTAAAAGGCTAGGCAGTGGAAAGTATTTCAAAATTAACTGACAAATATCTGTGCTTAATATGTAGCTAGAACAATATGGAGCGAGGAATATGGTGTTATCCTTACCCCCAAGACGTTATATTTCATTGGGAGAGGGTAGATACATTTATGTTCATAAAACTACCATCAGAGACTCCTGAATTTGGTGTAGATCTTGAAGATCTAACTTATTGATTGCTGCAAATGTCTCCTCTTGACTTCCCTGCTTTTGATCCTATCAGTTCATCACTGGGAAATTCCAATTGCTAATAAACTTTACCCACTTCTCGATTCTAAAGGCTTTAATGTATGATAATTAGGTTTATAGAGGTTAAATGACTATTTTAAGAATCGTCAGCTGGAGGACAAATTTTGGCTTTATCAATTATTAACCTTGTGGCCTTGGCAATACTACTTAATGTCTTTGCCTTTCGATTTCACATATGTAAAATGGGGGAAAATATACCTACTCATAGGCTTGGGAGAGTTCCATGTTTGATTTTCAGAATAGTGTCTGATATGGGGTCAGTGACCATCATATCAAATGGTATTTGTTCAACAGTCATTCAAATATTTCATTGTACCTTTAATGTCTCATTTCCTCTTCCTCCTTCTGCCTGCTCTTTTCCAGGTGAAACCCCTCCGTTTGTGTGATTAATGGTATAAGGATTCAACTGTTGATCACAGAATAGGCTGTAATCGTAACTGACTCAGTCTTCCTTGTTGATTATTAATGCCACCCTTACTCCAAATAACTATGAATAGAAAAGAGAGGGTCAATTACTATGTTCCAAATACTATCCTTGTAATATTACATCCCAAGTTTGCAAAGGTACTGTAGCAAAAAAGGTGAACAAAACATAAGGCTTTCCCTCAAAGATTTTACTGTCCAGTAAGAAAGGCAGACACATAAATAACTTTCTTATTCTCTCATTCTTAAGTCTGAAGGGCCAACCATGGGTCACCAAGCATTTGAGAAAAGCCTGCAGCACAATAGTAAAACACCAGAAAAGAAAACCGACCCCAAAGGAAAGAGAAATAATTCAGGGAGGAAAAAAGAACTTAAAAAATACTCAGAAACTATGACTAGGATACTCAGAGGAGCTTGAAAAGATGGGGCGACATTCGTGAGAGGGGAACATGAGGTGAGTCATCCAAGCCAGGTAACAGGGGCCTTAACTCCACTTTGTTGATAGTGTTTTTCAGCAACATGGATGGACCTAGAGATTGTCATACTGAGTGAAGTAAGTCAGACAGAGAAAGAGAAATATCGTGTGATATTGCTTATATACAGAATCTTAAAAAAATGATACAAATGAACTTATTTACAAAACAGAAACAGACTCACAGACACGGAGAAGGAACTAATGGTTACCAGGGCGGAAGGGTGGGGGGCGGGAGGGATAGTTAGAGAGTGTGGGATTGGCATGTACACGCTGCTATATTTAAGATGGATAACCAACAAGGACCAACTCTATAGCACAGGGAACTCTGCTCAATATTCCGTAACAACCTAATTGGGAAAAGAATTTGAAAAAGAATAGATACATGTATAGGTACAACTGAATCACTTTGTTGTATACCTGAAACTAACACATTGTTAATCAACTATACTCCAATATAAAATAAAAAGTTTAAAAAAGATCAAAAGCTAAAGTTTGTTCTGGGCTTAGCTTCCAATTTTGTGAGGTCCTTAATAAAGTCCATGACTGTGTCACCGTCATTCCATTGGTGAAGTCCTAGTGTTAGCACATTCATTTCTTGGAAAATATTCATTCCTTGCTGGAATAGTGTGTGTGTGTGTGTGTGTGTGTGTGTGTGTGTGTGTGTGGTATGTGCATGCACATGCCCAGTATCATGGTTTGGTTTTGTTCTGCTCTGCTTTAGAGACTCCTGTCTTTTCAGCTGCATACACACCGTAGCACATAGGATCAAATGACTTTGGATCTTTGGAGCTTGGAGCTTAAGAAGCTTAAAAATGATCTCATTTTACAGGTGAGAAAACCAAGACCCAGAGATGTTTCCAAAGGTCACACAGTCATTTAGGGGCCTGGCTCAGGTCTTGGTCTCTGGCCTGATAAATACCAAGTAAAAACCATGGAAGGTTAGAAAGGCAGAGTGGACTTCAGTAGGAAAGGAACTTGAGCTGAGCCTTCAAGGACGTGTAAGAATGACATGGCGTCTCTGTTCCCATCTAAGTGGAGGGTAGAGGGAATTATGTCAAATATTTAAACACTGTTAGAGGCATAAGTGAATAAGATTTGTCTGAGGACAGTAAGTAGACAAGTGGGAGAAGATAGACGTAGTACGGCAACAGAACACGAGGTTGTTGCTTGCATGTGAAGGGTCGCTAATGCCAAAGAGAAGGATTTCGTACTTGATTCTGTAAGCAGTTAGAAGCAACTAAAGCTGTTTGGATAGGAAAGCAGCATGTTTGGTAGAGTCTCAGGAAAATGTGTCTTGTGTCATTAAATGGGATTGATCGTATTGTAAAGAGAGTGGACGCAGGAAGACCAAACTGCCATCTAAGAATGAAAATCATCTGACCGAGATCATCCGAGAATGAAGAGAACTAATAATCTCTTCCTAGAGCCATTCTGTAATAAGATACGGAGAAGGAAAAATTCAGACGAACATTTCACCTGGTGTTTGAATGGCTAGTCCATATATATATATATATATATATATATATATTCCTAAATATGTTTTGACTTCTTTCTGCTTTAAGCACAATTAGCCTTTTCTGGCTTTCTCCATTGACTTCCTAGATGTTCTTTTCCCTGGTTCTTTTTCCCTCTGTATAATTGATATTGCTCCTTTCTTTTTTCCATACTATGTCCCACACCATGATTCCTATCATTCCACCTTTAGCCCTCTTTCCCTCACACTCCAAATTTTCCTGGTTGAACCCGGTCCCATCCTTGGCTTCAGCTCTCACCTATAATCTGCGATTCCTCGAATCCGCTGTGATCTCTCTACTGCACTTCAAACCCAGATTTCCATGTGGATGAGCCACAGTCAATGCAAATCCAAAGGCTCCCAAATAATTTCATGTCTCTCCTCAATCCATTCCCCCAACTTTTCTTCTTGGACTCTTCATCTTGGTTACATCATCCATCAAGATACCAAAGCTAAGAGCTTGGAGGTTTCTGTGGCTCTTGTGGGTCTCCTAGTTCTGATGTTCCAATCCACCCTATTATACCACTCTCAAAAATATCAAGTCTGCTTGAACACCTTTTACGGTTTCTCGTGGGTATAGGATAAAATTCACACTCATGGTAGGATAAATATATTCCTTAATAAGCTGGTCTCATATTCCTTCCGGAATCATGTTCTGCTGGCCTGCCCTGTTCACCCTCTTGGTTTAGGAACTCCCAGTCTGATGTCTCTGATTTGCTCATCTATCTGTCTCCTCATTCTTCAAAGCTGACCTAAGGTATCAGCTCTCTTGTGATGTCTTCCCAGAACCACCCGCTACAAGACTCCCTACCCTCTATGCTCCGTGGTACTTTGTTAATCCTCCTGCTTACATGGTGTGTTCTGGTTACTAATGTGGTCTTCACTTCCTTTACTGGACTACAGAATCCTTGATAAGAGAGATTCTATTTGATTCATCTTTTTCCCAGGGCCTCGCAGTGTGTCATATAAAAGTCTGTTAAATTGAATAGAGAAATAATAAAAAGGTTGACATAGGGGATATTTTCTTTCTGATGTTAGCATCCTAATTATTAGAAGACATGGGAGGCCTGGGAGGAGAACTAACTTGTAATGAGCATCTACTTTGTGCCGTGCGCTACACAATGTGGTTTCCATCTTTGCTCATTTGATCCTCTTAGGGATGTGATAAAATTAGTATTATTATCCCCACTTACATTTAAGTAAAATGAAGTTCAGAGAGTTGAGTCACTGGCAGACTCTAATTTATAGATTCCAGGTCTTGGAAGTCAGTAAAAACTACGACAAGGACTCAAATTAACTTGAGTTCCCCTAAAGCCATAGACACATTAAATGACTCAGAAGAAACGAGAAGTGGTCTGAGTTCTAGGGAAAAAAGCTATATAAATATGATAATGACATTTTCTTATTCCAAACCCTTTCAATTGCATTGTTTTTGCAGACAAACTAACTAATTCCAATTCTTCAGCCTAGCGTTTAGGAGCAAAAAGCTGGATGGTGACATTCATTTCCACTCCTCACGGCCATGAATTCCACCTACACGCTCTGTCCTGGTGGAATGAACTCCAAGGACTTATGCATCCTTCTACCTTCCGACTTTTGCTCACTCTTCCTCCCCCCTGGAATGCACTTTGTCAGAAAGATACTTGCAGTGCTAATTAGCTTACTTAGCCTTATCATAATTAAATATATGGTTTTCGTAAGCTTTTGGAAAAATGAAATTATTAATGGGCCACCATTGCAAACTCTATGGCAGTTCAGGAATGTCCCGCTGCAAAAATACCCTAAAGAAGAACCGATTCACTTTGGTACATTACAAAAGAAGAAAAGAAATTGGTACTTCCATCAACATGATGAAACATTGCCAGAAACATTGCTTGAAACATGGAAAGATGATTGAAACTGAAGGATATAGAACGTTGTTGTTGTTGTTTTTTTAACAACCATTCTGAACGAACTTACCACATCTGTTAACCTCCTAATCTAAACTTTCCCTCAACCAGTTCTTTCAGCTACCCCATGCCCAGTTCCCTTACGTATAGCTCCAGCCTTGGTGAAAGATCCAATGGCCCCATTCATCTGCCTGTTGGATTTGGTTCAGGAGTAGCCAAACTTTGTTCAGTTCTCCAGTTTTCAGTCAATCTCTGGTCCGGCATGTATAGTACAGTAATTACACAGTTACACAATGGAGCATAATGTATATTTTCCGGCACATTCAATGCTGTGTTTCCTAATTACAATTCACTAACTTAGGGTAGGGGGAGGGAGACAGTGTCTCTAAAGATGATCGAAGCACAGCTGTTGGGCGGATCCTCCCCACAAATGTAAACCAGAGGAGGGGGCTGACCTCAGAGCTGGCTCACTCCAGGATAATTTCCCTCCACCCCTCTCCGACCCTACAGAAGTGAGCCTACTTTTGTTCCTATAGTTTTATAGGAGGTTAAGTTTTTCATGGGTCGTGTGTAAAACTTTATTCCTCTAGATGAGCAGTGGTAGACGTATGTGATATTCAGAGAAACAGCACATCAATTATTACCCTATTGTTTGAGCATTATGGCCCTCTTCCTCAAGGAGTGTGTAAAGTCTCTTGGAGAAAAAGAGAAAATAAAAAGTCAAACGACTTGGGGCATGGAGGATTGTTATATTTACAATCTCTTATCTGAAATCCCAATCCAAACCAAATATGATGCCTTTGTTTGTTTACTTATTTATTTATTTGTTGACTATTCATCTGGAGGCCAAAACTGACCAGATTGGACAACTCACTTGGCAAGATGACCTGATCTGCCTTGTTGCTAGGCTCTTAATGGTCTTTATTTGTCCCACTTAGTGTGACAATTCATGGTTTTGCTACAGAAATATTAATGTGATTGATTCGAGGGTACCACCTGTATGGATCCCATTAGGATATGACATTTGGACCAGATCTGCTTTGTGAAATTTGAAAAACTCTGAACTCTAGCTAAAGGGGCTTTGAATTACGGATTAAGACCTGAAATGCAGGAGAAACTCTCTTGATTTGAAGCACCTCTCTCTTGAGACACCATAACCTGTCCCTCTAACTCACACCAGCGATTCTTCAGTGTTATCTGCATCTGAAATCCACTGACCTCCCTTCCTTGTGTGGCTCATCTCCATCCTTTTTTTGTTGCGGTACGCGGGCCTCTCACTGTTGTGGCCTCTCCGGCAGCGGAGCACAGGCTCCGGACGCGCAGGCCCAGCGGCCATGGCTCACGGGCCCAGCCGCTCCGCGGCATGTGGGATCTTCCCGGACCGGGGCGTGAACCCCTGTCCCCTGCATCGGCAGGCGGACTCCCAACCACTGCGCCACCAGGGAAGCCCTCTGTATATATTTTGATGATTGAAACACCTGAGTACCACTAGTCAGTGCACAGCAAGGAAATGTTACTAAATTGTACTCTGTGGAAAGGAACATCTTTCAGGGCTTTCAAAGATTTCCCATAAGGGAGACTTTAAATCAACATGCTATACTTCATTGCAAATTAAGATCTGTGCAGAAGAAACATACATATATTCTTATTATATTTATATATTACATATTATATTTTATATGTTAATATTCTATAATATATATTTAAATCTTTTCATGTTATTTTTCATATTAAATGCTCAGTATGCTATTTTAAAATATTGTTTTTGTTTTTCTAAACCAGCCTGATGGAATTAAAGTGGAACTTTCGTTTTTAACTTCATAGGTTTCTACTTTACTTGAATTATTTTAATAATAAGATGCACGACTTTCATAAAGAAAGGAAGAGACAGAGAGAAGAAAAGAAAGCTAGTAGTGCCAATGTATCTGAATATTGCCTATCTTGGCTTGATAATAGAACTTCTTAAAAGGTCATTTGGTAAAGTAAAAGAAATGACTTGGAAAAAAGAAATACTCCCAAAGGAAAATTGTTTTGAACAATTAAATCATAATAATAAGAATTTAAACCACTTAGCAATTAGTCTTTTCATGAACGCCTACAACTCCAAAATGATTTTTACAAAAATGAATCTTGGCAACCAATTAATGGTTGGTCTAGTCTAATTTATTTGATTTTCTTGAGGACAGAGAAAGCCGAAGAAGATTCCTAGAAATGATAGCCATTTAAGGTATTCAAACATGATAATATTTTTGAAAAGCCTATTACATGGATTACAAATTAAAATATTGTACCTTCTTTCTTCTTATCAAATACACTGCAATAACTTTGAAGCAGTTTGCATTCCTATGCTTTAAGTAAGCCTGCATGATGCAGACACATCCTACACACACTGAGCCTTATTACATTCTTATTATATTCTTCTGTTAAATAAAGAACCTAATAAACCATTTTCAGTAATTATCGGTAACTTTATTTAGAAACAAAGTGTCACCATCTGCATGCTAATGATTATAACAAACTCATTGTTACATTAAATGCAAAACAGCATCCTCTTACTTAAATATATATTTAAATTTATTTTTACAAGTAAAGCAACAGGGACGAAGTTGCAACATTACTGGTTATTTGCTAAGCCATCTCTCTCTCTCTCTCTCTCTGTAGTGACTATAAAGCTAAGAAACAGCTTTCAGGTGTAGCTCATGGAACGTCAGAATAACAGGCTTCTGTGAGCTTATACAAATATATGTGATATTTTATGTTTTAGTTTCACTCTGTATGAAATATCTTAACACATAAAATATATTTTATATTCTTTCATATGAATCCTTTTATGATTCATCAAAAACAAGACCAAAAATTTACACACCCTTGTAATTTATTTCACTCAACACATTTGAAAAAGGTTATTGGATTGATAAGAAAGGAGAGAAAAACATAAATTAATTGGAAGCACTGATATGTAATTAAAAAACTCAACAATTGCATTTATTTCTCCAATGGTCCCTGTGATCAAGAGCTTAATAATACAGTTTTATGGGCATGACTGTGTCCCGATGGGAAGCAGGGTACCAAATTCTCAAAACTGCATTGCCCATGTCTCTCAAGGGCTTGTGATTAGAAACAAAAAACAAAACCAAACCAAGTCAAACCAAACCAAAAAAATCCCATGGCAACATTTGAAAATTATAGAAAATGACAGAAGGGCTTGATTTTTACATCTCTTTGTCATCTGATGCCTACTCTTATTTCTTTTGTTGGGAAGCAGAGGAAGAAAAAAAAGTGGGAGAATCAAAAAGAGAAGGAAAGGGCTTCCCTGGTGGCGCAGTGGTTGAGAGTCCGCCTGCCGATGCAGGGGACACGGGTTCGTGCCCCGGTCTGGGAAGATCCCACATGCCGCGGAGCGGCTGGGCCCGTGAGCCATGGCCGCTGAGCCTGCGCGTCCGGAGCCTGTGCTCCGCAACGGGAGAGGCCACGGCGGTGAGAGGCCCGCATACCGCAAAAAAAAAAGAAGAGAAGGAAGGAGCAAAAAGACTTGAAGGGGCAGTAAGAGGAACTGGGCAAAGTGAAAACAGACAAAGGGGTTGTTTTAGCTGCCACTACACATGCTCTTTGGAAAAGACGGGGCCCTCCTTATTCTGCTCACGGCCTTTCTTGCGCTGCCCACTCTGCCCCGTCCTGGCCCACCATGACCCCAGCATCTGTCTGTGGGTACCTGTGCCCAGAGGAAGGGTGGCAGGGGGCCTCCCCACGGTTTCCATGACACCCAAGTAAAGATCCTTCAGATATTTGTGATCTTGGGGAAGCACATTAGCTTCTCTGAGCTTGTTTTCTTGTTTCTAAAATGGGAAAACTGCTGATGTTAGAAACCGTTTCAGAGGAACAACAAAAATAACACACATGTCCACACATGCACACACTCACATCCTGCCCTTCCCCTAAAACTAAACAGGCGTGGCCTTATAGAGTCTAAAAAATAAACACATAAATAAATAATAAACCTCCCCGAATCATATATTTTTTGATTACCCAAGTGAAGACAAGACACTCTGTAGAGAGAAATTTAAATAATATATAACTCTCAAAATAGTCACTTACTGCCTTATTCTGGTATATTCTTTTGGAGTTTTTCTTCAATGAATATGCATACATGTATTTTTATTCCCAAACACAGATGTATATATCATTCTGCAACTTGCTTCTTGAAGGTGACAGTACAATTCAGACTCCTTTTCATGTCAATACATACACTAGATCAATCTTGCAAATTTTAACGGTTGTCACTTACATGGCTACGTTATAATTTATTATAGTGAATTTTCTTGATGTTTTTGCATATATATATAGATAGATAGAGATATATAATATCAATTTTTCTGTAGGATAGGTCCTAGAGTAGAATGTTTGTGTGACAGGAATGGTGCATTTGAGGTTTTGATAACACCAGCTTCCCTCTAAAAAGACATCCAGATTTTTTCCCTTTATACTTAGCCTTATCAAGGGATAATTGATATACAAAAGATGCACACGTCTGATGTATATATCTTGGTGGGTTTGGACATAGGCATACACCCATGATACAATCACTAACAAGGTACTAAACATACCCATCACCTTCAAGTTTCCCTTGTGTTCTTTTTTGTATATGTGTGTGTGTATTTGGTAAGAACACTTAACATGAGATCTATCCTCTTACCATTTAAAAATATGCAATTCCAGGGGGTTCCCTGGTGGTCTAGTGGTTAGGATTCCTTGCTTTCACTGCAGTGGCCCAGGTTCAATCCCTGGTCAGGGAACTGAGATCCCACAAGCCATGTGGTGCGACCAAAATAAAAATATTTTTAAAAACGCAATTCCACATCACTAACTACAGGTACTGTGTTATCTCTACAGATGGTACAGCAGATCTCTAGAACTTCATGTGGCATAGCAGAAACCTTACACTCATTGAAGAATAATAACTTCCCCCTCCACCCAGACCCTGGCAACTACCATTCTATTCTCCAAGATTGCCAACTTTTAAAATTGCCAATATTTTTATTGCCAGTATTTTAAATTTCAGTTTTCCAAGCTAGAACATCAGGGTCATCATCCAACTTCTTCCCTTCATTTTTTAGCCTCCTTCCAAACTGACACCACATTCTGTGATGATTCTTCTGAACTGTCCCAATTCTATGCCCCCATTTTTATCATCATTGTTACTTTCAGAGCTCTCTTAGCAGAAACTTCCAACTGTTCTCCAAAATACTTTCTTTTTTCTCCTTGGGCACATTAGGAGCGCACAGTTTTCCCACGCTCCAGGCGTGGCCACGACAATGGACAGAGAACAGAAATGGCACATGTCCCTTCCAGCCTTGGTCACCAAGAACCTCAGTGCTCTTCGTCGTCTGCTGGCTGAGTCCTGCTGACAGCGAGGCCCAGGGGGGTGGAGGGGCCACAGATGCCGAGCCTGGGTCTCCGAATGACTGTGTGGAACTGACCCACTGCCCAGAGCAATGCTTCTCGTGTTGGGCTGTGGTCCGTGTGGTCGCTTTGTTACAGCCGTCAGCCTGCATCACACAGGATGCTCACACTATCGTAGCCGCCCCCTTGCTGGCCTCCTGCCACCTGCTTCTTCCCCTTCCCATAGCCCTGACCCCAGAAGAGTCCTGCACCACCCTGGTGGTAACTCCCTACTTTGAAGCCGTCAGGAACTCAACATCCTTTACTACAGGGCCACTCTTTCCATGAGGCTGGTCTTCATCCCTCCCCCACCCCCACCCCCGGCTCTGGTGCACAGACTGACATGCATGGTGTTCAGTACATACGTGGGGGGTGAACCAATGCATGATGTTACCTTAGAAGCAACGTAACAGAACCTCTAGGAAGCAGTTTCATAAAAATGATTTTGCTACACAGGACTATTCATCTGTGCTTAACAATTGGTGAGAATAGTGATTTCATGGTTCACCTCTTCAGGTGGGGTAAAACAGCGTGCTTCTGGCGTTACTGATTTCTGCTCACAACGGTCTAAGCTTAAAAAGGCCTGAGAGCTCATCTAGAGCAATGTCCTCATCCTGCAGGTAAGAAAACTGCCACCCAGACGGCTGGATGAACTTGCTCCAGACCATGCAGCCTGTGTGACAGACTCAGAGGAGCGCCCAAGCAAGCCCAGTCCCAGTGCCCAGATCTGGCTTCCCTGACACCTATCGCCACCGAGAGCAGCTGCAGAAAGCAAGGGACATCCGCCTTCTCCTGTCTGCTCTGATTCAGCTCACTTGCAGGCTCAATTTAACGCTCTATTTAAAGCTTCTGTGCCTGTTGGTTCCCCGAGTCTCGAGTCTCGGTCCCCCAGCCCACTCTGCAGGGGACAGGGTGTTAGGTCTGGCTTCTTAATCTGTATGCACATCCTCAGTAGGCAGACCGAGCTCTTCTGTGGACATGGCCTTTTTCACTCCTCGGGGCCCGAGGCTACGAGGGGGGAGGGAAGCCGTCTTTCGAAGGGGGAGGGAAGTCGTCTTTCGAATGCATTGGGAGGAATGGCAGGTTTGTAACTGTAATTATACCCCACAGATGATAACTGTTACTTAAAAGATGTATTGTTCCTTGTACTTGGGATTAGAAGCTCAGCGATGGCCCTGTTTAGAAATCAGTAATGCAGTGAGCCAAGCTTTTGGCTCAAAGAAATTCTGATCTAGTGGGAAGACAGGATGGGAAGACACTGGTGCTTTGGGTCACGGTCGCAGACTATAAATGAACTGAAACATTGTATGGCATTTCTGACTGTCCTGAGCTCCTTCTGGCTGGGTCCCCTTCTCAGATGCTCTTCCTGTCCTTACTGGTACTTCTGCATCATGGCTTGCTCTGTCTCCAAGCCCCTCCCTGTACACGGAATGTACATCCCAATGGGAAGTTCACAGTGGGAGAAATAATACGCCACCTGAGCTGTACTGGTTATATTTTGGTGTATAAAAAATGGAATCTAAAAAAAAATGATACAAATGTACTTATTTACAAAACAGACTCACAGACTTAGAGAACGGACTTATGGTTACCGGGGGAACAGTGCGGGGGAGGGACAGATGGGGAGTTTGGGATTGACATGTACACGCTGCTATATTTCAAATAGATAACCAACAAGGACCTACTGTATAGCACAGGGAACTCTGCCCAATATTCTGTAATAACCTAAATGGGAAAAGAATTTGAAAAAGAATAGATACATGTATATATATAACTGAATCACTTTGCTGTACACCTGAAACTAACACAACATTGTTAATCAACTATGCTCCAATATAAAAAAAACCCCAAAAAAACCACCCCAAACTGAATGGCTTAAAAGCACAATGGTTTATTATCCCCACGATTCTGTGGAGGAGCTGCGGGTTCTCCTGCTGGCCTCCCCTGGGCTCACTTGTGGGGCTGCCTTGAACTGGAGGGTCTGCTGAGGCTGGGCTCAGTTGGCAGAGCTGGGCTGGCCAGGCCCCTCTGTCCATGTGGACTTAGGGTTCCATGGGAACAAGCACCAAAGAGAAAGCATTTACCCTGTGCATCATATATGCTCATGCTTTATGGGCTCAGAGCCAAGGTCAGAGGGACAGATACGTATGGGATGGCTGCCAGGAGCCATGATGCATTGTGGACCATTATGGATACAATCTAACACGTTGGTGATAAGAGGTACTAAGAAAAATAAGGCAGGTGGTAGGGAATCCATAGAGAGTGACAGCGTGGTTATTTCAGGTGTGAAGGTCAGCATGATTCTCTGCGAAGGGCAGACAGTAGATCCTGTGCAGGAGGGTAGAGGCCAGGTGGATGGGAGGGGAGAGGGTTCCAGCCACATGGGCAGCATGTGCAAAGGCTCTGAGTGGGAGCCACGAGGGGGTCAGTATGGCTGGAGGGATTGAGCAAAGGGAGAGTATGGGCATAGTCGGTGAGACAGCCAGGACCAAACCATGGAGGCCTTTGTAGACTGTGGTAAGGAAAACATTTACTCTGCGATTTTAAAAAGGAAATTAAGGTTTTTTAAGATGGTAGATGCCCATGAAATATTTTAGTTTTATCCTACAGGTGAGTTAGTTTAACAGATGTCAAATGTAGAAATTCTCAGTACGTTATCTGAATATCCTGCCTGTAATTCCCTTTTCTTATTAGTGTTTGGAGAATCACATTTGAAGGACACTCAAGAGAATACGAATAGGCCAATGCTTACTAGTTTTGTGTAAAGTGTAAAGCTTGAACACATTCTTTTTTACATTTGACAAAAAGTCAAGCTAATTCCTATGCAGTCTGCTGAAGAAACTTTTCGTATCCATGGCATTTATGTCCCCCTTTACTGAGTGCAAAGCTGCTATTTTTTTTTTTTTTGCGGTACGCGGGCCTCTCACTGTTGTAGCCTGTCCCGTTGCAGAGCACAGGCTCCGGACGCGCAGGCTCAGCGACCATGGCTCACGGGCCCAGCCGCTCCGCGGCATGTGGGATCTTCCCGGACCGGGGCACGAACCCGTGTCCCCTGCATCGGCAGGCGGACTCTCAACCACTGTGCCACCAGGGAAGCCCACAAAGCTGCTATTTTTGATGTTGATGGGAGTTCAAAGTTTACTGATCAGAGAAGTAGAGGAAACCAAAGATATAAGGCCACAGACTGTCTTAAAGCAAAGAGCCAGGACTCACCCGGCGGTCCAGTGGTTAAGACTCTGTGCTTCCACTGCAGGGGGCATGGGTTCGATCCCTAGTTGGGGAACTAAGATCCCACACACCACGTGACTAGGCAAAATTAAAAAAAAAAAAAAAAAAAGAAAGCGAAGAGCCAGGATGAAAAAGGGACTGTGTCGAGGGGCAGGAGGCAGGTATACTGTGAATTGATCAAGACCCCCCCCCTCTATGAAATGAGCAGCTCTCCTTGACTCAGCACTTTCCTCATCCATCTTATTTTATTTTCTCCGTAGCACTTATCACCCTGAGATCTTTGAGGATGGAAATGTGATGATGATTTTTATTAGTTATTTACTATATAAGAATTATCTCATTATTATTCTGCCCCCAGAGTCAAGGTCTATCTGACCATAATCTTCCTAGAAGTTGGGTCCCTGTTTTTTTTGATTCGTTGGCTGTATGACTTCAAGCAAGTCCTAAATTTCTTATGCCTCAGATGTATAATTTGTAATATGTAGGGTTTTTTGCATACCCTCCATATTTTATTTCTCTTTAAAAAACATGACTTTTGGGATAATTCCACATTTGGCTTTGAATGAGGAGACTAGGACATTAAGGAAAAATGTAGAAGCTGGGAACAGAGAATGTGGGGTTTGAGAATTGAAAGAATGAACAAGATATGCCAGGAATCCAAGTTTTTGAGAAAAGTGAGGGAGAAGAGAAGCTTCCTTTTCCATCATTCCTTTTTCTGCTTTGAATGCCTAGACTCCTTCATGGGTTTCCTTGTTGAAGTTCAATTTTTTTTTTCTTGGTTAATATTACCTTATCCTGTCTCTTGGAGGCAAGCACAGAATCCCGTTTGCAAATTAGTTTAAGCCTCTCACACAGGGAGATATTGTCAAGTGTGATGTTGGGGGGAATATTGAAGCACAGGTAACCCTTAGCCCCAGGGCAGCATCACCAATACCGCGGGTATTCCCAAATAGAGAATTCCCAGGAGAATCCATAATTAATTATGGCTATTACATCCTCAGGTACTATCCATACCTTGAGTTTCTATGGTTCTATGAGATTCTTGTCTACGTGATTCATGGGTTTTCAGGAGAGCTCTTTGTCATAGATTCTATTTCAAATCTGCTAATTCATGAAAAAGTTTCTGATCCACATTTTTAAAAGGTTTACTGGTGTCCTATTCTTTACACTATGAATAGATACACAATCTCTAATACTAAAGCTTAAATGTTATACAACGTACAGTCTTTTTTTTTGCGGTACGGGGCCTCTCCCGCCGCAGAGCACAGGCTCTGGACGCGCAGGCTCCGGACGCGGAGGCTCAGCGGCCATGGCTCACGGGCCCAGCCGCTCTGCGGCACGCGGGATGCCCCCGGACTGGGGCACAAACCCGCGCCCCCTGCATCGGCAGGCGGACTCCCAACCACTGAGCCACCAGGGAAGCCCACAAGGTACAGTCTTAAAGTCCAAGTTACGACTTCAATTTCTCACTTACCTCATCTCTGATGTGCTTGTTATTTCGTCTCTATTCTTCAGAGGGAGAAAGTGCAGGACGACAGTCATTAAGGGTCTAAATTGGTTGTTGCAGTTACTGCCAATGGTGACAGTCCTTTCAGTGACCTCGCTTTGCCTCTCGATGATGAGAGGGGGGACTAGGCCTGCTGGGCTCTGCTCGAGGTGGGGGGGCGGGCAGCAGGGGTGCAGAGGCAGCATGCATGTGTATCCTCCAGCTTCTGAGATTCAGTCTTCCATCTCTGAACCACTTTTGCGGGGCTGGGGGCAGGAGTACCGCTTCTTCTAGCCAGATAGGAGTACCAGTTTCTTACTGATAAGAACACGTAGGCATAGAGTATATGTAAGTATCTAGCTTTGTCCAGATAAGGAGACCATTCTTACAGTTTCCCCTGGGCTTGGATAATCTGTCCAAGGCACAGTCAATTCTTGACCCAGCTGGCTCCCTAAAGTCTATTTTTCTTCTGTGTTGGGCTTGTCTCTCGGAAGTCAATGGTCAATTTTTTGTTTTTAACATTATCCTCTTTCTGCAAAATCCAACCCAGAAGTTGCCTGGTTCTTTTGTCTGCTAATTCCTCTATTCAGAGCTATCTATTCCTGCTTTGGGAGGACAGAGAGATCTCCCTCTCTTCCTTAAAACCACCTAGTTATCAAAATGACTACAAGACTGTCAACTCCTTGAGGGCAGGAATTACAGATTATTCATCACTGTATCTTCATTAGTGCTTAAATACTAGATAAATATATGTTTTGTAAATAAGGTATATGAAACCAAAGTGGAGCAGAGGAAGTTCAACACATATCGTGTTTATAACAACTGGATTTCCAGACATTTCCAGTATAATAGATGTACTTTCTGTCCTTCTCCTCTTTTTCAAATAACTCCAGCCAAACTTCTAGATTGTGTACCAATTAATGTTCGAGATTATTTTATACACACACACACTGTATACATATATATGTATTTCTGTGTCTCCTATGGTGCTAAGCACAATGTTTGGCAAATCCTAGGCACCCGGTAAAAATCCCTTAAGGGACTGAATGTGATTTTTTGAGCCAAGTTAGTTTATTTTTCAGAAGAATTGAGTTTTAGTGAATTAAACTTTTATGATCTTAGCAAATCCTTCATACAAACCAGTTGGGAAAACACCTATAATTTATGCTTCACAGACCTTCTGTCTACATTCTAAAATTTTATTTGCAGTGCCTACACTAATTTGAATGAGATGAAAACCAAGTAAAAAAACCCCCAAACTAGCGTTGAATGTTTTTAGAAATTTAGGACTGTAATAATCTTATTTCTTCATTCCCTGTTTCTCTTACCTCATTGAAGTATGAGATTTAAGGTTTGGTGAATTGTAAGTATATTTTGTATGAATTTTAGACTAAATCAGAGCATGTAATAGAAATTCTAAATGGAAATTGCCTCAGTGATATTATTTTCAAATTTTGTTGAACTATTTTGGTTTAGCTATTTGATTTTACTAATAATGTACCAAATGTAACTGGCTTTTGTGAATTATATCAAAAACACATCTATTTTTGAAGTATTGAGGGCAACAATGAACCCTTGGGTGGAAGACTCAGACACTGACAATAGTAGAGCAGAGGTTGAAAGCAGAGGCTTTGGATTCTCTGTTCTGGGTTTGAATTCTTGTGTCAGTGCTTCCTGGAAGTAAAGCTACTGAGCTATGTGGAACCCTAAGAGGTGGCCTGTATTGAGGGCCTTCTCCAAAGCATGGCTCCCTCCGAGGTTCTCTTCTCTGAATAGAAGTCTTTGGGATCTAGAGGGGGTTATGGAAGGAGAAGACATTAGGAAAGAGAAAAGAAAGCCTCATTCATTGGGGCTGATTAATTATTTAAACAAGAACTTGCAAAAGAAAAGAAACTGAAAGGTCAAAGAAATGAGTAAACGCCAATACTTGCTCCCTTTCACACTTGAGTAGAGATTTCTTAGAATGAAACAGGTTGACATGCTGCATTCCTATCACCATCCATAGAGATCGTGAAACACAACATTTGCAGTGTCTGATTATACAAGAATCAACTGGCTTCCTGAGGAGGAAAACAGTATTTCACACAGTCTGTATGTCACTAATGGGATCAGGAGCCAATAGAGTAATAGGCAGGCCAATTTTTAATGTTTTGTCCAAAAGCTATGCCGTGGAGGGACAGCCAGGTTTAGGGTTTGGAAACTGAATTTGTTACTGTCTGCATGATCTTGGTCAAGTCGCTTCATCTCGTAATCTAGGCAACATCAATGTCCTTCCTGTCATGATTGATGGGCCCTGAGCGGACAGAAGCATAAACAAGAACACAAGTCTGACACCAGAAAGCAAAGAGTAAGCGTGTGAATGTGTGCAGGTCTTATCCGGGCTATGAGAGGTATTAGACTGAGGTCTTTGGGAAGCAAAGATTGAATTAACTAGCATGTGTTTGGTGCCTAGAAACTAAACACAGAAATGGGTCAACCCATTACCAAGAGTGGGAGCTAACAAAGAGGAACCAGAGAAATAGCCCAGAAATCCAGTCTACTCATGTTAGAAGCTGTAGTCCTTGGCTCCGTGTAAATTCCACCTGTCGGTCTTTGCTCCCTCTGACATCTTTTATTGTAGCCCAAGCTCATGCAAGGCTCTTATCCCATCACCCCCAGCACTGCCCATGTTCCAGGGCATATCAAGGATCCAACGAGATGGACCCCAAGCTCTTCTGAGATGTTAGTCAGGGTTGTCATTAGGATGGACACTATAAGTTGTGTTATTTTTAAACACTTTCTTCTAAAGTCATCTTTCCTTTAAGGAAGCCTTTCTTAATTCAGCTTGAGGCAGCATGGCATTGTGAAAATATCATGGATTTTGGTGTAAGAAAAACCTGCAATTGGAATCACTGTTTTGTTAATTACTATTAGCCTGATCTGAGATACTTATTTAACTTCTTTAAGCTCCCATTTCCTCTTCCTTAAGTAAAACTAATATATGTCTAAGTAGCGTTGCAAAGTAGTAATAAAAACAGTAAAAATAATTGCTGCCTAAACATAAATAATGTCACTATACCTTTATGCTAAGGCTTAGTACTGGCAAACACTTTGACCTGTGCTATTCCACCCAATCTTCATAGGACCTTGGGAAGGCAGTGAGGGTCCTACCAGTTAGAACAGTTCGCTGAGTGATTTGTATCACCTGAAAGCCAGCTTAATGGTAAATGGCGGGAAAGAAGCAAGAGACTGTTTGGTTTCTACATTCACAGAGTCAGCAACTGGTAGGTGTCTGAGAGCCTTTGGGATGGTTTCATCCTGGGCTTTTCAAGCTCATCTTCAAAGAGACTGGGAAGTGGAACAAGAAGATGGGCGTCCAGGCCCCTGCCCGACTTCAGTCTTGGCAGTTATGTATTTTCAATGTATTATTGATTGTGTTTCCATGTAAGATTTCAACTGAAGAAAGTTCGAATCAAACGCTTTCATTTTACGAGTGGCCAAACTAAGGCCCACTGTAGTTGTGACTTTTATCCCAAGATCATCATAAACCTCTATGGATTAGAAAAAAGAGAGGGAAACTCAAAATTTAAATGGACAGATTTGCCCATTGACTCACAGATTGGATAGTTATTTTCTCTGCCAACACTCTCCTGAGTGATTGAATAAGTTGCGATTTTAATCCTTAATTAACTCACCTGAACATGACATCAATTTAAACTATTGAAGTGGCTTCTTCATTAAACAGTATTCTTTGATGGTTTACTATATACAAGGCACAATCAAAGATACCATAAAAATAAATGTCTATACACTCAATACAGCTATAATTCAGATTGAGTAGATGACTTAAACTTCTGAGAAAGCAGGAGATAGTGCCAAATAAGTGTGAACATCTTGAGAGAAGAAATGACTCAAACGTTGAGGTGATATAGGGATGTATCTTCTTTACAGAAGTTGGGGCTTTTTGCTTGTCCCTAAAGAATGGATAATATTGAAATAAGAGACAGAAGACAAGACATTCCAAGTGTGGAATATCTTCAGTAAAGTCATAGATCTAGGAAATCTCATGGCTCCTGCATTGAAGATGGTAACAAAATCAGTTTACCAAGAGAAGAAGGTTTATGAAAGGAAGTTGATAGAACGGCCTTGAGTGGCCAAGCATTGAGTTGTGGGTCAGTGGGTGGCAGCTGAGGCCACTCCTTATCTTACAGAAGAGGGATGGGTGTCCAGGGGCAACTCCATGGATATGGGGCAGTTCTTCTCTGTCCTCTCATGCCATCTCTGCCAGTCACCTCAATCCCCCACTGTATCAAACTCATGGATAACAAGGTCTAAGTCATTTCTAATACCTTGACTTTACCACCGCTGTTCAATCAAACTGGTGGCTGATCCCGTTTGTTATTCTTTATTTTGAAGTGGAAGTGGGTGGTTGCGTTAACCCTTCTCCTCGGTTCAAGGCACATCATCCTCTTCCATCTGAGCAAGGCCTCATTCTTATGTTATTTTTCTCCCTTTTAAAATCCCTATACCCTGTTTCCATTACTCTATTTCCATAATCAAAAATTTCAGTGTGTTTGATATGTATTTTTTTATGTGTTCTTGAAAAATGAGCAGTATTATTTTGTGTGCATATATTTTTAATTTATAGAAATGATATTAATTATATAGCTTCCCTTCGTTTTTTCCACTAAGGACTATATATATATTTTTAAAGATTCATCCATATTTCTATGGATGCTTCTAATTCATTGCTTCTAACTGCAACTTCTGCCCTTTCAATTACATACAATTAATTCCCTAAAGCAAGGGGCAGACTTGGGAGACAACATTCATAAATATTAATTAACATATTAAAAGCAATTCAGTTGAAAAAACATTTGTTGAGCACTTACTACCAGACACTGTGCTGGTAGTACATTGGGAATACTGAGACGAATAAAATTCTAAAGCTATCCTTGAGAGATGCCTGGTCCAGTAGGGGACCCAATCATGCAAATAGATAATTACAGTTTAGTGAATTATGTGCAGAAATAGATATGAGCTCAAGAAAGAGCAGGGTGTGATTGTTTCTGCTCAGAGCTCGGCACAAAATGAGTGAAATGTGGAACAAAACAGTGACCCTTCCTAGGTTTCAAAGAATGAGGAAGAGGAGTGTTCTGAGTGGATGGGTGGGGAAAGCGTATTCTACGAAACAGCACTTTTGAAAAGAGTTGTTTCATTGCCTGTCCTCCCCCATGGCCCCTTCCAAAGACCATCCTCCACCCACAGGCTCTCCGAACAGCAGCGGTGTTTACCTCTCCCACTTCCTGAGCCAGGACTGCTTGTCTAAGGGGTGGGTACCTGGTACTGGACACACAGGAAACCTACCCATGGTCCAGCAACCAGCCACGTGTGGTCTTGGTTAAATGGCTAATTTGGTCCAGTCTATTCTTTCCCTTGACATTTGACCTAAGAAAGCCGGGCATGTCGCCAGGTGGTGATAGAAAAGGGAGCTGGTATGTCTTGTTGCCTGGTTGTCACTTGCATGTTGATGGATAAACAAAGAGCGTGGGCTTCAGCAAATGAGGGAATGGTGCCCCTCTTGGGTGGACAGAAATGCCACCTTGCTTCCCAGCAGTTTTCCATCCTCAGCTCCAGGTCTCCAAGTTTGACTTTGCTTACTACCTCGAGTGGTGTGAGGTCTCTTCGGAATCTTCACAGCCAAGATTCCCTTATGATGAACAACTTTGAGTTTCTAAGTGATGTTTCCTTAAAGCATGTGCTCCAAGGCATGCAGACCTAAGAGACCATAATCTGCTTACAAAGCTTTAACTCGCTTGCTATTCTGAGTGTAAAATGTGTGGGTTGAAGGAAAATCTAAAGGAAGCACCTGCAGGACCTGGTGTCTGAGTACACATGGGACACACAGATCACTAATTCTGAAGTTCCAGAAGAATGATGGCAACATTGATATAAAGCAAGGGAAATAAAGGAAAAAGGGAGCAGAATTCAACTTTAGGTATGTGAGGAGACTTGGGGAAACTAGATATAAATATCAAATGGTAAATTTGAGAAAGGAGAGATCAGGTCCTTCATTAACATGAGAGAGGCTCCGGGTGAGAACAAGAGTGGCCAAAGATGGGGGTCATGGAAACCAAAGGAGAAAGTTTTAAAAAGCGAATATAATAGTAATAGTAATTGCTACCAAAAGTAGTAACCGTAATTAATAGTTTAATAGTAGTAGTCTATGAAACACAGCCAAGACAGCAAGGAAATGAGGATTATAGAAAGGCAAAACAGTCCTATAAATCGTTCCATTTTAGAAAAGTTTTTAGTGCCCTTTAATATCCCTCCACAGATCTCTCTATGATAACACAGATGTAATTTTGTGTAGTAAAATCCGAGTTCTGCTCTGTTGAAAGTTGCTTTATCTAATGCTCAATACAATGCCATATGTACTTACCAAATATATTTTGATTAATAAGATGAAGAAGGTTCCTGTGCTAAAGTTATCTTTATGGACTTAAAATTAGAAAGTGGTAATCTTGGCAACTGTGGCCATGGGAAGGGGCCGCTGAGGACTCCATGTTTAGAAATGACATATAGTGAAGCCTGTTCTCTGAGCCTCCTTCAAGCAGTCACAGCTAATTTGGATTTGGAGGTTTGAGGGAATTTAAATGTGGGGATTTCCCATGTGAAGCCTCGTTCTGCCATCACGTGCTTAGCTAAAACTGCTCCTTTGCCAGGAACGTACATACTCGCGATGCATTGTTAGTTTGGAAAGAAAATAAAGGACAAATGTTACCATTCTATCTGTGCTGCAGATTTAACCAACTAATTAAATCCATTTTGCTTTCTGGGCTTATGGTGACTTTGTGTAATTCAGACTGGAATCTTGTCACATCCAGAAGATCTGTCGTTGTCCAGGTTACCATGGCAGCTAAATTTTTTCCTTTTTGTAAAATTATCCCCAGCCCTTGGCTTCAGTTAACCACATAAGCTGGTGTATTATTAGCTTAATGAAGGGACCCTTTCTGCAGACTCCTTCCAGTGCTGTCAGGTAGCTGTCCAACTAGCATGGTGTTGCTGTGTTTGGTATCTTACACTCAGCATCCATCTGGAGCTCTTTTACAAAGTTGGTAGGTTGCGTGCCAGAGGACATCCTGCTGCATCCGAAGAAAATTCATCTCCTTCTTCCTTAAGGGTGACCCAGTGACATCATGCAGTCTCCCCCACCCCATCCTGAGCTCCACACTCTGAGGAGTGGCTTGGTTGCCATCTAAGCCTTCATGGCTATTGTCTGTGCAGAGATTCATTTTTTTCATGCCTGTACCTATAATGCAACATACTCTGGGATCAGTTTCAAACTCTAATGATTAACATGTGTTTATTCATTCCAAATGGAGCTATGGCTACAGTCCCTGCTGCACACATGTTATTAGGTTTGTTTTGTTGTTGTTATTATTTTTCCTCCCTAGGTTGATTCCGCCCAAGGATTAGAAGAAGCAACCAGCAATTAACTCCAGAAATCTTTGTCCTTTGTCTCTGAGGCACCTTTCTGCACTTGCCACTTACCTGTAAGGTGCATCCCCAGATCACCTTCCGGACGCCATGCAATAGTCACTGAAGTTCAACCTCATGCCTTAAGCTTCACTCTGGACATGTGCTCCCACAACGTAATGACAGCCAACTAGTGGCAAATTTACCCTCACAGTCTCTAGGCAATGATGCACAGCAGAGATGTAGAGATGGGAAAAAAAGCAGTCTTTGATAGAGTCTAAAATATGGTAGGTGAACATTTAATGACATAAAGGCAGCCATTCTCAAAGAGGCTAGGAAAACTAGGGACATTGTTTATGTCAGCTAAAACAGGTCAAACCCAGGATTGCATCATCAGCTTCTCCTGCTGGTACTCACCTACGCAGGAGACATCCCAGAGTCCCACGGTCAGGTTTGGGGGTAGAGGTGGGAATCTCCTTACCCAACACCCTCAGAATGGCCTCACTGTCAGCTCTACTCAGAGACCCAGGGAGAGAGCTGCATTACCCAATATGCCAAAACACAGATAATTTGGAGCAAATTGTGATTTACTGAGGGATTACTTTTGGTTAAGTGGTTTTCCCTCCTCTCTAAACCCTATCCCAAGCCGAATCTCTGAGCTAAATGGAAGTTTCTGTAAATGCATCCGAGCAGTGGAGGTTAAAGAGCCACTGCGAAATGTATTGCATCCCTGAATTTACAGCTTTGTTAAGCAAAACTATATAAAAACCATGAAACGAAAGAGACTAAAAATAAAAAGGGAAAAACCAATAACAAACAAGCAAATCCAGCCAGCTCTTTTCCCTTGCCCAAGATGAAATGAAGAAAGTAAGCGTGGCACAAATAACTATTTGTAATTTTTTCCAACTTTAATAGTCTATAAGTGAGCATAGATAAAGAACATGTGGATATCCTGGGGTTTTTTTTGTTGTTGTTGTTTGTTTGTTTGCGTTGATCTCTTGTCATTTACCTCTTCTGAACCTGAGGTCTCTCTGATAGAGCAATCAGTTTTAAGCCTTGAAAGAGAGTTAAGCAGTGATTGTAATTTTAAAAATAGTACCTAAGGCACTAGGAATGCAGAGTAAGTGCCAAGCTATAATCATTTAAAATCCTCTTTTATTTATCCCATTTCTCATGGTCTGCGTTGGAATAGAACCTCTTGTTTTCACAGGACACTTGAGTCACCTGGTTCCAGGTAGTCGCAGCCTAACGTTCAAGCACAGCCATTACCAGCTCTCCTACCAGGATGGATTTATCCTGTATAAACTCTTCTAATTGTCTATAAATAGCATCACTTGTGAGGATTGTTGAAATAATTTGTTACTATAATTATAGTGACATTTCTAGCATGCTATGATCATATAAAACTGCAGATATAGAAGGATGCTATTTTGGAGTTTTTTTTTCCAACTCAGTTTGTGTTTTATGGAATGGAAGAAAAGATTAGGAATGTCACTTTTTCAGAGAATGGGATCAGCTGCATTATAATAGGACAGAACAATGATACACGAAAATCAAGCGTACTTCCTTAAGAAGAAAGGCGGCTAGCTACTTTAAAATGGACTTGGTTTTAGTTACAAAGAAAAAGAAAGAAAAGAAAAGAAAAGAAAAAATCCCCCCAAGTACAATTTCATAAATACGAGTGAAGTGAAGACATGTGATTGTATTATCCTAGCTGAGGGCCTTAGCCAAGACAAAGTCATTTTAATTTTTCATAGGCCTTTACATTTTTGATGACAACGTCTAAGTGGAGGAGTCACAAATGTCTGAAAAGGAAATATTTAGGATGGTTGTACTGTAAGAATCTTTGAAAAAGACAGTATGTTTTGAATTGACAAAATAGCTCCATTAGTTCCAAATGTTCAGCCAGTACCAATTAAACAAAATAAAGATTTTTTGAGAAAATGCTGTTTGCTGGTGAACAATCACACAGTGTGAGGACTGGGCCACAGTTACAGGTGCTTTTAAACTGCTTCTCAAGATTCTGAAACAGCATATGGTATCTATATAAGTGATATTGATTGACAAAAGTATAAAGTGTCAACGTTTATTATATTTATTTCTTTAGCTTTATTGGGGTATGACTAACAAGTAAAATGGTAAGATATTTAGTGCATAAAATGTGATGATTTGGTATATGTATACATTGTAAAAGAATTCCAAAAATTGAGTTAATTAACCCACCCATCACCTCACATATTTACCTTTCAATTTTTATTTTTTGGTGAGAACCCTTAAGTTCTACTCTCTTAGCAAATTTCAGTTATACAATACCATGCTATCAACCATGGTCACCATGTTCTACATTAGATCCTCAGATCTCATCTACCTTATAACCAAAGATTTGTACAATTTAACCAACCTCTCCTCATTTCCCTACCCCCAGCCCCCGGCAACTACTATTCTATTCTCTGTTTATATAAGTGATACCATGCAGTATTTGTCTCCAAATACTGAATGTTCTCCAGGTTCATCTATATTCTCAGGATTTCCTTCCTAAGGCTGAATAATATTCCATTGTATACATATATATATATATATATATATACCACATTTTCTTTACCTATTCATCCACTGACAGACACTTTGGTTGTCTCTATACCTTGGGTACTGTGAATAATGCTACAATGTGCAGATAATCGTCTTGAGATAATGGTTTTGTTTCCTTTGGGTATACACCCAGAAGTGGGATTGCTAGATCACATAGGAGTTCTATTTTTAATTTCTTGAGGAACCGCCATACTGTTTTGCACAGTGGCTGCACCATTTGACATTCCCACCAACAATGCATGAAGATTCCTTTTCTCTGTGTCCTCACCAGCATTTGATAGCTCTTATCTTTTTGATGACAGACATCCTAACAGGAGTGAGGTGATATCTCATTGTGGCTTTGATTTGTATTTTCATGTGCTTGTTGGCCACTTGTATGCTTCTTTGGAAAAATGCCCTTTCTATTTCTTTGCCCATTTCTTAATTGTTGTTGTTTAATTGTTGTTTGTTTTTTGCTATTGAGTTGTATGAGTTTGTTATATATTTTGGATATTAACCCTTATTGGATATGTAGTTTGCAAATATTTTCTCCCATTCAGTAGCTTGCCTTTTCATTTTGTTAATGATTTCCTTTTCTGTGTAGAAGTTTTCTAGTCCCATTTGATTTGGTCCCATTTAAGATTTTTGCTTTTGCTGCCTTTGCTTTTGGTGTCAATTCCAAAAAATCATTGCCGAGACAAAGTCAAGGAACTTATCACCTATGTTTTCTTCTAAGAGTTTTACATTTTCAGGTCTTATGTTCAAGTGTTTAATCCATTTTGAGCTGATTTTTTGTGTATGATGTAAAAGAGGGGTTCAAGTTCATATTTTTGCATGTGGATATCCAATTTTCCCAACACCATTTATTGAAGAGACTATCTTTTCTGTACAGTATATTCTTGGCACCCTTATGCAAATTAAGTGACCATATATGTATGGGTTTATTTCTGAGGTCTTTATTCTTTTCCATCCATTCTGTGTCTGTTTTTATGTCAGTATCATACTGTTTTGATTACTATGGCTTTGTAATATAGTTTGAAATCAGGAAGCATGATGCCTTCAACTTTGTTCTTTTTTCTCAAGATTTCTTTGACTATTCAGGGTCTATTGTGATTTCATACAAATTTTAAGGTTATTTTTTCTATTTCTATGAAAAATGCCACTGGAATTTTGGTAGCGATTGCATTGAATCTGTAGATCATTTGGGTAGTATGGACATTTTAAAAACATGAATTCTTCTGATCCATGAATGTGGAATATCTTTCTATTTATGTCCTCTTCAGTTTCTTTCAACAACGTTTTGGAGTTTTCCATGTACAGATCTTTCATCTCCTTGGTTAAATTTATTCTTAATTTTTATTCTTTTGATGCTATTGTAAATGAGATTGTTTTCTTTATTTCTGTTTAGGATTTGCACTGAGCCCAGGGGGCATAGCTGTGGGAAGTGTTTGCATACTCCTTTGAAAACTGCTTTTTTGTTTGTTTGTTTGTTTGTTTTGTTTAGTATGGTTCTGTAAATGCCCACCTGGATTGGCTATCATCCTAAGTGATTTGAGGGCCCATTCCTTGGGTGCAGGCCACAAAAGATGGAGTGCTAGATGTGAGGGCAAGTTCCTTCCAGGGAGAAGCCGAAGTCTTGCTTTTTCTGATGGAGCGAGCTGCAGGGAGGAGGTAGGGCAGGTCTTTTGGGATGCTGGGAGGATCGCACTCAGCACCTCAATGCAGGCTGATTAGAAGCTGGACCCTCAGGCAGCAGCTAGAAAAGTACGCAGTCAATCCTCTTCCAGAGAGAAACTGGGAGATGGGCATTTTGCCTCTCCCTCTGCGCTGTGAATAGTTCTGTGGGGCTTATGAATGCAAGCCCTGTAGGCTCTCGGAGTACGTGATTTGGGGGTCTGCCCCTTGGTTGGATGCTTTAAAGTTGGAGTACTGTACGTGTGGTCCTAGCCCTTTGCTCATCAGGGAGAAGCTGGGATTTGGGGGTTTCTTCGGATTGTATGTCACTGAGACTAGGGAGTGGTTTATGGCAAGGGCATGTCTCAGCGTTTCCTCCTCAGTTTGATGTGGATAATTTCTCTGTCATCCAATGTGTAGGAGTCACTCAACTACTTCTGGATCTCTTCCAGAAGGAATGGTCCATGTGCAGCTGTATACTCAGTGTATCTGTGGCAGGAGGAAAAGTCAGGAGCCTCCTATGTCACCATCTTGGTGATGTCACTGATGTCAAAGTTTATTTTAGATGTAACTCCTCTTCTGAGTTCCCATGCTGAGACCTACTCCTTTGACCTGGCTGATGACCCCACACAGCAAAATGGGAGTTGGCACTGTCTAGCTTTTTTTAGCACTGATCAGGGTTATAATTTTATTTATCTGTATGATCTTTTCTCCATATGTCTGTACTCTCCAGGAAGCTGGACATCCTGTTTGGTTTGTACCCAGTCTTATTAACAGTCCCAGGTCAAGAAGAGCCGGACATATAGTAAGTTGACAAGAGTTGATGAATGAATGAATGATGGAATCAGATTAATGCTGGCTCTGAAATTTATAAGTTGTAAATTTGGGCAAGCATTTCAATTCTAAGAGCCTCAGGTTCTTTATTTATAAAGTGGCTCGTTCGGCCAGGAAGTTCTCCAAGGTCCCCAGCCTTAAATTCCTTAAATGAATCCGTGGTGGATGCCTCAGGGCCCTGCCATCACCTCTTTCTGTGGGAACCATCGGCTCAGCCCCCAGCTGCCTCTCACCTGCTTCACCACCATCCCTGGATGTAGCCATCAGTCCAGGGGTGGATCTGGAACCTAGCTGGGATGATCCCATTCTCTTCTCTAGGTATGTGGCTTTAGGCCTGGACACCTGCCAACCAGAGTCTGCTTTTGGCTGTGCTGTGACTTGTGGATTTGGGCACTTTGGAATGGCCACCTCCTGCCCAGCGTGGACAGACAGGCAGAGTCAGAAGGTAGCGAGAAGAAAAAGAAGTCTACAGAGCAGAGCAGCCTTGCCAAGCGGAGAGTTCCGGCAATTCCCAGTTTCTCCCTGAAGCCTACAGCCTTCTAACCGCGGGTGCCTTAGGTTGGCTTGGGTACTGATAGTCCATTTCCCCTTTCCCCCTTTTTAGGATGAAAAGTAGCTCTAATTAGTTTGTTACTTGTATTCAGAGGCCCAGCTAAATATACACATACATTCTTCTCAATAATGAAAGTTCGTTTAATTGGATGTTGACTAGATTCATTGAATCCTCATTCAGAGAAACTCGTGCCCAGTATCTGCTGTGAGCAACATTTATCTGCACCTGTGACTCACCGACTGTCTCTGGGACAATCTTTTGTGTTTCTACACAGCAGGGACCCCATAAACCTGGGAGATGAAGAGCCTTTGACCTGGGATGAGTAAATAATCCATTCTCAGCCCCACCTCTGAACAGGTTGGTCTCGCCGGCTGCTGTTGACCTTTGTGGTCATCCCCGCACACCTGCCTGTAATTTTCAGCCCTTCCTGCCCACCACTGCGGACGTCCCAGACCCTGGACAAGAGTCAGCTCCCTGATAACATCAGCGCAAGCCCGTGTCTGCCCGTGGTCTCCTCTGAGCTGCCCTATCTTGTTGTCACACACATCCTGACTTTGTATTTCCCTTCCTGATCTCACTGAGAAATGAGTAATTGGGTTATGAATTATCTAATTCCATTAGCCTCGTTATTCCTCAGAAATCTGAGTCCTGGATAGGCAGTGCTACAAAATGGATGAAGCCAGAAGACTCGGGTCCTTCTGGTGACCATGATCTTGAGCAAATCTCAATCCTTCCTTATTCATAAGATTAGAGCCAATTGTGTGATCTCTGGGATGCTCCCACCTCTCCGCCTATACTAGTGTCTCTTTCCACGCTCCTCTCACTCCCTCCCCAGGCATCCTCCAGGACCTGAAGGTGTGGGGTCTTGTTTGTAGGCGGCTTTTCTCACTATGGGTCTGTCAGTTCTTTGTAGATGTTTTAACATTTCAACTAAATGAGCTTTTTAAAGAAAAGAGGCTCCCAAGAGACAGAGGGAAGACGGGGTGTGGGGAGCACAGCTCTTTGACCTGGAAGGTCTCAAGCACTCAGCTCCCCCTCTGTGTGCTGTTAGTGTTTGCCCACATTTTTTTCCCCTGTGTCCTTGACTGCCACCATCACTGGCCCTGGTTCTTTTTGCCTTACCAGATGTTAAGCGTTCCATGTTTCTTCTAGACCAGGATGCCTTTGTTTGACACACATGAAGCTTTCTCCTTCTGCTTGCCTCACATTCCAATGTTGAAATGTTTTTAATAATCATTTTTTTCTTTTAGTTGCCATCACAATCCCCACCTTGTTCTGTGAATGACATCCCTGAGCAGTAAATCAAGACTCTGGAGGGGCCGGCCCTGGGACTCCAAGGTAAAAATTTGGACACTGGAGGGTTTGTCTCATAATCTATGCTTCTGTTACCGGGCTGGCATGTGTTCTGGTTGGAGAGTTTCAACCGAGGAGGTCAACGGACGAATCCGGACCAGCAGTCTCGATCCTTGTGATAGTAAGGGAAGAACAGCAGACTAACACTTCAGGTATAAGCTCAAAGCAAAGTTTATTTAAAGCATAGGTACACTCTCGGAGGGAGAGCGGAGTGGCTTCTGTGAAGTGAAAGCAGCCCTGCTGCACAGGTTGTGCGAAGTTTATAAGGAGGGGAGGGGTTGGGTTGAGGTCTGGTGGTCAGGCTTCGTCATTTGAGTGACGGGTGACATTGCACGTGCCCCAGTTGTAACTTCCTTCTTATCACCCCTAATCCATTCGAAAAGCCCACTGGGTGGAGGTGGGACGGCTAAGCCGCAATGTAAATTTATTATAATGATGACATAATGAGGGTCAGGTTATTTCAAGTTATTGCCAGGTGTCTGCTGCGCCTGCACACCTCGGGGAGTTCCTCTTTGGTTGGGTTCTTCCTGTCTTCTCAGGATGTGCTGACCACAGCCTGTACCTCAGCCCCTCCTTGTCAAGACTGGCTGAGGCAGGCCCCTGACCTTGAGTTTTTCACCCTTCCGTTCTCAAGCTGCTCATTTCTAGCTAACTACCTAACCTTTCCATCTTAGTGAGGACGAAGTTAACCACTTGACCATACCTTTCTCTCCAGACGACAGACCTGCCCTTCACACATCAGTCAGATACAATAGCTCAGCTTCCAAAGCATGGCTGCCCTGCAGCGCTGGGTGACCAGAGAAAGGAGAATATCCACTAAAGTGTCTCACAGATACAATAGCTCAGCTTCCAAAGCATGGCTGTCCTGCAGCGCTGGGTGACCAGAGAAAGGAGAATATCCACTAAAGTGTCTCACAGTTTGGAATCATTTCCTTACTAGCATTATATTGGGGCCAATTTGGCATGACAGTGGTGCTTAAGATACTGAACCAAAAATGTTTATCGATTCTCCAGGGCTCTATCACAGCTCTATCTGCCGACTGAGATCTTCTATGAATTTCTCCACTTCTTTTCCCTCTGAGTTGAGATCATACCAAAGGAGAGACTGAAAATAAAGTAATTTACCAAGTGGGAAAGAGGGTATTTTTCTTGTGACTGTTAGCTTGCAAAAACAAAATTGAAGATAACATAGGTTCATGCTATGTCCTGGGTAATGACAACAATCTAGTAACAGCCAAGAGAAGGCAACTTTATTGCTTTCTTGCAAACGAGCCAAAAACAATAGTTCATCAAGTTTCCACTACACTCATAATGGAGCATTTTATGATCTTCTAAGGAGAAGTTTGAAGAAATACAAGACGTGTGCTTTGGATAAAAATGCCAATTTCTCTTAAAATCCTTAAATTTATTTGTCACACTTTCTTTCGCAATTCCAGACTAATTTCTTTGGGGCTAAGATCTTGACTAATTTGTTTGTTTCTTCTGTAACATAAAGGCCATGAAATTTACACTCAAAATGACCATTATTTTGCACTGGGTGTTCTTGGCCTGTTATTTCCTACATAATCTTCACTATGGCTTTTGGGGACTGATTCATTTAGTCTTGGCACTTACTGAAGTTTTCTTGTCCTTTGCAGCTATAGAGATGCCTCAAGTTGGCAGGAAGGGAAGCGACGTCTTTGTGCTGTTGAATACCAAAGTTGGCCTCTATTACAGAGCCAGAGGAATGCTTTTTGGAATGACATTGGAGACAGCCAAAAGAACATCGTGAAGACATTCTGATGTTGACGGAGAGAACTTCCCACGGTGTCATTGGTGGTTAGGCAGGCAGGCAGGGCAGCTATTGTCGTGTTTGGCTTAGACAGTATGTTTTGGAAGACAACCTAAGTGAAAAGGAAAGCCTCGATGTGATCAAGGCCTGAATGTTTGCCTGTTACTCAGGCAGCCTTTGATGGAAGAATCGGTATTAAGAAGATTACCTTTTTGAATTACTTCCAATGTTGGGCTAAAGTCAGACAGCAGGGGACGTCCACGAGGCCAGATAGGTAGGGTATAAAGCATCACAGCTAGATGAACCCCACAAAAGCCCATCCATAGACTAACTAGCCTTCACTGCTATTGTCTCCACCTGAGGGTTGATGAGCCGCTTGACAAGGAGATTCTGTCCAGAGTCATAGGTATAGTTACCACCCTGCAGACCAACAATTCAGGACAGGATACTGAATTAGGGTGAATCTGCAGGGTAGACTTCAATAGCATATTCTGGGCTTTCTTCTGGGAAGGAAGTGAGAGAGATTCTTGGAGCAGTAGGTGGGGAGAGATGTCAGGTCGAGGAAGGCTTGAGTAAGAGAGGTTAAAGAAAATCAGAAGTTTGGCCCTAGAAGGCTGAATGTGGCTGGAAACAGGAGAGAAAAGGGGAGAGCAGTGTCAAGGCATGGAGTCCTTCTGGAATCGAGACTTGGGTTCTTTACACCTGCCGCTTCCCCACTGGTCTAAGCCTGTCCCCCGGTGTCTGTGGTCCTACTCCGTCCCCATGGCTTGGTTTGGCAGTGACCTGGATGAGGCAGGGAAAGTGGGAGAGAGTAGTGGGGACGGTACAGAGCCTGGTGACAGCGCGAGCATTTGCCTCCTTTTGTGGAGGAGCTCAAAGCCAAACACGAAGCTCTAGCTTCTAGGCTCTCGTTGTCTGAACGAGCTGACTTGCTGCAGAGTAAAGCCACAGATATGCCGAGTTTCCCAGCACAAACAGCTGGAGCAGTTTCCCAAGGGCTTGAGATCAGGGAGCAGTAAGAGTGCCTCTGTGTGTGTGTGTGTGTGTGTGCGCGCGTGCGTGTGAAGGGGGCATGGAGGGAACCCATGGTGTCACAAACTCTCCTGTCAGAAAACCACCATCATGTTTATTATCTTGCCAATTAGACCTGTGTAAGTGTGTGGTCGAGATATGGAAACACAGAAAAGATACAGTTCATTTGATCCCCTGTTGCTGTTCACTGTCTACCTGTAGAAGGAGAAAGTGTTACGGAGAACAAACCTGACTCCATATTGGATCTATTCCTTTAGCTCTAACCCTGTGCTCTGTCGCCTGAGCTTAGTCATGCCGGCTCTGAGCCTTTTGTAAAAGAATGTTGTCTATAGCCTGAAATATACAGCAGGGGTCCCCAATCCCCGGGCGGTAGACCAGTAGTAGTCCACGGCCTGTTAGGAACCAGGCTGGACAGCATGAGGTGAGTGGTGGGCGAGCGAGCAAAGCTTCATCTGCTGCCCCCGCATCGCTCACGTTACTGCCTGAACCATCCCGACCCCGACCCCGACCCCGTCCATGGATATATTGTCTTCTACAAAACCTGTCCCTGGTGCCAGAAAGGTTGGGGACCGCTGGTACACAGGATAGCCCATTCTCAAGGCTCTGATCTTTAAAGGTGTAACACTTTTCCATCCATACAGAGATAAAAAGTTGCAGAATAGAGAATACCCTTTGTCTTGCTGGAGGTTTACAGAAACATTGTGACCAGACCTGTGTGAACAGCTGCAAGAACAAAGGATTTCAAAACCAGGAAGTTGGCAACAACCAGCCACAGCCCCTCCCCTTTCAGTCTAAAAGAAGGCTGAATCCTAACTTGGGTAAGATGGTTCTTTGGGACACTAGTCCACCATCTTCTCGGTCTGCTGGGTTTCTGAATAAAGTCACTATTCCTTGTCCCAATACCTCATCTCTCGATTTATCAGCCTGTAGTGCGGCTAGCAGTATGAGCTTGGACTCAGTAACAAAAGGAGGTAAAAAGGCATGGAAAAGGATGACAGCTGCCCTGTGATACCCACAACCAAAGGGGCTTGGCCTTATTTTAATCCCAGAGATTTTTGAAATTTATCAAGGGAAAGAAACACTAAACTCCTTTTCTGGCATGTTAATGATAATATATGCTTGAAAAACTCATTATAACCATTAACATGAATAACTAGTGATTTAGAATTTGAGTTAAAGAGTTAGGTTGCTACACTTGTGCTCTCTGGGTGTTTGAATACAATTATTTGAGGATTAAACTGAAAGACATTGATCAGTTCCAGAAATAAATAGCAGGCTTGCTTGCAAAGCTAAAATTGGAATGGAGAAATGAGAATTCTTGGGGAAAATGTCTGTTGTATGAATGAATGAATCAAAAGTGAGATATTCCACACCTAATTACAGGAAGATTTTAGCAAAGAAATTGAGGTTTTTAAGAAGATAAGAGAGCAATTTATGACTTTAAGAAACAGTTTTGCTTTTGTTTTGGTCTATAGGATTGAAGATGGGATTAAAGAGGTAAAAACTGTATTTTTATTATTTAGTAACCTTCTTCATTTAGACAAAAACTGATGCTAGGCTACCTTTCTTGGTATAAAAGGAGTATCTAGGACCTATTTAAACATTATCTCAAATAGCAATTACATATTAAATTGAGACAAACCCACTGCATCATCCTTAGTTCCTAAAAAACAAATCCTTGGTAGTTTATATTGTACCTAGAAAAAAATGGAATTTATCATCAAAGCTAAACAAATCAGTAGCTATTTGCTACATTATAAAGATAACCTTGGATTTGATGGTGTTGCATATACTCAGGATCAGATGACTACACATATTTTTGGGAAAAAGAAAATCCTTTCAATTAAATCTTTTTCTGCAGTGTAAATGCGTTTCTAGTGATTTAAGTCAGACCCTGAAGGCTGATTTTAATGTACTTTCATTAAGGATTTCATTGATGTATGAGCCTATGGTCCTTTGGGCTGAACTCCCGTCGGTTGAGATGCTAGTGAAACATCAAGCAAGGTGAACAAAACAGGCAGCTCACATGCAGTATTCTGCAGGTCTCACGAAAATAAAATCATCTCAGAGAAACTTAGAAATGTAACGCCAAACAGAATGCGGGAGCCGTTTTCAAAAGCTTTTCTGCCTTTGGACTCACAGACCACCCAAAGGTCAGCAAGATTCTGATGTGCAGAGGAGAACATTAGGAAGTTCTGGGTCCACTCATCCCTGGGAGACTAAAAACCTAACAAAAATTCAAACCATTTTCTAATATAAAAAAGAATCCAATCCATGCATGTTTGTAATTTCCATAAATTAGCCTTGCAGGCTAGCATGGTGTTTCATAACATTGTCGAGCTATGCATCATACAAATTAGACCAGAGCTCTGGCCAAGAACCGTTTTAAGGAAAATTACAGATCCTCTACCCTTTCTTGCACGCGGAGCTCATGGATCTTCTCTTTCTGCCTGGAATCACAAAGAGGAAACTGAACATTTTACCCAAAATATTATTGTAAAACAGTGGCACAAAGGCTCTTTCCAAGAGACAAGTCCTGCAGCAAACTTGGGCGAGGTCGGGGCAGAACGTCTGAATCGGGTGACAGGCAGCGGCCAGGGCTTGGGCTCCGAAACAGTGGGCTGGATTTGCAAATCACGTTTCAAACGAGCAGTGAGAAACAATTAGGGAGATCAGTGTATGAAAACAGCACCTGGGGCTACTGAGGTGGGAATGCAAAACTGTGCTGAGGATTCAACAACTCTTCTGACACAGTTGTTAGATACGGTGAAAGGGGACTCTTTTGTAATGCTGCCACACCTCCACCAGGAGCCCCAGCTCTTGTCAGGAAGCCACCTCCTGAAGCTTCCACACCCTTCCCGGGTCGCTGCTGTCCCTTACTCCCCTTCCCACCTCCCTGCCTTTGCTCTACCCAGATTGCCTGCTCCACAGGCTTTTGTGTGACTCCTAACAAGCAATCCGGATTCACTGCAGCCCGGCTGTGTGGGAGTCTTTGCTCTGCTTGAAGTGTATGAAATTCAGATTTTTAAGACCCAGGCACTTCCCTCAAGGGGTTTAAAATCTCCTCAGAATGAAAAGAAACAAATGTATAACAGATAACTAGAAACATAAGGCAATAAAATAGCCCAGTGCGTGGGAGTGATGTAGAAATGCAGAGAGCGCTCATCCCCTGGGAAGTCATGAGACATCGCGGAGGGCACTTAACCGTTTAACTGAGCCCTGGAGGACAAGCAATATTCAGATAGGTAGACTTCGATGGTCTGGGGCGTGGACTGGCAATTCCCACCGGGGCTCAGCAGCAGGAAAGGCCAGCAAGCAGGATGAAGGAGAGAGACGGGGAGGGGTGGAGATGGACGGGGTCAGGTGTCCAGAGCAGGGAGCCACTTAACGTGCGAGGCCAAAGCTTGTACAGGTTTGCATTTGGCTAGGTTACCCAGTAAGTGAGATGAAGATACTAGAGTGACGGGAAGTTTCAGGGATAATATGCAGGACCCAGTGCACAATGAAAACACGAGGTCCCTTGTTAAAAACGTGGGTGGGGGGAGAGTTCCTTTGAATTCCTAAAATCGAAAGCTATTTTTTTCCCCCTGTGGTCTTTACCTTTTATGGGTGTTTGGTTTGCTGTTTAATATCATGCTTCCCTAGGCACAGGATACTCTCAGGGAAAGTGCAGTGCTCCCTGGGGGCCTGAGAAGCCCAGCCCACGACTCGGGGTGTGGTGAGGGATGGTATCCTCTAGCGACCAAGTTTTCCCTCCTGCCAGCCGCTGGATCAGCGTGCCTTAGTGACGAAGTGGAACCAGGCATCGTCCCTTCCCGTGGTGCACGGCCCACGGCTCCAGCCCAGGGCAGGTGGGTGACCGCACGCATCACCCCTGGATGTGCTGGGATCCTGGATGCAGCTGGGTGAGAGGCTCGCCTCTGCAGAGGTGCTGCCAGCCCGGGGCAGAGAGGGCCACGGCCATGGTCCACTCTAGGATCCTGCCCTGAATCTAAGTCCCGGGTGGGCCCCAGGGAGCCAGCGTGCAGGGCTCTGGGAACCCATGAGGGAGAGAGAAAGCTGCAGGATATAGGCTCCAAGTCCTGGGGCATGCTGCTCGCACACGGTGAGGCCTGGAGAGGCCAATGCCCTGACGGGGGAGGCTGGGGTCTGACACAGGGGTAACAATAGAGGGAGAAAGCGGGGAGGGGACTGCGGACCAAGGAGAATAAAAGTCAGGGCAGCTATCGGGTTTAGAGCTTGGGTAACACAGAAGATAATGACACTCTGCTATAAAAAGGAAAATAAGCCAGAGTCAGTTTATTTAAGTTTTCTTTTTAGTTTTGGGTGAGGGGCGGCAAAGGTAAGAGGTATCATTTCGGACATCACAGCCTGAGAGCAGGTTCCTGGGACGAAGTGTCCACAGGCAGGTGGCCACCCACCAGGCGAGCTGGGGACAAGGTGGGGCTCAGAGGAAGGTTCAGGAGGAACTTGCCCAGAGCGGGGCTTCCTGGAAGGCTCTCGGTGGAGTCTCGGTGGGGGGACGGTCCAGGAGGGGCCAGCACACGTCAGAGAGTGTGCTCGCGGGATGCCTGCCTTTAAAGGGGAGAGAGAGGGCGAGCAAAGAGGGGACTCCAACGTGATGCCGAGAGAGGAGGGAATTTTCAGAAGAAAGCCGAAGGAATCAACCCAGAAAATCTTGGAGAACAGGACAAAAAATAATTCTTCTTTGTAATTCCCAAAGATATAATTTCAGTGGCACAATTAACTGGTTTATGGAGTGAATAGGAATCACCCATGTGAATCAGGACATTCTGGGGCCGAGTCCAGTCTGGGACGGACAGTGTGAAAGAGGTTTTGGAGGCAGACAGTCGAGGTTCAGAGCTGCATTTGGACACTTCTAGTTGCCGACATAGGTGGCAGAGAAGATTGTGCCAGGCAGGTGGAGGTGCGGGAGAGCACAGGGGACCCTCTGTCCAGCTGCTGGTAGGTTGCTGCAGCGGAATGTGTGGAAGGGGATGGGGAGGGGCAGAGGTGGGCAAGGGCCAAGGAAAGACAGTTATTGAAGGGTCTGTTGTAGGCCAATGACCCGAGGAGAACAGCAGAACTAGGGGAAAGTTTTGCCGCATGCCGAGAGCATCTGCCTGCTGCCCTGATCCAAAGTGGATCCATGAAGTTCAAACCCGTGTTGTTCAAGGGTCAGTTTATATACATATACAGTGATAAACACATATCTATAAATACCGTTATCTATATGATGTAAAATAACTGTATTGATCAGTTGATCAATCGAGTATCTTTGATTTTGCTGCAGGTGACAGTTTTTTCAATAATAGCTTTATTAAGAAATTCACATACTCTAAACTTCACTCTTTTGAATGCTGCAACTGTACAGTGTCTAATTTTAGAACATTTTTGTCATTCCGAAAAGAAACCCTGTATCCATCAGGAGTCACCCCCCATTACTCTCCTACCTCAGCCCCTGCACATTATTCTCATTCTATTTCTAATATTTCCGTTTTCTAATTTCAAACATTAATCTAATTTCTACTTCTATTGATTAGTTTATTCAGGCCACTCCACACTAATGGAGTTATACAACAGGGGGCTTTCTGAGACCGGCTTCTTTCTCTGGGCATAATAATCATGGGCTCTACTTTTACAAGTAATAGTTTTGCCCCTTACTACCTAACACAGGTCACCACTTTTCCTAGCTTTGAAAACAATTTCCTCACCACGTCTCCAGCCTTTGCTAACAGTGTGCTTCCTGCTTTTCCATCTTCCACTCACCCATTGGTTCCAAAATCAATGCTGCACATGTTAGATTTTGGTTACATCAACATCCTACTTCTGGTACCAATTTCCACATCATTATTTATTACCAAAATAATGTTGTATCAAAGACATCAAACACCAGTGGCATGCAATAATAATCATTTAGTTGGGGTTTTTTTCTGTACGCCGGCCTCTCACTGTTGTGGCCTCTCCCGTTGCGGAGCACAGGCTCTGGACGCGCAGGCTCAGTGGCCATGGCTCACGGGCCCAGCCGCTCCGCGGCATGTGGGATCTTCCCGGACTGGGGCCCAAACCCGCGTCCCCTGCATCGGCAGGCAGACTCTCAACCACTGCGCCACCAGAGAAGCCCAAATCATTTAGTTTTGTTCATGAATCTGCAGGTCAGTTGGATGGTCCTTCTGGTCTCAGCTGGCTCACTTATGTACCTGCCGTCAGCTGTAGGTCAGAGAGCTCTGTTGGTCTCTCTTGGGGGCTGGCTCACTATAGGCTTGTCTGGCATGGCCTGGCTAGGGCCAGTGGGCTCTCTTTCATGTGGGTTCTTGTCCTCCAGCAGGCCGGCCTGGCTCCTTCACATAGTGACTGGGCAAGGTTCCAGGAAAGAGAGCAGGATCACATGAGGTCTCTGAAAGTCTGGGCTCAGAACTGGCACACAGACACTTCTGTTGTGTTCTGTTTGAAAAAGCAAATCACAAGGCCAGCTCAGAATCAAGGGGTCGGGAAATAGACTCCCCCTCTTGATGGCAGGGGCTGAAAAGTTACATCATAAAGGGAGACCATTAATTGAGGCCATCATTGCCATCAATCCCAGCTGTTATTTCATCACAGACACCAAATAACCACAGCCAGTTCAGTCGGACAGCTGGAGTTCCATAGTTTTTCCCCAATTCAATTCAGCAAATATTTATCAAGTGCCTGTCATTTGATAAACACTATGTGTGATCTTGAGGAGATAAAGGTGAAAGGACTTGGAATCTGTCCTCAAGGAGTTCATAGTCTAAAAAGGGAACTGGACATGTGAACCAGCATGTACAAGACAATGTTATAAATTCAGCAGTACGTTCAAGAAAGAAAATGAAGTGATACATTCCACTGGGGGATAAGGGAGTATCCTAGAGAAGATCGTAACTAACTTGGGTCTTTGCAGGAGAACAGGAGGTTTCCTGGGAGAAAAGGGGGTGACATGGATCAGTCAAAGGAGAGGGAAGAGTATGGACAAAGGTTTAGAGGCATAAGTGCTTGTGGTGAGAATAGGGATTCCAAGTAGTTCAGAATCCTTGAAGTATCGGGTTGTGGGAAGGAGGAAGCAGGAGATAAGTGATGGAGGTAGATGATGAGGTAATGGTGTGAGCTGCTGGGGCTTCTCTCTAATGCTTAAGAGTTATTTATTATCCTGGATGTAACTGGGAGCTGGTGAAGCAGATGAGTGGCAACATTTCTCTTAAGAAAGGCACCTAGCTTTTGGTACTTTTGATAACGAATGGACTGCAGAGAAGAGTAGAGGCTAGTCAAAAGGCTATTGGAATAGTCCGGTCCATTGAGGGAACAAAGATGTACCAAGACAATGGTGGTGGAAACAAAGGAGGAGGTAAGATTTAAGGGAGGCGTAGGAAGCAGGACTTGATGATTTAGTGTGGAGGAGGATGAAGAAAAGGAAAAAGTGAGAATGATATCCAGGTCTATTATCCATTGCCTTGGTACCCGGAATTAAGGCTCCAACTTCTTACTCACCGGCCACGTGGCCCTAAGGTGATCTTTCAGAGGAGCAACTCATCAACCTAAAACCTCAGTCCTATCAATCAATAGCCTACAGATATTCTTCAGACATTAGCAATGTTAATGCTTTTTGTTTTGAGATAACTGTAGATTCACAGGCAGTTGTAAGAAATAACACAAGAGCTCCTGTGTACTTTTTATCCAGTGTCCCCCTCATGGTAACTAGACCGCACTGATGCTCTCTGCCAGCCGTATTCGGATTTCACCGGTTACATGCATTTATTTATCCGTGTATGTATTTAGTTTTATACAGTTTCATCCCATGTGTAGATTTGTGACCACCACCATAGTCAAGATACAGAACAGTTCATCCCAGGTTTACCCCCGTTACCCTTTATAGCCCAGCTACTTCCCTCTCTTTCCTGCTCCTTGGTCTCTGGCAACTACTAATACGTTCCTCATTTCTGTAATTTTGTTATTTCAAGAATGTTATGTAAATGAATCATATAGTATCGAACCTTTCAATATTGACTTTAAAATTTGCATAATTTCCTTGAGATCTGTGTATCAATTGTTCCATGTTCCTTTTTATTGCTGAGTGGTATTCCATGGCACAGAAGGACCACAGTTTATTAATTATTTCACCCACAGAAAGACTGCGGGTTGTTTTCAGGCTTTGGCTCTTAGGAATAAAGCTGCCACAGATATTTGTGTACAGATTTTTATGTGAACATAAGTTTTGATTTCTCTGTAATGAACTTCTAGTAATACAATTTTTTGGTCTTATGGTAAAGCATGGGTTTAGTTTTATAAGAAACAGCCATATTCTTTTCCAGAGTGGCTGTACCATTTTATCTTCCCATCAGTAATGTCTAAGGAATCCAGTTTCTCAGCGTCCTTGCAAGCATTTGGTATTTTTAATTTTAGTCATTTTAACAGTTGTGTGGTGATGTCTTGCTGTGGTTTTAATTTGCATTTCCCTAATGGCTACTGATGTGGAATATTCTTTCATGTGCTTATTTGCCATCTGTATATCCTCTTCAGTGAAGTGTCTGTTTATGTCTCTTTTTTTTTTTTTTTTTTTACTCTTAGCCTCTTGTGCATTTGTCTAACCAGAAAATAGTCTGAATTTTTTTTTTTTTTTTTTGCGATACGCGGGCCTCTCACTGTTGTGGCCTCTCCCGTTGCGGAGCACAGGTTCCGGACGTGCAGGCTCAGCGGCCATGGCTCACGGGCCCAGCCGCTCTGCGGCATGTGGGATCTTCCCGGACCGGGGCACGAACCCGTGTCCCCTGCATCGGCAGGCGGACTCTCAACCGCTGCGCCACCAGGGAAGCCCCAATAGTCTGAATTTTATCTTTATGTTTTCACTAAAGAGATTTTCCATGGGAAAGAATCAAAAGTCCCATTAAATCTCCAACCATTAGATGGCTTACTTAATATAAGTCATTTTATTGTTGAAACAAATGGGACTGGTCCCAAAGACTAGTTTTCCCTCGAAGCCACTGGATGTTTCCTAGTATCCTGTGTTGCATACAGCTGCTGAAGGGTGACTCATTACTTAGACTGGTACTATGGGACTGGTGTTGAAGCAAAAAAGTCTGGCTTGAGGCCCAACTAAAGCTTGTTATTTGTGCATCTCTAAAGGATGCTGTTGGCCAGGCACTCAGGTGGTGCGCCAGGTAAGGAACAGAAGATCATTGTACAGTGGTCTGTGTTTGATTGGAAACTGGAAAAATGTTCTCACTTATTGATAGAAAGGACCACCTTTCAGCACCTGATGCACTTCCTCTCCTCTGGTGTATCCTGTGAAATGTGTCCTAGATTTACTATTTGTGTTTTTTACCCAATGAGTTCAAGAAGACGGACATACCTTTTATCTCTCTTAAATAAGTCATAACTGCTGGATCAGTATTTATAAAAATTTTCTAAACAAAATTAAGATCAAGCATATGTAAGTAGTTAATTTGGAGGAATAGGGAGAATTATCAAAGACCCTTGCTGGAAAGTGTAAGTGAAAATTTTCTCCACCTTCTCCAACAAACTTACAAGCATATCCATTTGTACAGATTTTCTCTCTAGCACAGAATATAACCAAAAGAATTCTGTAAGACCTTACAATTTAATGAAATAAAAATAATAAAAAAAATACATGGAAGAATAATCATTTCCATTTTGGAAGTTCTGGGATTGCTGGCTCTATTAAGCATTTGTTCTTTGGAGAAGCCATCCTGGAACAGATCCAGGCATCTGCAGCAGGATGGTACTCTAACACGCCATCTCTCCACGTGGGTGGATGTGTGGCAGGCCCTACTGGTGGCATAATGACAATACCAGAGCGCGAGAGGTTAGGTAGAGGTGCACATATAGGACCAGAGAACTCCGGAGCATTTATCTCCGCATCCAGCATGTATTCATCAAGCTCCTTCCATAGTCTAGTTCCATGCTAAGTACCTGCAATCCACAAATAAAAAAATCCCAGCTCTCAAAAAGTTCAGAAACTCACATGGGAGAGAGGCAAATGATCATCTAATAGAAAGGGATATAATAAGTGTTAGGATGGCAGCAAGCACGTGGTATTAGTGACAGACAGAGGAGTTCTGATTCACCCCTATGGTGGTGATGGGGTAGGATGGGTAAGGGACGATGTCCTGGAGGAGTTGAGCACTGAGATTGGTCTTGAGGGTGAAATAAGAATGTGCTCAGCAGACATAGTGGGGAGAGAAGATTGTGCCAGGCAGATGGAAGTGTGGGGGGAGAACAAGAGACTCTCTGCCCAACTGCTGGTAGTTTGCTATGGCGGGGTGTCTGGAAGGGGGAAGGGGTGAAGGCTGCAAAGGTGGGAAAGAGCCAAGGACAGACAGTTATTGAACGGTTTGATGTAGGCCAATGACATGAGGCGAATGCATAACTAGGGGAAAGTTTTGCTGCATGCTCAGAGCATTTGCTAGCTGCCCAGAGAAAGTGAAATCAGGAAGCCAATACACTGTGGTTCAGAGTGTTAATATATATATTTTATCATCAAATTGCTCCTCCGGAGCCCAGCCTATTCTCTGGACACTGGGCTACAAAGAGACTATCCTTTAAATGTCAGTGGACAGAGATTATCACCTGGCAGGGTCTGTACATAGGTCTGAACACTGAGTCATCACAACTGGGTGGGGAAGCTGATGGAGATCATGGGTGCTGATATCTTGTCCTCCCCATTCACAGGTGCTGGGAACCCCTCAGATGAATCCTGTCCTCATCGATGTGTGTTATTTCTCCACTAAGAGTGGGATAGAGTTTGAGATTGGAAAATTATGAAGGAGATTTAAATCATGACATAGGAGCCACAGCTGAAGTATACGGGAAGGTTTTATTGGGATAGATGAAGTCTCACAGGAGACATTGCTATTTTTAAGTACTAAAAGTGTTTTCCATGTAGGAGGAGGGATTTGACTTTTGCTGTACAGCTGTAGGTTGTACAATTGGATGAAGCTAAAGGAAAACGTGATTTAGTGCACAATAAAAATTATGATGCTTATCATTTGGTGAGTGACTAATACACACCAGATATTACGCTAGGATCTCCAATCCTTTCAACGACCTTGTAAGATAAATGTTTTCTTCCTCCTTGTGCAGCTGAGGGGCCTCAGGTGAATTCGAGATGCAAACCTATCTGTCTGACTCTCTTTTTCTGATACTTCAAGATTCTCTTGGGAAGAGCTAATCTGTAATGTTTTATTCCCCCCTGAGTGGAGCTATCTGAGGTGAAATGGACCACGTGCCAGGTAGATAGTTTCCAATCCACCCAGTGATCACTGCCATGGATATTGTAATGGGGATTCAAACATCCCTTGAGCTGTTGGACTATGTGGGCTTTAAAGCCCTGTTTAAATGAGAGCTTCTAGGATTCTGTGCCATTTTGTAAGCAAGTTGGATACTTACACTATATGACATGGGTATTAGTTTCCTGTTGCTGCTGTAACAAATTGCTGTAGAATCAGTGGCTTAAAACAGCAAATGTTTTTCCTCTTACAGTTCTGGAACTCAGAGCCCACCTTCACTGGGCTAAAGTCAAGGTGTTGGTGGGACTGGCTCCTTCTGGCAACTCTGAACTCTGTCTCCTTGCCTTTGTCCACTTCTAGTGGCCGCCAGTATTCCTTGGCTTGTGGTTTCTTCTTCCCTCTGCAAAGGGTATCACTCTAATCTCTCCTTGCATCCTCAACAACCTCTCTTCCTCTTCTGTAGTCACATTTCCCTCTGCTTTCCTCTTATAAGGACTCTTGTGATTTCATTGGGCCCACCCGGTTAATTCAGAATAATCTTCCCATCTCAAGATCCTTCACTTGATCACATCTGCAAATAAAGCCCCTTTGTCACATAAGGTAACTAACATTCACGGGTTGTGGGAATTAGGACACGAACATCTCTGGGCGGCTATTATCCAGCCTATTGCAGCCCGAACAGGCTAACACACGGACACAGTGAAGATGGTGAAATCTTCTCTGAAGGAATGAATTCCAATTCGTATACGTCCTACAGACACTCAGGACAGATCCCTTTAAAGTTGTTCTCTATCACATGCATTGCCGATAAAACAAAGAACAGCTCCACAGGGGACCAAACGAAAAGCACTCTTACTTATCTTTTCTCACAAAGGATGACAGCATTTTAAAATGCAGATAAATAAAATATGTGCCCAGCATCAAAGTCTCTGGAGGCAGATGAAATACTAAAGTACAAAAATAACCAAAAAAAACTAATCACGAATCAGGCAAAAACCGAGCACTACCATTGTTTTGCATTAACCGAAACTGTCAAGCCCTCAGACCTAGGGGACCAGGGGAGGGAGGCACATACAGATAGAGAATTTAATATTAACACTGGAAAGGAGTTTGACACACAGCTGATCCAACTGGCAAAAGTAGCACATCTCAGAGTCCAACACCTGATAATAAATTATCACCTTACACAGATGCCAGACTTTCCCCAATCCCATTTTACACTGACTTCTCTGGGGAGCTATTTGAGCCCTCAAATACACCATATAGGAGTCTGGCAACGAGGCATTCATGCAACAAGAATCTGTTGACCTTCTAGGTAGGTAGGTGTTACCACATCAGACACTAAGGGAGATATAAAAATAAGTGGGACGGACTTCCCTGGTGGTGCAGTGGTTAAGAATCCGCCTGCCAATGCAGGGGACACGGGTTCGAGCCCTGGTCCGGGAAGATCCCACATGCCGCAGAGCTACTAAGCCCGTGAGCCACAACTACTGAAGGCTGCACGCCTAGAGCCTGTGCTCCCAACAAGAGAAGCCACCACAGTGAGAAAGCCAAGCTGGTTGTTCCTTTGCTGCCGTCGCCTCATGTCTGTAGGGTGTCCCCTGATGCTCTGGAGAGGCAGAAATTCTCATCCACCTTCACTTAAAGAATTAGTGCAGCAAAGATGGGTTAGGAAAAAAGTGGGGTTAGGACAGGAATTCCAACAGCCTGTGGCTTTTTACTGCAGAAATTCTAGCATGTGGGAGGGTGAAGGGAGGAAGCTGACCATAGCGCCTGTTGGCCCATTGACCTGAAGAAAGAGGGTTGCTCGCTTCAGTTCACTGCTACTCTACCTCTCATTGTCATTTAAAACATAGTTATAAGATTTGGGGGTTTTGTTCTGAATATTTTTATTACCCAGATTTACTATTTATTTAGTTTCTCTGTCCATTCTGGAAGTGATAGTTTTGGATGGATGAGAAACACTCCCCCCAAAGCACAGTCATGAAATTGAGGTTTTATACTTCTGTGCAAGTTCCTGAAAGTCTGAGAGATGCACGAGCTCAGCCTGGATGGGCACTTTAATGCAAAGTGGGGTGAGGGGAGGACCGCTTCCACAGCAACCACAGAGGGTGATGGTGTGGGGAGGGAGGAGACGATGTGAGAGCCTAGGAGAAGATCAGGGCTTGAACGGAATGTCCTGGAAGATGGCAGACGCCTACAGAATGGGTGTCTAGTAAAAGCCGGGAAAGAGATGTACAGACAACCTCATGAGGGAAATTGCTGTTTGAAGGAAAAAGAAGGAAGGAGAAATAATAAGGATGGGAAAATGCTTGGTTTAAAAAGTTGATGTTTCTGGTGTGGGTAGAATTACTCAGTTAATTCCTCTGAAGTTTCAGAAGGCAACAACTGGCTGACAGTGAAGAGAGCAGATCTGTGAAGGGTCAACCAGGAGGAAGAGGGCAAATCACGAGACGGACAAAAGCTGATTCATCATCAGGACGAGGTTGGAAAGAGAAGTCAGTGGCTGTCCACACTGGGGCATCCATCCTGGGAACTTTCATTATTCAAACGCTGGCCTTGACTCACTCACATTTCAGTCATGATTCAGATTCCAGAGTTGAGAGAGTATAGAGTATAAAGTAACCTTTAGCCACGGGGCAGTTTCTGACTTATTCTGGAGCTGAGATGGGCATTGACTTGGCAGCCATATGATAAGTAGACCAAGGACAAAGCATGTTATTTGATCACGTTTACTAGAGGGGACACAGCTGGATGGACAGAAGCAAGGGTCTGTCGTAGACGCCTGACCTGACCTGGGGTGGAATCATGGGAGTGCACGCCAGAGTGAAGAGGGAGTTTTGCTTTGTTCTGAAACCCTTCTCTGGGAAGGAGTGAGAAATATCTATAGGTAGGCTCTGTAGCTGCACACCCACACTGCAGGTCTTCAGAGACCATTTTCTCATTAATAATTTTCTCAGACTCACATATGAGCCCGGGTCCGGTGGAAGTGGTGCTTTGTGACCTCACGTGGCAGGGAAAGCTGCATTTGCTTCTGTGGCTCATAGTCAGTAAAGGATAGGCCTGTGAGAAAGGAACCAGAGACAGGAGAAACAATGAAAAGTATCTTTCTGAGATTTAGCCTTCCTTCCTCAGGATTGCCAAATTCTAAACAGTGCACATCATGGCAAAGATTATGAAAATGTATGACCATACACTAATTTGAAAAGATACATGCGCCCCAGTGTTCATAGCACCACTATTTACAATAGCCAAGATATGGAAGCAACCTAGATGTCCATCAACAGATGAATGGATAAAGAAGATGTGGTGTATATATACAATGGAATATTACTCAGCCATAAAAAGAATGAAATTCTGCCCTTTGCAACAACATGGATAGACCTGGAGGGTATTATACTTAGTGAAATAAGACAGAGAAAGACAAATACTGTATGCTGTAACTTATATGTGGAATCTAAAAAATACAACAAATGAATGAATATAACAAAACAGAAACAAACAAGTGGTTACCACTGGGGAGAGGAAAGAAGGGAGAGGTAAGAGAGGAGTAAGGGATTAAGAGGTACAAACTACTGTGTATAAAGTAAATAAAGTACAAGGGTATATTTTTTTAAATCCTCTCTTTGTTGAATGTATGATTCAATATCATAAGAATGTAATGTTTTCCCAAGTCAATTTATGAATTCAGTTCAATCTCAAAAAAGGTATGACCAAGTATGCATAATTTCTAGATATCAAAACTATAACTGAAGATCAGTTATAGTTAAATCATGTCCTGATAGATCACAAAAATGCATTTTTAGTTACTCAGAAAATGAGAGTACACCAGCAGTCTTATTTCCCAGGAGATGAGACAATCCACCCCTGCTTTGACAATCCGCCCCTACTTTCAGAAAAACTGTGCAAATCCAAGAGCTATGTTTATCTCAGGAGCTAACTCTGATTCCCATAGCAGAAGTGGCTTGGATCTGAGTGGTCCAAGAGGATGAGGGGGAGCTGTGTAACAAACCCAGGAATACGCTTCCCATAACCCAGCAGAGAAAAGTGGGGACAGAACAGACATTATGCTTACGGATCCTTCCTGAAGCCTGAAGGAACGATGAGAGAGAAGCTGAGGATAGGGCTGGAGATATGTATAGAAAATGTAGCGTTGGCGAACTATACAGCAACAAGGAACTTGGGATAAAATCAAAAAGGATGAATAATACGTGATACAGAAGGATGATGTGAAATTTTTTGTACAGTTGGGGAACCTCCTTGTTGAGATTCCAATGAGTCTTTGAAGAGAGAAAGAATTACACTTCTAATTTGTGGCAAGTGAACCCAGATTCTATTGGAACCTTCTTCATATTAGAGAAGGTTTTGAGGATCAGGGAATGCTGGAGGCACCCCTGGGTCAGGAATGACTCAAAATCTAGTCCCAGCTTTTTTGTTCAAAAATCATTAATACACTTGTGTTCATTAATTGACACAAGGTGGGCACAAAACTTCGATTGTCTAAAATGAAGATATATGAGAGGGGATAAAAAAGCATATTATAATGCCCTGGAATGAAAAGAAAAGGTTGATTTTAGGAACAGATGAGGTTCTATATATTAGTTGGCACCTGATAGAAGAAGAAACATGTGACTGATTTCTACTCATAGCAAATTGATATGAGGGAGATGCCCATAAGAGGAAGCAAATCTCATGGAAAAACTAGAAGAAAATACCATTGTAAATGTCAGCCAAGCAGCCAGTGCCCTGAAAGCAATATTGGGGGCATAAGGAAGCGCCCTTTCTGTGGAAGCCTGTTTATTTTGTACTTTATGGGTAATGGGACTTCTTGAACATTTTTGTTTAGAATCACAAACCTTGAAAATCTGTCCCTACTACCACCACCGTCCCCCATCCCCCCAAATAAACATTGATATTACAGGAGGAAATAAGTAAATGTCTTTATTAGACCTTTCTGTGCTAAAGCTTTCATTTCATTTTGAATAACCATAAAGAGTGACCCATACAACTGGACCAATTTCTTCTAAGCTCAAAGGCAGGTGAAGGATGAGAATAATGTAAGATTCTAAAATAAGACAAAGGCAATAAAAATATGAGCAGTGGAAAGCAATTCAGGGAGCAGCAGTGGCAGCTTTCAGAACGACACACGGGAGGCCCCAAAGTGTACAAGAAAAGAAAGCAGGCGGGCAGATGGCTTAGTCAGCTCAGCGGTGACAGTGGGACAGAACTGAGGTCCTGAGCAAGTACTTCTGAGAACTAGCAAATAGCTTTTTCTGCATGGAGGTTCCTGAGATTATGATATCCATTTCTAAATGGACACAGTGTTGGCTAGCAAGAAAAATTTAGCCTAATGAGGGGAGAGGTGACACCTAACCTAAATGGTGAGTGGAGGGCCAAAAATAGCTTACTTACTGAGTCTGAATCAAAAGAAGCATATGATAGGAAAAGTCATCCCCCTTCCAACCTCCCAAGCCATATAAGTATATAGGTTGCTATTAAAGTTTGTACATATGAGAAAAAGATAGATAGATAATAGGTAGGTAGCTAGATAGAGATATAGATGCATGAATGGAAAGATGGATGGAGAGATGGATGGATGGATGGATGGATATATACATATATACATATGATATACATGAATTTTATAGTTAATAAATAGTCATTAACATTCTAATATCAACTGAGTGAATGGGAAATTTGTGGAAGAATATGGCTCTGCATCCTTTGGATTCATCAGCTGGATAATTGGTGAAGATTCCTTAGAGAAAAATCAGGACCACACATAGGTCAGCCCAGGATAGAGTGGTTAGAGGGAGCGGGGGAGACACACCAACCTTGATTGTGCAGCTTTGGGTAACTGAATAAGAGGGTTGTCAGAGAGGAAGATGCAAGGTTCTCAAAAATAGATGACATATGTTTAACTGTCGGTGTCTAAAGTCAGTTAAACAAAATCCAGGATGTGCAAGATTGAGCGTGAGGAGAATGAGAATGAAAAGGAAATGCTATAGAAGAGGGGCCTGTTGCAATGCTAGGACGTTAGACCCAAACTGGGGAAGTATATTCATTACCCAAAGCATATGGATCCTAGCAGTAGACCCAGCATTTGCATAGCACTGGATCCACCCAGCATCTATGGGGTGAAAACCCCCCACTCTGTGTGCAGTGCTCTCCAGACCCTGCGTCTGCATCTCGGCATTAGTGCTGTAGAGGGTATCTTAGCCCACAATCCACCTTGGTATATTCCATTTACACCACACGGAGAAATAAAATGTATTTCTAATTGGCTTTCTAATAAGTACTAATTAGTTCAGGCCTTTGTGATCCATAAAGAGATAAAGAATGAGCTTGCATCCTTCCATCAAAGCCCTAAAGCTGCAGCTGGCACAGTGTCATGCTGCTTTCTGTGCTGATCTTTGGGAAGGAATTGAAATTACCTCCATGAAAAATCTCATTTAGTTTTTGCTAATATGTATTAAAATCGTAGAGGTGAAACAGTGCAAGCAACTGTGACAGAGTTCCCAGGAGTGGTCTGAGGGGACCAGTTTGGGGCAACATTAGGACAATAACTAACTCTTCCCGGAAGTAACATTTAAACCAGGTTTTCAGTTGTGACCATCGTGCAGCCTCAGCCATTTCAGTACATCTTCGTATTGAAGGACTCTGAAGGTGACACCTAAGAGTTCAAAGTCAAAGGAAGAAAGTGAATGCATCATATTGGTTATTATGGATGAATGGGTTTAAGTTGGACTGGAGGAGATATGGGTCTTCATAGCTATAGGCTTCAAAAGGATCTTCCAGCTGAAGAGGTGGTGTGAACACCACAGAGAAGGAGTCCAGGACCAACGGAAAGACTTCAGAAAGCAGGCTGCTGGGGCCACTGTCCTTGTGCTTATATTAAGCACTGGTCCAACTCCACCAAAGTTAGGAAAATTGGTCCCAAGTACCTTCTCCACTAAGTGAGTCATGGAGATACTCCCACAGTTTTCAGTGCATGAAAACTCCCTGGGAAGCAGCTGAGACAGTCTTTCTCTTGCTTCTGCTTTTACCTGGGTCTTAGGAAATGTCCCAAGTTATCCCCACAGCAGTTTCCATAACACAACATTTCCTCAAGGCTATTCTAGGGCTGTCCACTTCCCATTTCCTGTGTAAGGTCATGTTCTTAAAGAAATAGTAACAATGATGCCTTGTGCCACTGTTTGTTGTGATTCAAAAGAAGTATTTAGAAATCATTTGTGATGTAGTAACAAAATCTAATGCATCCTTGCTATCTGTAATCAGACCTTTCTGGAAGGGGACACAGTATATAGGCTATGTATAACATAGTGCTTAAGCTTTAAGTCCAATGTGTTAAAATAAAATAAATCTGTAAGTTAAAGGCTGCTGTGGTGAGGGGCAGAAGAAAAGATAAAAAGAAAGGTCATGCAAATACTGTGGGACTTTTGTACTGAAAAATGAAAAGTCAATCTAAGAGAAAAATCTAAGAAAAAATCTAAGAGAAAAAGAAACCCACATAAATGAAGGACATCTGAGGGAGGGGACTAAGAAAATAAAATATTTTCACAGTAAAATTTTAGATTCCTAGGAACGAGAAGAGATAAGCAGAGAAGGAGGGTAGGAAGTCGGGGTTGTATACAGGTGGAGCAGGAAATTATTTCAGCCTAAACTAAAGTCAGAGTGGAAGTGAAAAAGAAAGCACTCAATTTGTAAGGTTTCTGTTCAGGAAGTGGAGCCAGGGTCCCATGGGAACGAGCGTGGCCGAGGAGGAAATGGAGAAATGATAGATGATTCCAGGCCCTGGAGTTGGGGAGGCGAGGAGGTGTTATTGACAGTCAAGAAGGAGACCAAGCCGTCTTAAAAAGGAAACAAACAGGGTTCATTTTTAGATTGGTTATTTGATGTATGAGGAGAAACATTTAAAAGTCAAGACCTGAGGGAGGATGTGTCTAGGAAATAGAGGGCAGAGGGGATCGAGACACCCAGGGGACGACTCCTCTTACTCCACTCAAGGAGAAGAAACGTCTTAAGGGCCGAATTTAGCAGCAGGTGAAAACATGAAGAACGTGAGCACGATTGCCTGAGAGTTTATGAGATGGATTCATGGTCCTGACTGTACTGTTTCCTGTGCATCCACACCTGTATATCTTTCCGTGCATTTGTCTGAATCACGAAGCATGTAGGATCTGCTTTTTATAGATTGAAAGAATGAACTTTTGGAGATTATGGTAAAGAGAGGGTTTGGGAGGGGGGATGGGGAAAGCTCTTGAATAAAGCAAAGGATAAAAGTCAGAATTCTTATGTATCAAAGTGAATGAAACTTTATAAATAACTAGAAGGAAGGGAGAATAGAGGGCAGATAAGATTTTGACAAGATGAACACAAGACTGATTTTGAAAATACAGAGGAAGTAGCAAAAACACTGTGACGGGGCCAGGATGTGAGGCAATGGAAGGAGAGCGGGGGGATTGAGGGGTGGTAAAGGACAGAGGAAAAGACAAGTGTTCCGGAAGAAATTGGGAGAAATGTCTAGGGAATCAGAGGCAAATGCTTGGGATAAATGACACCCAGATGGCCGGGGCCACCTGTCCTTTTCCTAGAGAAACAAAGGCAGCCCCAACCCTATTCTTTTCAGCAGTTAAAGGCAATATCAGTGCGTGAAGATCCCACAAGAAGGGAAGTTTCTGATGCTAATTTGTGCACTAGGGTTAGAGGTTAAGATGGGCAGGGAACTGACAAATGAAGTAATCAATAACCTAGAAGTGAACACAATATACAGCTTGAAGAGCCAAAGATGCACCACGCTACTGCTGAAGCTGCATCCAAAGTTTTTAAGATTGAAGAAAAGAACCATATGGGACTCATGGTGTGGGCTTGGGAAACCTGGAATCCAAGTAGGTGCCATGGCTACTGATCCAGAGACAGAGAAGCAAGTTTTAAAGAACACCAGCGTGCACGTGCGTGCGCACACACACACACACACACGTGCGCGTGTGCACATGGAAATAATTAGCAGGTGGGTACCTGTAGGCAGTGATTTCTTGGATAGTATTCACTTTCTACTTTTGTGCTTTTGCATTATTTTAAATTTGAATTACTTTGTAATCAGAAAAAATATGTATTTCTTTTTATCATTAAGAAAGCCAGCTAACTTTGAAAATCAAGCCAAATGAAGGATTAAGCCATCTTAATGCCCTAGTACGTAAGCAGTTAATCCTTGAAAAAATCTCGTTTAATGTCGTTCCATAAGCGGTAAGGGTGTTTTTGCCAGTAGGTGAGAACTTTAAGGCAAGGTGACTTCAAAATGCGAAGAACAATTGCCATTTCTTTATTTCTTTCTTTATTTTTTTTTGCGGTACGCGGGCCTCTCACTGTTGTGGCCTCTCCCGCTGCGGAACACAGGCTTCGGACGCGCAGGCTCAGCGGCTATGGCTCACGGGCCCAGCCGCTCCGCGGCACGTGGGATCTTTGCAGACCGGAGCACGAACCCGTGTCCCCTGCATCGGCAGGCGGACGTTCAACCACTGCGCCACCAGGGAAGCCCGCCATTTATTTTTTTAAGCACTCGATAGATACTTGTTGGATAGAGTGGAATTGTGAATAGAGTTGAATTTTGCAGGTACATACTCTACAGAGAGGTAAGATCTGAGCTCTGCTGCTGGAAAATCTCACGGAAGCTCTTCTGTTTGGGGGAAGTTAATGGTTCTTTGAGGCAGGCCTCCATGATAAACTCCTCTTCCGGAAGCTCTCTTTGTGTGACCTCTAAGCAAACATACCTTCTGGTTTTCTAGGCCAGACTCAGTTTCATACCTATCATCAAATCATCCCCCAAACCATAGGAATGTCCCAGCAATTTCAGCGTTTCTGACTTCTGAACTGTATCTGACTCAGACATCTCTGAGAAATGGGAAGTAACACCAAGACCTCTGTGGGGTCCCATGTTTGATGCTCTGGTTGGAGAGCACGGAGCCAGACATCAAATGTCAACCTGCCACCTTGGTCTCCCGGCTCCCTCACCTGCTTCCCGAGATTCCGAACAGGGTTAGACAGAGTCCTCACCATTGACACGTGTGCTTTATGCAGAGGTAATACAATTCCCTCTTTTGGCAGTGGGAGGAGGCCTGCTACAACCGGCTGACGACCTTTATGACTGAGCCAACGGCCTTTGAGTGGGTGAAGGACTCTGTGAAGTTGGATCAAAAAGGCAGAAATAAGGCGTCTCCTCTTTTTATTCATGTGAAGGGAATTCAGAAAGGACCCAAGTCCTCTTATTTGTGCCTCCCATTTCTTTGAGCCTATGTGGGACTGAATGGGGCTCCTTCCTGCTCCAGGTGGCAGGGGTGCTGTCATCCCCGGGAAGATGCTTCTGCGGATGCTTGGTCTACACATTTTGAGTGGTCCATGTGAGCCAGACGGAGATAAGGCGGCTCTGGTCTCCCCACCATAGTGACCTCCCTACACCTGTATGTCTTCTTTCCCTTGTGCCTGTGTGTGTTTTCCTGCTCATCTCCATAAATAAAATGTGCTTTCTCAGCTGTATAGCTGCTTCCCCTGATTAACTCCTTCCCTGGTCTCTCTGTAATGGTGTTTCTTCTTTAACTTAAAACAGGCAGGCTTCTGCATTTTGAGTTGAGTTAACGAGGAATGGAAGGGAGTTCGCCCAGTGTCCATGGGCTCTCCGAGACTCCCCCAAACCCCCTCACAAACAGCTTCCATTTTCAGGTGATTTCTCTTGATTTTGTTTATGCCTCACCAAGGTGGAATCTTTTACATGCCAGTCAGAATTTCATGAACCAGCCCACACTGGGTTGGATTTTAAGTAACACCTTGCAAGGAATCCGGGAGCTTCTGGCTATCATTCCTGCCCTCAGAGCCGGGTTGGTCCTTTGCCACCCTCGGAAGAACAAAGCGTTACATCTGCTTTCCTTGCCTGGCAAGGCGGCTTTCCCCATCTCACTGCGAGCTTTATTATCCACTGGTCTTCCTCTAACCCTTACACACAATAGCTTGCATCTATTTAAGTATCCAGATCCCTTTGGAAACAAAGCCTTCTTCTGACACACACGAAAAGGATTTTCAGGCAGCAGATCTGCAGGTAGTAATTTTAATAGCCACTAATGTGAATGAATAATTCTAACAACCTCATTTCAGATGTGTCATCGGGACACTGCCGAGGGTTGCCATGGCTGCTCTATTTTATTGCTCACAGCTGTGCAAACTCATTTTGGCCAGCAAAATTCTCCTGTCTAACCTCTCCTCTCATTGGTTTTGGTTTGTACAGTCTCAGGCAGTGTGGATTTTAAAAAAAAAAAAAAGAAAACCCTTAAGGGAAATTTGTGTTGTGTTCTCAAGACTCCAAGTAAATAAGTACACGCTATTGATAGGTGACAGTAGGGATCCTGGTGCTTTTGATAGAATTATGCACTTTATATTCATGAAATTAAATCATTGCTCTGGCACATTTATCAATATCAATGTTCAAATTATAATTTGTCGATAATTCCAAAGCACCTTCTTTAAGTGCTCTGGGGAATAAACAATATTCCTTAATGAACTGTCTTAAGTATCATTGCCTCCTACAAGATTCCCAAAAGTGCATTAATTAATTCATCATCTCAGGCCTGTAACCAAGAGCAGACCCGTGAATGTTTAGCTAACTGTGCATAGAATGTTCCAGGGAGCTGCATGAGCACAGGGTAACTCCATGGAAATCCAACCTGTCTTGTCTTGAGGGAGCTCACAGCTGGGCAGGTAAGATTCGTACCTTAATAACTGTAATAGGATACTAAACAGAACTCCATTTATGAATCACCGGCTAATTTCCTGGCCTATGACAGCGTTTTAGATACACCTTCTTGCTGAATCCTCACAGCATTCCTATAAGGCTGTCATGCTGGTGGTTAAAACATGGCCACAATTTCTTTGACACTCCCTTTGAGAGGCAGGGTCTATATCCTCTCTCATAGAGTCTGGGCATGCTTGTGACTGCATTGACGGGTAGAACACAACATAAATGACACTAAGTGACTTCCGAGGTGTCTTAAAAGGCCATGCACCTTCTGCCTTGGTCTCTAGAACAATTGCCCTTCGAGCCTACAGCCATCATGTTAGAGGTTGGACACCCTGGGACCGCCATGCTGTGAGGAAGCCCAAGGCATGTCTAGGTGCTCCTAGTGACAGCGCCAGCAAGTCGAGTGCCAGACACTTGAGACGTCAAGCTTCCAGGTGATTCCTGCAGTAGATTCCATCTTCCCAGCTGAGGTCCCAGACCCTGTGAAGCAGAGACAAGCCATCTTCTCCATGGCTTGACCGAATTCCTGATCTACAGACTCCATGGCATAATAAAATTGTTGCTGTCTTATCCCTAACTTTTGGGGTGGTTTGTTTTGCTGTGATACGTAACCAGAACACTAGGGACACTTAGAAGTTAAGCATCTTGGCTAATGTCATATAGTAAGTAAGCAGGCCAGGTCTGTTTGTTGCCACTGCTCAAGATCTTTTTACCATCAATTTATAAGTGCCACGGGAGACGTCTATAAATGGTGTTATGAAAACATGAGAAGCAAGTATTTTTCTTTCTGTTCAGGGTCATTACTGTGGACTCATGGGGGGCTTGCCAATCCTAAATTCAGAAAAGCTATATAGAATGTGTGATCCTTAATTAGAGTCTGTTTTTAAAATCCACCTCTGGGTTCTTACCAAATTTTCATGTATCTGATTTGAAAAGAAGCCAACTCATTGACTTTCACTTTCATGTGAACCGATATGGCCTGGAACTCATAGGAACCCCTCAAGTTCTGTTGTCCTGCCATTGCTCCGTTGGAAGCCAAGCACGGGAAAGCCTTAACAGCTTTCCTTCTTCCCTGCCATTTAAATGTTGTCTTCTCGGTTCATTAAAAAAAGCTCTAAGGCTTTACAAACCTTGTTTAGGTCTCAGGACTGCAGGAGAGATGAAAATCTGAAGAAGTTAGACACTCCGACCATTCTGCCAGGGATGCAAAGTCTGTCTCCACGGTGAGGCTCACTCAGAAGGCCCAGTAAACCCAGACTCACTCTGCTGCTCCACACAGGCCTGGACAAAAAGGTAAGGCCAACCTCATACCCACTTAGAGGTTTGCAGGACTGAGGGAAATGCTTGATGAAACTGGGATAATTGAATAAAAACCTCAAGCCTCCTTGGAGCTGAACTCTAGGCTATATATATATATATATATATATGCACTTTGAAAACTCTTACAGGAAAGATTGACATTTTACATCAACTCCATTTTCCTGGAACAAATGGACTAACTTTGTGGGGCATTCTTCATAATGAGAGGTCTTAATTCAAGGTCACAGGTAAGAGAATTGCTTATGCAGTTAGTCACCAAATGCATCTAGAAGCCTTGGGGAATAAGGGACTTTCTTGCTGAGGAGACTTATTTTTTAACTGTATAATTATAATGTCTCTTATCAGCTTCTCTGTGGATTCGGTGTCCACAAAGACAGACTGTGGGGAAAAAATTATAAGGGAACAAATGTCCCACCAGATGACAGTGCCCTGTTGGTAGTAGCATTCGGGAGACTCAGGTGGAGAAACAGAGCAGGTGTGTTTTGTCCACCGTGTTTGCTCAGCACCTCCTGGGTGGGACCCCCTGGTGTATCACATGGGGCTTTGAAGCTGCCTCCCACACGTGGTGCTGTGGAGATGGTGAAGGAGGATTCTAGAATACCTGAATGCTTCTCTGGAGCCCCAGGGTCTGCATTCTGCCTCTCAGGCTATTACATTTCATCTGAAAGTCCTGTCTCTGTTTTCTGTCTTTTTTTTTCAATTGAAATATATCTGATGTACAATATTATATAACTTGCAGGTATACAATATTATATAACTTACAGGTTCACGATATAGTGATTCATACAATATACTCCATTTATAGTTAGTATAAAATATTGGTTATATTCCCTGTGTTGTACAATATATTCTATAGCTTATTTTACACCTAATAGTTTGTACTTCTTAATCCCCTACCCTTATCTTGCCCCTCCCTCCTCCCCACTGGTAACCACTAGTTTGTTTTCTGTATCTGTGAGCCTGCTTCTTTTTTGTTATATTCACTAGTTTGTTGTATTTTTTTAGATTCCACATATAAGTGATATCATACAGTATTTGTCTTTCTCTGTCTGACTTACTTCACTTAACATACTGTCCTCCAAGTCCATCCATGTTGCTGCAAATGGCAGAATTCCATTCTTTTTTATGGCTGACTGGTATATATATATATATATATATATATATATATATATATATATATATATACACACTACATCTTCTTTATCCACTCGACTGGGAAAGTCCCATCTCTTGAACTGCCCTGGGCAGGCTGATGGATCCTGCTGGCCGCTTTCCAACATGGTAGGTTCTATGACACCAGCAAGTAACATGACATTGAAATGTAACCTGCTGGGAGGGACCCCGAGACCCTGCAATGTCATCCTTGTGAGTGTGACAAGCTGGCAAGAGACTGGGCATAAACACTTCTTAACTGACCCTTGACTGTTGTTATGATTCAGAGTTTTCATATAGAAAGGAAAAAAATGCCACTGTACTTTAATAAAAATCGAGCGTGACATTAAATATTGCCAGTTAAATTGTTTTTCTATGGGGCTGTCTTCTGCATGGGGTTTGTGGTATAATTCTTCGCAGGTTATAAAAGTACATAATCCCTTTTGACAAATATAGATACACGTATTTCCCCACTAGCAATAAGTGGATTAGATGATATTTCAGATCTAGACAACCCTAATTAAATTACTCCTAACTTTACTGGCCTCTGTGGATTGATCCCTCTTGACCTTCACAGCCCATCAGAATAAATGGAAAGAAAGCATTCTAATATTTTTTCACATTAAAACTTCTACATGAGCCTTCAGATCTGTAGACTACATATATATATCAAACTGCAACCAGCAAGTGTTTGCTTGTTCTTTATGTGTTTTTTTTTTTTTAAACCTGTGGTAGTATATATTAGCATTATGTCAGGAAATAGATTAGATTACTGCAAAGAAAGGTCATTTAAATTACATTTTTAATGTTTCCACGTTCATTTAAGAAAGAAAAAAATAATATTTTAAAAGCAAGTATCCTTTCTCAAGACAGGATTCTAAATGTATGCTTATGCCTTTATCTTTTTAACAGTACAGGATAAAAGTACCATGGGACATAACGAACAAAAGGCATTTTCTTTAAATGGGCAAAGTAGTGGACATTTTTGCTACGACACCATGCACTAGAAATGGTTCTTCATGTGAAAGGAACCTTTTTTGCTCCTTATGAGGCGTCTTTGTAGTAAATACTGTAAGAAAACACTTTTTGCCATTTGTGAAAAGGCAATGTTTATGTTACATTTTTTTGGAAAAAGGTTTGTATACTTCATTCTGTTTGTTTAAAAAACAGAATTTCATGGCAAGATAACTGATGTGCCCTTTGAAAAATAAGTATCAAATTAAAAAATTATGAGTAACATTGGAACTAACAAGTTTTTCTTCTTTTTCCTTCTTTCTCTGCCTTATATAAGACAATTTATGATTTTCCAAAATTAGCCAACTTTCCTCGAGCATTTCAAATACAATCTTGTTTGTGAATATTTACATACAAAGTCTTCAGGGTTACCCCTATTATGTAATTCAAAGTGCTACGCCCACAGTGGGAATAATACTGTAAACTTCTCATCTGATAGGAATATCCATGTATATTAAGCAACTAGAAGCAAGATTTAGTCTCAGTTTTTTTCTTTTTGCATTCTCCACAGTGGTTAGTACAAAGCTTTACACATAGGAGGTACTCAACAAATATTTGAATTAACTTGGACTATGGCATTGACCAATATGATGGGTGATTGGTACTTCCTAATTATAACAATATATAAACACAATGAAAAACAATTATACGATGGCCTGGTGATTTTGTTGTTTTGCTGAGTAAATATTCGTCTATCTGATTAATCACATGGCCTTTTTGATGCAGATGTATAATCATCTTCATCATCCACCTGATGGCACCTGACATGCAGGGGCATTTTGATGGGGTTTTGGCATCACCATTAGGTACTGGGTTTCTTTATCTCTAGTCTTCTAAGGGTACATTTCCTAATCCCATTTTCTCTGTCAGCTAGAAAAGATATTTTGGCTAAACACACACACACACACACACACACACACACACACACACACACACACGCACCACACACAAAATTTCTCAAGCCTGCCCATTTTCAATTGTAACTCGTAATTCAAGGGATTCTACACAGGATAAAGGTTGATTGTAGAAGGAGACATATTTTGCTCTCTGATTTTTTGCTGTGGCATTCTTACATCATGCTAACCTTGAAGAAGTACCAAATCCTCCAAAACAAACTGCAGTAAAGAAACATCTCCCCTCTCTTTGGCACCTTCCCAAGGCTCATAGCCTCAGAACGCCTGCTATTCCTTACATTATCAGGGTGGACTGTATATTTGACATTGAATCAAAGAAACTGACATCCAGAGAGGTTATATAACAATGGTCATAATGTGGGCAAAATCAGAGTCAACAGACTTACCATTGTTTTTTCGGTAGTTTCTGCTCATCCGTGAATAAAGGTCAGTATTGTAAAAGAACTAACCATTCTTTCTCATCCTAATGAAAATCTTGACATACGAGTAATTTCCCAACCCCTCCCTCCCTCCTTCCCAAAATCTTCTTTTCAGTTAGTCTGTACTTGTGACTAGATGAACCAAAATCAAAATAAAACCTAAATTACTTAACTTTTGTATGTATATACACTTTCCCCCCAATGACTCCCACAGGTCATTTAAATACTCATAACATCACCTCTGAAAAAATTAAATTCCATAACTTCTTAACTTCCTTTTCCTATTCTTTCTGTCTTATTATACTTTTCATGGTTGATTCAATCTTCTTTTTTCCCCCTCCTTCTATCCAGGGAACCTGGGCTGCCCCTTATAGCTCCTGTTTTTCCCCTTCTGAAAAGCAATTGAAAACATCTTTGCTTGCGACTCAGAGGGAATTCAGCCATTTAACACAAAATTACTCAGGAATTCCCCAGATGGAGAACATAAACATCTCCCATGGTGTCAAGGGAGTAGTTTCTACAGATGGCAAGTTCAAGAAATCGCAGCCAGTTGACCAGTGCCCCAACTCAGGTGGGCGGTCGCCGAGGGATCTGAATGCTGTGTAAGCCCTTCATCCAGTACCTGTTTTCTTGCTAAGATATTCCCACTGTTCGCTCTTGTCTATCCCTTTATTCACTTGAATAATCACTAGCAGCAGCAGAAGCCTCATTATCTACATCATCCTCTCTGTGCTCACATCACGGGTAAGAGGGATGCTGTTCCTTCCTTATGAATTCATCGCCTTCTTGATAAACGATGCAAACAGCGTATCATGCATAGAATTTCTGAGCAAAGGCTGGGAGCGTTTCAGTGAGTCCTGGTCTCACCTCAGTGGCAAGTGTTACCTGCCTCACTTCCCTTCAAGCTGCCAACCAAGACAGGGCTGGCTTCCTTAAAATGGGCCTCAGGGATGCTCATGCCATATGGCAGCACTGCGACTGTCACGCTATGCCCCAGGGTATTTCCCCCATGGCTTACGCAAATTGTAAATTATTATCCATAAAATAATCGGAAAGAGAGACAAGGGCAGGAAAAGGATCTGCTGTAAAGCCTCCATTAGCAAATGAGATTGGCTCTCCTATTCATGTGAGAAGTTCAAGGAGGCAATCTTGTTAAACAGCCATTTTGCATAAAGAAATAATATGCCATAATGGACCTTTTCAAATAACTTTGATGTTTTCCAGAACAGTTTATTAATACCATGCTTTGGAGGAATAAAGGGTGAAGTCTCACTAGAGGATAAAATCATCAGTGGTTGAGCAGTTAGTCATGGCTCAGCAGATTCCCCACTGTCTGGAACACCCTTCCATCCTCGGCTAGAAGTGCCTCTCGGCACACTTTCCGGCCACTGCACCCCCATTTTATCTGGGCATTGTTTACATCAGGGAAACACAGTCCTGGTTTTCAATTGTCTGTAAATGACATCCCAAGCAATAGCAATGAACTACCATGTGACCTCTCCCTCTTTTCCATCCCTTCCCTCAATACCCCTGACCTTAAGACTGGAAACAAGGAGGAGTGTGGGTAGGAGGGACAGGAGGGGCAGGAGGGTGATGGGGCCGTGCCCCAGGTTTGCAAGGGGCAAGTTAATAATTTACCTATTTGAAGTAGGTTTCACAAGCAAGACCCATCATTTGGCTTCTTGGCTGGATGTGTACCTGCCTGTACACACCTGTGTGCTAAACTCACCCAACCACTGCTTATCAGACTCCTTCATGGAATTTGCCCAATACTGCCTGCTTCTAACTGTACCACTCAGCTTTCTGTCCCACTCTCCTGGGTAGGTTACATGAAATAAAATGTCCCTCAAGTGCTTTCAGTTTCTCCATGTTTTGGGTACATTCTCAAAAGTGATTTCTTTTCACTATATTAATTAATGATACCATATTTTTACAAGTGCATTCTGCTAGTTTTGTAGGTTGTTAAAGGAGTCCCTTGCCAAAAAATTTGGGAAACCCTGGAAAAATAAAGTTAAACAGTTTTCTTTGCGATGGAAATTTAACACACTATAGAGCTTTTAGTAGATTTGTTTGTTTTGTGAAACTTCTGGAGAGTTATATTGTTTGTTGCATTTCTCAAACTTACTCAACTTTTGCCAAGGAAACCCTTTTGTCAGACATGCTTTGTGCACCGCGATGCACCAGTAGGAGTCGCAGAGGGAGAAGGACTGATTTTTTTTCAGCCTCGAATAGCTTGTGTGGTCTAAGGTGGCTTGAGAACCAATAAATACACAGCATGGGAGCGGGATGGCAAAAGCTCTACTTTCTAGAGATTCTCTCTCTTACTGGCTTTGATGATGTCAGCAGTTATATTGGAGAGGCTGGTGTAGCAAGACACTGAGAGCAACTTCCCCCCAACAGCCAGCAAGGAACCTCAAGCTCACAGCCCTTTAGAGACTGAATCCTGCCAACAGCCACATGGGGGATCCTTCCCCAGTTGATGCTTCAGATGAAGCTGCAGACCCTGCACCCTCAAGTGCAACCTGGGAGAGATAGGAAGCAGAAGACCAGCTGGGTCATGCCTCCATTCCTGACCTACAGAAACTGTGAGATAATAAGAATTTTAAGCCACTAAAAGTTGGGGGTAATTTATTATGCAGCAATAGGTAACTAATACAGATTATGGTCTCGAGTCTAGACTCATATGAACCAATGTCTTAGTGGGATTAGTTTTAAAACTTACAATTGAGAATGTAAGTCCTAGAAAGAGTTTTGAAGGAGAAAACAAGATTACTTTTCTTAGGATAAGAAAGTGTATCCCAGTCATGAAGAAAAGAATGTACAAGGACTCATAGGCCCATCATTGCAGAGAACACTTCCTGAGAAATATTATTGTTAATTCTATACATGGCACTATGGGGAGTAGAAGAATGAATAATTTCTCTTGTCCTCAAGATACTTTGTCTCTAGAAGAGAAATGAATAAATAATTGAGCATCTATTTTCAAAAGCAGAAGTAAAATAAAGATACAAAATGCTATAGAAGCTATACTTCCATACGTGCATATGGGAGAGATTAGTTCCAACAGAATGGAAGGAGAGAACTAAGGAAGTTTACTTGGAGGAAATACCAATTGAATTGGCCTTGAGGAATAGGAAATAAAATAGTAGTATTTTAACAGATGGAAGGGATGAACAAAAGCATTCCTGGAGGAAAGGAAAGTGTAAGAAAACGTTCAGATATAAGGGAATATGGGATGAATTCAGGGTGTCTTCAGTAAGTATGTGTGGGACATTAAACAAGGTGCCTCTCAGAAAGAACTAAAACTGAAACTGAATATTCAAGTGATTTTGTATGAACTGGGTGGACTTTTGTTTCAACAAATTACATCAAGGGCATGACAATTTGGCTACCAGAATGAAAACGCAGTCTCAGTTTCTATCCTTTTGATTTCATCTCTAAGTCTGACACAGGGAACAAACATCTCCCTTCAGATAAGCCTCACCACCCCTTTCTAAATGACGTCAGGAGGTCCACGAGTTGAAGCCTATGACTTGAGATAAGCGGAGATTGAAGCCATCCAAGCCAAAGACCATGAAACCCATAATCACCTCAAGACAAGATTCCACATTTTCTCTAGGAAACTTCTCCTAACGTTTGACAACTTTCACAGCCAGACTACTCTTCTTGATTTTGTGTTCCCTGATGGTTAACTACCCACTTTCGAATTGTGAAGATACTTAACTCCTCTCTGAAAAGTTCTGAGTTTCTTTGACCTTTCTTCATAGGTCCCTCTTCTAAGTCATTAATAATTGTCATGTTCTCCTCTGGACTTAGTCCAAATTCTCTATGTCTCTTTAGTAGTAAAGACCCCATCTTGGCAGAATCCATTAATAAAGGGCCTTACATATGACAGATGGGGTTAAAGGATGACTTGGCTTTCACATTTCATATTCCATGCACATGACATCACATGATGTTTACTTCCTAATGTCAGGACCATGTCACGGGCCCACATTTGTTCTGCCCATCATGACTTCCAGAGCTAAGAGAAGTTTTGGCTGTATGAACAGATCACTACACTTTTCTGCAGGGTCATAGGATTTAGGAGTTATTACCCTTCACGTGAGCTATATTGTAACGAATACCCAATGTGATTAGAATTTTAATATTAGAACACTGAAACTAAAGCGGCCTTCTATTGGTAAAGTAGCACAAACTCACCTAAGAACCTTCACAGGCATCTTTGAGGGTCTCACAAACATCCTACTGTGGATGTTGAATGGTTCCTAATTCTATCATTGTTTTGCTATCGAGCAAACTAAGGTTTGGAATATGGTAATTTATTTATGTAAGTAGATCCTAAGTGATGAACTCCTAAAAATCGAATTGAAATCAAACAAACCCTCATGAGACCTGCCTCTTCAAGCAAACACTCTGCCTCAAGTCTCCCCTAACTTGTCAAAGCATATACGCCCTAAATCACTGATAAGAACATGCAACTTCCTTAAGTTGTATTGTAGTAGCTAAAATTCAGATGTGATAATTGAATGATTAGGGTGTGGCTGGGAGGATTGGTGAGTTGTTTTGGGGCCCATGCAGCCCAGCTGGTGGGTCCCTGACCACTGTCAGTAAGACCACGATGCTGCTCAGCTAGGACCCTAAAAGAAGGTGCCGGGCAGAACTGGTATTTTTCCCCTGACAAGACAAAGCCACCACCTTCCTCTTAGGTGGTGGAATCCTGTCCTCTTAATACCTGATGATGCCCATCACACTTGGAATTGAGTGAACAGATCTATAAGCCGACTCTCTCTTGAAGTAGGGGACCTTCCTTTCTCCCCAGATGGGCAAGTGTCTGGCAATAAAAGGCAGTACATCTGTCTATCCATCTGTCTGCCTATCTACTCCTGGGTCTGTAGTCTTGGTTGAAAGGTCCTACTTCACCAGAAGAACCTGTTTTTATCTCCATCTTTAAAAATGAAAAATTGTTTTTAACCAAGCTAAAAAACCAAGATTGTACAACTGCTTAATAGCTGAGGACGGCCTAGAGTATGTGGGTCTTAATGCCAGTGTTCTTTCTATTAAACCACACAGTTGATAGTGAAAATTAACTGGGAACTTTAGTGCTTAGGAATCCCATTCCTATATGATTATACTGTTTGTCATCATAAAATTATGGATGTCATTGAGTGGTAGAAATCAGGAATTGCACAGAACCAGTCAGCAAATTATATTGGAAGTATTCCCCTTGGAATCAATTAAAGAACATCTTTAACAGATTAGTTCTTTTGTTTCATCATTAGAAAGCAATACATAAACAGAATATTTAGGCAAAGAAATATTTTTCATTCACATTAATTACAGCAAATTGGCTAGAGAATCTGTAATAAATTGCAAAGTTTGACACCTTATGAACTTATTAAAGTGAAAGCTTTCCTCATACCCTTTAAATTATTCATTTTCATGGCTTAAAATTATAATTTAATAGTTTTATTGGCATGCGATAATTTTTAAATTACAAGAATATTGTCATGTTACTAGTACTTCATATACAACTGAAAATTACCTTTGGCATTTTAGTAGCAATATAAAATAATGAACAAATGCGCAAATCTGATTGGTTACATAGTTTTCCAGCTCTTTTGCAAAACAGATAAAAATTCTTCAATAAATCTCTAATTTATACCTGAAAAGTTTAATCTAAGAAGACCAACTATTTTATTACTTCCATTTGATTTTGTGAAAATTTCACTTGGAACTGATTTTTTTTTTTCTTCTCCTCATTTTTTTTTTTTTTTCACTTGAGTCAAACTCTTGATTTCCTCTGTGACAAAAGGAGAAAACAAAGAAGCATTCAGAAATCAACCTTTCTGTAGCTAAACAATGCTTTATCTTTCTGATTTCTAATGACTAGCATTTTCTTTTCTTTCTTCCTTTCTTTCTTTCTTTTTTTTTTTTTTTGCAGTACGCGGGCCTCTCACTGTTGTGGCCTCTCCCGTTGCGGAGCACAGGCTCCGGACGCGCAGACTCAGCGGCCATGGCTCACGGGCCCAGCCGCTGCGCGGCATGTGGGATCTTCCCGGACCGGGCCACGAACCCGTGTCCCCTGCATCGGCAGGCGGACTCTCAACCACTGCGCCACCAGGGAAGCCCTCTTTTCTCTTCTTTAAATTATTTTCAAAACATTTACTGAAACATGCCTTAAAGATTTTTTTCTTTCAGGGAAACAGAAAAATCCATTTATGTCCACTAATACAAGCTTATTTTCAGTATAAGACTTTACCTTTTCGGGGGCAGACTGTTGAATCATTGGTACTTCTCTTCATGAAATCTCCTAAATTGCAGATGATTTAGCATCATTATATCTTTAATGATAGAAATCACATATAAATTGGGTTTAAAATTTCCAAGAATAGTTTTGAGGACTGCAGTACATTTGGTCTTTAGGGAGTCTGAAAATACCAAATTGACCAGGTCAGATTTGATGGTCTTGGATCACTGTGTTTCATTACAGCCTATACACAGAAACTTATGCATCTTCAAACAGCCTTGCTCCAATGTGGGGAACTGCTTTAAGCCATTCATAATCAATAAGGTAGCTGGTTATGCTTGAATTAAGTAAAATAATCAACAAGGATTGCAATAAACCCTGTTCAAGTAGAGTTTGGAAAACTTCAACATAGAGTTCTTAAAAGCAGACCATAGCTTCTAATGAATTACTTGCTCCATGACTGCTGCTGCTTGAATCAATTCCATCATCAACCTCATCAATATGTCTCTCCACTGCATTGATAAATAGGAAGTTCTGAATGGCTTCCATCATTTTCCCAACTTGGGCAAAACCCATCTGGTCATGCCCAGCCAGTCCTACTATCTACAAATGTTCTGACTTCCACATATGGACCACACAGCACAGGCAAGGCAATCAAAATCTGTTAGTCGTGGAATGATCCGTCTGGTATTTTCAGCCATCTTAATAATTAATTGGGTAGCATCTGAATCCATAATTCCATGATCCAAGTTGGTCAGCAATGCGGCCAGGCTTTCCTGATAATTGGTCTAGTTGTTTTGATTTCCAGGACCTAGTCACAGAAATTGTGAGGTCTTGACTAGGTTCTCAAAAACATTCATGCAATGCAGCTTTATGGAAATAATTCATATGAGCATTACAGTGCCAGTGATAAGGGTGAGAAGCATTAACTCAACAATTAAGTGATTTGCTCTTCATATGTACTACTAATGTATTAACTATGTCATTCCCATTATATAGTTGTTCTATCTATCTGTCTCTCTGGAGAGGTATAGAAAGATCTTGAACACAAGGATAAACATTTTGATAGAGTTTGGGGAAATTTTTCTATATCCATGTTTTATAAATAAGAAAAAGTTTTCATGAGAAAGATGCTATATTTATTCAGATATAAGTATATATATATATATATATATATACATATAATATATTATGCAGATATAAATAAATATTCTTCAGTCCCACGCCTTCTCTCCATTGCCCTTTGCAGCTAAAAGACCAAGACCTAGGAGAATTAAATATTAAAATTTATATTAACATATATACATATAGATAACTAGATATAATTATTTTGAAATTCCTCAACAATTAGGAGTTAAAAAGGAATTTAGGATATAAAAACCTCTAAAATAGAAGGAGCAGCAAGAAAATAGATTGTAAAATTATTATTATTTAATTACAAAATACTTTGTTAATGCTCTTTTGCTCCATGAGAGTTTTTCATCTGACAAAAGGCTTAGCCACCTCTTCAAGCAGAAGATCACTTCAATACCTGAAGATAAATATCTACCAGTAGCCTTTAAATAATGCTTGCCATGTTTGTCATATATGAAGCAGACTTATACATAAATTGTCTTCCTAAACTGTAGCTATGAATCAGAGTCCTATGAAATGTGCTATTGCTAACACACTCTGGTGGGATGATGCTACGTGTTCAATTGTTTTAATGATAAATTTCCATTAGAAAATGGAACGATCTGTTGACAGACAAAAACAGGAACTAACAATGGACTATTTAGACTTGCAAATGATGGAACATTTAATTATTCCAAAATAGCATTCCCCGGTTAGGGGATGGTCATTAAATCCATCATCCTTCAGTGTATGTGCATGAAACATCTATCATGTCTTCCTCAAACAGGAGTCAGTCATCTAAATATAGATTTTTGGACCATCCATTTCAGCATGACATTTCATCGAAAGCCTGGAATTCCATTTATTTTGTGTAACAGAGATAAAGTGTTTGTAAACGATGTGATAAGACCATAAAGAGAAAGTAAAGTGAAATCCAGCTTCATACAGAGATAAATACAAACTCCACTAAAGACACTACACTACATAAAGTGAAAAATGAGAGACACTGTGTCAACCACACAATTCCAGGTAAGAGTCAGTGTTCTCCAGATATAGTTTTTTAAAATGTGCGGTCAGTTTTAGTACTGTAAATTGGTGTGCAAATTAATTTGCATTTTGACTCAAGACAGAGACAGCAAGATCAAGACGAAAAAAATGAAATATACTTGAATTCTTTATGTCAATGGTCAAATACTGAAAAAATATTTATCTACCATGTGAAAGATAAATGTCTTGCAAAACAAAATTTTAGGAAATTCAGAAATTAATTGTTTTTTCTGCAGGGTCTCATTGTTCAGCAGATATATATTGTAGGTAGATATGCATTATTTTAAGTCTGATTGGAGACAAGTTATGTTTGGGACCTGGACAAACATTTCATGGGAAGATAAGTACAAATAAAATCAAATAATTCTCCTAGAGGTGGCCCCCTCCTCCCATGGAATGGTAGGGAGTGAGAGGAATTTATAAGCAAGTTTTCCATAAGGGACCTTGAAGGAAAGGGTCTCATTTGGTCCAACATTACTAACTGCCCCTCCTGGTCTGGGCTTCTCTCAACCAACATTGTACAGCCTAGGAGACCAAGGCCCAGAGAAATTCAGTGATGGCACAAGGCTACATGCTGATGTCAAAGTAGGCCTCGTGTTCATGCTTCCCAACACTAAAATGTTATCTTAATTCACTATTCTGCCGAAGGAAAATGTGTATGTCTGTGCATGAGTGCATACATACCACCAAAAGTCTATCTATGAGGGCTTCCCTGGTGGCGCAGTGGTTGAGAGTCCGCCTGCCAATGCAGGGGACACGGGTTTGTACCCCAGTCAGGGAAGATCCCACATGCCGCGCAGCGGCTGGGCCCGTGAGCCATGGCCGCTGAGCCTGCGCGTCCGGATCCTGTGCTCCGCAACGGGAGAGGCCACAACAGTGAGAGGCCCGCGTACCGCAAAAAAAAAAAAAAGTCTATCTATGAAATTTTAATCACACTATGAAATTGGGAACTAAGGGTCTAATAACCTACCCTATTTAATTGGACCGACTTTAGAAAAACTTTCAACTAGTTTTCTTAAAGAGCTTTGGACATGCTATGAAAGGTACAGAAAGTCATCATCTCTGCTTTAAATACTTGTGAAAGGCATATGTACAGAGGAGAGAGTGTTTGAGAGACCCTTATTTAAAATATGCTCAAAAACTGTGATCACTTAGTACAGCTAACAGTGTGTACACTCCCTTGTCCTCAGACCTGGACTTTTAAAACCAGAAAGACTTAGCTGTTTTACCTGATTCCCCTCCCACCCAGCCCTCCTGTCTCCAAAACTTGTTGTCTCTTACACATTTGAGGTCAGCTGAATCAATGATGGTGGATGACAAGAAAAGAGGGAATTATCACTGACTGTATTTATCTTTTCCCCTATTGTATCTACAACACAGAAACAGGCAGTCCCAGGCCTATGAAACGTTCATTAGGATTTGACTACCTGACTTGTGACCTTGCTAATGGCCAGTAAACTCTCCCATTTCTCATTGACCCCCTTCCTCCCGGCAGAAGAGGCCTAGTTCATTGTTTCTAAGAAAAAAAAAATTGGTAAGTGGCTCTATTACTGTCCTGGTAAAGATAGAGAAATAAAAAATGCATCTTTCCTTACAAAGGAACTGGAAATTAATATAGATAGATGGTATGAACTCTTAAAATCTTGGCCGCTTAGCTGACTGATTCCTAAATAAAGCCAGGGTTCTCTGAAGTGACATAAGCAGAGCTCACCCATTTTCTCATAAATGGGTTGGCAAAGTAGAGGAGACAGTAGAAGACTTAAACCTAGGAAGTCAGAGAGAACGTTGTAGGAAGCCACAGCTGACTGTATAATGTGTCCTATTAATGAGGCAGCTACAGAGGTAAATAAACATCAGTTGTGTATGATATTGCCAAGTCTACACGAGCAAACGCCCATCATTCTGCTTAGTGTTTTGCATACATATGGACTGTAAGATCAAGCTTGATATGTGTGATTTCGTACGACCATCAGTATAAGAATCTGCCTTTTGCTGGCATGCGACACTGTGAAAGATGTTACTTTTAGACTCTGCCTGACATCAAATGTGGGCAACATCTACGCCTAGCTTCCGGCACCTGTCTCAGCTTCTTCTCTCTGCTCGGTTAAAATATCTTATAACAATGTCCTCATATGTACCATCTTCTCATACGTAGAGTTTTGAAATGTGGTACCTTGGAAAGTTTTATAGGAAAAATCCCTGGCGTGGTGAAAGCAGTTTATAGCACACCTACACATCTACAGAAACATTTGTAAGAAAAAAGAAAAAGTACCTCCAGGCGTTTCACAGAACTAAGTGTGGAAATATCCCTAACATGGACAAAATCTGGTCCCAGCAAAACATGATTCTTTCTGTGAAAAAAATCCTGTCACATCCAGCTCCTTGTATGATGTTTCTTCTTTCCTTCCCCACCGATACCCCAAGCTCCTCCCCTTCAACTGACTCAACTTTCAATATTCTACCATTTCTCTGCTAAATGTTTAGAATCAATTTTTTCGCTTCTCCTAATTCCTACTCCAATCCAAATTCCACACCCTCTTCCCTCTCCTCACAGCCCTCTCTCTTATCTCATTTAATGGCAGAAAGTCACAGTAGAGGCCAAACAGGTGAGAGAGCAGCTTCTACCTGGACGTGCTTCAGGTTTTCTCACCTCTAAGCCTCCCCACCACCTTGGCCATTTGCTTACGTTCACAGAGCAGTGTGTCTCCCAGGAGGGGTGGTGACGCGCAGAGGAAAAAAAGGCACACTTGGTGTGCCAGTGCCTCACAGTACCAACAGGAAATGGCAACTTGAAAATAAATTAGGCGAAGGAATTCAGGAAACTGAGGGACAAGTTGTCGTGACGGTGATTTGCCCCTCCCAGCAGCAACACACACAGGAAGGTCAGAGTAAAAACAAGTCCTCAGAAGCTGAAGTGGACAGATTGATCAGAGCCAGTCACGGGAGAGGGACATGAAGGATGTGAAGCGCTGTGGAAGCCAGTTGAGAGACTGGGGCGGCTAACCCTGAGAATGTTCCAGAATCAGAGAGGCATTGTAAGAGTCCTGAGGTCAGTTAGGGTGTTGTGAACTGAAACGTACAGGACTGAACTGGAGCACTATATGCTATTCAGGTTTGCAGAAAGAAGAGGCTGGAGCGGGTCAGCGGCTCAGGAAGGCTCTCACCTTCATTACCTGCTTCGGCCTCAAAGGGGTGGAAGGCAGAAAGAATTCCAGCTGACAAAGCTGTGTGTTCCCCTTCCTCCCAGGACAGTTCTTTGTTCCTCCAAACTTCAGGATATTACTGTTTTCCCTCTTCTTCAAATCAAGGAAATTAACTCTAGGTGAAAATGAAACTATATATACAATACATACATATATATGTGAACGTATACTCTTAAAATCGAATATATATGTGTGCAATATATAATATATAAATATACTATATCTATATCTACATAAATATAGATATATATATTAGACTTGAAGAATTTGGGGAATTCATAAAAGAAAATGAGATGATTCAAAAGTGAGGACTGTCCAGAAAAAAACAAGAGAGATGGTCAAGCAATCGGGTCCAGAGGAAGTTCAGGCATTGCCATTAACACAGAAATCTAGGGCACTGGCCTTGCTCATACCAGGTGCTCTTGAAAACTGAAGGGTTTGGGAAAGAATAAGGGAAAATAGCTGATACATCAGAAAGATATCATAGAATCAGAGAGAAATACAACAAAGAAAAAAAAGCTGCCCTTTAAAACAAATTGACATATGGAAAATGTACAAGTATTCACATGGTTTTATTCATTTTGTTCTTAAGAACCATTTTTTTTTTCAGAGCCCTAAGGTAATATTTTTAGACTACACTACATGGAAGACATATATTTTTCAGATAATCACACATGGTGTTAAATTAGCTTTGTGTATGTATCTTCCAGGCACTGGGGTAAACATTTAGCCACCAATGTCAATAATAAGTTTGTTTCATTCAGCATAATAGTCTTCAAAATATAGGCTTGCGTTTATAGATTAAGATTAAATCTAGGAGGGAATTGGGTAATTGTTAAGCCATAATGACCTCTCTCTTTTCTGAAAATGAAACAAATCTAACAGGCATTCCTTTTAACTAAGCCCTTGAGAGAGCCGTTACGTTAGTGTTTTCAGAGATTGTTACTCTGGAGCAAGAATTAGCTATTTGTTTCTGGGTCACTTTGCTATAATATTTTAACGACACTATAAATTTTGGAGCTAATTAACATAATAAAAAATTCCAACTAGTTTTCTTAAATATTCTAGGACATTCAATGAATAGTTTCAGAAAATCTTCAGACTCATGTTTCAAAACATGTCCAGTTTGCATCAGAATAACTCATGATTGTCAACAGTATCACCTTCCATCCAGAATCACTTCAGGCTAAGACAGAGTAAAAGGGACTGGATTTACCCTTTTGCCTGAAACAACCAAAAAAAAACAAAAACAAAACCCCAAAACAAACAAAACATGTGAAGCAACAGTTTTCAAGACGTTAGACATTAGACAACAAAGGACCATGATCCCTGAGGGAAGGTAGACTAATGAGGTAAGCTCTACAATTGCCCCAGCTATTGCCTCAGCTACTTACAAGCCACTGTGTAGGGAAGTGGAACCCAGGCAGAGTCTGGTGGTCTCATTCACTTGTGGAGAAGGAGCTGAGAGTTAAGGGAACCAATGCAGGTAGAATTCACAGGATACCATACTGTTAGGAGATATCTGCAGAGAGACAGAGACAGAGAGAGAGAGAGAGAGAGAGAGAGAGAGGGGAGAGCGAACTCTGCAGGTGTGCAGAGGGTCTCCTCTGATTTTTACCTGAATATGGACCAGATTGTGCATGTGAGGAGACTACCTGAAGCCAGGGAGAAAAAGTATTTGAAATGATTAGAAGATATGCAATGGAATTATAAAAAAATATGCAGTTGATTAAAAACATAACCTAAAAAGAGGGGAAAAAGGAACAAAGAGTAGGTAGGACAAATAGAAAACAAATAGAAAGATAGTAGATTTATATTTATCCACATATATAACTATATTAAATAGAAATGGTTTAAGAGGCCCTTAAATTACAAAAAAGCAAGACCCAGCTAAATGCTATCTACAAGAAACACATTTTAAATATAAAGGCACAGATAGTTTAAAAGTAAAAGAATCGCAAAAATATACTATGCAAAAACTAATTTTTTAAAAGTTAGAGTGGCTATACCAATATTAGACAAAGTAGATCTCAAGGCAAAGAATATTAATAGGGATAGAAAAAGGTCATAATGATAAAGTGGTCAGTTAATCAAGAGGACATAATAATTTTAAACATTTATGCATGTAATGAAAGAGCTTTATAATTTATGAAGCAAAAACTGACAGAGATACAAGGAGAAATAGATAAATCTACATTTATAATCAGAGATTTTTATACTCTTCTGTTAATAATTGGTAGAACAAGCAGACAGGAAATCAGTTAGGATATAGAAGATCTGAACAGCACTGCAACCAACTGATCTAACTGACATCTATAGGAAACTTCAGCCAAAGACTTAGAATAAACTATCTTTTCAAGTACCCATGGTATTTTACCAAGATATACCATATTCTGTCATTAGAAAGTCTCAGTACGCAATTTAAAAGGATCCAAGTAATATAACGTATGCTCTCTGACCACCATTCAAAGAAATTAGAAAACAGTAACAGAAAGATGCTTGGAAAATAGATAATTGGAAACTAAATATAGCTATTAAATTGGATCTGTTGTTAAAAACTTTCCCATAAAGAAAACGCTAGGCTCAGATTGTTTCATTTGTGAATTCTACCAAATATTTAAGGAAGAAATAATACCAAGCCTACACAAAGTATTTCAGGAAAGGAGAGGATACTTCCTAACCTGTTGTATGAGGCCAGCATTACCCTAACATCAAAAGCAAACAAAGACATTACAAAAAAAAAAGAAGGTCAGTAGAGCACAATATCCTTAAAAACATACATGCAAAATTCTAAGTAGAATTTAACCAAATCATACTCCAAAATATATAAAAGTCATGATATATTATGACCAAATGGGGTTTATCTCAGGAATGCTGATTTAACATTTAAAAAAATCAATATGCTTCATCATATTAATCTAAGAAAGATAAAACAAATAATCATCTCAGTGGACACAGAAAAAGCACTTGACAAAAGTCCAGCATCCATCCTTGATTAGAAATATAAAAAAATAAAAAACTCTCAGCAAACTAGGAGCAAACTAAAAGGGGACTTCCTCAACCCAATTAAGGGCACTTTACCTGTAGTTAACATTTTCTTCCAAAAATGTTTTAAAAATTAATGAGAGATTACCGTGAGCAATGGTGCCCAGGAAAGGGTCTTCAAGAAAGAAGGGCTAAGGATAGCTGCCTGATGTGGATTTGTCCCCACTAAATTTTTTAGTTTCTAGCATTGTGACGTAGGAAGTACTTTATCTGGTGCATTCGGCAAGTTCTGCCTTCAGCCTGCGCCGCCCTTCACTTGGCTGGCTGATCGCTGTCTCTTCAGTCTAACTGTGCACAGATCTGGCCTTGGAGCGAACACAGACACAAAACTCCTTGGGATTCCTTCAATAACTTGTTTCCTAAATTATCAGTCGGAATGCAGTCTAATTTTTATTGTCATGCATGATTTGGGATACAGTCATGCTGAACCCCATAAATCCTTAGCATCTGAATCATTGCAGGAGTTGGTTTGACTATTTTCAGACATAATCTCACTAGAATCTGGAATGTGGGTTCCTGAATCATCATTCCTAAATTTCTGAGCTAATCTGAGCTTTGTGATGATAATAGTTGTAATTCTGGATTTAATGTAGTCCCTTTCATCTTCAAAGTGCTTGGCAAACGTTAACTAACTAGCCCTCCAGTCCTCAAGAAAATACAACAGCACCATTTTTTTTTTTTTTTTTTTTTTGCGTTACGCAGGCCTCTCACTGTTGTGGCCTCTCCCGTTGCGGAGCACAGGCTCCGGACGCGCAGGCTCAGCGGCCATGGCTCACGGGGCTAGCCTCTCTGCAGCATGTGGGATCTTCCCAGACCGGGGCACGAACCCGTGTCCCCTGCATCGGCAGGCGGACTCTCAACCACTGCGCCATCAGGGAAGCCAACAGCACCATTTTTTAAATGAGATGTAAAAATATTGAAGTTTATAGTTCATTAGCTTGAAGCAAAAATGTGGGAGTTAAACCTAGAACCTGCTCCAGTTATGTGGGTTTGGAGACATACCTCCACCAGAGGACTTCAGCAAAATCACTAATTCTTTTCTTTTGCAAGTATGTGTATTATACATGCTGTTACTTTAAATGCTAGGATTTCTTTTTATGTGCTGATATTCCCTCTACCTAAAGAATTAACCTACAGATCTTGAGTCACACATAGGTAGTATTAACTTCATATTTTAAAGAAGCTTCTCCTGGTGATTATGCCAAAGCAAGAGTACAGACGCATAGCCATAATTATGTCAGTACAGGAAGCACATAAAAATAATGGTGTCTCAAAATGTCTAGCTGCAGGTACTTCTTGTCCCTTTGGACTCAGACCATTTTCACTGTAAGAAATGGAGGCTCTCTGGATGCCTGATCAAACTCTGCCAAAAGTCCCGTTATTTGTTAAGCCTAAATTTCATATTCCCCTGCCTTCAAATTAACTCACCCTAATAATATGGAATGTCTTTCACGTTTGCTGCTTCCTTCATGAAGTAACCTGGCAATCACAGGTGAAAAGCTAATATTGCTGCAGCCCCTGTGCCAAATTTCACAAATAATACTGCTTAATTATCAACCAAGTACATTTGCTACCTGGTTCAGTCATGTGTAAATTATAACTGGGAAGGAAATCAGACAACGTCTTTGCTTACTTTCCTAAATGCGGCAACGACTGTGCCCCACGTTACTGAGAATAAAGCATGTGGAACAGAGGCTTTCACCGACTGCCGCGAACGGCAGCAAGCGTTTGTCTGAATCTGGCTCTGGATGTGCTCGGTGGCTTCCTTCCCCACCAGCAGTAAATTTTGATGCTTGCAACAAATAACCTTGAATGACATCATTGCAGTAGAGGCAGCCCATCTGGTGCTGTGTAGTCAGACCCAGGTCTTACTTAAAATAGGCCACCTTCACTAGGAGCATTTATCTCACTATTTCAAAGTGCTTGGTAAATATTAGTGCACTTTCTCAATGGTTTTGGAAAGCGTTATAACAATGGTCAAGAACAAAGTTGTTAGATGGGAAATCTAACTCAGGAAGTCTCCTACTGAAGTCAGAACAATTAGCAGCCAATCAGATGTGTGCCTGGTGCTCGTTCATTTACATGTTTGACAAATATTGATCAAGGGTTTGTTATACTATTATATTAGACAGTATAGACATAAACCCTGGCCTCCCAGAGTCTACAGCCTGGTGAGAATATGAGATAGCCAAGTAGCCAAGCAATTATAAACAATGCAAAAGCCCCATTAGAAAAAAGAATACTTTGGTGACACTTCAGAGAGTTATTGATTTCTTGTTCGGTGCATCAGGGAAGCCATAGGGCAGTAACTGACTTCTACACTGAAATCTGAAAAGCAGGTAGGGGTCAGTTAGATGGGGGAACATAGGTAAGAGTGTTACCAGCCATGGCGATGGTGTGCATGAGAGCCTGGAAGCAAGCAAGGATGTGGAGTGATTGGGGAGGACAAGATTTTCACTCTCACGGGATAGGGTAGGAAAAGGGGAAGCAGATGTGGCTGTGGACATATTGCAACCAGGTTTTGCTAGTTTTCTAAACTATGTTAAGGACTTTGGACTTTTTTCCTGAGAGTACTGGGGAAAATGTTGAAGGATTTAAGCCATGACATATCATAATTGGTTTCATATTTTTAAAAATATCACTTGTGGAGCAGGGTGGGAAAATGATTGATGGCAGAGGCTGCTGTAGTAATTCAGACACAGAATGATGGCGGCCTAGATTAGGGAAGCAGCATTGGAGATGGAGAAGAGGGGATGGATTTATAGAAGATACAAGAGTTAAGACTTTTAGATCGTTGAATGTGGCAGGCAGGGGAGGCTGAGGAGTGAAAGCTGCCTCCCAGTTTCCGGCTACGTTTGATGTTGGTACCATTTGTTGATATGAGCATGAAGAAGAAGAGATAGGAGTGGGGCATGAGGGTGAGGAATAGAAATTTTGTTAGTACCATGGTCTAAACACTATTGGAGATGACCGGTAGACAGCTGGCTATCATATAGGTCTGAACTCTAGGAGAGAGAGATAGACTGGGGCTACAGGTTTGAGAATCATTGCCACATAGATGGTAGATGTATCAGGGGACTTGCCCAGGGAGAGTATGTAGAGGGAGAAGAGAGAAAGCCTTGGGTAAAATCCCCAAACACCGTCATCCAAGGGATAAAGAGGAATCTTGAAGGGAGATCAAGAAGCAGCCAGAGAAGTAAGAAGAATACCAAGAGAGAAAAATATCACAGAAGCCAAGGCAACTCTGTTTCAAGAAAAAGGAAGATAAAGTGAGTAAATAAGGAACTGAAATCTATGAATTGGATTGAGGAACGAGATTGTTGGTGTCTTTGGTGAGGACATCCCATTTCGGTGGAATGGTTATGACAGAAAGAATATTTCTGTGAGCTAAAGAGTGAATATGAAGTGAGAAAATATAGACCATCTCTGTAGACCACATTTGAGAAATTGGGAAGAGGAGTAGAGGAACAGGGCAACTGCTGAAAGGTGAGGACGGTACATAGATGGTAATGTTACAATGTGAGAGCATATGTAACTGCTTAGAGAAAGGAGCTAGGACAAGGTGAGAAAAAAGGTACAGGATGACGAGCACATAGCTTATGGAGCAGCTGGGCTACCAGCCCCGGCACTCTCAATACTGAGGTCCTTCCTGACCTCAGATCCAACGTATTAAAATACACCAATCGCTCACGTTAAGTACATTTTTCACAAAGAAAAAAAGTAAAAGGATGTTTATAATTTTGCTTTCAAAATGAGTTGGCTCTAGATAACTCAATTTATAATTCAGTCTCTTGATCAACACTTAATGTGCATAGTCGGGATTTTGAAAAATGGAGAACATCCAACTCACAAATTGTTTTCAAATGGAGTGAAATGTTCATGAATATTAAGTTCACAATGATGACATAATGTTACATTTTATATACATTCTGTTATTTATTACATTTGATTTTCATTATTTGTATTTTGAATTCAAACTTTTTTTCTGGACGCAAACATGTCTGTAGGTACTAGATCTCTTAAGGGCTGAAATGGTCTAAAGAGCAAGGTTCTTTAGGAGGTGGGAGGTGTCAGGGTAAAGGGCAGAGGGGAAGGGGCTGCTCTTCAAAAGGAAACCCATTCTTCTGTACAAGAGAAAAGGACAAAAGAACAGGTGAAGAAGTAAGTGGATAAAATTCCCAATTAATGGTATCTACTTACTCTAGGAGGTAGAAATTGAAATGCTGTCACCTCTTTGTGTGCCTCTGTGTGTGTGTGTGTGTGTGTGTGTGCGTGTGTGCGTACATGTGTTCTTGAAAAGGCATGATATTCCTTCTGGAAACTTTCTTAGAAGCCAACACCTTGAAAATGTTCTCCACTGATGGTGTTTGGAAACTGTTGCCTCTTTCCCATCCCCTGACATCTAGAGACATCACACCCTGTGGGGTTGGATATGAACAGATGCACAGAAGTACTGCACCTCTCTGTTCAAGCTAAGAAATTGCTTACTTGCCCCATTCTTCCTCCTCAAAGCAACCCCTCTTCCCCTCTCCCCTCACGTTAGGATGCCAGAGGCTGAACAGGGCATTCTTAGCCACCTTTGTGACAACTGCACTCCACTCCCCTTTAAAGTCTTATTTAAAAGAAAGAGGAGAACATATTTTAATATGAATTGTAATACATCCTATTTTCTCCTTTCCTTTTTTTTTTGATAAATACTACATATTTCCTATAGAATAATCAGAAAATGCAGACAAAATTTTAAAAAATACCATCTTTGGGCTTCCCTGGTGGTGCAGTGGTTGAGAGTCCACCTGCCGATGCAGGGGACACGGGTTCATGCCCCGGCCCAGGAAGATCCCACATGCCGTGGAGTGGCTGGGCCTGTGAGCCATGGCCGCGGAGCCTGCGTGTCCGGAGCCTGTGCTCTGCAACGGGAGAGGCCACAACAGTGAGAGGCCTGCGTACTGCAAAATAAATAAATAAATAAATACCATCTTTAATACATCAACCATGTTAATATGTCACTGTTTCTTAAAAAAAATTCATGATAGGAAATATTTTATAATCTGCTTTTTTATTTCAAGTAAAATATTGTGAAGGTCAATAAACATATTTTACAACAAAATGTTTTATAGCTATAGTGTGTTCCATTGTTTAACCATTTTCCTATTGCTGGATATTTTCTTCCAAAATGTCAATATTATAAAGAACACTGTGATGATTATCCTTGTATTTAAATGTGTGTATGCATTATTCTTTTTTTAGTTTTTTAATTTTTTTATTCTTTTTACTTTATTATTTTTGGCTGCATTGGGTCTTTGTCACTGCACGTGGGCTTTCTCTAGTTGTGGTGAGCAGGGGCTACTCGGGCTACTCTTCGTTGCGGTGTGCAGGCTTCTCATTGTTGTGGCTTCTCTTGTTGCAGAGCACAGGCTCTAGGTGCGTGGGTTTCAGTAGTTGCAGCACACGGGCTCAGTAGTTGCGGCATGTGAGCTCAGTACTTGTGGCTCGTGGGCTCTAGAGTGCAGGTTCAGTAGCTGTGGTGCACGGGCTTAGCTGCTCCATGCATGTGGCATCTTCCCGGTCCAGGGCTCGAACCTGTGTCCCCAGCATTGGCAGGCGGATTCTTAACCACTGCGCCACCAGGGAAGTCCCGTGTTTGTATTATTGATTCTACTTACTAAGGATGAACTTTTAGTAGTGGAGTTGCTAGTTATGAGTTTGTACTTTTCAAGGCTGTGGATTCATTTCGAGGTCACTTTAACATAATCCCTTTAGTCCTCTGAAATACCTAAGGTCTTGCCATCTATTTTCATCACCTTCTATATAGAGAAGTTGGAGGTGACTCAATGATTCTGGGGACCAGCTTGGAAAAAACCAAAATGTCAAAAATCCAACCTTCTCAAAAGTCTCTGCCTCTTTAAAAATTTGAATCACTTCTTTTCTCAAAGATATCACCACAAAATGGTGTTAGACTCCAAAACTGCAAAGTTGATGCCAGGCAATCCATTTCGGTAATGGGATGCCCGGTGCTGTTTTCAGCATTTGTAGGAATTGAAGGCCACGGGTAGTGAGAGCGAGGTCTTCTCTCCTGAAGCATCGGTGCAATCTTATTCACTTCGGAAATGCTGCAGTGCCTGTGGGAAACCTGAGAGCATCAGCGGGACACTATTATTAAAATCTCCTAATTATTTGAAAAGCCATTTGGGATAATAGAGTAGGTTTACTTTTCTTTCATTAATGTCCCTGGGCAGGCTATAGAGAAGTAAGAGAGTCACAACTTCATTGCTTTTGGCCAAAGGCCATTGCAGTGCTTCCAGATGGAGGGATAAAATAGGTAGAGTGTTCTTCAGAGAAGGTTATACGCTTGTAGACAGAACAGAATTAGCGCACAATTCTTAGTGTACTAACACACAGTACTTTGGTATTGCTTTTCTGAAGAGAATGTCAGATCAATATACTACCATGTCAAATGGACCGTGATGTCTAAAGTAACTGTAGATCTGGCTTTAGAAGGAACTTGTGGGCAAAAAAGAGACGAAGGTACATGAAAGTCTGTGACGGACAATAAGTAACTCACATCTTATGGAACAAGGTCTAGATAAGGTACCGGATAAATTACACTGATAAACTTCTGAAATTATCCAAAATACATGTGATAGAAGTCTAGAGTAATAAGAAACAAGTGTCTGTCATAATTCGGTGTAAGAAATACCATTTGAGTTAAGCTCTTTATACTGTGTACATTTGCCTAAGCCACATAAATTAGTACACCTTTCTTTCGTATTGGTTTTTTATATAGCAAAATTAAAATAGAGCAGTATTCAGGGGAGAGTATCTTGAAGGTCACAACAATGTGAAGAAGATGGCTGTGGGGCGTGTCAGCTGAATCACCCAAGGAAACTGGAGGAATAGGACTGGATTTCTTCCACGGAGCTGGCCTGGCAAATTCCCATGAAATTAGGTCACTAGGCAAACGTTCCAGGGCTGGCAGCATACTTACGATTCTCAATCTCCCTTCTATGTTGTTAAAAAAAAAAAAAGAGTCTTTGGTATTTAGAAATCCTGCTAAGGCAGTATCTGAAATAACAGAATGGCTTGGGGGGACACCAGATGAATGCTAAATAGGAGGAAAATATGGAGTTTAGAGAGAGTCCTGAGACTCGAGAGAGAAACTTAGCTACGGAGGCTAAAGGGTGAAGTCACAAGCTAATCAATCAACCAATTAACAAGTATTTATCGAGAATGTACAGGACACCTGATACCATAGCAACTAGAGATGCTGGGAAGTGCAGGACCTGCACTGGATGCTGCCTCTAGTTCATCTGGAGATTCAGGAACAGCCCAATCAGGGCTACTACATAGAAAACGTCCACCTGGTGCACTCGGCTGCACGTTCAGAGGATGACATGAAGATAGATGAAGTAATGTGCTGGTCAGTGGCCAGTGTTTTAACTCACAAGACTCATAACCTTCTCATACCTCAGATCTCAAGTTCTGTTCTTAGACACACATTTTCTGGCACTTTCATTTCAAGAAGTCTCTAAACAAATACCAATTCTACACACTCTCAGAAACCCAAGAACGTCTAAGTAATTTTTCCCAGCCAACAGCACAGATATAACGACGTCCCTCTTACTGTCCAATACTTGTTTTAAAATTTAAGAGATATTCTTTAGCTTAGGTAGCTGGGCATCTCTCATTTACAAGTAATGGTACAACTTTCCAGGGAAAAACAAAAGCTTCCCGGGGTAACTGAGTGTCCGTATTCCCTGCACCATGTCTGAGGGCAGCCCCTGGCCCCTCCATGCTGTGGTCTTTAGCATTGTTGCTTGGAAAGGTGACCTATGTGCTTCCAACTATATGGATGGAGATTGTCTCCCATAATCAAAAGAGGAGAAGGTACTGAAAGTCTACTTCCTGTTGCAGTAACAAAGGCCCAAGTAACCTTTATCAACTGAACCTTGCTGGTTCAATTGATGGTTTTATAGTCATTGGTTTTTACGTGTGGAGAAGCCAGTATGTGTAAAGATACTTATCACCTGCTCCAGTGGCCTGTGGTCAGTGTACTTAGAACATCACCGATAACAACACACAATGATTTTCTTTAAAGATTATCTTGGACTCAGGTCCTAAACTGTCTTTTTTTTTTTTTAATCTAGTGAGAAACTAGTGGACATTAGCTACGCTTGGTTAAAAGTTTGAAAACCATGCAGCTAGAGAAACAGTCTTGCAGTGAGTGAAATGCTCTAACTTGACTTTCACACTCTTTTAGTTTCATCACATTGACAGCAGATTTTTACATTTCTTATGAATTTTTGATTATTTTTATCAGACAGTTTGAGAAATTCTAAATATCACATTGCAAACCTAATTATTTTTAAGAAGAGTGTTATGTCACAAATGACTGACTGCTTATCTATAATATGCAGGAAGACTAATCTTATTTGGAAATAACCAAAAGGATCTGTTAAATTATGGATAAAGCATGAATCATTTTATGCCTAATTATAAAAATAATGAGTAAAATATCAGAAAAATTTGTTTGGGGAATTCTAGTAAAAAAAAAAATAAAACAGTTACCAATTTTCCTAATAGAACTTTGGAAGTAATTGTATTCCCAATTTCACGGAAAAATAATTTTATTATTATTAATGTGTTTAATTCTCAGAAGTTAGCTGTGATATTTTTAGTGTAAGCTTGTAAGACATTCATATGTGAATTTTATTATTCCTCCAAGAAAGCAAAAATAAACAGTAAGACTAATTTCAGATAAGGATAAAGACGTCTAGATTCTTTGTGCTCTACTGCTGAGTAACCTTTGGTGAATTAATTTTCTGGAACTTGATTTCCACATATATTAAACAAAGAGGCTAGAAGCAGATCCCTCCTGACGATCATCCTGAGACATACTCTGAAAAACAATGTTCCTCGGACAAATGAATTGGGAAATCACTATACATTGTATCTCCAGTAGGATATTCACAATCCTGCAGTACAGGAACTTGCTTACTTTGTTATTGCCAAAATTCCCCAAAGTGATTTGGCCACAGACTTCTTCCTCTGTTTTCTTTGCATAACAATTAGCATACTTGGAAGCACTTTGAGAAACTCTGGCCATATGATCCGAAGGGTGTGCTCCAGATCCCACATGGTGCTGTCTTACGTAATTCAAGGCAAGACAATGAAAAGTTGAGTCTCACTCTTCTTTCAAGAACAAAAATTGGGATCTTTGTGTGCATTGAAATCCTGTTATTCTTCCTCATGATAGCTTACTAGTCCCACTTTTTTAGTATCCATGAACACCAAAAGTCATACATTTTATGCAGGCCCTGGACCACAACTTTTTATGCCACTGAGACTTCTGAGCCACTAGCAAATTACCACAACTAGCTTAAGCCTTACTCAATTATGAAACAAATGTCAAAAAGCTCAAAAAGGACAAATGGCTAAAGCCTTGGACAGCCAAACCAAACTTTCACACTTCTCAAATCATTGTAGCAAATTGTTGGCCACATCTGCTCAATAAACACTTAGTGAAGATAGGTTATATCACAACATTATGACAGATACTCTCAAGCAATGAAGAAGAAATGCTCCCATATATGAAAGGAGATTTTTGTCTAGCAGGAGATGAGATATACTAAAATATTAATGATAATAATATACTATTATATTACTTATATAATAATAACAGCAAAAAAACCCAATTACTACTGTTTATTGAGTCTATATTATATGGCAGGTACTACATATACATTATCATTTATCTTGTTAAAAAACCCTGAAAACATAGATTCTATTATTATTCTCATTTTACAATGAGGAAACTAAGAGAGGAATGATTTGTTCAAGGACACACAGCCGTCCAATGACAGAGGATTCAGACTTGGGTTTACATGACTCTAGCCTCACAGGACCTTTCAAATCAGGCTTCAATGAGACTGTAGCCAGAAAAGAAGGGATTCATGAGATAGGGAAACAGTGAGAATTAATTGATATAACTAGGTAGGATCAAATCAAGTTTGCCAGGAAGTGAGTGAGTTGACCTTGGTAAAAAAATAAATAAATAAATAAAAATCGGATATCTCTTTCTCCGAGACAGGAATGAAAAAGATATGGATGAAAGAGGAGACAGACGTGTCAGGAGAAAAAAGCCTTCTAGACTCATTCTTTCCTCACATGAAGACCTGGGGAGGATTCCTAATATTCACTCTCACCCAGGCCTACATGTTTGAACTTGATCTCCCTTTGTTACTCAGTGTGAGCCTGGGCCCAGATGGACACAAGGCCTTGCAATGAAGTGTCAAGTCTTCCTTATCAGATCAAGTATCAGTATCCATCTCAGAAACTGAGACCCCAGCCATGCCCCCCAACCATTTTATTTTTTAAACTGAAAAAGCAGGCATAAGATATATTCCAGAATCCCAAAGTAACTGAAAAAGATTCTCCCGGGCTTCCTGGGTATGGAGACACAGTTCCCTCATCTTATTGTCAGGGAACCTTTCAAATGCAAAAAAAAAAAAAAAAAAAAACCCATTTGCTCTTAGAGAACCTCAACTGCTGTTGGAAGCCTAGAGAAAGAGCACCTTGTATCTCAATGTACTCCAAATGTAAAGATTTACCTCAGCTTGAAAGGGCGTCTTCATTCCTGGTTCCCAACACTGAGTTTTGGCTTATCCTGGGCACCCAGATTCCTAACAGTGTCAGAGCTGGTAACTGGCAGCTTGTTACCGTTGACCATCACTGTGTGTCTTCCCTATGTGAACTTTACCTGCTTGAAAGGACTGAGAAAAGAACCCCCTATAACCTTTCACCCCTCTTCCATTTGTAACCTTTGAACTTCATGGGGCTTAAACAAATTAAAGTATTAGATTCCACCATGACTCAAAGTAATGAAAACCTTTCTCCAGGGTCTCAGATGAGCTGCAGAAAATAAAGACCGTATGTGAATTTTTTACGTCCATGACGTTGGACTGTTCAATGGGTGTTTAGAAGGGCTCCAAGAGCATCTTAACCAGGCCTCATCCTAAGGTAAGCAATGGTTTGGGACCCAAATGCTCTGAGTTCTAGCCTCAGCCCCTCTGCTAATTCACTGAGTGGCCTTGGGGCATTTAGAGGAGTTGGGTTAAATTGTCTCTTTTAAAGATCCTTCCAGGGCTTCCCTGGTGGTGCAGTGCTTGAGAGTCCGCCTGCCGATGCAGGGGACACGGGTTCGTGCCCCAGTCTGGGAGGATCCCACATGCCGCGGAGCGGCTGGGCCCGTGAGCCATGGCCGCTGGGCCTGCGCGTCCGGAGCCTGTGCTCCGCAGCGGAAGAGGCCACAGCGGTGAGAGGCCCGCGTATCGCAAAAAAAAAAAAAAAAAAAAAAAAATCCTTCCAGTTCAAATATTCTAGATTTAAGTGGGCAAAATGAAACACCTGCATTGAGGAAAAACTCAGCTTTGAGTGTGTGTATTTCACAATGCAATGCACACAGATCTCTGTAAGCCAAAGACCGTATTTCCTCTGGACACTCAGCGTTTAGAGTGTGTATGCAAAAATAGACTCATTCATGGGAATCACATTAATAAATTCTATGATTGTGTAATAAGTTCAAGCAGTGTGCTTGGCAACAGTTTCTCAACTCTGTCCAATAAAGGGACAAAAAATCCATACACTCTGGTCACCTTTGAGAGAGTCAGCAATTATCCTCAGGAGTTTGCAAGTCAGAAATTCTATACCTCTGATGCCTGCAACCCCAGAACCTGTCCACTCCAGACCACAGGACTCTGTGCCCTCTTACTTTGCAATAGGAAGAAGCAAATATAGCTTCCCAACTTGGGGAAGGTCCAGAAGTCTAACAAATGTATCCAACATTTACAATATTATGGAATTAACAATTTACCAAATTAAAGAGAAGGGCTTCCGGTGCCCTTGTTGTGTGTCATTTTTAATAATAATGCAGTATTTGGGTCAAACTTTTCCTCTTGCACGTCACCTATGTCCTGAGTACACAAACATTTGGGAAACTGCTGGCTTGAATTCAGAGGTGAAGTATGTAGCATTGGAAGAAAAGAAAACTAACTGATGAACTTAAATCTTGGGTCCATAGTTTAGTCTTGCTCAATCCGTACTACACTGAGACCAAAATTAAATCTAAGAGATCTCATTCTGTGTCTTAGCTGTCATTTTCCATTTGATTTCCACCAAGAGTGCTAAAGGTATTGTTTTCTCTCCAGGAGGAAAATTCCTATTTTTTTCCCAGACAAATTTTCTGCCACATGATAGGAAAGTTCAAAACAAACGAGATTCTAAACTATACGAGAAAAAGAATATACGTTGGCATCCCCTGACCTGGTGTGGTCCCTGGTGCCAGTAGGTGTTTACTAACTGTTTATTGAATAAAGTTACTAAATTAATGAAGTAATGGGAGAATGAAGAATTTAGGGTCCTAACAACATGTGAGTATACGGAGCTCACAAATATCTTTGTAAAATGCTACAAGTTTGGATTGGTTGATTCCATTCAGAGACTGGCTCCCTAGCATAATTCTACAGGATAATTATAAATTCCATCGAAAATCAAGAACATTCTCTTTACCAATTCAGACTGGTCCCGGCAGACCTGAATCTGTGAATTCTTGGTGTGGTAAATTCTCATCAAATGCCAACAAAACAATGTCTGGAGAAAAATGTTCTCTGTTAGGTTCACTGAAAATGAGAACGGCATTTTTTTTTTCCCTTTGATTCTTCCTAGAATAATTTGTTATAATGAAAGAACACCCCGCTCTCCCAGGGTCATTTCTAAGAAAGTTTAAGTTTAGACTTTTCTCTCAGTGTCTTTCAGTAAGGTCTTCTGGAGTGATAAATGTTACTGTAGCCCCATCAACTTTGCAATAAGTAAACATGGAATCAAAGGAAAGCTACCTCTTTTCCCCCTCAACTATGTCCAGTCTCAGCTTTGGCAGTCTTGGGTTCAATTACTAGGAGTTCTGCCAGCATCTTGATATTTCTTCTAGGGTCAGACAGAAGAAGGACAAAGGTGATCTATTTATATGCTACCACTGCCTTTGCTCGTTCCCCCTCTTGTTCCTACGTACCCAAGCAGTCATCATCTCTATCTTAGTTCCTCTTTGTTGTGTCAAAAGTTAGTGAAGAATTGCCAGGTGGATGATGAACTCTTTCATTTTCAGGCTTGAGGATCCCCAGCTTTACTGGGGAGAAAATAATGTAGAAACTTCCTGTGAAGTGAATGAACAGGTTTCATATAAATCGATAACAAAATGATTTTATCTTCCAAAAACAGCTCATTCATAAAAAATGAGACTAACGTTTATTTTCCCCTCTGAAGAAGAATAACACTGGCTATAAGAAGCTTGTATAGGACTTCCCTGGTGGCACAGTGGTTAAGAATCCGCCTGCCAATGCAGGGGACATGGGTTCGAGCCCTGGTCCGGGAAGATCCCACATGCCGTGGAGCAACTAAGCCCGTGTGCCACGACTACTGAGCCTGTGCTCTAAATCCTGGGAGCCACAACTACTGAGTCCACGTGCCACAACTACTGAAGCCCGCAGGCCTAGAGCCTGTGCTCCGCAACAAGAGAAGCCACCGCAATGAGAAGCCTGTGCACTGCAACCAAGAGTAGTCCCCCCTCGCTGCAACTAGAGGAAGCCTGCACACAGCAACGAAGACCCACTGCAGCCAAAAATAAATAAATTAATTAAAAAAAGAAGACGCTTGTATAATGTTTATATAAGAATTTATTCATTTATCTGACAAATGTTTATTAAGCACTGAATATGTGCCTGGTGTGGTTCTAGTTCCTGGGAAGAAAATGGTGAATAATTCCAAAAAATCCCTGTTCTCAAAAGAGACATTTAAAAAACAAACTAATAGTTTAACATAATTTCAGGTGATTCTATGAAGAAAAGAAAAGCAGGGTAAAGCAGAGGGGACAGATGTGCATTTGTCTGAGAGGTAACATCCACATGTAGACCTGAATGACATCAAGAGAAATGTCAGATATAAAAGCCCAGTGGAGGTGTGAGATCAGAAGGTGCTGAAAAGCAAGGGAGGAGGTGGGTGGTGGAGCTAGGAGCCGAGAAGGACAGGGCCCCAGTGAAGTGGGTCTTTAAGCCAAGTTGAAGTTAGAACTTCATCCTCAGCGTAATGGTGAGGAATTGAAGACTTGGATGGCGAGTGATGCAATCTGATTTTTACTTTAAAAGATCACTTTGGCTATTTCATGGGGAAAAAGAGGAAGCTGGGAGCTGGTAGGAGGCTTTTTCAGCAGCCCAGGCAAGCGAGAAATGATGGTGAAAATATCAAAGTGCCGACGAGTAACATCATTAGAACTCTTCCTCTGGGTTTGTTTGGCGTGGGTATTCTTTCATAATCTCTGTCTCAGCGTCACGCCCTCTTAATCTCAGAAATAAGAATCCTGAACAAAAGCATTCTGCAGTCATGTCTCCTACAGTTGGGTGTCCAACACATTTTCCCTTCTTGCTAAGCCTAGTTAGACTGCAAGGATATTTATGGAAGCTCCCAAAATGAAGAAAATGAGGCAAATTATGTGAGACAAATGGAGACACATGATAACAAGGGGGATTGTTGTTCAAGCAAAGAATGGTAATCGTGGACTAGGAGGAAAGGCGGTGATGTTGGGATTTCAACACACCAACCAATCCTCAACACTCCCTGTAAAGACGTAGATGGTTGAGCACAAGAAACACACACAAAATAAAATATTCCAATGAACTGGACACTGATTTATTACGTTTTCAACACCAAAAATCTAAAGAGTATGGCCAGAGAAAAGGATTTTTGTAGCATTTCTGTGCATCTTTGGCAATGCAGGAAACGTATATTGAATATTCAAATGTTAGAATTGCCAGGAAATGTTCATGGTTTTATGTAGACAAAGGAGGCTTATTGTTTAGTTTGAGACCATTGAAGAAAGTTGGGGATAGACAGACATACGATCTATAGAGTGCTCTTCTTTAAAAGTAGATTTCCGTCCACCAGATATAACCTTGGTGAAGGGAGAGAAAGGAATTTCACCTCCACTCTCTAAGCAGGAGGATGGAACACAGAGAGGTGAGAAGAACTGCTTTCAATTCCATGAAGATGAGATCCAACCCAGAAACTCCACATCCATCTCCTTATCCACTACGCTGGCTACTCTAGTTTGGTCACTTAACAAGGGTCTGTAAGTCACCACATCCTTTCTTTTCTTTCATGTTGTTTCACTTAGTAGAGGAATGAGTTTCCCTGGCAGGGAAAGTGGAACAAAAGGAAAAAATGCTTATTTGCGAAAAGAAAAAGGAGCTATAAAACAGCATACATGTCACACACACACACACACACACACATCATTCATCCTTTAGAAGCAATATATTTTTATCATACTTTTTCTACTTCTAGCCATGAGAAGATCTACTGTTCGTGTAGTTCAGTAAAGAATCAAATAAGTTAAGAAGTAGAAAGTGAAACCCAGGGAAAAAAGATCAAAATGGATCGAAAAGCTTAATTCTGAAGGACAGAGGCTGAAAGAGAATTCCATAGCAATTTACAAACAAAACAACTTACGCAGAGGTTGGTGACCAATTGCTACCAGTGTCGCATAATTGAACGTCTCCTCACTTTTGGTGCAAGGATGCTGATCTAGCTTCACAATGAACACAACAAGAATGGCTTGAAACTTCATTATGAGAATTTCTGGTTAGTTATAACTCAGATTTCTGGGAAATAAAGCAACTGTTGAATACTAGCATGATTTATACCAAGTGAGGGCTTTAAAAAGTAAACTCTATTCCTCTGAGGTCCATTTCAGCCTATTCTCTCTCCCAGTCACTTCCTTCTTTCTATCATTGAATATATCATCCCATGCACTCTTTCCTTTTTCTTCTGTTTTCAAGCCATAACTTATTTCAAGGCATAGTTCAAATACCACAATGGTGATTTTCACCTTCTATAAACCTCTGCAACAAAGCAGACTTTTGGAATTTATAGATATACCATTTGTACTTTCAACGATTGCAAAGGATTCCAATTCTTATTACTTTCATTGGGTACTAGAATCATGGTGTACAGTAAGAAATCACTGACCGGTGTGGGAATCTAGTCTACGGTTGAGCATCTTCAACTTAATGAAATCCTGTAGTTCTCTACCTATCTTTGTCACGCAGCAACTCTTGAACATGAAATATGGAATCTTTAGCTTTTATCTCTGCAAATCCCAGATTTAGGTACGATCTACTGTACCTAAAGTCTGTATTATAGAACATAACTAGGGGTCCAGAAAGGATCTAATCTGAGTATACCTCCCCTAGGAATTCTGCAATATGATGGCATGCCTCTTGTTCTTTGATTTACATATAAAATCATTTCAGCTGGTGAGAAATGAGTTTAAACTTCCTTTTCACAGTTCCTGGTAAGTTATACAAAACATCTGGGAAAAAAAGTGTTTTGGAGAATTTAGGTTCAGTATGCAATGGCCATACCGAACCTAGCACCTTCCAATGATTCTATGAAAACGACATTGAACTTGCCCTCGTACTACAGTATGAAGAAGGGTCCCAGCTCTGATCCCAGAGACAGCCAGTAGGAATGGGTTCTACTTTAAGTCATGGAGAAATGGCAGGGAAGAAGTGGTGTTAGTGCAGGAAAAGTGGGATCGTGCCATGGGAATTTCCACGGTCCAGCTCTATGAACATTTAGCCTAAATCCTTCAAAAATTAGCTCTAATGTATTAAAAAGTAAGAGCATTGTTTAGAGGTCAAGCAAGCTACTACAATTGTTGGTAAGAGATATGATGAGTAGTGGGAGATGGAAATCTCAGAACTGGGAGAACACTGACCAATTCTGCATAAGTACTGAATTGGCTAAAAGACAGAGTAACAATAATTAAAGGTAATAATTATAATACTCATCCTTGATAGAGTGAGTTCTCTTTATGGGTCAACACTACGTACATTATCTCATCTAATCCTTACAACTACTGTTTGAGGTAGTATCATTAAGTCATCTTACAGAGCAGGAAACTGAGGCATAGAGAATTGAAGCAATTTACCAAGAATCACATAGGGCATAAGTATCAGGGTCAGAATTCAAGCTTACACTTACGTGATTTCATAGCTCCTATTCTTAATCCCTATGTTCTATGTCTTCTACACGATGGTACAAGGCAGAGGAATGTTCTTGTATCAAAGAACAAAGCCCATGTAAATCTGCCTCATAAAAGGAATCCTAAACCTGGCCACTTGACAGCTGCAGTGAGGTGGGGTGGGATGGGAGACTGATGGGTTATGAAGACATAAGAATCCAGAGGGTTGACCTCAGTTAGAATGGCCCAGCCTTGGATTTCCCAGTAACAGAGGTGGCCTGTAAAACAAAGGTTCCCCTTATATTTTTCTCTAATCATTTAACATGCGGCATGTATCACTTTCAAGGTGAGAACTCAGTCTCTTATAATATTATTTAAGAATGCTTAACATTTAATAGATAGATGAGAAGTTTCATTATGACCCCATGGAAATGAAAGTCAGAGGACTGACCACAATTACTTTTAAAGGGCTTTTCAGTTCCCAAAGGACTTGAGTTTTAGTTACGTCCTCATTTGTAAAAGACATATTCAGATATTCAGGAAATTTCCTGGGCAACAAATGATTTTCTCTTGGATAGTTATACCCTTCACCTTTGCTTTCAATTCTGAACTTTAGGGCAAACAAGACGTAATCTGCTCATGGTCCAAACCTGCAAACCGAGCATATGTAGATTTATGTAAATATCCATGCAAATCAGGCACAGCCACTGGGCTTCTGGGAGGTTGCAAATGGAGCCCTTGGTTCAGCAGAGGTCAAACATCCTTGGATTAGAGCTCAATTCTACATGCAGATTTTTATAGGACAATGGCAGCCCCTAAACACAGCAGTCTTTAAATGCCGTGATAATTCTATGCTTGAGTAGTTTTCAGTCATAATTAGGAAGAGGTGACCTGGTTCAGAGAAAAATGAAGAGCAGAATGAAACTGATCTCTAATGTTCCTGTTTACTTAAGTTGGGTACTTATTATCTTCCTGTCCCTGCTTTCCTAATTTTTTCACGTGCCCATGGAAAGACCTCAGGTGGCATGAAAAATGACTTTTTAAATTTTTCAGCTGGCTTTGATTTGAGTACTGAATTTCTCCAACTTACTTAAAAGACAGGATAGAGAATAGTCCAAGGGCAGTGTCCTTGCAATGGCTTCAATGTCAACGGACCACCTTCCCTGAGATGCTGCACCACCACCATTACCAGTTAAATTATCCAAGGTTATAGCAGCAGAGAATCTGCAATGACAGTTATCACTGTTACTAAGAGCTATGGAATTTTAACTCCAGGGTGATCAGTGAAAAAGGCCATTAGACTTTGGAATGTCCTTGTGGGAGCTTGCTGGATTCTCCTGGGTACAGTAGACTAGGCTATTCCCAGTCCCTCAGTCTCAGGGCAGAGGAGCAGGTCTGCGGAGCAAACGGCGGTGATCATACCAAGTCAGTGTTAGACTTGGAGAAATGAGCGCAAATGGTCCTCTGCCATCCATGTGTGTGCGATGGCTATTGAGTTTCCAACCAGATGTTTTGTCCGCTTTTGCTGCAGGGTTCAATTAATTAAGCTTTACCAACACTTCTTGCCCGGAAACAACACTCATGCAGGAAAACTTTAACAGTTTCCAACCCTGGCCACTCCCAGTCCACTGCCACCCAGCACTGCCTCCTGGTCTCCCCAGACACCTCGTTTCATACCTGACACTGAGAATATTCCTGTTCTCTGAACGTGTTTCCAGGACTGTGGCCAACGGCAGACACCAGGTCTTTAAACACATTCGCAGTTGAATGACTAAAGAAATGACATGATAGTTTTAATTAATTCTTTGCAATTGAGCCCTATGTTCCTTGGATAAGATTATTACTTCCATGTTCCTCTGGCTCCACTTCTATAAAACAGATCAAAATGCCAATTTTCTTCAATGAAATGGTTTGGAAAATAAGAAAGACAAAAATCTGAAAGCATTTACAAATATCTCTTGTTAAGTTGAGAAAAGGAAATGGGTGACTTTAAAATTAGCCAAATTCCATGAAGTCTTCGTGGAATTTTTTTTTACAGTCGTCTGTAAAAACTTTATCAGGATTAAGAGCTGTGGTTCTACTGCTGACAAAATGTTAAAACAAGATTAAAATAGGTGGAGTGGGGCATCTAAAAAGTCAGAGGTGGAGTTCGCTGTGTCGAGGGCAGAGAGCCAAGGACTTGGGGCATAGGGAGTGGGTGTGGGAGCTTTTCTTTAAATAGACAAGAAAAAGCAGGCAAATTATGCCATGGGGAATGGATCACAACCCAGCTTTCAGTTTGCCAGATAAGTACTTTCATTTAGATTGTAAATAATCTCACCCATGGTTAGGTATAAACCAGGTAAGCAGTACCAATATTTGAAAGAGAAAATCGTTCTCACTTCTAATTAAAAGATGTTATAGTCTCAGCTGGCTGTGTTGTCCAAGAATCTATTAATCAAAGAAGCCATTATATCTCTACTTACGTTAATTCCATTATTATATCACGTGAGTTATGTTCAAACATTTATTGCCCAATAATTTTCAGAGAAAAATGTAATAACTTGGGTGGAGATACCATTAATGTGAAGAGATTTTTTTTGGCACAGGAGTTAATGAAGTACATGAAGTAACCCCCAACCCCAATTATAATGAACTTTTCCAAATTCCAAGGCTAATGGGAAAGCTCCAAATGGTGTAAATGAGATTGTAGGATTCCAGCAGCACCCTGTGAATGTCAGTTTAGTCCTAGACTTTTGCAAGGATAAGAGCAGGTGAACAAAATCAGGAATCTTTCTCACCTTCCAGAACACTGGCGGCTATTTCTTACTTGCCCATTAATTTTTTTAGCAACAATTTCCATTCTGGAAATCTTTATACACATAAAAAATTACTTTCTAAAACAGGCAATAGATTGTTCCTTTTTAAAATCTCAAGTGTTAGAACAAAATATCCTTACAAAAATCATTCTAATAAGACATTCTATGTTACTATAAGAGGATTTATCATGTGTATTGCCTTTTATCATTGGGCTTGTCAAACTACAGACTTGTGAGATAAATGGTGATAGTAGTCACATACTCTTTTCTGTAGGTTGTCTGAGCGATGGTAAGATGAGATGGTCCTTGCTAGACCTAACGCTTGGCTCCAGACCCCTGAAATGTCAGAGGTCTATGCAGATCTGAGGCAGAAAAGAGAGACTGAAAATGAGAAACTGTGGGTTTGGGCTCAGTCAATCACAGCATCTCGATGTTTGCAGTGACCTCAGGAATTATCTAGAACAGACCATTCTCTCAGTGAGAGATGAGGTGAGGCCTGAAGCTGAGGAACCCCGTTGCCCCAGTGTAGAGAAGGGTAGGAGAGTGGGGAACCCCCCAGGTCCTCAGGGAGTGGTTTTCCTTTTTTAGCAACAGAAAGTCAACAGACCACATTTGAAGTAAAATAATGTGTGGCATCCCAGTATATGAAACATGTAAGATAGAGGGGCTGGGTTGAAGGCAGAGGGGGTGGAGGATAGCCATCCCCCCACCAGGCTCTGCGCCATAGTCCCACGAAGTTTTCCTGTGGGAAGTTATCAGACCCTTACATCTCTGGGGAACTGCATGAGTTAGGACTCTTCTAGTTGCAAAGGAAAGAACTCAACCTGAGTAAGGATGAGGTCAAAGTCATAATGATGATGATAACAATTACCTCCTAGACCCAGAGGAGTCACTCACGCAGCGGGGTTTGAGGGAGGACCTAGAACTGGGACGGTAGGGCATCAGATCTCTCTGTCTCTCTCTGTCTCTCTCTGTCTCTGTCTCTCCCTTTAAACACACAGACACACTTCTGAATCCCATGTGCAAAGATCAGGATGGATCCAGTCTGGGTAGGGCCACCACCTGCGATGGGGTGGGGGGGTATGCAGGGAGGAAGGGGGTCACAGGGTCATGGAGTAGACACCTGGCTGCTGCTGGTCAGGTCACCCAGCAGTTAGAAAACCACCGAAATAATACACTGGAGGTGGAGACACACAAACTGGAATGGGACCGGAGCCTGGAGACCAACTGAGTTACAGGTAACCAGGCCGGGCATCTGAGCACAGACGTGTGATCCAGGACTGCCAGGGGTCCAGGCAGCAAAGGCACTGCTGTTCACCACCTGAGTCCCCAGGACTAGGTGGTGTCTCAGACCCCAGACCTGCATGGCAGTGGGAACCTGGGCACCACGAGGAAGCGGGCAGACAGCACAGGGAGCTTGGGGAGCATGTTCCTGGGTCCCCACTTCTGGCTGAGCCCCAGGCCCTGTGGCACAAGCATAAGGTAGGGCCCTACCTCGGAAGAAGCGGGAACCAGGAAGTGGCCTTGAAATAAACATGGATTGGACAAGACAGAAGCCTAGCTTTTAGTCTAGACCTGGAGATTAGGGGAAGGGACTGTCTCTGGCATAGTTAGTCCCATGGGCTGCTGACCGAGGACTCGAGACCCAGCTGAGCAGTTCAGATGGCTTTCTGAGTGGGGGCCCAGGAGAACCTGCAAGAAACAGCGGGGCTGAGAACGTGGCCTCTGCTGGGACAGGACGAGAAGGGTCCTCAGAACTTCCACTTGCTCTGAATGGCATTTGTGGGGACGTGCCACCCCCGTGCCCCCTGCTCAGTGGTGGTCTCTCTCTTAACCCTTCCTGATAGCGTGAGAGATTCCCGAGAGGAGAAAAGGGTAACAGCTCCAGCCACATATAACGTCTGAGCCAAAATAAAGATAGATGTGTTGAAAGTGTGTGTTCTCTGAAAATGAACAAACACAACCGGTATATACCTTCTAACCTAACGCTTTGAATAGACGTAGGCTTAGGGTGTTTATAAAGATTTTTAAAGAAAGATTTCATGGAATAACTTCCAGAGTTGCTCTTATGTATATTACCTCATGGTATTTTTCGTACACAGAAGGACTAATACGTTAAGCTTGCCTACATCTCAATGTGCTACATGTTTTACTCATTTGCTTAATTTGCTGGAGATTTCAACGTCACGTGGCTGCTAGAAGAAGGACATGGAAACGTTTAGAAGCAGGACTCAGGGTTTTAACTTCAAACGCCCACTCCCAATGCTCCTGCCAAGAAATAACAAAATATTTGTCTCTGAGATAGCTAACCTCCCTTCCACGCACAATCTACAACACATTGCGCTGGCAAGCTTTACCCATCGCCCTGTCCTATAGACGATGGAAATCTTTTTGCCTAGGTTTTCAGTTTTTGTCACAAAGATGAGAAACATCAGGAACACACACACTGTTCTCCAACAAATTAGCTTGTCTTGAGATGATTTTTCACCTAATTTAAGGGTAAGTGTCAGAGAAATGTTTCACTAAGAGCTGAAATTTCAAACGGAGACAAAAAACGTGGTTTGTAACTCCAGTGAGCATTAAGATTTATCTGCATAGAGCTCTCTCCCAGTCCCCAGGATTCAGTGTCCAGAGGAAGAATAGACATCTGAGCTTGTCACCCTGGGGTGACAGAGTTGAGCATCTTCTTTTGTTTTTCCAGTTCCTTTCTTTCCCCCACGGACTCTGGATGCATTACGTATAAAACCAACCCATGGCTTTTCTGACATATTTTGCCCAAGCTGGCATTATACACACCTGCCAATCACCAATGAAAGGTGATTACTTATTCAGGAGAGAGGAGCTTTGAAGAACAGTGGGACATGGTTTCAAATAAATGACACATTTTATCTGTTTTTCAAATAATTCATGGAAAATACTGACATAAAGTGCCAATTATTTTTTGCCCTTGAATAGGGCTGGCAGTCTTATTGTATGCTTTAAAAGTCACTTACAATTTGCTCACAATTTTTTTTTTAATTCCCCGTGGAAAAGGATGTACTTTCTTTGCTCTAAAGATTAAAGTTCAATTTGACTTCCTATTTTATGAAAGGGATTCTTAAAGACATTGCAGTCTCGTCCCCTCCTAGATATTACTACAAGTCATAAATTTGGTGATTGATGTGTAGAGGATAGCCTCCAGAGGCTGCACGCTGGTTAAAATAATAAAGTGCTCTTTATCTACTGGATGCATTCGGGAGAATAGCGGGTGGTCATTGTTTACAGCGCTAACGCCAGCCACTCCATTGGAGAAAGCTCATTTTGGACCCAAGCTTCACGTCATGCCTGAGTGATTAGACTTCTAACAAAGCCAACAACAGACTTATTCTCTTTGTTTAATCTAAATGAGAATTAAGTGCTGCTGCATGACAGCTCAAGACCCTGTATTATAAAATGGTTTGCTAGATATGTTTATTGAAGTCTAGCGGCTGCAAGATTTTGGAGGGGGGCAGGAATGATACCCAGTGGAAGCACACTCTTCATTTTCCACCTTCCCAAGCTATGTTAGACTGAAGCCAACACAGCAGATAGGAGAAAGAGAGGTGGCAATGTCCTTTGGCTTGTGTCAGGGGCAGCTGTGTCACTTGGACTCCCAGGGAAGCACACGGGCTCAGGAAAACAGTGGCCCATCTATTTTCATTAAGGAAAGAGTATGCAACTAGTCCATGAGCCATCAGGGTAATTGACACAGAGCCCTTCTCAAAGAGCACTGTAGCTACACAAGCATAGGGCTGGTCCATGCATTAGCTGCTGACGTTCCAGTTGAGAGGGTCAAACAAACAAACAAGAAACACAAGAAACAAAAACCTGTGCAAGACACTGTTCCCTAAAGTAGCCTCCTGGATACAGTTGAACAGGACTCTTTGGGACGAGCAGTAATTGTATCCTGGACACTTGGCAGGTCTAGCCACGTACAACATAGACCATTCTAGACTTGTACCTTAAAACATGCATTTTAGATGTGATCTAAAGAATCTGAGTTCAAATACACAAGCGTCAGAGTGCTTTAGAAAGGACTCATTGGGGTCTGGTGTAAGGACCAAGGCCAAAGCATTAACCAAAATGCTGGCTTCTAAGCCACTGCTCCCGTTTTAAGGACCAGCTTGTTTTTATGTATTTATTTGCATTGCTGCTCTCCAGTTTCTGCTCAGGACACATTCAGTATCATATTTTTCTTTGAAAAAGATAGGTCATTCGTCTAAGACCAGAGGAGAGCCAGAGAGCTCAGGGTGGTCACAAAAATTATTACTGAAGTACGACAATCAAGGTATTAATGCCATCGGTATTGTTACTAGAAGAAAAAAACAGATGCCATGACCCAGGGTCATCATGGCAATCCTCATTGACTTATTAATTTATTGTTACTTCAAAGATGTTTTTCTTTTTTTTTTTTTTTTTTTGCGGTACGTGGGCCTCTCACTGTTGTGGCCTCTCCCGTTGCGGAGCACAGGCTCCGGACGCGCAGGCTCAGCGGCCACGGCTCACGGGCCCAGCCGCTTCGCGGCATATGGGATCTTCCCGGACCGGGGCACGAACCCGTGTCCCCTGCATCGGCAGGCGGACTCTCAACCGCTGCGCCACCAGGGGAGCCCAAAGATGTTTTTCTTGACTCAGTCAATGCAGCCTTGTGAATATCGATACTTTGTTTCTCACACGTTTATCTGCTCATGCAATGGTTTCTACCAATGATGCTGGGCCTTTTCAAGGTTCAGTGTAGAGATGTGTATGGACAGGCTGTTTGTCTATGACTTTCTGCTGGGATAATGGAGTTTCCAGGAGTGCAGGGCAGCATAAGTGGGAAGTCCACCCATTTCCTTACAAAACAATTCTCTACCTCTGTTCTCCAGTTTCAATAGCCTTAACTATACTTACCTTTTTTTCCTAAGACTTATCCAATCCCTCTTCATTTTGACTAATCTCTTTGGGATTCCTGCACCAGGTGTATAATCATTCTCTTAAGCCTTCAAGAATCTCCCAAGTTTCAGTCCATTGGTGGCAGATCTGGGTAACCAATTAAGAAATCTTTTTATACTTTCTGGAATCACTGTATCTTGTTTTATGATCCCCATTTTCTCAGAGTCTGGCTAACTTAGGAAGTGGGTAAAAGAAAACATGTACCAAGTCTCAGCTAAGAACAACAAGAAGCTCATCCTCTTGGAGGAAGTAAAAAAATACCAAAAATAATAGAAAAGACAGTTGAATCGCTTTCATTTATTCCCTCCCAGCAAAGCCTAGAACAAGAGCAGACTCTAGCTCCCAGGCAGTGAGGTGTAGTTCTCTTTGCCATTTTTGTCATGAACCTCTGATGCTTCACAGGCCAGGAAGGAAGTCAGAACCTGAAATCTGCAGAATCCGGGCCTTTAGAAAGCAGTGGAATCCTCCCAGGTGAGAAGTCAGGAGTCAGAATGAAGGGTAGCAGGTACAATAAGACAGAGGCTCAGCAGCTAGGAAACATTTCCAGAGTCCCACGCCCAGGTTTTAAGATCAGAAACCTGTCGACATCTAGAAACTCCATTCGTGATGCACGGGTGACAAGGCTTGCCACTCTGCCTCTGGTGCAGACCCTTTGTATGGTTTCTCCTGGGGCAGGAGTCATTCTGGGTGTATATCCTGTCAAGGACAAGGGCTGAAAATAAAGGCTGCTGCTGATGGGAGTACAAGGGCATATATAAATGGTTCTACTGGGCAAGTATATTTGTGATGGTATCCATTACCTAATATAGACCCTCTTCTTGTTATTTGTTCATTTATCCTCTGGCTTTATTGAGGTATAGTTGACAAAATGGTGTATATTTAGGTTGTACAATGTCATGATTATGCGTATATGTGTGTGTATATATATATGTGTGTATATATATGTGTGTGTATATATATGTGTGTATATATATATGTGTGTATATATATGTGTGTATATATATGTGTGTGTATATATATGTGTATATATATATGTGTGTATATATATGTGTGTATATATATGTGTGTATATATATGTGTGTATATATATGTGTGTATATATATGTGTGTAATATATGTGTGTGTATATATGTGTGTGTATATATATGTGTGTATATATATGTGTGTATATATATGTGTGTATATATATGTGTGTAATATATGTGTGTATATATATGTGTGTAATATATGTGTGTATATATATGTGTGTATATATATGTGTGTATATATATGTGTGTATATATATATGTGTGTATATATATGTGTGTATATATATGTGTGTATATATATGTGTGTATATATATATGTGTGTATATATATGTGTGTGTATATATATATATATAATTATGAAAGCTCAGAATACATTACTACAGATTTCCAACTTTCAGTGATCTTTAAAGCCATCTGGAAACTTTGGCTATAAGTCATATCCAATCTTAAAGCACTTCATCCACATCAACACGTTAAGTTCTGCTGCTGGGTTTCTTCAGCTCCTTCTGAGCTTCAAGGTACAGGATATTTCCAATACTGTATCTGTTAGGTGAGCCGACGCTGGTTGTGAAACAATTCAAAGAAAAATTAACAAGGGAAGAAAGGAAAGTTTTTATTCACTTTCCAAGGGAAGAAAGGGGCCAGATGCAGAGTGGCATTGGCACCAAAGAGGGGGGAGGGTTAGGTCTTTTACTGGGCTTCAAAGGGCAAGATACTGGAAAAGGGGGTGGGTTTATGTCTATTCTGATCCACAGAAGTACCCGGGCTGGCTGAGTCTCTATAGGATGTGGTTTTTCGGAGAAGAGACTTGCAGTCTTTAGTGACTTTCCAGTTCTTGGGTGTCGGAAAGAGACTTAACAGTGGCTCTTGACAGGCACTACTCTATTGTGAACAATGTTGGATGGTTTTACAGTATCATTATCTTAAAAGAGGCTATTTCTTCTCTAGAGCTTTGCCTCGTAATGACCAGGATCATAATAACCATTCCTGTCTAGAAGAGAGAATCTAGAGAGGAAGAGGGTGAGACAGAGCTCAAAAACAAGAAGTGGCTAGTATTGGAGATAGAGTTTTAACAATATGAAAGCAGAGAAAAATTAAAAGAGACAATAAACCATGCATGTACCTATGCAAACATACATTGGATGGTTTCAGTGAAAATAAGAGCACCACAGAGAGATTCCTGGGCATCTCCATCCAGGCTGATGGAGGATGAGAGCCTGAGGAGACAGCTTGGGCTGCTGTAGCGAAGTACCATGGACTGAGTGGCTTAAAGACAACAAAAAGTTCTTTCTCACAGTCCCGGAGGCTGGAAGTCCAAGAGCAGGGTGCCAGCATGGACGAGCTCTGATGAGAGCCCTATTCGGGGTGGAAGCTGTCTCCTTCTCGTTGCTTCTTCACATGGCAGAGAGAGAGAGAAAGCAAGCTCTCTCATGACACTTATAAGGGCACTAATCCCATTCAAGAGGGCTCCACCTTCCTGACCTCATCTAATCCTAATTACCTCCCAAAGGCCCCAACATCATCACACTGTGGGTAGAGTTTCAAATTACAAAATTGAGGGAGTGCACAAACATTCAGTCCATAACAGTGACTATAAGCTCTACTATTTCATAATGAACTCCAATTTCAAACAGGTTAAAAAATGGACATTAGGGAAAGCAAGATAATAAATGTATTACAATGTGCAGCCCTGTTGTCAAGAGGATAACTGTTTAGACTAAGCTTGTCAGAAATCAGAGCCTGATTTCTTCATTAGGAGCTGCAATCCCAAGTTGCAGAGGGAGGGAAAAGGGAAAAGGGAAGAGGGTGAGCCTATAATTGTGTCTACCGATTGTGACTGATTGCTAGGTCCATCTTTCAAGAAGCTGCATAGACCGTATCTGGTCAGTAGGTCTTGGGGAGAAAATGAGAATATTTATCCTCCATCTCCATCTCTCACCACTGAATGCTCTGCCCAGGGTGCATAAACCCTTCCACTCTTCAGGTTGTGCTTATGTGGACTCTGGGCAGGGTTTCCCTTGGATGGAAGGTGAGAGGCACATGACATGGGAATGAGGGAAGGTGACATCAAGGTTGTGCAAAATAGTCCAAAACTGTGCAGAAAAGGATGATCCTCCATTTGACGGCTAGAAAAAGAGACAGATGAGGACGAGCTCTGAAGTGTTATTGAAGAGGTATCTGATTTAGTAACTAAACACAAAGAACAGTCAGGCGTCTTTGAGGTCTTCTGTTTATTCATTCAGAAAGAGCTGTGGAGCACTTGATGTTCTTGACACTCTTCTAAGATCTTTGCACATATATTTCCATGGTAGTCTTGCAAGGCTGGCACTATTACACTGTCATTTTACAGACTAGGAAACTGGTATTTAAAGAGTTTTAGTACCTTGGTCAAAGTTTTATGCTAGTAAGGAGTATATCTGGGATTTGAATCCAGCTCTGTCTAACTCCTAATCCCATTTTCATTACGTGACATCAGCACCTCATACCAGACCAATGATATCAGAGTTTACTGGGAACGGATCTATCTATTGGCACTTAAAAAAAATCCCCAACTAGTTCCGACGTGCATCTAGGCTTGGGAATAACTGCCCTATCTTAAAAACAAAAAACCCTTAGAATAATTACCCACTGATTTCAAATATAAGTTGGCCTTCACTTGCACTCTGCTTATTTTATTACTGTGAAGATTTGTTGTATTTCAAAGTTGTAGGATAAGGGCTTCTGTGTAGGTTAGAAACCTTTACAATAGTCAATATGCAGGCAGAATATTTATTAACCCCCTAACATTCAACACTATGTTGTGATCACATCTTTAACTTTTGATAACAATCTTTTGTTTTACTTTTCCTGCAGTGTAATCTCCTGAACTGTGTTGCTCCAACTTGGAATAAAAAAGAAATGCCTCTAGATTCTCCCTGGCAAAGATAAATCTTAGAAAATCGAATTCCAACTAGAGAAATCTGGTTTGGATCAAAGTAACTAAATCATTAATCTGGATCTTTCCCCCAAACTGGAGCCAACCCAAGTCCAAACCATGATAAATATGTAAGAGGCCAGATATTTAGAAGGAGATTAATTCTTCCTTATTGTTGATATGTTTTTGCTGACAGAGGGGACAGAGACCAATGATAGAAGACTGAAAGGTTATGTTTGGGTATTTTTAGCCTGATTAAAACAAGGAATAATTCAAAATGTATTTCAAACGTCTTTTCCCACAGAATTCTGCAAAACTTCCAGCCTGATTTCTGGATCTGGGAAGCTTGGCCAAACGGTCTGGATACTGATGAACCTCTCCCATTCGGACTGAGCCTCCTAGTCAGAGGTCACACCCCATCCGTCTAAACAACATTTTTTTGTGAAACACACACAGACCACAGATGGGACTTGTATTTGGTGTCTTGGATGGGAAATGCCAGCAGTTCTCATGGATTGGTTGAAGACATTAAAAATCACACTGCAGTTGGCAAAGCGACTGCTTACCTTCTGAGCAACTCTCTCAGGTGACAGCAAACACAGGCAGGTTCTGAGTCACGGGACAAGGCGAATGTGCACCAAACGTGCACTCCCGGAAGGAAAAGCTTTTTTCCAGCCCCCTGAGGCTGCTGCATTTTCAGAAAGGTTGGCCTTCCTGACTCCCATAGCTGGGGTTGGATGGAGGGCAGAGGGAGGGAGGGGAGCTGGATGACAACTCAAATCCTGCAATTTCTCCACTGGATTCCTAAGAAAGCCTGGACTGATGAGCAATCTGGGGGCTGATAAGACAGAAACACAATCGCTCTCCTGGGCCCTTGTATCTTGCAGGGTAACTTGGACAACACACCCAACCCCATTTTGGCACCTCTGCTATAGTCTGACTCACTTCCTCTACCCAGAGGAGAAACAAGGACTCCTTGGACAAAGCCTTGACCTTCACAGCCAATGAAGCCAGCAATTCTTCAGATTTTGAGAATTTGGGGGGACAAACCCCTCCAAACCTGTTCTCAGATGAAGTTCTTTCACTATTAGCTCTGGGTCCAGTCTGAGTTTCATTTCAGTGTTTTGGCTAATTCAATGCCTTAGATGTAAAAAGGAGCTGAAATAATTGGGGAATAAAAACAAACAAACAAATGCAGCCCTCCACCAAGATCTCCTGTTCCTTCCTCTGCCCTGTGACTCTATAGGTACAAACAGAGCCCAGGCGAGAGGCCAAGGTGGCCCACCCATGGCAGAACAGAGTCAAACCCATTTTATTCAATATTTATGAGCAGCCTCTGCTTGATAAAATTGACACACTTGGCAAAGCAGATAGAAAAGCTGAGCAGAATTCTGTAGAAAGAAACTGGACCTACCCCATCCCTTACTTCAGCTAGGAAATGTTCTTCCTCTGAGTCACCCAACTGCCCAGTTACTGGAAGGCCCCAGTGGTCACTCCTGGCACACAGGGAATTCTGAACCAGTAACACTTCTCTGGCTATGAATTCATATATTGGGTTTAATTGTGACGAAATGGATCCCAAGTGCCTCTTTTAATGGCTTTTCCTCCTTTCTACATGCACACTCCACCCTGTAAACTTGCACGCCAGTCACCCACACGTAATGCTCTCTCTTCCTTTAAGAACTGGCAATACATCATTTCTACTTGAGTCAGTGTGGATGACAACCCTTGGGGACAGGAAAATCCAACCAGAGATTACCGCTGGGGTCGCTGGATTGTAACTCAGCGGACACGTTTGGGACAACCAGGCATTCTATCTGCCACACTCTGGGGAGAACTAAGCTTGAAGATTCAGGAGGCAGATCTCAACGTTCAAATCCCAGCTTCACTATTTTATGTCCAGGGGCAAATTACTTAACCTCTCAAAACCTTAGTTAGTTCATTTAAAAAATAATTATAAAATCGTCCCTGCTGTGAGGATTAGGGGAGATCAAGTCTGTCGGGTTCTTAGCATCCTGTGTGTGGCAAGGGGTAAGTAGGGCTCAATAAGTAGGAGCTAGGATTATCATTTTATTATCATTATATGTCTTTAATCTTGGCGGGATGCTACACAACTCAGTAGCATTTCCTGGATTCAACCAGATTTTCAAAAGGAAACTTCTCAATAATTCTCCTTATGACATTTAAGGTTGCTTCTCTGAGGTTTTAGGAAGATCTCCCAGTTTTCCTAACATAAAGGAGATCCTTTTCAGACTCCCTCTGACACCAGTATAGTTAGAGGGTAAAAACTGGGGTTCTTTATTACCTTATGATCCCAGAATCAGCCTGGGTAGTGTCGAGGGTCTGAGCTGAGATGAAGGGGCAGGCATAGGCTCTCCACACCCTCCAATTCTTGTGTTTCTGGGCTTTTTTTGACCTGCTGAGGGTTCCTCCCTGGCTGCAAAGTAGTGCCGGATGGTGACAACATCATCAGCTACATTAACTTGCTTCCATCCCAAGGTTGCCTGATGGGGATTGTGAATGTCAGGACTCTGGGTTTCACGGTTAATGGATCTAGCTAAGTAGATGGAGTGAGTGAGCTTAATTGATTTTGCCCAAGTTATGGGGCGTGGGGCAGGGGCAAAAATGGGTTCTAGAGAGGAGTAAGCTTAAGGTTATCGAAAAGAGATGAGGCAACCTATTTTATAGAGGATGGATACACAGCAAGGTCCTACTGTATAGCACAGGGAATTCTATTCAATATCCTGTGATAACCCATAACGAAAAAGCACATGCAAAAGAAAGTATACATATGTGTAACTGAATCACTTTGCTGTACGGTAGAAATTAACACAACACTGTAAATCAACAGTACTTCAATAAAATATTTTTTTTAAAAAAAGAGATGAGAAATCTAAGGATTTTCATTGTTCACTAAAGAAGACCTCAGCGAGGACACCCTCTAAGCAAACAACAAAACAAGATTAGAGGAAGGCCAAGAGATGGCTCTTACCAAAGATAAATGAGTGGAGACATATTGGGTTTGAAATGTTTGGGTCTTTCTTGGCAAGAGACACGCTCCCATCTTGCTATTGTCTCCTTCCCCTTCCAGCTCTCATTTTTCAAAGACGGAGATCATCCCCAGACCTGATTTGAATCTGATTTTCCAGGATGTGCCCTGAAAACATTTTTTCCCTTCCATTTTTTCCCTTCTCTTTAATTTTTTTTAAATCGCAGGTATGTAATAGAATCTTCGTTCCTGAAAGTGATTTATTTGTGCTGACATCATCAAAATGTCACGACATGGATTCAACTTTGTGTTCAGGATGATTAAAAATGCATATTTCTTATCCTTAAAAACAGGAAATCATGTTTCTCCTTTAGAAATGGACCTCATCCCTAAAAGAGTTGGACTCTGTTTGAAATTCCCAGCATATGATTTTGAGGATCATCTGAAAGAGTCTGTTCTTTTTTTTTCTTTTTTCACCAAAACGTTCCCATAAACGTTCACATTAAAAGCAGAAATGCCCGGTAAATAGGACAAAAACCCTGAAAATTTGACTCATATTCTAACTGTTTCAGTGTATCCAGAAAACATCTGGACCAAAGGTTTTTTTTTTTTTCCTCTTTAGAAAAAAAAAAACAAGAACAACCCACTCATTCGTTTATGTCTTTACATCTTAAACAAAATGAATTAATGGCTTTTAAACCCTTTGCACTAAAAAAGGAAAGTGCTCCCAGCTTGACAACTTAAATGATAAGTTGCAGCCCAATGTGTTTTGAAATAGACCAAACATAAATCCATCTTCAACAGGGAGTTTTAATTGGAAGCCACACTGACCCCTCACTCCAGCGGTGCTGCCACACAGCTTGTGATAATGAAGACGGACAAATTGTCACAGCTGCATGTGGCCCTACAGGATCTCCCCTGACCGCCTTAGCCACACTGAGGAACGTCAGGAAGGAGATACACGTTCCCAGGTGCAGGGAATCTACAGAGATCCAGTGCGAGCTGCTGCACCAGGGCTCCCTCCATGGGGGGGTGGGGGGGGCAGCCTCTCAACAATGGGAAGAGGAAGGGGCAAAACCCATCTGAACAGCGGGAAGCCCAGGAAAAAGCCTCAGAAATTCAAACAAAGGAGGAGGAAGGAAAAAAAAAAAGTCTCTTCTGGAGAATTCCCTTTTTTGCAGCTTGCTTAGGGATTAAGTTATAGAATCTTCTTGAGCTTCTAAGATTGGTATAGGAGGGGTTGCAAATCTCACCCAGAGCCCTGATGATTTTTTTTTTCTGAAGAAAGTAAACCAGAAAACGAGTTTCTACTTTCAAGTGTCTGTTGAACAGAGATTGTGAGATTGAGACCATTCCAGGAGAGGAAGTTTTAAGGCCAAAATTAAAATAGCACATTTGTTCCTTGCGATTTGACTTCAGAATCCCCCAAGGCTCCTTCCTCGGGAAGCCTTATTTTCATTTGAGAGATGTTGTGCGCCATATGGATTTTCTTTTTTTTTTCTTTTTTGGTTTACATACGGCATTTGCCAAGAATGTCTTACGCGACACAGCACCTCATTTTCCATGGGGGTCCCAAGAGAGACAGATACCTTCAAAGCTCTATTTGCTTGGTAACTGTAAACATGCAGAACAAAACAACACCATTTAGCAAATAAAATGATACTCCTAACTTTTAAGCTGTGCGAATCATAATTACAGCAATCTCAATAATTATTAGCCCTTAATGTTCAAAGAACACCAACTTTCATTTACAAGTGAACTAAAATTGGAATCCAGCCTTGGCATTAGCCTGTTAAGAGTCAGAGCCTCAACAGAAGGCATATACGTGCTTGAACAGTTTGACTTAATTTCCAGGTGAATTCAATCAATGTGTCAGTTCCCACTGAACTTACAAGATGATTGACTGAATTGATTGGGCAAGTTGACTTGTTGTATGGTCACCTGGTAGACTTAGCCTCTGCGCAGATCTGGAAGTGGGGAGTTAGCTATGGGAAGATGGGACGTGAAACAGGAGACAATCTAAAGTAGCTGAGTGTTCAAAAGTACCTCCATGAACAGTAAAGAAATCCAGCAAACACTAGGCATTGGTGAAATACCTTCTAGAACCACATGCTACCCATTTTAGAAATATTTCCAGCATAGAGATGTGAGTATCTTATCAGCATACTCTCGGATAATCTTTATCGTTATATATATACATATATATATATATACACATATATATATATATATCTTCAAAAGCATGTGAAAGTAATATTCAAATTTCACTTCATATCCAGCTAAAAGCTTATGATCCATGATAAAAACAGGAAACACAATTCTGACAGAGAAAAATAAATAAATATCTTACAGTTTTGCATACCAATTATACTTTAATAAAACTGAAATTTAAGAAATATAGTAGTTAAGTGTTGTGTTATTCTCTGTAATTCTTCATATTTGTGGCTGGTATATTTGGCAGTTCTCAACGGAATGTAATTCACTAAAGTGGACTTAAAATGGAGTTGTGGAAGTGTTGAGTTTAAGAGGAACACATTCAATCCTCCCCGACAAGTTCCTCTAGACTCCTTTGTCGCTGGCAGTCTTGGAATAACAGACTGTCTCGTGATCTTTCAGCATCTTCTCTTTGGCACTCAGACTGAGTGCGTATTGCAGTTTGAATCTGGAAGACTCTTAGTTGTGTGGATCTTGGTTAAAGAAGAAACTGTCTTCTCTTCACTTACTAAATAGTCTTCAAGTTGAGAACAATTACTCTCGCTGTCTGACTTCATCTGCTGAATCACTAAAATCTCATCAGCTAAACGTGCTCGGAATGACAGAACATGCAGGGAGCCCGTACAGGGGCCCCGGCCCTCTGAAGATCTTGTATTTTGTTTGTTTGCTTTTGTAATTTGTAATTAGAGTACTCTAATCTACGTTTCCTGAGGAATACTCCAGGAAACATCAAATATACATATATACGTGCATACACATATATATACACACACAACAACCTTTAAAAAATTATCTATATAAATAAAAAGTGCACAGTGTCTTATAACACAATCATATTCACAGCACGTTATTAAAATACTCAGAAACTGGGCTTCCCTGGTGGCGCAGTGGTTGAGAGTCTGCCTGCCAATGCAGGGGACACGGGTTCGTGCCCCGGTCCGGGAAGATCCCACATGCCGCGGAGCGGCTGGGCCCGTGAGCCATGGCCGCTGAGCCTGCGCGTCCGGAGCCTGTGCTCCGCAACGGGAGAGGCCACAACAGTGAGAGGCCCGCGTACCGCCCAAAAACAAACAAACAAAAATAAAATATAAAATAAAATACTCAGAAACTTACTGTATTCGTCACAATAACTCAAAGAAATAATGGGAACAGGATGGGGGGCCAGGGTGGGGAGTGACAACAGCCAAACAGAACATACGAGTGTGAAAAGCCTTGTGGCAAACTGTCTCCCCAGTATTCTACAGGAAGTGTCTTGGGCCATTCAGTTCCTGTGTCGAATTTGTTGGCTTTTGCAACTACTAGTTTGATGGAAGCTCTGGAATGGTGGCAAAGTAGATGGATATCTAGCAAAAATAGTGGCACAAACTCAAGAAGTTAACACACACCTGTTTTAGTTCACTTACCGTGTGCCAGACCCCAGAGCAAGTGCTTTATGTATTCGACCTTATGATTTTCCATAGAGCGTGGATTCTGGGGTCAGAAGGAACTCGCATCCATATCTTAGCTGTGGCATCGAACTAGCAGCGTGAACATGGAGAAGTTAGTCCAGTCTCTCCAAACGGTTGTTTGTTCACCTGTAACCAGGTACGGAACGCTGACCGTTTCTGAAGAAAGCTTTATACACGCGCATTTGTGTGCTGAATTTCTATGGGTCACATTTCACTACGTGGGAGGGTTGTGTGCCTTAGACTTCACAATCATCTTTCTATCCCCCAAATACCCCAGCTTCTTTGGTTTTCTCATGGAATTCATTTCGGAGGCATCAAATTATCTTCACTGTTCTTCTGAATTATGTCCAAATTCTCCATAATTCATTTTAGTTCCGTTCCAAGAGAAATACAGCTCCCTCACCCAGGCCTGTCTGAAGTTGAATTAAAGGGAGGGATGGGCGTGGGTTTCTTGTGTGCAGCGCATCAGCAGTCTGACGCCCAGTACACCCCCGGGAAAGAGGTACCCTCTGTTTCAAATGGAGGAGCTGAGACACAGAGAAAAGAAACACCTCGCCCTCACGTCACGTGGACCCAGCAGCAATTTGGCCTTCCTCCGACCTAATGTTCATTGAACACCAACGCTCTGTCTCTACTTGCTCTCCTGACAAAACGACAGAACCACGCTCTTTGTAACATTAGACTAAGATGCTGGCTTTTTGTTTTATAGATACGTCAACAGTGTTTGAATTTTTGCGTCGCTAAGGGTAGATCGGCCTGGGGCAGCGTGCTGGAAGTGTCATGATTAGAACCACATTGAAGTAGAAATAAAGTACACGTGGTGTTTTGCAAGCAAAACTACTCATTTCAAGTTTTTTGGCAAGGACTGGTTTCTGATTCCTTGGAGACTTTTATTTATTTATTTTTAAAAGATTTACTTATTATTTATTTATTTATTTATTTTTTGGCTCCGTCAGGTATCAGTTGTGGCACGCGGGACCTTCTCTGAGGCATGTGGAATCTTTCGTTGTGGTGTGCAGGCTTATCTCTAGTTGTGGCGTGTGGGTTTTTTTTTCTTTTCTCTAGTTGTGGCGCACAGGCTCCCGGGCACATGGGCTCTGTAGTTGTGGCTCGCGGGCTCTAGTTGAGGCACGCGAGCTCAGTAGTTGTGGTGCGCCGGTTAAGTTGCCCCACGGCATGTGGGATCTTAGTTCCCTGACCAGGGATTGAACCCATGTCTCCTGCATTGCAAGGCAGATTCTTTACCACTGGACCACCAGGGAAGTCCCTCCTTGAAGACTTTTAAACCAGTATCATCAGAACAACTTAAAACAGAATAAAAGAAAATTAATTCCTTAGTCATGTTATATTGGGGACCATTTAGGTGAAGTAAAGATAGACAAATGTGAGTAAGGTAAATGATCCTGGAAGCATCTGAATGCAATTCCTTAATGACATCTTGTGTCTATCTTTCACGTTCCAGTTTTGTATGTGTTGGCATGTAACGTCCTCTAATGCGATAATTTACCTAGTAAAACCCTCTGCTCAATTTAGAGTTTGTTTTTGAATGAGGAAGATGAAAATAAAAGGTATCTCACTGCATCCGCACCTAAGACATCAGCAGAAGCCTGCTTTTACAAGTATCGTGCATATGAAAAACCACTCCAAAGGATGATGGTTTTATTAAGACACAAGAGGAAAGTTCCACGTTGTGACCAGATTTCTTCCGTGTCTCCAGCAAATACTGTTCGGCCTCTTCCGGGTGGTTACTCCAGATTTACCTCTGCCTTTGGAAATCTGGCTTTTCCCCTCTTTTGGTGGCATTACTCCCCGGAAGGCTGTGCCCACACCGTGATCTCCCCATGAGAGTGAAAGCAGCAGTTTCTTGTTTTAGAAGAAGCATTTTTAAGGTTTCATCAAATCTGTCAAAGATAAATCCCTAGAGGTAAAATCTTTCCTCCACAAACAAGCTAATACCTACCCATCTCTGATCCCTCCAACTTCCCTTGGAGATAAGAGAATGTGGTTCCTTGAGAAGTAGGCTTGTCCTCAGAGGAGACCACAGTGCTTCAGGGGTCAGTCAAAAGGCTGAAAGTTCAGCCTCCAACTCCTCTGAGCACTTTGCCCTCATGTCAAGCTTCTCAGCGATGGTGACAGCTAACAGCCGGATTCTTGGTGACGTGGAAACTTGATCACCACATCAGCACACAGGCCATCAAAAACGTGACCCTGAGGTGAAGCCTCCATGTCATGTTACCTCTCCCCTCGGCCAGGCCACTACCCTCCCAGCACTGCTTTTCAATTTATATTGATATTCTTCTTCCCTCGTCTCCTGTTCCTTCACACGCGGCAGTTGACAATGGTAATAAATGTGTCCACACTCAAGGATGGGGCTGTGACAGGCTCAATAAGAAGTGGACTGATTTGTTGCTTTGGGGTTGAAAGCTCAGACTTTCATGAAACAAAAATATTATATTCAGGGTAATGATTTATGGCTCAACTCCTGTTTGATTGCAGACCGTAAATACTAGCAAACGGTACTTACAGCATCTCTAGAGGACATTAAGAACATACTCAAGTTTATTTTATACAGCAATTACTGATTCAGTATAAGCATGGACATTATTTGAAAGACATGATTTTTCCCCAATACCCCTTTGGAGACGATAGGGTTCAACAATGATTTTCACACACTCCAACTTTATCCATGTGCCTCTAAAGGGCTCAGAGAAATCCAATGACAGGTCAACTGGTGACGCAAAAGCCGATGCCCATCAACACTGTGACAAGGATGTCATTTTTTTTTTTTTTAACCCTGTAATAACCAAGACCCCAGCCTCGAATGCATGGCCTATGACTAGCATTATCCCATTAAAATTTAGAAGCTACCAAGTCAGTCACCTCAGTATAAACTTGCTGACTGGGCTCCCAACGTGAACCTTGATGGAATCGCTTTGATTTCCTTGTACCTAATTTCTTCAGTGGTGAAGCAAGAACCGTCTGTTTCAATGGATAGTTTGGCCCTTGATCACACCATTTCGATCTGCTGGCCTTTTGGGGTGTCATCTTGTAACTACTCTCATCCCAGAGGGGGGCCTGATTTCTCATGCCCTTTTGACCACCCCCAAGTCTTGGAGCGCGCAAATGAGGCACCATTAGCCATTTATAACTGAAGCCCCTACCGGCCAGAATGGAGAGGAATGCCTCGTGTAACGTTTCCTTTATACTACAGAAACATTTCAATCCCAGGAGGAACTCACTTATACACTCTATAGCCAGTGCACAGTGAATTAATTTTAAAGCAGTGAATTATATTTTTCTAGGATACAGATTTGATCCCTACTTGGAAAAGAAAAAGACCTTTCTGAAAGCTTCTATTGAGCTGTAGAAGGTGGATCCCAAAGATGCTCCTTGAAGTGCAGTTCAAGCAAAGTCTCCAGCAGATGAGGGGATGGTTTAAGAGCTGCTCTACGTTTATCATTATAGTAGGCGGCCACTTTCCCTTCCCCATCTTATTTGAGAGACTTCCCAGAAGATAGAAACCAATTAACTCTTTATTTTGGCACAGGTCGTCCTAGGTGTCCTTTTAAGGGGTAATATTCTTGCTAAATCATGTATGAGCTTGAGAGTAAGATAAATGCCATTATCTGAGTTATTTATTCATGCGACGTTGGCTGTAACATACTCACACTGGTTTTTCTCAAACTTCAGTATTGATCAATTGCTTTAATCAGTTGTCCAGAGGGATGCTAAAAGACTCAGCAATCGCAGCTTGAGTACCAACATCTCTCTCTGGGTCTCTGCCAGACTAACAGTGAAAACTGTGGATATTTTCAAACCCTTGGTAACAAGAACACTGAGTAGAAGCGGCTGGATGGCTCCGTACACTCACATGGGTGAATGTACATCCTCCCTCCAACGCCACACACAGGAAGGCATCACTTTGACAATCCCATCATGTTTTTGCTCACACATTTTGTTCAACTGTGATGTTAGTTGGAATGACTACAGGCATCCAGCTCTGCCCTCTCTTAATGATACCCACATATCTTTTCTGCCTTTGCTTTCAAACCAAGGCACAAGCTCTGCTGGCTCCCCAGAAACACATGGCCAAGACCTCAGTAGACAGTCAGTATTCTGTCCAGAGGCAATTAAAGATGATATAGTTGGGGCTCTATTTTTATTTATACTGTGTAATGAGCCTCCAAATTTAAAAAGTTATATCCTAATCGCTATTAATATAAGGAGTTGCAGTATTGTGAGTGCAGTGGTCCATATTAGGTGACAAATTGATCATTTTTACACTTTCTTTCAGTGCCAAGATTCAGCACTTCCCAAGGACTAGTGCTGATGCAAATAGCAGGAGAGCAACCCCCTCCCTCCTCGTGCTACTGTGGAAGTGGGTTTCATTTGAGCAATAAGACCTGACAGACTGTGCATTTGTGGGCAATTTTGGTACACCTTGGGTGGTATTAGAAAGCATACAGTCAAAGACGGGGGCTTGAACTTCCTAAGACGTGCAATCATGACCCTGAAATGCACAGTTGGGCTCCTTTTTACAATTGTGGGACGGAATACATTAAAATAATGAAAATGAGGAACAAAGACATAAGTGGTAATTGGTAGATGGGGGCGTGAAATCTATGTCAAACCATCATAAGTCTTTGTATTTGTATTTCTAAAGGCATTTCCAAACGGTCATCCCTTTACAAAGCTTCACTGCTTTCTCATGCACAATGAGACCCACCGTCTACAAAGAGCTTCTGACCTGTTTCTCTACATTTCTTTTTTTTCCTTTTTTTTTTTTTTTTTTTTGCGGTACACAGGCCTGTCACTCTTGCGGCCTCTCCCGTTGTGGAGCACAGGCTCCGGACGCGCAGGCTCAGCGGCCATGGCTCACGGGCCCAGCCGCTCCGCGGCATGTGGGATCTTCCCGGACCAGGGCACGAAGCCGTGTCCCCTGCATCGGCAGGCGGACTCTCAACCACTGTGCCACCAGGGAAGCCCCTCTACATTTCTTAATGAAGTTGGTAAGATCTGGAAAGGTTTTGTTTGAGAAGAGGACTTTGCCAAGTGGGGTCTGCATTCGTTTTTAGACTTAGGCCAGAGGTCTGAACGGGAAAGAGGCACTTGGGGAGGACAGAACCCCTTTGGGTCAGTAAAGCACAACTGAGTAACTGCTGAGAAATTCAAGACAGTCTGTATAATGATGAGCTCTGTGGTAGGCTGAAAAATAGCCCCCCCAAAATACCCACGCCTTAATTCCTGAAACCTGCGAATGTTACCCTACACGGCAAAAAAAGAGTCTTTGCAGCTGTGATTAAGTCAGGGATCTTGAGATAGAGAGATTATTCTGGATTGTCCGGTGGGCCCTAGATGCAACCACGTTTCCTTATAAGAGGGAGGGTCTACACACACACACACACACACACACACACACACACACACACACACACACACACACACACACACACAGGAGGCGATGTTGCCACACGGCAGAGGTTGCCGTGATGCAGTCACAAGCAGCCCAGGAGCGCCCGACGTCTCTGACAGCTGGAGGAACAAGGAAGCAATTCACGCCCAGAGCCTCAGGAAGGAGCTGGATTTCGACCCAGTGATACTGGCTTCGGACCTGTGGCCTTCAAGACTGTGAGGAAATACTCTTCTGTTGTTTTATGCCTCCCGTTTTGTGGTAACTTGTTACAGTGGCCTCAGGAGACGGATCCAAGTCCCAGTGGGTTTGGGGCTTCTGGTCTTTGAGCCCCTGTCCCCCTCCATGTCCCATGACTATTCTTCAAGTTACATTATGGAGTTATTTCTAGGTAATACTCTATCTTCAAAGAACTCAGAAGAGTAAAATGTCTTGATTCCCACTCAGCTGCCGTCTTCCTGCTACAGTTTTCTGAGGGAACCTCAGACCCAGGTTCAAAGCCTCCCAAATACTCCTTTTATAAGCCCAAGCCTCTCCTCACCCTGTTACCCCGACCCACACGGCCACGGTTCTCCTTCCCTTTCCAGACCTGAGGGTCTTCCTCGAGGAGCCTCCTCCCCCTTCAAATAACCTGTATCTATTTTAACCCTTCTGTGCCATTTGCCCCAGAGATATCCAGTTCTGTGGCCATCTTCTTGTGAGGGCATAACCCCATGGACGAAGAAAGAGCCTCTGTATCCTCCAAGGGGCCTGGACCAGCTTCACACCCTGAGGGACAGGGCTTCTCTGAATACATTTTCCTTGACGGAAGAGCATGAGAACTGTGCAGAGGCATGTGGACCCCCAGGCCTGGAGTCTGGAGCATTTTATATGATGAAGAAGGGAGAGCTCGGGCAGCTCTACAGGTCAAAACTTAAGACATCGGCCCCAGGACTTTCAAGGTGCCAAGTAGGAGATGCTAAGGGGCAAGACCATGGGGAAGGTGAAGGATTGCGGGGAGGTGGGGCTGTACTAAGAGGGTTCTGACCTGTGTGTGCAGAGCTGGGGAGCCCACAGTTTGTGCCACTGGAACAGGCCACCTAGAGAAATGAGGTCCACAAGGCCATGAACAAACAGACATCAGTGAACACATGCACTGTTGCATGGATGGGGGTAGTGCACACTTGCCCACCTCTGTCCACCTGCGTCACATCTACCCAGGAGAGTCACAGCCACCAGGTACAGAGCCCGTTAACTTTCCACTTACTTAGAGGTCAGGGGCCGAGGCTGGACTGTGGCATCCTGGGGACTGTCTGCAGGGCCCTCAGTCCCACTCAGGCAATTCTGTAGACTAATCACTTGCTTATTTCACTCACAACCATTACGTATTGTCACAACAATTCAATACAGACTCATTTCATAAACTGTCCTCCCAGCGTAAACCAGGGATGACAGTTCACAGACTCTTGCACCCACCTGCACTCTGAATTCTCACAGAATTAATCCGGCTCATCTCAGAGCACTCCCATATGTGTCATTTATAAGAAGGAATTATCCTCCTCCCTCCTCTATCTGGCACGTGTTCCAAGACCCTGAAGAGCCCGTTGGATTTTTGGGTATCAGAAATCTGATTCCCGTTGGATGGAAAAAAAGAGTTGGCTGGACTTGCTACCCTCAGAGCTGGCACTCCGACTTGGCTGTTGGGAGGAACTGCCCCTAGTCAGGACTCAACAAACTATTGAAAATCTAGGAAAAATCTCTTTCTCCCAGGAACACTTCCCCTGAAGGTGTTTGTTTCACATACAATTTAGTAGTCTCCTGGGGGCCGAAAGGAAAAAAGAGATTTTTGTGTATTTGTTTATTTTTTTAAGCCTATGATGAAAGAAAATCCACAAATAACTAGGGTATCAATTGAAATTTTTTTTTTAGGTATAAATCTCTCCTTCACATTTAGGTAACAACTGGGGCAGTTCTAGAATAAAACTATTTAAAAAAAAAGAAAACTATTGATAAATAATAGCATTCATGATGATTATAATATCTGATATTTATTGAGGCTTGGCTCTGTGTCAAAGATTCAGACGCTCTTGCTTCATTCTTGCAACAAGCCTGTAAGATTGGTATTGATGTTCTTGTTCACCCCGAGTTTACAGATGAAGAAACTGAGGTCAGGGAGGTTAAGAGACTTGCCAAGGTCACACACAGCTGGGTAGTGGTGGAGCTGGGGCCAGAGCCCAGCAGTCTGTCTCAGAGCATGTGCTTGTTGGGATACACAGGGTAGAAAGCTCTATACTTTTGTAGCAGGTATAAATTTTAGTTTATACAGTCTGGTGGTTTCCCATCCATCAATCACCTTCACATCATCTCTAAGTCGTTTTCCCTCTGGGCTGGAGGAAAGAAAGGCTGAGCCACTGCTGGGGCTTCCTCATCACCACCTTCAGCCTGTCTGAGCAGGGTCTGGAGATCTGATGATGAGATCTCGGGTGGCCAAGGTTCCTCCGTCTGCCTGGTGGCACATGGTCCCAGGGCACGGGATGAGCTCTGCTCTGCAGCTTCTATGCGAAGCTTGGGGCCGCGAGTCTTGGGGGCATCACCTGCCCACCTCCCCTGAGGCCCCGCGTCAGCCTCAAGATGGTGCCCAGAGCAGGGAGCAAGCCCTCACCTGCCTGAACTGGGGAGATCTGAGTTGCTCAGAGGGAGATCACCTCCCTCCTTCCCTCCTTCCCTGCCCTCCCCCTGCCTGATCTCCCCGGAAGATGCATATAGACACTCTCTCCTGAGTCACTGCACTTCTCAATGGCTGTAGAATTTTGACAATTTTTGCTTTCTTCCCTGCTGCAAATCCCCAGCAGGCACGGATCTTGATATCCGCTGAAACAGGTGAAGAAGGTAAGGGCAGAATACAGAGTGAAAACTTCAGCAAATATTGCAAAATACACACCTGCCGCATCTCCCCTCACTTATGTTCACACTTGTGTGTTGGCCTCACCGCTGGCCCTAGCTTTCACACGCACACAATCATTCCCATGTGGGCATAGTTTCACATTCTTTTGATCTTTAATAACACTTTCTTCTCCTATCAGGTGAGGCTTATATTATCTAGGCTTTGTCTCTGACAATAAAGATGTGTTATGAAAATACATTAAATGTTCCTTGATTAAAATTCCCAACAAGTTGTACATTAGAGCTGATGCCCTAGAGGTAGTGGTTGGTGCATAGGTGACCAACGTTTTCTATATGTCAATTCATACCCACAGTAATTCTTAAATGCCTTATAATTTGTATTTTTTTGGGGGGGGCGTGGTACGCGGGCCTCTCACTGTTGTGGCCTCTCCCGTTGCGGAGCACAGGCTCCGGACGCACAGGCTCAGCGGCCATGGCTCATGGGCCCAGCCGCTCCACGGCATATGGGATCTTCCCGGACTGGGGCACGAACCCGTGTCCCCTGCATCGGCAGGCGGACTCAACCACTGCGCCACCAGAGAAGCCCTGTATTTTAATTTATAATTATCTTGGAAGATCTGATTGGTTGGAATTCGCAATTAAGCTATTCCAGTTATTCAAATCTTCAGAAAGATTATTAAAGGAATATCTAAGTGTCTCATTTCCTGGAAATTAGGAACACTGGGCTATAATTAAATATAGTTATTCAGAAAGTTGGGGAGAAAATCTCTAGGGAAGATACAGTATTTACTGTCCATATTGGTTTCAATATTGCCATGTGTGGGGCTTTTAAAAAAATATATTGTTTCTATTTTATCTTGTGTTTCTCTACCAGGAGTAAAGCCCTAGGCTGTCAGTGCATACAGGACATATGTGGGGACGCTTTCTGAGTAGACCTCATCTTCAGGGATCATTTTATTTCCACAGTTTAGTGCCTCCTTACGAGAATAGAGCACTCCATAATTTTTTCTGAAGATTCTACCAGTCTTGATCCAATGTGTGGGGTGATAAATGACAGGAGGTTGGCCACAGAGGAGAAGGAAGGCATGAATCATGCTGTCTCCTAGTAACCAGTCAGTCAAGAGCTTCCAGCAAGCATGTTAAACTGTTAAACCCCAAAGTACACTTACCTTTGGTATCATCTTTAGACAGGCAGTCCTAATCTACATCTGTGCTCTCAGCCTTCTTTCAAAACTTCCAAGAAAACAGAAAAAAATGGGATCCAGTATGCATACGCTTACCACCTCCTTCCAAACCCAAATGAAGCACACCTACCCAGAGAGTCCTTTCCCCAAGGGCAAGAGCCCCTTGCCCTTGATTTGCTTTTCTGTATGTTGCTTGTTATGTTGTTTTGAAGCAGTGTTTGCTATGTATTCTTGTTTGTTTACAGGAACGTTCCTCTACGTACTGATACTTGGTTCCATAATTCAGAGTAAAGGTCAGCAAGCATCTGCAAAATTTCAGAATAGAAAGCTGCAGAGAAGTATCTTTCTTATGCATCCCATCAACTGAAGATTGAATCTTAAATTTATTAAGGTTGTGGAAAACATCAGCTCTCCCTAAATGACAGGTAAGAAAGAGGAGAATTAAGCATATTAACCGTATTCTCACTGTTTCCTCCAATCTTTAAGGATGGGAGTTCTCAGGAATATGGAGGAAAACAAGAGAGTTAGTGCTGGAGCTTGGAACCCAGGGATATAAAGGGCTGCTGCAAATCATCTTAGAAGAACCTCTACCGTGTGGTTGCAAGTCTCTGAATAAAACCCTCGGTTCTATAACGGTAGGATTTATTCTGGTTCCTGTTTTCTTCAAAACTCTATGCAGGGTAAGTGTGCAGGCAATGTTTGCTGCACAAATATACTTCCACTTTAGGGAAAAAGAATAGGCAATCTTTAGACAGAGAAAAAGGACTAACAAGAATGTTTGGGGTTATTCTTAGGGACTGTCTTAGGGTTATTTAGAGGCAGCTCTGGGATTTTCCCAAGAAAACTTTTGGCTTTTGGGAAAGTTGTCCCCAAAGTTAGGCGGTCTTGTAAATAAGCTACAAGGATACACACATATGGAATAAGCCAATATTTTATAATAACTATAAATGGAATACAGCACTTAAAACTGTGAATCCCTATGTTGTACATCTGAAAATAAATATTGTATGTATACAGTATAAACATTGCACATCAACTATATCTCTCAACAAATAAATAAATAATGAAATAAATGGGAAAAAAGTTAGGCTCTCTTGGATAAACTGAACCTCAATCCTTCTTAAAAACATCTCTTTACATTGAAAATGTAAGCTTCATTTATTAACGGGGAAGAGTCCTAAGGTGGCCGAGAACTTTGATGAAGGTCATACAGAAGAATGAGTGGTGGTGCTGGAGGCTGACGTCAATGTCATTGTATTTCCTCCTCTGGATGGACCTATCTTATTCCAAGCTTCAGAAGGTAATGATAAGGTTGTTGGCTTCTAATTCTTATTACCGGTATAAGAAATTAAATCTAAACTAATAAGGATGCACTGTATAGCACAGAGAACTCTACTCAATGCTCTGTAATGGCCTATATGGGAAAAGAATCTAAAAAAGAGTGCATATATGTCTATGCATAACAGATTCACTTTGCTGTACACCTGAAACTAACACAACATTGTAAATTAACTCTACCCCAATAAAATTTTTTTAAAAAGAAATTAAATCGATATGGAAGAAAATGTTTTGCTCCGTCTAATTTGGTCTTTTTATTAACAAAGTAGCCACCTAGCTGCGCACTTATTTCACATTTCAAACATAACATGAGTTTTTCATAAATGATCTTTCTAATCCTCCCCCAAATTCCATAAGATGGGTCTTTTCTCTACATTCATCACCTGAGTCTTGGAGAGGCAAAGCAATTCACCTAGTGTCACGAAACTAAGATACAGAGCTGAGATTTGAACCCAAGCTCTGCTGATTCTGGAGCTGATTTCTTTAACCACTCCGCTACATAGTTTCCCTTCTGGAAGCCTCAAGCCTGAAACAGGTTGAAAAATAAATTTTAGTGTTTATTAATCTAGTTAGAGAGTAGTTGTAGAATTATATGACAATCATAAAATTGTAGCTATGCTAGGAATATCGGAAAGCATTTAATCTTGTGGTTTTCAGATGAGTTTCCAGATTGCTCAGAGGTACTCAGAGCTGCCCAAGGGCAGGAAGGGGTGGAGGAGATGGGAAGGCCGAGGGCCGGAGCTCCAGATTTTCAATCCCCTTTTCCAAACACAAAAACTTCCCTCTCCTTTATTACATTAGAGTTCTACACAAGATTCCATTTAGGGGGAAATAAGACAGTCACCATTCTGAAAAAAATGAGTGACAATCGCTGAGCTAGTGACTGTGACAAGCTTTCATTTTATAGGTGAAAAGACAGAGAGCTAAACAGTCATTTAGCCAAAGCCACTCTGTTAAAATTATAGCATCTCTGAGATAGAAGCACCCTTGAGGGTCATCCAGTCCAAACTTCCCCCAGCATTGGCCTCCCCTAAACTATGTTCACCCACACTGGGCCCCAAGCCTCTGTTACTGAGAGCTCATGGCCTACAGAATCTCCCCATCTTTCCAGTCCTTAGAAAACCTTTCCTTACAAGAAACTAAAATCTGCCCTCCCATATCCCTAGGAGCCAAATAGAAGAATTAAAGTCATTTTTCTACATGACAACACTTCAGGTATTTGAAGACACCTAACACATCCCCACTGGGTCTGTCATCTCCAGGTACAACATCTCCATTTCCATGTCTGCTTCTCAGACTACATAGATTCTTTCAAGTCTGGTTGCCCCGCTTCAGAAAGGTGTCAGTTTGTTTATATTCCCTTTAATGATTCGAGTGGCGAATTGCACATAATACTTCAATAATATTTTAATCTGTTCATTAAGTCTTCTTTGAAACTTCTACTCTTTACACAATATCTTCTTAACTTCTCCAAGTTGGGTGAGGATTGATAGGCAAGAGAAATAATGTGGAGATACTATTATCTACAGGCTGGGTTCACCCACACAGACAAAAATTCAGGCCCACCTTTCCCCTCTGTTTCTTCTCTTTCTTTCCTTCTTTTTTTTTTTGCATTCATTTTTTCAAATTTTGAGATACTTAAGAGATTCACATGAACCTGTAAGAAATAATGCAGGGAACAATTCATGTGCCTTTTACCATTTTCCCCCCAGTGATAACATCTTTCAAAACTATAGCACACCATCACAGCCAGATTAGTGACATTGATACAGTCAAGGTAAAGAACAGTTCCATCACCAAAGGAACTGTGCCCTTTGATAGCCACCCTCACTTTTCTCTTGCCCCAGTTCACTCCTTAACTCTTGACAACCACTGATATGTTATCCATTTCTGTAATTTTGTTATTTCAAAAAGAATATATACATAGAATCACGCTGTGTGTAACCTTTTCTTAAAAAAGTTTTTATCGGAGTATAGTTGATTTACGATGTTGTGTTAGTTTCAGGTGTCTTCCCTTCTGTTTCTTAAAAGGAATTCCTGACACCAAAGTAACCCCGGTGGCTTCGTGCTCCTTCCTAAGGCAAGCCTTTACTCTTTGCCATTAACTCTATGCAGAAGGATTTATACATTTGAAACAAATAATCAGCTGACTACGGGGCTACGTTGAGTCAGATTTAGATCACTCTGCTCAAGACACATCCATGCTGGCAGCTATCCTGTCCACATAATACATGCCGAGATCAAGCCACAGAAAGTTCATTTGAGAGCAGGAACCAATTTTAAGTATCTTGACAGATATACCTGCAAGTGAGAGGATAAAGGAGAAAATAATTATAATACACAAAAAACATGTTTTGAATTTTATAAAAGGCGTTATAATCGGCCCTCACATAGCTCTGCTAAGGGAGGGAACGTATATACGTAATCTCAGATGACAAGCAAAATGCCATTAAACCCTGGGTCTGAAGTGTGTTGGGATTTATATTTTCAAAGCAATAGCAAATTACCTTTCTAATAATAGATGGTTTTATTAAATATTAAAAGTGGTTAGTGTTTCCTTGAGTTCATCCTGACTTGTCCTGGTACATCCCGAGTGGCAGAGGAGTCAACCTGAAATGGAACATTTCCTAGAAATAATCCACCAAAGAGTAATCCGTACATGGATTTAGAGACGATTATATTCGACAGTTACTGCTATTTTTGAGCTGCTCTGAGTGGTTTACTGATCATTGCTTTTCATTCAAGGAATTAAATGTGCTTTATGTGTATCATCTTGTTTACTGTCACCACTGCCCTAGTAAATATAATTAGCTCTATTTTGTATTTGGGGAAAATGAAGGTTTAGGATTGTTCAGGAGCAATATTTCAGGAGAGGAAAAGCACAAACCTCACAGAGAATATTCAGCAAGATTTAGAATTCTTGAGTATTTCAGTTGGAGAAGACTCAAGGATCAACTACTCAACCCCATCATTTTAAAGATGAAGACAGGGAATTCCTTGGCGGTCCAGTGGTTAGGACTCCACACTTTCACTGCCAAGGGCATGGGTTCAATCCCTGGTCAGGGAACTAAGATCTTACAAGCTGCTTGGTGTGGCCAAAAAATAAAAAATCAAAACAGTAAAGATGAAGACAGTGACGGTAGAACCACTTCAATGTTCTATGTAGTGAACTTCAGTATTCTTCCATTTCATTTCCATCTCCTGAATGTGAAATGAGAATACTTACATTAGCTTTTTTTCTAATAATAGAATTCTCATAACCATTGATGGGAGTGTGCCAAGATGAATGGAAATGTCTGTCTGTCTGACATCTCGCTAATGGGCAGTGTGGCCCCCAGACTGTTGGGCTGGGTATAGAAGCCTGGACCCCGCCTCATCTATGACACTAACCCTGCTTTCAGCAAACAGCTCTCAGACATACGTTTGGATCTCAGCGTCTGCATCTCTAAAATTAGGGGTTGGACTAAATCTTATAAATGTTCTTAGAGCTCTAATGCACCACGATTCTCACTTTCTTTATATAATTTTTTTCGAATGCATAATATATACGTATGTCAAAGAGATGTAAATTCATAGACACTATAAAGAGAGGAGGGAAGCAGAAATTTTAAATGGAAGATCACATTATATTTGACTATATTTCAAAGGTAAGTGATCTCTAAAGAGGAAGATGTTGATTTGACATATTTTTTAACACTGCACTTGCTGATAGACAATAAATTTTGAAGCGACTTGTTCCTCTTAGGGTATGTTTATTATCTTCATAAGGTTTGGGGAGTCTGTGTTTTCAAATAAGCATCAAATTCTCTTAGTTTAATATGTTGTGTCTACCCTTGTTCATGAGAGTGTTTCAACACATCGACTCCTGCAAGTCAGGGAAGAAAAGGGCGGGGGTATATCTCTCCGGATGAGTCTCTTTTGGTTTGCTTGGAATCTGTCGGTAGCTGTAATTCTCGGCTGGCAATACTACCTCATTCCTCTTGTAACCGATTATGTCATCACAAACAGAGATTTATGAGCCCCAACTCTAAAGAAACAGAAGGCAGGATGAATTATGAGAAGTTCCAGGTCTGCAAACACTTTCTTCAATAATTAGCCTAAGGTGGGGAGGAGGGAGAAATTAACCTCACTAAACTCCCATTTTACACAACCCAAGTAATGCACTGCTAGCATCTGACTGAGCACAGAAATTCATCTTAGGTGATCCAGTTTAAAACCCATTTGTAAATTCAGTCTGAAGGGCTTCAAGTGAAAAGAATGAAGGGCTGGCAAATGCACAGTGGGGAGCAGGCTGCCTCTCCGTAGAACAGCCTGGATGGCTTAATAGGGCCTCTCCAGCCCTGATGGATGGGTCTGTGAGATGGCCCACAGGTACATGGGAAATGGTTTTGTGTTCCAAGAGGGAAAAGGTGAGTTCATCACCACAGCCACAGGCTTCTGTGTTTTCCCAGTGCAAACAGAAAAACCAACGTGCAGACGCAGTGACGTGCTCATAACCCCTCATTGTGGCAGCGTGTTTGCAGGCCACTGAACGTAAGGACTGCACACTTTTACTTAGTGTGCCATTACTCGTGGACATTCCATTAGCTGTAAAAAGGCAACCTAATATTCAACGCATGGTATATTTGTCCCCTCTCATAAAGGAGAAGGTATCTTGGGGAAAAGGCAATAGGAATCTATTAATCTACCAATGAATATTTATTGTGTCTCCACCATTTGAGAGAGATTATTATGAGACCTGGTAAGAAATAATAGCTAAAAAATATATACAGTAGGTCCAACTCTCAGGAATCTTCTAATTTTTCACAGAAGTAGAACAATCCTAAAATTTGTCTGGAACCATAAAAGACCCCAAAAAACCAAAGTAATCTTGAGAAAGAACAAAGCTGGCAGCATCATGCTCCTAGATTCCAAATTATATTACAAAGCCATAGTAATCAAAGCAGTATAGTGTTGGCATAAAAATAGACACATAAGTTAATGGAACAGAGTGGAGAGCTCAGAAATTAACCCATATATATGTGGTCAATTAATTTTGACAAAGCAGCCAGGAATATACAATGGGAAAAGGACAACCACATGCAAAAGCAAAAAACTGGACCACAGTCTTACACCATACACAAAAACTCACTCAAAATGGATTAAAGACTTGAATGTAAGACCTGAAACCATGAAACTCCTAGAAGAAAACATAGGCAGGAAACGCCTTGACATTGGTTTGGTGATGGTTTTTTTGGATTTGACAACAAAACAAAAGCAATGAAAGTAAAAATAAACAAATGGGACTCATCAAACTAAAAAGCTTTTGCACAGCAAAGGAAACCATCAACAAAATGAAAAGGCAACCTACTGAAAGAGGGAGAAAATATTTGCAAATCATATATGTGATAAGGAGTTAACATACGAAATATATAAAGAACTCAAACAGCTCAGTACCAAAAACCCCAAACAATCCCATTAAAAATGGGCAGATAATCTAACATACCACCTGTTTTTCCAAAGAAGATGTACTAATGGCTATTTGAAACATGAAAAGATGCTCAACATCACTAATCATTGGGAAAATGCAAATCAAAACCACAATAAGATATCACCTCACACCTGTCAGAATGGCTTTTATCAAAAAGACAAGAAATAACAAGTGTTGGTGAGGATGTGGAGAAAAGAGAACCTTTGCCCACTCTTGGTAGGAATGTGAGCTGGTGCAGCCACTGTGGAAAACAGTATGGTGGTTCCTCAAAAAACTAGAAAAAGAACAGCTGTATGATGCCGCAATTCCACTCCTGGGGATTTACCATAAGAAAATGAAAACACTAACTCAAAAAGATAGATATACCCCCGTGGTTATTGCAGCATTATTTACAATAGCCAAGATATGGAAACAACCTAAATGTCCATTGATGGATGAATGGATAAAGAAAATGTGGCATAAAAATACAGTGGAATATTGTTCAGCCATAAAAGAATTAAATCCTGTCATTTGTGACAACATGGATGGATCTTGAGGGCATTATGCTAAATGGAATAAGTCAGAGAAAGACAAATACCATAGGATCCTCTCTTATATGTAGAATCTAAAAACAAAAGCCAAAACAAGAACAAAACCCTAAGCTCACAGATTCAGAGATTCAAATTGGTGGTTGCCAGAGACCGGAGTGAGGGCTGGGCGAAATGGGTCAAGAAGGTTGAGAAGTACAGACTTCCGGTTATAAAATAAATAAGTCATGGAGATGTAACGTCCAGCATGGAGACTATAGTTAATAACACTGCACTGCATATTTGAAAGTTGTTAAGGAAGTAAATCTTAAAGTTTCCTCTTAAAAAAATATCCTGTAACTATGTATCGTGATGAATGGTTACAAGACTTATTGTGGTGATCATTTCTCAATGTATACAAATGTTGAATCATTATTTTGTACATCTGGAACTAATATAATATTGTATGTCAATTTTACCTGAATAAAAATAAATGGGATCTTCCATTCTAGCTCAGGAGGTAGGACACATGCACACCGGTAGAACCAGTAATACAGGCAAAGTGTGGCGAGTCAATGGGAGTGATGGAGACGGGAAGAGAGATGGGAGCTCAAAGGGGGAAAGAGCCTGAAGCCTGTAGGAATCAAGAAATGCTTCCAGAAATTGCCTTTGAAAGAAATGATCCTCGTAGTTGGATGAAAGTGAAAGCCTGCAGGGAGCTGTAAGTAGGATTTCAGACTCACCAGGAAGAGAAACAGCGAGAGAGACAGAAGCAGGTGGAAAGCAAGAGAACAAGCAAGGTGGTTTCTTGGGAGAGTTAATTAAGAGAAAGGTATTGGGGAGAGAATAAGGAGACATTCAAAGATGACATTGGAGAAGATACTGAGAAAAGAGAATGGAGATAAATACTTATTAAGCACCTACTATATACCAGTCACTGTGCTAGGCACTCTACATATGTTATCTCTTTTAATTCTCAGAAAGTTCATAGGACCAAAATCATTGTTCTCATTTTACTGATGAGACACTAAGGTTCAGAGGCACTGAACCTTAAGTAAATGGAGTCAGAAGTGAACCTCAGGGCTTCCCTGGTGGCGCAGTGGTTGAGAGTCCGCCTGCCGATGCAGGGGACACGAGTTCGTGTCCCGGTCCGGGAGGATCCCACATGCCGCGGAGCGGCTGGGCCCGTGAGCCATGGCCGCTGAGCCTGCGCATCTGGAGCCTGTGGTCCGCAACGGGAGAGGCCACAACAGTGAGAGGCCCGCGTACTGCAAAAAAAAAAAGTGAACCCCAGTTCTTCTGACTTCAAACCCCAGCTTTTTCTACTATTCTCTTCCATGTTCCTATATCTAAAGAGGTGCAGTTTCACCATCTGTCAAAATAGGGCACTAGACTAGAAAAGCTCTAAGGAGCATTTTAGCTTCAAAGGACTATAAGCATCATTCTAAATAGAGAAGAAGGGACTTCCCTGCTGGTCCAGTGGTTAAGACTTCGCCTTCCAATGCAAGGGGTGTGGGTTTGATCCCTGGTCGGGGAGCTAAGATCCCACATGCCTCGCGGCCAAAAAAACAAAAAACAAAAAACGTAAAACAGAAGCAATATTATAACAAATTCAATGAAGACTTTAAAAATGGTCCATATAAAAAAAAAACACTTAAAAATAAATAAATAAATAGAGAGAGAAAGGAAAAGCAAGCAGAAATGTTACTCCAGGAAAAAGTGGGAAGATGGAGAGCTGCATGGAGGTCTGGAAGACAGTGTTGCTGAGGAATTCTGATTCACAATAAATTCACTCAGACTCTCTTCCTTGCCATCTTCCTTGTCCTTGTCTCTAACTAAGTAGGGGCTGAGAAGTCCAAGCCAGTCAGAAGTATCTCAGAGAGAGATACCTGAGAGGTGCCTGCCCCCATCAACCATAAAGGTTCATCCAGAAACAAGGTGGGTAGACATCTCAGGATCACCTCAAGAGGAAGACCTTTTCTTGCCTGCCTGGGTCTACTGCCAACCTCTACCTCACGGCCTCCCAGAACTGGTGGGACATCAACGGCCTTCCAAACAGACATGGCCAGAAGTCGTCACCAGGGCCTTGTTTCAAGCATATTTCACTCCCCAGAAGACGACTAGAAAGAGTAAGCAATTCTAATGAGAGACATATTGAGGACAGACAGGTGTGAACTGGAGAGTGACGTGTGAACCTTGAACGTATAAGGAAAAGAGGGGTGTAGTAAAGAAAGCATCCCAGGAATCCCAGACAAAGTGTAAAACAACAAAAAAGGAAACCTAGACACTTCTATAAGTGTGTCAAAAATGACCAATTTGTTCACTGTGAAAGTGGACAGAGCTGGAAGTGACAGCCAGAGGTAAAGCAGGGTGGTGCTAACGCAGTGACGGACGGCTCCCCTGTGACAAGGGCAATCCTTACATTTCTCAGGCAGGGTTGAAGACGAGTTGTGTGTCTGCATAGACTTTGTCTATGTGCCCTGAGAAACCTCTGGCTACTGGAGCAATAAGAACTGAAGAATTTCCTCTGTAGCCCTGGGCCATTCTCTGCTCCACTTGTCACATCTGTAATGTTTTTTTTAAATGTCTGAATTCTGTGGAGAGGGAAACCTAGAAAAATCCAGGAATGCAAGCTACTCAAGGTTCTTGCTCTCATGGTGTTGAGTTGGGGCACTCGAAGTCTCTGAAAAGGGTGCATCGAAATATTGAGACAAATAAATGACGATGAAGGATGAATCCATAATTTAGCCTCTAAATGCCTTAAACTGCTGGGGCAAATGAAACTCCAGACAACAGTTCTTCACCTGGCAGGGGCTCAGGGCTGGATTTGTTTCCTCAGATCCCTCCAGTAACTTTGGAAGTTGGGTACTAATGGCTGAGTTTGCAGTGAGACGGAAGCATTCACCAGGACCCACCTTGATATTATGAACTCTTTGAGGATGTGGCCTCAATTCATCAGTGTGAATATATCCAGGAAACGCCCTGGAGCAAATTTCTTTCTTCTTTTCCTTTTTCCTTAATGGACATTTGCTTTGTCAGACTTGCATCTCAGTGGAGTTATAAATATTGAAATGAAATATTGATGACTCGTCTCAACTCATCCACAACTTGTGCGAGATCACACACCGCAGAGCTGCAGAGACCGAGGGGTGGAAGATGCCAGCGCTTTCAGGAACTGAACTCTCTTGAATGGCTCTTTGGCTGAAATTCACTTTCAAAAAGCATTTTCTCACTAGATTATTTCGAGAACGAGAAGTAAGGTTTAGGATAGACTTTTTCCCATGAAAATTAGGGCCTTGTTGTCTTGCAAATCTTTTCCTTCCCACCCACAGAGCTGGTCAACCTCCATTCATTTGGGCACCACAGGCATGCAGAATAATGGTGGTTGCCCAGACGGTGGCTGGGAGAGGCCCACTGCCACCCAGGCATCAACACAGCTCTCAGCCGGGAATAGCAAGCAAGCAGTAAAAGAATAACTCAAGCTTGTTTTGATTCCAGGCAGAATGCAAATAACGCATTCCCTAGATGTTAGGTCAAAACAACCACCTACCTAAACAAAGCAAGAGAAAGAAGTTTCACAAGAGCAAGCAGCTACTGATTCCCCCAGACTTGTTCTTGGGCAGAAACTCTATTAGTTTTGTACGGGTAAGCCTGTTGGATGCCACCTTAACCAAGTTATAAAAACCGGTATTTGGACAAATTGACATCAAAAGACTCCTGATATGATTCCTTGAGAAGGACACAACATTACTTTTGTGGTATTCCTGCCAGAAATTCACAAGCAGAATCCAAGCATGAGGAAATATCAGCGAACCCAAATTGAGGATTTTACAAAATAATGGACTTGCATTCTTCAAAAGGTCAAGGTCAAGGAAGACAAAGAAAGGGCTTAGAAGCCGTTACTGATTAAAGATACTAAAGAGACACAAAACCTAAATGAAATGCATAATCTTGAATTGCAAATTGGAATATGGATTGTGGAACAGACAGTGGCATTATGTCAATATTAAATGACTTGACTTTGATAATTGTACTATGGTTATGTAGAATGTTCTCTGTTCTTAGGGAACACACAATGAAGTAGTAACAGAGCAAGCATGATGTCTTCAACTTAATTTTCAATGATTCAGGGAAAAAAAACCGACCTATCTAGAGAGAGAGAAGAAAAAAAGAGAGAATAAGATAGCAGATGGGACAAAATGAGGAAGTCTGGGTTAACAGTATAAGGGAGTATCTTGTACTATATTTTTGAAGGTTTTCTAGAAGTTTGAAAATATAGCAGAAGTTAAAATTTCCAAACAGTGTCCCCAGGATTGAATCTATCAGTGTCAGGGCTATAATTATTAGCTTTTCCTTCAAGAGTAAGACTTAAAAATCCACCAGCAAGTTTCCAGCTCCTCTGAGATGGAGGAAGCACTCTCCACCTTGTCTTGTCATGTGACAGAATGCACGGAGCAGCTGTTTGAGGACTCTGAAAAGTCAAAAGCAGCTGACAGATTGGGGAATATGTCTAAAATTGAAGTACCACTGAACCGGTGGAGAGTTCACCATTTTGTCCATCTTTTGGCATATTCTCTGACCTGAACTCCATGCAGCCTGAAACCTGGAAGTGGGCCTCAGGACCAGACACAGAGAGCTCCAGAAGAAGACCTCCAGTTCTGTCTCCAGGAACCTGAAGGGGAGCTCTTAACTCTCAGAGAAAGCAGGGAAATCCTGTTATTCTTTTTATCTTCTTTGTTTTTATTTTTTTCTCTGTTTCCTCACAACCTGGCCCCAGAGCTGTTCTGTGTTTGCACTGGTGGTGGTGGTGATGGGTTTGTGCAAGAATATAAAACTCTGAGGGAGGAGACTGCGATCCCAAGAGGGTAGGCCAGCTTGATTGCATTTTTCATCTCTCTGTCTTCCTGATAGAGTGAGCTGCCACTTTCTGGCTTGAAGACTGAAAAGGAGAGCCCCAGGGAACTGGAAAGTCCCAAGGTGGTCATGGAGAGGAAGAAGCTTAGGAAAACAGCCTTGTAAAGTTGTCTGTGAACTCCTGGGTTCCCACTTGAGTGGCTCATGTCTGGATCTACACCTACACAGCAGAGGCAGGTAGACCTTGAGATCTGAACTGTGGGATAGACCACCACCCCTGACCCAGACTGGCCTCTAGGTGGTACACATGGGTGACAGTCTGAGTAGCCTTGCAAAGGTTTGGAAAACCAAACTGACATTGGAATGAAAACTCAAATAAGGATAGTCATAACTAACCAGATAAAATTTTTTATCTGCTGAATCAAAAACATCAAAATTCTCCATAGAATTTTATCAAGATTCACAGCCCTATCTTATTCATAATGCTCAGGATAAAATTCAAAATTATGTGACATAGAAAGAACCAGGGAAATATCAACTCACATGGCAAAAGATAATCAACAGATGCCCCCAAAATGAGATGACACAGATTCTGGTTTCTCTGCCAAAGACTTCAAAGTAGCTACTATAAAAATGCTTGAACAAGCGATCACAAGTATTCTTGAAACAAAGTTAAAATAGAAAGTATCATCAAAGAAAGAGAAGGTATAAAGGACCGCATGGAAATGTTAGAACTGTCAAATACAATAACCAAAATAAAAAATTCACTAGATGGCTCAATAGCAGAATGGACATGACAGAGTAAAAATTCAGTGCACTCAATGATGGAAGAATAGATATTATCCCACCTGAACAACAGAGAGAAAAAGATCAAAATTGAAAAATGGTCAGGGACCACGAAACAATTCCAGAAAGTCTTATTTGCATGTCATCAGAATTCCAGAAGGAGAAAATCAAGATTCAGAAAAAACATCTGAAGAAATAATGGATAAAAACTTCCAAAATTTGGTGAAAGACATAAACATATAGATTTAAGAAACTCACTGAGCCCCAAACAAGAAATAGCAAAAAAATTCTACACTCACGTACATTATATTCAACCTGCTGAGAACTAAGACAAAGAAAAAAGCCAAACCAAAACAAGAAATTTAGCAGAGAAAAGTAATAAAATGCTCATAGGGGGACACCAATGCATATGACTGTAGTCATCAAAAACCTTGGAGGCCAGATTAAAAAGGAAGAAATAAAACTATTTTTACTCACAGTTGATATGATGATTTTTTTTGGCCATGCCACATGGCATGCAGGATCTTAGTTCCCTGAACTAAGGGAACTTAGTTCCCCGACCAGGGATCGAACCTGTGCCCCTGCAGTGGAAGCATAGAGTCTTAACCACTGGACAGCCAGGGAAGTCCCAATATGATTTTCTTTATAGACATTTCTGGGGGATTCACAACATTACTCCTAGAACTAGCAAGTAAGTTTGACAAGATTTTAGGATACAACGTCAACACATAAAAATTAATTGTATTTCTACATAAAAGCAACAAACAATTGGAAACTGAAATAAATAAAATATATCACAATAGCTCTGAAAAAAAGAAGTCTTAGGTATAAAATTTAACAAATCATGTGCAGAATCTGCATGCAGAAAACGTGAAACTCCAGGGAAAGAAATCAAAGACCTAAATAAATTAAGGGATATATCATGGACTGGAAGGGTCAACATAGTAAAGATAAATTGATATACAGATTTAATACAATTCCTATCAAGATCTCAGCAGGATATTTTATAAACATGGACAAGCTGATCCTAAAATTGATGCAAAAATTAAAAGGAACAAGAATAGTCAAAACACTATTTAGTTTTTTTAAAAACCAAAGTTGAAAGAATCATATTACCTGATTTAAGACTGATTGTATAAAATACTAGCAAACAGAATCCAACAACACATTAAAAGGATCATACACCATGATCAAGTGGGATTTATCCCAGGAATACAAGGATTCTTCAATATATGCAAATTAATCAATGTGATACACCATATTAACAAACTGAAGAATAAAAACCATATGATCATCTCAATAGAGCAGAAAAAGCTTTTGACAAAATTCCACACCCATTTATGATAAGAACTCTCCAGATAGTGGGCATAGAGGGAACCTACCTCCACATAATAAAGGCCATAAAAGACAAACCCACAGCAAACATCATTCTCAATGGTGAAAAACTGAAAGCATTTCCTCTAAGATCAGGAACAAGACAAGGATGTCCACTCTCACCACTATTATTCAACATAGTTTTGGAAGTCCTAGCCACGGCATCAGAGAAGAAAAAGAAATAAAAGGAATCCAAATTGGAAAAAAAGAAGTAAAACTGTCACTGTTTGCAGATGACAGGATACTATACATAGAGAATCCTAAAAATGCCACCACAAAACTACTAGAGCTAATCAATGAATTTGGTAAAGTTGCAGGATACAAAATTAACGCACAGAAGTCTTTTGCATTCCTATACACTAATGATGAAAAATCTGAAAGAGAAATTAAGGAAACACTCTCATTTACTATTGCAACAAAAAGAATAAAATACCTAGGAATAAACCTACCTAGGGAGACAAAAGACCTGTATGCAGAAAACTAAAAGACACTGATGAAAGAAATTAAAGAAGATACCAACAGATGGAGAGATATACCATGTTCTTGGATGGGAAGAATCAATATTGTGAAAGTGATTATACTACCCAAAGCAATCTACAGATTCAATGTAATCCCTATCAAATTACCAATGGCATTTTTTACAGAAATAGAACAAAAAAATTCACAATTTGTATGGAAACACAAAAGACCCCAAATAGCCAAAGCAGTCTTGAGGGAAAAAAACAGAGCTGGAGGAATCAGGCTCCCTGACTTCAGACTATATTACAAAGCTACAGTAATCAAGACGATATGGTACTGGCACAAAAACAGAAATGTAGATCAATGGAACAAGATAGAAAGCCCAGAGGTAAACCCACGCACCTATGGTCAACTAATCTATGACAAAGGTGGCAAGCATATACAATGGAGAAAAGACAGTCTCTTCGATAAGTGGTGCTGGAAAAACTGGACAGCTACATGTAAAAGAATGAAATTAGAGCACTCCCTAACACCAAACACAAAAATAAACTCAAAATGAATTAGAGACCTAAATGTAAGACCAGACACTATAAAACTCTTAGAGGAAAGCATAGGAAGAACACTCTTTGACATAAATCACAGCAAGGTCATTTTTGATCCACCTCCTAGAGTAATGGAAATAAAAACAAAAATAAACAAATGGAACCTAATGAAACTTAAAAGCTTTTGCACAGCAAAGGAAACCATAAACAAGATGAAAAGACAACCCTCAGAATGGGAGAAAATATTTGCAAACGAATCATTGGACAAAGGATGAATCTCCAAAATATATAAACAGCTCATGCAGCTCAATATTAAAGAAACAAACAACCCAATCCAAAAATCGGCAAAAGACCTAAATAGACATTTCTCCAAAGAAGACAAACAGATGGCCAAGAAGCACGTGAAAAGCTGCTCAACGTCACTAATTATTAGAGAAATGCAAATCAAAACTACAATGAGGTATCACCTCACACCAGTTAGAATGGGCATCATCAGAAAATCTACAAACAACAAATGCTGCGGAGGGTGTGAAGAAAAGGGAACCCTCTTGCACTGTTGGTGGGAATGTAAATTGATACAGCCACTATGGAGAATAGTATGAAGGTTCCTTAAAAAACTAAAAATAGAATTACCATATGATCCAGCAATCCCACTACTAGGCACATACCCAGAGAAAACCATAATTCAAAGAGACACATGCACCCCAATATTCATTGCAGTACTATTTACAGTAGCCAGGTCTTGGAAGCAACCTAAATGCCCATCGACAGACGAATGGATAAAGAAGTTGTGGTACATATATACAATGGAATATTACTCAGCCATAAAAAGGAAAGAAATTGGGTCATTTGTTGAGATGTGGATGGTTCTAGAGACTGTCATACAGAGTGAAGTAAGTTAGAAAGAGAAAAACAAATATCGTATATTAACTCATGTATGTGGAACCTAGAAAACTGGTACAGATGAACTGGTTTGCAGGGCAGAAGTTGAGACACAGATGTAGAGAAGAAACGTATGGACACCAAGGGGGGAAAGCTGCGGGGGGGTGGGGATGGTGGTGTGATGAATTGGGCGATTGGGATTGACATGTATACACTGATGTGTATAAAATTGATGACTAATAAGAACCTACTGTATAAAAAAGTAAATAAAATAAAATTTAAAAAAGAAAAAGACTTATTCTATAAAGCCACAGTAATCAAGACAGTGTGGTATTGATGAAAGGATAGACACATTGATTGAGCAGAATTGAGGGTCCAGAATAGACACACACATATGGCCTATTGATTTTTGACAAAGGTGCAAAGGCAATTCAATGGGAAAAAGACAGTCTTTTCAATAAATGTCTTTAGAACAATTGAGTATTCATCTGCAAAAAATAAATTGAACTTTGACCTAACTTTTAGACTGTATAAAATATTAGTTGAAAATGGATGATAGATCTAAGAGTAAAATGTAGAACCAGAAAATATTTGGAAGAAAACATAGGAGAAAACCTTTAAGATCTGAAGCTAGGCAAAGAGATTTTGCACAAGACCACAAAACTGGGTCCATCCAATAAAAATTTGATAATTGGACCTTGTCAAAATTAAATATATTTACTCTGTGCACAGAATTCAACTATAAGAAAACAAACAACCCAATATTAAGAATGAGAAAAATACATAGGCACTTCACCAAAGAAGATATAAGGAAGGCAAATAAGCACATAAAAACGTGCTCCACATCAATAATCATTAGGGAAACGCAAATTAAAAGCACAATAAACTAGAATTCTATACTGATTAGAATGTCTAAAATAATACCAAGTGCTGACAAGGATACTGAGCTACTGGAACTCTCATACACTGCTGGTGGGAAGATGGTCCAGCTGCTCTGGAAAACACTTTGGCAATTTTTATAAAATAAATGTATATTTGCCATATAATCCAGCAATCCCTCTAAGCATTTTACCCAAGAGAAATGAAATCATGTTCATACAAGACCTGTACACAGATTTTACAGCATTTCTGTTCATAACTGCCATATGTCAGGAACAACTCAAATTTCCTTCAACATGCTAGTGGATAAACTACAGTACATCCATACAATGGAATATTACTCAACATAGAAGGAATGAAGTATTAATACATACAACCACTTTGATGAGTATTAAAGGCATTACCCTGAGAGAAAGAAGCCAGTCTTAAAGATTACATACAGTATTACTTCCTTGGTATAATATTCTTACAAAGACAAACTAGTTACAGAGACTACATCAGTGGTTGACAGAGGTTGGAGCAGTGTAGGGTGTGACTACAAATGACAGTATGAGGGAGTTGGGGAACTACCCTGTTTCCTGGTTGTCGTGGGGCTTATATGATTCTTTTTTTTTTTAATTGAAGTATAGTTGATTTACAATGGTGTTTAGTTTCCAGCGTACAGCAAAGTGATTCAAATAAATATATATATTCTTTTTCAGATTCTTTTTCCTTAGAGGTAATTACAAACTATTGAGTATTCTCTGTACTATATAGTAGGTTCTTGTTGTTTATCTATTTTGTATGTAGTAGTGTGTATCTGTTAATCCCAAACTCGTAATTTATCCCTCCACCACTTTCCCCTTTGGTAGCCATAAGATTGTTTCTTATGTCTGAGTCTATTTATGTTTTGCAAAAAATTCATTTGTATCATTTTTTTAGATTCCACATATACGTGATATCAAATGATATTTGTCTTTCTCTGTCTGACTTCACTTAGTATGATAATCTCTAGTCTCATCCATGTTGCTGCAAATGGCATTATTTCATTCTTTTTTAGGGCTGAGTAATATTTCATTGTATCTTCTTTATCCATTCATCATTGATGGACACTTAGGTTGCTTCCATGACCTGGCTATTGTAAATAGTGCTGCTATGAACATTGGGGTGCATGTATCTTCTCGATTAGAGTTTTCATCTTTTCCAGATATATGCCCAAGAGTGCAATTGCTGGATCATATGGTAACTCTATTTTTAGTTTTTTAAGGAACCTCTGTACTAGGGCTTACATGATTCTTACATGCGCTCAAATTCATAGAACTATACACAAAAATGTCAATTTTATTGTACATATTTTAAAATTAAATTTAAATATCAACTATAATTTACTTAAGAATAAATTTAGCTTCTAAATGGAAAGAGAACATTTAAAAGAACCACCGACTAAGGATTGACATTATGATATAGGTGCAATTCATTTTTATTGTCATATTGCTTTAGGCAGTTTGGCAAAACACATCCATCAGCAAGAATTCAGTCATTTTGGAATTCAATCATTGCCACCACTATTCAGTCTCCTGCTGGAAACAATCAACTTAACAGCTTGTGAAGGAGGAATCTATCTTGCTCTGCTATCGTGGGTATTCTGCTGGCTTGGGGTATGGACTCCTACAGAAGAGAGGGCTTCCTCAGGTATAGAGACTGGAGATGTTTCAAATGGAGGTAGGTGATGAGGGTGGGAAGTTGTCAAGGAGGACAAGCTGCCAAGTTTCCAACAAGACGGTGTAATCTTAATGAGTATCATACATAATCGTACAGAGTACGGATGCTCACACTTCTGAGGTCAGAGGTTTGATCTCGTCATTGCCTCCGAGGTGACTGGATGCAGAGGGTGTAGTGAAGATCCTTCATAGCCTCTATGTACCCTTACAATTGTGAGCTGACGCCCTTTCTTGGAATCATCCAACTCCCTTTGCCAGATTCATGCTCAGCAAGCAGACTTCCGGTAGTTCACTCGTTTATTCATTCATTCACTATACATCTCTCGAGCACCATCACTGTGACAAATATCACACTCGGTGCTGGGCATAACCAAGATAAATAATGCACATGCACTGCTTCGAGCAGCTCATAGATTTTGCTGCAGGGTAGAGAGTGTGATGGCCAGCTGACAGCTATTCCAGACCCTGTGGCAATGATTTTCCACATTGTGATTTAACAAGATAAGGTTAGATGCAGTCAGTCATTCTCTTGTGAATTTGCTTGACCAAAACCATTTCCTCGAATCTTACGACATTAAGAAAAATATTATAAAACCCCAAGATGGGAGCCCAAACCGATTATTCCAATGAGGAATTGCCCACCTGTGAGATTCCAGCCTGTATCACAACACTAATGATCCACCTTAGAACCCAAAGTGACATTTATCCTCAATCCACACTCAGCAGTTTTATTCCAACTCTGATTTCTCCTTGTTTACTACATTATAGCATCTGTAATACAACATGCCACCCTCAGCAGGCTGCAACTGAAGCTAGGAACTGAGCTTCAGGCATGCTTGTGTTCTATTGCTCCACTCCATCCTCAGCAGCTAGTTCAGTGCTTTGAAAATTATACTGCAAATGAATTGCAATTTACGTTTATGTGAAAGCGAAGAGTGAGAGAGGAAGAAAGAGAGCGAGAGAGAGAAAAGAAGGAGAGGCTTAAGCCACTTGGAATTTGAAGTTTAAGTGCCTCTTAAGTAAAGCATATTTTTAATAGACTAGTACAAGGAATACACTTTTCAACGGAAAAAAATGGGCTTTAATTTTGCCTGCGACTCGTTAGCTTTGTTATCTTTATAAGGTAATTATCACCTCCAGCCTTGGTTTTCTCAACCATAAAATGAAATGATTGGGTTAAAGGATTTCTAAATCATTCCAGTACCCGTTGATTCCAGTACTTCTCAAGACAAAATCCTCTCTTCAGATCCTTCTCTGTTTTTGTTTTGTAATTTGTTTCCCCATTTCCTCTTGACACTTAAAAGGACTTTGTGAAAACTACTAGTTTTCCTAGTAGATTTCCTACAAACATCATATCATATATGTTTCCTATTAGGGCTTCTGACATTCCACATGTTTTTCAAAGGTAATTGGAAATACTGGAGACAATTTAAGGGTCATTATTGGGTTAGCCAAGAAAATAGCTAATGATGACTTTAGCTACCGGACTATTGAGCCGATCATAGAACCCATTAGCTCAATTACGTAAATCAAATAGGAAAAAACATTTAGACTTAAAAAGCCACCCACTACTACCTACTATTTGCCTTCGAGCTACTATTTCATGGTGAATTCAAATTGTTCCTTCTATGAAAAAGAAAATGACCAGATCATCTGATTTAGCAGATATAGTGATGCACGATCACTTAGCATATATAATCATGAACCAAAAATTACATCACACAGCAATTTTAAGAAAACGGGCAAGACTAGACCTTCTGCGTAAACAGGGCATGAGCCTCTCTTGAGTGGTTTATTTCCCTGTACTGGGGCAGGTGCGTGAGGGAAGCATTTTGTGGTCTTTGCTTCCCTTAAGGAAACTCTTTCAATCCTGGAATGGTCTGTAGGTTCAGATTTGTGGGAAGGCAAGGAACTGGCTTTGAGATGAACATTTATGACCGTAAACGTCCTAATTCTAGCAAAGTTTACAGCATGTAGATACTGAGCAGGCATGTGAGCTTTCAAAGACAAGCCCTCCAGATAATGCTGACTTGAACTTGCAGTTTTTTATTACACAAGTGGGCAGGTCACAGGATGTTCGAAGTGAGTCATAGGGAGAAAAGAATACCACAGCTCATATTATTTAATATTCATTAAGTGTGGTAATTATGTTCAGACTATTATGATGTTGCTGGAGAGAGTTGGTCCATAGAGTGAAGGTTCGAAAATGATGTAGTGCATATTTCATCCAATTATAAATTCAGCAACTGATGTAATCCATGATGTGCTGGCAAATGCTTGACAACTGGCTTCTCAGCATGGATTTCATGGTGTAGAGCATGGTGAAGACCCTCCCCTCAGGGTGGGTGGATATCAAGCTACCAATATGAGGTCGTCTGACTTGCACAACTGCTGAAACTTCAACAATCGGCTCTAGCGAGTGGGAACAAACAGCTCCAGCACAGTTCTGGATGTGACCTGAGCTAAGGAATAAGGAAAAGGATGACCTACATGTAATTGGAACTCCAAGACATTTATTTCTTAGACGACACACCTAAATGCTTATGTTTTTCCAACCTTCATCCCAAATTGGCAGAGGGTATTGGGTCACTTTTTCAGAAGACCCCTGTGAAGGAGCCCTTTGGAAAAAGGCTGGAATCGGGAAATCTACATTCTAAATATCAGCTGTTTATCATCTGCTGTGTGACCATGGGCAAGTCATTCCATTGCGCTGAGTGTCATACATAAAATAAACAGATTGCATATCGGGAAGGCGTAAGTTCTCTTCCATTTCTGCTGCTCCATATGCAAGTTAGCCCAAACTCAACTCCAATGCGGATCATCAAACTGGGTGCCAATAGCCATGTAGGTCCTGAACTATGAATGGTCACTACCCATGTAGGAGGTGGGAAGTCTCCGATGCTTCCCCAGGGACTTCCTAGGACCTTGATCTCTCCCTGAGAGAGGCTATTTTACTGACCCCGAATACAGGTAGGGACAGCTCTACTATCTCCAAGCTTTGTCTTCCCTTCGACCAATGATCTCTCCTTATCTCAGTCCACCCAGTGCAGTGCTTCATCCCGAAACCTTTCTTTCCTATCTGCAGTTCTCCTTTCACCCCTATGTCATGAGGTAGCGATGTATAACATTATTTCATTCTCATGCTGAAACTCTCACCACCGAGCAACAGGAGACTATAAAATTTGCAAAATCAAGACGTGATTTAGGCCCTTAAGTACCATAATGTAAAAAACCTCATCATTTACTGCTGCTTATTCAACTGTATCTTAATATTCATTATTTCTATTGATACTTATCTATCTAAACATCAGCTCTGCACAGTCGAGTCCATAAATATCTGTTGAATGAATCAATGAATGTCTGATGTTCTATCTATCTGTCTGAACAGACAAGGTGGTCACTGGTTCATTTTCAGGTTTCTAGTGCTATGGCACATTTTTCCTATTTTATATTTTTCTTTATGTTCTCTGTTTATTTCTAAAGAATGGCAAATAGCTTCATGCACTGTGGGGGGGATTTTGGCAGGAAAATCATCCTCTATACCTGTCAGCTACCTTCCAGAAATGCCTGAACCGAGACATTGGGAGAGGACAAAGCACGTTGCTCGATTGCCGACAGTTGGGAGAGCAGCCAGTGCCTCGGAGTGGGTGGCACTAGTCCCTGCTTCCATGCCCTGATCTGAAGCTTCTATAACAGATGTACTGGAGGCTGGAGAACGGGGTGCTCATTTGCAGAGGTGAAAGAGTTGGGGAAATGCAAGGGCCGCGGTAACAGGGGTAGACAGTGCCGCGGACTGGGGACCCTATTGGTTCTGCTAGGTGGTTTTCCTTCAGAAACATTTTTAACCATTTGCAAGGCTAGAAGCGATGGCAAACATTGCTAATTTACCGTTTCTCTCTAAGGCTAGAGCACTGGGACTAGATTGCATGGACCTTCTTGAAAATACTATCATTTTATGTTTATTTTTGAGTAGAATTTAACCTCCCACTTGACAAAATTAGCATCCCAGAAGCCTTTTATGTTGTTGCTGTTAATCATAAAAATGGCATGAGTGTAATATAATTCTGGTGTAAAAAACTGAGTAGTTTTTTCTGTAATCAACCTGATGTCTTTTTTATATGTATAGTATTGAATACTTTTTCTTATTCCTGCTTTTGTTTTTATCTCTTTTTTCTTTTGTTTTAGTTCTCCTTTCTCCCACATAAGCCCACATCTTATATTCTAGTTTTCATATTTCTCCAAGTAGAAAAATAAATCTTAGGAAGTTGTAGGAATAACCATCTATTTGACATCCAAATACATTCTTTCCCAGGATCTTATGGTATATTTCCACAATAAAGATGGTTTTTAAAAACGTCCTGACAAAGGGGCAGTTAACCCACAATTTTCAAATCAGAGTTAATCCTTAACTTTATATTTTAATCAATGGGTATGTTTAGTTTAAACTAAATGGCTTCTCTGGTCTTTATTTGACCAATAAAATGTTGAAATTATATAGATTTTTACTCCTCAAAATTAAAAAAAAAATGGGAAGCTCAAGAAGATGCAAAACATTCTGACTTTCAAAAAAGTTGGTAGAGAGAGAGACCATGTCTGTTTCTAATTACACAAACTAGTTAAGAAAAAGAATTTTAAGTCAGCTGATATTTTTCCTTTCATTATTTATGATTTAAACCAGCTCTTCTTTTTCCTTTCATTATTTTCATGACATCTAATAACTGGTCTGATTGAATTGGAACATTTGGAATGGGTTTGTGTATGGAGAACCAGGGTCTAGAAGAGTCACATGGTTCACTAACAGGAGTTTTATATTTTTCATGAAATACAGAACTGAAAAAGTCAATTTCTCTATTTCCTTAATTTTGATTCTCTGCTTACTTACACAAAATAATGCATATTAGGTCATTAGTTATTGAAAATATTGTCAATTAAGAGAGCAAAATCAGTAATCAACCACACAAGCCTGACCTCCAATTGTATATCTCATTTTAGAGGAACGTTTCATCAGTGACAAACCCAATATTTCTGCTCATCACCTGGGTTCTAAATCCACTGAAAGGATCATGGTATAGAATCTTAAGTTGAATAGAACTTTTAAAAAGTTATCACAATTATACTTAATATCTGCTGTGGCTTAAATGGTCTCAGAGGCCCTAGTACTGCAGCAAGTGGAGACCAAATCACGAAAGACACTGCCCTTGTACCTGCAAGGCAATCCGTGCCCCCTTTACATAGGGAGTTCCCTTAGAAGAGAGTAATAAGATAGACGGCTATTAGAAAATGCTTCATGATCGTGAAACTGTGAAGAAATTAGCCTGGTAACAATCAGAAACAGCTTTTGTGGGTTTGGCCTTAGAGCCTGGCCTTCTTCTCTCTCATCTGCACACAAATTTATTAACTGCAGGGGTAGGGGTTGCCTCTACCTTGCATTCCTACATAGCCATGAATTAATTCCCAAATGCCAATGCGAGTCTGTTTTCCTTTTCATGCATCATATGAGGGGAAACAGCTGGAAATACTACTCTGTGTGCCCCATGCACCCACTCAGCACAATCTCTTGTTCACACAGTGGGGTAAAGAGGTAAAGAAATTATTCATCCCCGTCTTAGTGTGTGCACTATAAATTGTCTCAAAATTGGTAAGGCTTACTGCGCTAATGAAAACATCCAAAAAATGGACAGAAAATAATAAAGTCTGTGTCTTTAAAAAAAAGCACCTAAGTTTTATATTCCATCAGTCAATAATCATAGAACTTTAAAGCAAAAAGAATTTTAGAGATCTTGAAAAAAGTATAGGAGTGAAGAGGTACTCATCTTTAAAGTAAAAACACTGAATTTGTAATCAGAAGATTCAGGTAGCTCAAATGTTTTATGAACAAGGAAAGTTTCACTGTAGCTTATATGACTTTTATATGTTATTTTTCTGAATGTCATGATGACACCTTATAAGGAGTATTCAACAGGAACCAAGCTCTGAGAATACAGGACAGGGATCTCCAGGTTCTTGGGAGATATAAGCTGTGTTGTTATTTAATTTTTAGAAGTCTCTCACACTCTTAGAGGTGTTTTCAACACATTTAAAAAGTTTAAACTGGACTCAAATGAAATATATATAATAAAGGAATTCCACTGGAATTGAGAGAGGAAATCAAGAGAAATTTTTTACTCTGATTATGGAGTGTGTATTCTTTTTTACAGGGAGACTATATTCAAGTATAATTCGTATGGTAAAAAGCATTATTCAAATGAAGAATATACTCTCTTACATGAGAAAGTACTAAGATGTTTACACACCTTTACCTCTGGCCTAATACCTTACTTTGAGCTAATAATCAGTACCAAAAAATACAGAAGCAGAAAAACGAAAAAGAGCACAATCACATGTGTTCCCCCAACCCTTCAAGTAATATTGTCTTAAGAATTTTGCATCATTTCTTAGTCAATTAGATTCATCCTGAGGTGTTTCCAAACACATAAAATCTGGAAATCTCTGCTGTAAGAAAGTAAAATAGAACTGCAGAGCATATCGAAACAAGATATCCCTGACCAAACAGAAAAGTTCTGAACTTATCATTCCTCTTGGGTAGACCTTCCAAGAGTATTCTTCATTGATATGAACAATTTACCTGATTGTTCACTGAGATTTGTAGGTAAGACACCAAAATACTTTCTTTTGATCAGTTAGGCCAGAGACCAGAAGACTTCCAATTATACTTCTGTCATTATTTTTGCTCCTAAAAGATGGTAGAATTCCGGGGAAATTTTAATCCTGCCATGGTGGTTAAGATAAAGCTGAGAATTTTAAAAGCTAGGGATACCCCCAAAGATATTGATATTTGGTATCTGGGGCTTCCAAGCACCTAGTAAGCATCTGTGCTTCCTCGAGGGCTGGTCCCTAGCAAGTTGTTTATAAATATTTATTGAAGAAGGAATAGAAGAGAGGGAAGGAGAAAAGAAAGAAGGAAGGAAGGAAAGCTGATGGATGCCAGTATTTAAACTAATTACTTTGAATGAAAATGACAATAAAAGCAGCCTTATTACCACCCCACAGTAAGAAGGTTCTCAAGGCAGGGTTTTTCTATGACACCAAGAGCACAAGCAACAAAAGCAAAAATAAACAAGTGGGACTACATCAAACTAAAAAGCTTCTGCACAGCAAAGAAAACAATCAACAGAATGAAAAGGCTACCTACAGAATGAGAGAAGATATTTGCAAACCACACATAAGATAAAGGGTTAATATCCAAAGTATATAAACAACTCATACAACCCAATAGCAATAATAATAATAGTCTACTCAATATGGGCAGAGGACCTGAATAGACATTTTTCCAGAGAAGATATATAAATGGTCAACAGGTACTTGAAAAGGTTCTCAACATCACTAATCATCAGGAAAATGCAAACAAAACCATGATGATACATCATATCACACCTGTTAGAATGGCTATTATCAAACAGACAAGAGATAAGTAAGTGCTGGAGAAGATGTGGAGAAAAGGGAACCCTGGTACACAGTTGGTGGACATGTAAATTGTCACTATGTAAAACACACACAGTAAGTAAAAATGGTAGCAATTGTGCTGGGATGACATGATTATGATATTTTTCAATCTCTTTTTTACATTGCTATGACTCCTTTTTAATGAGAAAGTATTCACAAATGAAATCTAAGGTCTCCATCAAATACACGATGGTCATGTACCATGTAAATTGGTGCAGCCACTATGGAAAACAGTATGGACATTCCTCAAAAAATTAAAAATAGAACTACCATATGACCCAGCAACCCTATCTGGGTATATACCCAAAGGAAATGAAATCACTGTCTCAAAGAGATATCTGCACTCCTATATTCATTGCACCATTATTCACAATAGTTAAGATATGAAAACAATTACAGATGAATGGACAAAAAAGATAACTTAAAAAAAAGACATTTTCAAACAAACAAAAACTGAGGGAATGGATGCATTCGTTGGTGGCAGAACTTCTTCATAAGAGACGTTATATGGTAAAGGAGCTTCTCCAGGCAAAAGGAGTGTGATAGAGGTCAGAAACTTGAATCTACACAAAGAAATGAAGAGCACTAGAGATGCAATAAATGGAGGTAAATTTTTTTCTTCTTAATTGCTCTAAAAATAACTTTAAAGAGTAGTAACAATTCCTGAATGTTTACAGAATATGTAAAAATAAAATTTATGACAACGCTGCAAGAGATTGGAGTGAGGAATTGGAGATACACAATTATAAGGTGCTTACCCAACACAAGGAAGTAAAACTTATTTGAAATTGGACACAAATTATGTGAAAATTGTATTGTAAATTCTAAGATAACCACTAGCAATTATCTTAAAGAAGTTAGATAATTCAACAGAGGAGATGAAATTGAATTATAATTGCTTAATTAAACCTAGAGAAGTTAGAAAAAGAAGACAAATAAAGAACAAATGGAACAAATAGAAATCCGATATCAAGATGGTTGATTTAACCCAACCATTTCAAAAATCACTAAATGTGAAGGGAGGAGGTGGGCATTCAGACCAGATTCTTGCTTGAGCCTTCAGGTAAAATCTTCTGGAGTTATCTATTTTATTCCCCAAACTCACTTTTCCAGAAAAGAACAGGATCCCTATGCGGAGCTGGTGTCCCTGTGTATCATCTCCTAGGAAACACCGCCAAGCGCAGTGACAGGTACCTAGAGTGGAGATTCTGGCTTGACCAGACGCTTGCGGGACAACGCACGATCCTGCATTATAGATACATATACAGTGTAGATTATACCAGGGGCCTCTTTATTCAGGAAGAGAGAGCTGCCTGGAGAACAGAGGAGTCCAAGAGGGTTTTGCAGAGCAATAGGACTTAAGTTACATCCAGAAGTTGCCCAGTGGCATGCAAGTTGGACTGAGGGGAAGATGGCAGGATACCAGAATGGGGCCCAGGGGTATTTGATTTTGCCTAAAATTTCAACTCTACTAAATATTGCAGTGGCTGCTGACCCTACATCATCCAGTTGAGATGTGTTTGTCAGCATTGCAGACTTCCCATTTGCTGCTCTAGGGATAGAATCTGAATATAGTCATTAAAAAATCTTCAGTGGCTGTTTGATCCCTTGTCTAAGGCCTTTGAAATGATTTTCCATCAACTTCATTCATGGTGATTTTGGAGGGAGGTAGGGCCTTTGAGTTATTCCCGTTCTTACCTGAAGGTACAGCCTGTCCTTTTGTTAAATGTATTTTACTGGTATTTATGGAACAATTTACGCTGTCTAATCAAACAAATTAGAACACTTATTTTTGCTTTCCTCAATTCAGTCAATTGTTAATAATCATGTTGTCATTTTTTTTCCAGACTTGGCACCACAACTTTATTCATTTTCCTTAGAAATTCTGTCACCAACCGACTATAAAAACTGTCATTATCTCTCAAAGTCACAGTCCTGACATCTGTTAAGTAAAGGTTTATTTTACACTTCAAAAGTCAATCTGCACAGCTGACTAAACTCCTTCAGAATTTTACAGCTTGCTCTTCTCAAATATTTGGGAAAATAAAATTTGCTTTTAGAAAAATATTTGGTTTTCATAGAAAAGAAAATACTCTTTTTTTAATCAAAAGATTCTTTTGTTTCTTTCCCCAAAAAAGAAAAAAAATACTTTTCTTATCAATTGGTTTTTAGAAAAACATGTAAAAGAATTGGATTAATGTTTGTGTGTTGTATTTCAAGCAACACGCCAATCTCTTCTAACATCCTTGAAGGTTGAATAGGTCATCTAAATTCCAGAGAACTTATAAGAAGGAAAATCCCAGCAACGTGGTTGGCCTGGAGAAGGAGGGGCGAGACTCTGCTCGCTTTCCCTCCAGCCTCTCTCCATAGACCCTGCCTGACAGATTTGGATTTGACCATGGCTCTCTGTGCTGAAGATCCTCTCTGACCCATCATATCGATCCAGGGCTCTAGGAGACAAATCCCCACTTGCTTTCTAATGTCTCTGGAAACAAAGGAAGGGAATGAAGATCTAATGGAGTATTTTCTCTGTATTGGGGTTTGTGCTAAGAACATTCCATGGGCTACTTTGTTTAATCCTTACAATAGTCCTACAAGATAGGTATTGTCTTTGTGTCTCATGTCAAAGCTTATGATTGGACTCTCAATCTTTGCTGCTTCCCAGCATGCTACCTAATACCTTGTTCCGTACTTTTACTAATATACTTTCTGTTGTTGTTTGGCATCTTGTGATTCCAAGCTTCAAACTTCTCTCTAGTGAGCATGCATGTCTCTGTAGCTATACAGAATTGTGAACCTGTAAATTCCTAACTGCCCCGTTGTGCTTTAGAAGTGTTTCCAGACAGACTCTGTTCTGAGGGATGCTACCTTCTTTCTCATGTGGATCTCCTCTCTAATATAAATAGAGGTGGGTATGAGCACGGAGTTTACAAGAATTTCTATTGCTGAGTTTAAGTCCAAAGCTTAAACAATTCTCTACTGCTTCTGACACAGAAGCCGTGAAACAGAAGATGCAATGTACAAGAAATCAGAAGACCTGGTCTCTGACACTTGTTCTGCCATTAATTAACCAGCTGTTTCACATCGGATTCTTCCATGGCATTCTCTTTTTGGTGCAAAATGGAGAGATGATAGTACTTACCTCTCTATAAAAATTTCTATAAAATTTCTATAAAAATCAAATGAGTGACGTGGAAGTAGTTTGAAAACTAAAGGATTTTCAGTGATGTTCATATTCAGCTTACACCTTCAATGGGACCCTTCAAAGCTTCTGTTGTCCTTAAGTTCAAAACCAACTTCTTAATCACTGTTCACTAGTCAAGGTTCTGGGTTGTAAGCAACTGAAATGAGTGCTGGTGAACTTGGACAGAGGGAGGATTTTGGAAGATGGTAGCAGGCTCAAAGAATCCCTGGATGGCTTGGGAAATGAGAAGAATGGAGGGAGGGGGGCTCTGGAGGCCAGATGGAAGGACAGAGCACCAGGTAGCACTGCTGCCACTGCTGGATGCCACAGGGTGCCACTGCCACGAATAAATGCTGCACTCTTCCTGTGGCTGCATTTCCTGCTCCGGATCCAGGGTGAGTAAGCGGACAAACATGGGTCCCATGACTATACCTTGGATGCTAGGAGATGGGAGAAGGATGATCTCTCGGCTTCCTCCTCCATAACAGGAGACTATAGCTATGGATATGATTGATGTCATGCACAGTGGGAGATGCCCCCCAAACAGAAAGAAGGAGTAGATGCTATATGGTGAAACTGAAACAAAAACAACTCAAACCTCCTGCATGATCTGTCCCTGCTTCACTCATTAGCCTCATCTGGCATCACCCCTTGCTCTACTGACTAGTGTTATTTCATTTCCTCTTTTGTGCCAGGCTCTTTTCCACCTCCAAGCCACGCAACTGCGATTATCCACCGTTTCCTATCTTCTCCTTCAGTGAACCCCTCCTGAGCCTTTAAGTTGCAGCTTCATCGAAACTTCCATGAGAAATACTTTTCCTGCCACCACTTTTGGCCAAATCTAGGTTAGAGCCCTCCCCACTCACCCGCTGTATACTTCCACAAACTCTTGTGCTTCTTTTTCATTGCGCTTATAATTAAATAATCATTGGCATTATTTTGTAGATGTCTGTCTCCCTCACTAGACTACAGGCTTCATGAGTATAAGGTCTTTACCTATCTTATTCACACACATATCCCAGTTTCCAGTAAACACTCAATAAATACTTATTGGGTGAATAACTGAATTAATAGATACGCATGTGAGGACTACTTACCAGCAACCTGAGACCCTCAGGTTTTCCCATTTACCCAAATGTTAGCAGCCATAGCCCTCTCTTCCTGCCTATGGTGCTGTGAGGTCCTGAAGGACATGACCGAGTGCTTATTCCTCTTTGTACCCCTCTCACTGGCATAATTCTAGGAACATTGAATAAATGGATCAACAGATGAATGGAGGGAGGCTTGCATGAATGAAGCATCTGGAGTTGTAGCGCAAAAGCTGTTACTACTATATTCCTCTGAGCCCCTCCCATATGTCTTGGATTAAATTCCTTTTGTTACTTCAAGCCAGGAGGAAAAAATGAGCACAAACATCTTCTTTTATCAGCTGATCGATACGGACTAGGTTTCTGTTAGGTGTGACAGGGGTTAAAAGTAATTTTAAAACTTCATTTTCCCCTCTCCAAAAGCTTATCATTGAGGTAGGAAGACGGGTCAATAATACATGAGGCAGTAAACAATAAAGGTTGCAGACAGTAATCCAAGACAGTAGTAAAGGAGACGTTACATGTATCATTAATTGCCACTAGAGCACAGACAAGAGGACTACTCATTCCGAGGACAGTGAGGTTTGAGCTTTTAGACTGGCCCTGCTTCTACACCCGACTACCGTTCATCCACACAGATACACAGACTCTTCCCAAAGAAACGGCACCTTTTAAAATAACACTTTTCCCCACCCTTCTATTGCATCTCCTCCCTGCCCTCTCCACCTTCCTAAGCACCCTTTGAGTTGTGCGTCCTGGAAACAATTACCTCCCTGTGCCCCAGGCTTCGGGAGGCTATAACTCTGTGACTTTCCCAAGATACTCCAAATGTGAACCACTGTCAGCCCAGAGGCCCCATAGCGGCTGATGCATAGAAGATCATCCCAAAGGGAGGTGAAGGTATAAACGGTCATTGGTTAGGAGGTGCCCATTATTCAGTTCGGCTAGACAACTAGTTTATAATAGATGGTAGAAGTTGCCATTTTTCATCTAGTTTTGTTAACTGGAAATGGGTCTATCCTTGAGAATCTTTGATTTTCTCTGTGCACGTTGGGCACTTAGCTTGGTCAGGAGTTTGGGTCAAGTCCGAGGACAGACTGACCAGTTTGAATTCTGCCACTTCTGTGTGTCTTTAACCTCTTTAAGCCTCAGCTTTCTCATCTGTAAAATGGGCACCATAAAAGGACTTGCCTAGAAGGCTTAGCGTGAACGTTAAAAAAGAGCATGCGTGCAAAGACCGCGCAGTCCCTGCTACAGAGGTAGCCCTCGGTCAGGTATAACTGTCATTCTTAAAGTAGCCCAAACCTCTTGGTCTGCCTTCTTCGTTGTGCGTGAGGGTATATGTCCCCCAGCTCTCTCACGTTCCTTCGCTCTTTTCCCACCACATACTTCGCAGGGAAATTTCCTGACTGGACAGAAGAGTGCTGTGAACTCGCCCCTCTGCATTGAAGCCTTCACCAGAACAAGCCGATATGAGTCCGTCACCGCCAAGAGCCGCAGGATGCCTTGCTGATTTAAGCTCAGCTCCGAGAGCCTGACTCGCTCATGGGATATGTGTGCCGTTAGCAGTAACCCTGGGGACAGGAAACACATCAGGAGTCAGAGTAAGAAGTGTAAATATTGCGGAGTGAGCGTCGTGCAGCAGCGTACAGCTTCATGATTGCTGCTGGGGCCTTTACAGCCACGTGACAGAAAGCGACCCTCCTTAACCCTACGCGGGTTCATCTCACGCGCCCCGGGTAGGGAGGGGGCCTTTCCCTCTCCTCCGTGCTCCTGGCAATCCAGAGGCAGAGCAATTGCCTAGACCGATGACTCTGGTGTGTCTGTAATCAGGACGCTGAACTGTGCTCATTTCCATAAGATTAGAAAAAAAATTCCCAGCCGCAAGGTGGACATCGCAGAGTCTGTGCGAGCACACTAATCAGGAAAACAATTTCCACCTAGGCAAAGCGGCACCGAGGGCAGCAAACACGATGTCATTTTCGGGCGATTAGAGACGGCAGCTTTCCTCTCTCCATGCGCGTTAAACTGGGTGCGTGCGGCGAACGGCAGAAACACCGCGTGGAAAGGAGAAAAAGAGACCTGTGATTCCGCTTTAATTAGCTTCTTCTCTGACATTAGTTGGGTCACCCTCTGTCCACCCGTCCTAGGTCCTGTAATCATTGCTTACCACGGGCGATGAACGTATGTCCCTCCCGTTCTAACAGGCACCTGTCTGCACTAGGAAGCAGACCAAGCCCTTCCCCTCCCTCCCTGCAGATGGAGATGTTTAAGCTTCAAATTTCAATTCGGGCCCCTGAGTCTGAGGCCCAATTTGGAACAAGTTGGCATGGGGTGGGTTCTGGTGGTGTACTTTGTAATTGCATTATCCTGGGTGATGAAAATCTTTTCATTCTTCATGCATAAAAGCTCACGCTGCGCGGGGCACAGGCTCCGCACCGGGACTTTGAGCCAGGGCCCAGTTCCCTCCCAGGGCCACTTTGTCAGCTGTTCTAAGATCTTTTGTCATCTCATTGCTCTTAATTGCCCTTGAGCAGCACAAGGCTTTCTAATTCAGATTTTCCTAGAACAGCAGGAGGGAAAAATGGAATGATTGTAAAAGGGAGTTAATGATAATTGCTAATGTAGGTAGAGGTTTTTGTGTTGTTTAAGATAGTCCTTTAAATTTTGTAATCTTGACATAAAGAAGCAGAGATTGGATAAAGAGTCGCAGTGCCAGGACCTTCTTGATAAGCCAGAGGAGAGGGAATCCATATGCTTTCTTTTCTTTCCTTGTTTTATAGAATCGACTTGCCCCAAAAGATCTCGCTTGAGTCAGAAATACAGGAGATGCCTGGGGGGGCCCACCAGTGCATGTCCTGATTTCAGAGACTCAAAGGGGAAAAGAAACAAAAAAATTCAACCTGAGAGATACAAAGGAAAATTCATATGGACATCTTAGGAGATTTTAAATACCATCTACATTGCTGATGGCGGGTGAAATACAGTATTAAAGAAAAGTGCTTACTCTTTGGGGAGTTCGAAATAAAGAGTTGAAGGATCAGGCCCTTGACATAGACTTTAAAAGAGTCGGGAGAGATTTTTAGCATCAACAGGTAATTTAATCCACCATCTTGATACCAGGAAAAGGAAGCTGTCTTCCTTTTTAGACAGAATCATTAACCATTTCCACCGTTAAAGTGGTGTTTCAATTATGTCCATAAATGTGTCCTTACACAATTTCTTGGTATAAAGAGACTATTACATATTGTGGTAGATGCATATTCCTCTTTCCTTAAATACTAGTCACAAAAAATGCAAAGAAGTATGGCTTTTTGTTTTCACTGAATTCCCATTCTGGGCTCTTCTGCCCCAGTCCCACCCAGATGAGAATCCCAGCCCCTCAAGACCGAATGGCTTCTTGCCACCATTTTGGAGGCCACAGTAGTTTTCTCTGAGAGACCACTCATGACCTCAGTCCTGAATCTGCTGGAAGCTCTGTGGAAGGTCAGGCTCCCCTGTGGAGACCTCAGAAATGAAGAACCATTTCCCTGCCCTTGGGCTGTGAAGACTTTCAGAATGGTTTCAAATGGCTAAAGAGGTGTGTTACAGCCAGGCCCCTCTGGGTTTTCCATTTCAGTCACTCTCCTCTCTGAGTGCTCTCACATCTAAATTCCAGAAGGGGAACGTACAGCTCCAAGTGGCAGGGATCCCTTTGGGGCAAGTGGCAGGGACCCCTTTGGGGCCAGTGCAGACTCAAGTTTACAAACCCAGGTTGAAAGAGCCAGCACCTCACAGAGGACGAAGGGGTCCTAACACGAAATCCTCTAAGTGAGGGCTTTTCTGATGCGAGTGAAAGCACCCGTGTCAATCCCTGACAGCAACAAACGTCCTCACTGAGGTCAGATTCAATGGCTAGCACCTAATGCAAAATATTCCCAAAATCAAGGCTTGATGTCTTCTCCCAGTCCAGTTCTCTGACGTGATTAAAGGTCTACTTACATCACACTTGCTTCGAATCTGCAACAAATGGGCACCCCAAGGAGTTATTAGTGTTATTTTAAAATTCTCTGTTCTTGTCAAAAACTCACTCACCGTCACACACATTGGGTAGCTACTCTACAAAGGCACAGTTCCGTGGCATGGTGGGAAATACGAGTGTACAAATACAGGCGTCACTTGATACCTTTCCCACTGAGAGTTAAAGGGGTTTGCATTTTGTTATCTAGCCCAGCCTCCTACTTGAAGGCAAGTCATTTCTGGTCACTTCCAAACTAGGTGGGAAGACAGACCTTATGGTTCATCACGTGCGTGAAAACCCTGGGAAACTTGTTTCTGGGAAAGTCAGCCAACAAGGTGAGAATGACAGTGGACCCCCGATTCTGTCTTGCACTAAAGGACCCTTGAAGAGCCATTATGGGCCCCAGTCCCAGCCGCCCGTTTCGGGTGGAGCTGGGCTGGGTTTCTAACATTGCTGCTTCCCGCTGGGTGGCTCTAGACCAGGGATACAACACTCGAAGCCTGTGTCCTCAGTGGTGTCCTAGGGAGAATGATACCGGGATGGTAGGGCTGATGGAAAGCTTAAAGTATGATCAGAGCATTTAGAATCATGCCTGGCACGTGATTACGGGCTGGGTAAGTGTCAGCCCGCGTTGGGTCCTTGGGCCACCTGGGTCACATCTTAGGCACACACCTAAGACGAGAGTGACACTTGGGAGAGTGAGAGGGAACATTATTCATAATCACACCAGGACAGAGGCAGGAACTGGGACAGTCCCAGACCTAAGTCATCCTCACAAAAATCACGTCCTCCTTCCTCAGCAGAGGTCTTGCCTGAAGCTTCTGGAAGTGCCTCCCTTTGGAAATGAGGGTTGTTTCTAGTGTGGTCTCCCCTCTCTTGGCGCAGATGAGCCTGAGGGAGATCCATCCACTCTTTAACCCTCTCCCCTGGACCCCACCTAAGCAAGCCCAGCAACTCCAGCAAGCCATACCCTGTAGCTGGTGCAAAGGGCAAAGCCCCTTCCCGGTGTCTGGCCACTGGCTCCTTTCATCAAGATAAGGGCCCCTCCAGCAGGGAATTCTAGCCCGAGTAGCACTTCTGGCCACCCAAACATGCCAGTCCCACTCCATCAGCCTGCAGCCGCTGCATCACTTAACGCTGCAAATGACAAAGACACTTCACAGAGGAGATGGACGGCGTTAGAACAGAGCCCCTTGAGCTCAGGCAAGAACAAAGATGCTCCAGTGCTCAGGCACTGCCCTGCCCTCCAGGGAAACGCGAGTCAACATTTTGCTCTCGGAAATTGCCACATCTGCCCGCCTGCCCCACCCGAACACACCTCCCACGTTTTTTTTTTTTTTGAAGTTGATCTTCGCTGGAAAAATAAAAACCCAGCAGTTTGATGTAGTTCTTCTTTGTTCTCAGGCGTAACCATACCAAACTTACTGTTCATAAAGTGAAGAATGAAGGGAAAAACACCTCTTTCTGACTATTCTCCCAGAGGAGCCCTTCGAGACGTAGAAAAAGTAAAATGAAATCAAACCATATTATTTAAACTTGAAACTGTTGGATGAGAAAAGAGTTTGTAAAATCCACTGTTTTATTTCCTTTCTTCCAGAACAATAACCGTCCACAGCTTTCCTAAGTCCATGTACGGCATTTTCTCCCCAATTCTCTGTGTTCCTTCCGCACAAAAATGCGAGTTAATGATACCTGCCTCCCGGCCTCTCGGGATTTTCTGTGCAGACTGATGATAATAAAATAACAGGAATAATCCGTGTTTATATGGTGCTGTACAGTTTATAGAGAAAGCGGTTTCACTTAATCCTCACAGTGACCCAGTGAGGTGGGTAATATGAGATTCTACGCATAACTGTTGGTTGAGAGCCTCACGCTACAGAAAGCCGGGCACTGTGCTCATTGGTGGTGTAACTTAGCAGTGATGACAAATCGTGTCTATGTGCCTGATTCTTTCTGGAGGAGGGCTGGAGTCCCCTGTCAGCAGCCTGAGTAGGTCTCAGCCTCAGTATTTCAGCTTCTCAAGCAGCTGGGTGAACCGAGGAGCAGGGTTGGGGCTGGTGAAGGAAGAGCTGGAACTAGGGCTCCCCGGCTCATGGCCACAGCCCCGGGGGGAAGGCCTTTCTGGATCATGACTCCGCTAGAGAGGCTGTGAACAGTCCAGCTTCATCCCCCCGCTCCCATGTGATCTCACTCCTGCCCCCCTGTCCCACCCACTGCCTCCCACAGTGAGAGTCTGCTTGTCAGGTGTGTCCAAGGTCAACGACACGGTGTTGAAACCCACTTCCAGCGTCAGTCCAGAAACCCAGCAGGGATGCAGTCTCTTCTTCCTGGGAGGCTTGGCACCGTCACTCAGACGCCACAAACATCATCTCAGAGGTCCTAAGAACTAGGATGGAAGTTTAGTCCTCTGAAGAACTAAACTTCAGAGATTAGATTTCTGAAAGTAAATGGATTTTGCAAACAATCCCTCGAGTTTTAGATTAAATTTCCAGTCTGGGTTTCTACTCCTACATCAATACTAGGCCCTCCAGGGCTTCCCTGGTGGCGCAGTGGTTGAGAGTCCGCCTGCTGATGCTAGGGGACGCGGGTTCGTGACCCGATCCGGGAGGATCCCGCATGCCGCGGAGCGGCTGGGCCCGTGAGCCATGGCCGTTGAGCCTGCGCGTCCGGAGCCTGTGCTCCGCAAGGGAGAGGCCACAACAGGGAGAGGTCTACATACCGCCAAAAAAAAAAAAAAAAAAAAAAAAATACTAGGCCCTCCACTCTGGATAACTATTCTCTCTGCTGGCGGATATCACTTCTTCGAGGAGCCTGTGTCCTTCTCCAAGCTGGTTGCTCTCCCTGGGGCCCCCATGGCTCCTTGGGGGTCACCCTACTGCAGGAGTGTGATTCCTTCCCTTCTCTTTTACCTCCCCCCAGGAGACTGTCAGTTTCTTGAAGGCAAGGACAGTGATCTCTTATCTTTCTATTTCAGACACTTAGCACCTGGTGAAAAATAACTTTAGATTGAGTCAGTAAGTTTAACAAATGTATCAAAGCCGCCGAGAGAGGAGGGGAAAGCAAACTCAACACTTTCCTGGATCGCCTGTCACGCGTGACTCATAGGTGCCCATTTGGATTACCGTATTTGCCAGAATCAAAGTGTTTCAAATAAATCCCTCACCCTCAAAGTTACCCCTGCTTCATCCTATTTGTAGACTACAAGAGCATCATCCTTCAACAAGCTCGAAAGACTATTTTAAAAGCGGGTTGGGAGGGTACATGTGAATTTTTTAATAAAACCCTTGTTTGAGGAAAAAGGTTAAAATGATCATAAAAAAGCTAACTTTTTCTAAGGCTCATTACCCCGATTTCCTTGGGCCTGTAAGCACAGCATCAGCTCACCATCTTTGCCGGCTAAAGCTCCCGGCTCACATGGACAATTGGTCTACTCAAGTTGATGTGGCGGTTGAAGAAGGTAAGTGGGCACCAGGCTGTCACGACACAGTGCAGAGGCTCTGGGAATGAGCCCCTGTCAACCTGGGCCAAATATGAATGAGTCATCTCCTGGCTTGATAGCCAGTGTCTGCTGCCGTGCGTTCCTAGCACTCATTTTCTATCGCATTTCAGTTATCTTAGACAAGTACTACTTTGGGCGGTTGATCATTATTTTTATTTTCATGAGGTTTAGGTGGCTGGGAAGAAACCTACAGCAAAAGAGCATGGCAGGAAGTTTCTCCGCAAAAGATTCATGTGTTATTACCTCTGGGTTATGGCTTCTTAAAACCCAAATTCTTAACTGTTCTGAGGTTAAAAGCTTCCTATTTGCCACAAAGTTGAAGGATGATGATGTAGCTGGTGTTGTCTTACAAGCACAGTTTTACATTTGCCCACCTCTAGATGAATGAGTCTTTAATTTTCACTGGGGAAGGTCATTATTAGAGAAGGGGATTCTGGATCCTGACAGAGCTCACTGGGGAAACGCAACTGGGGGATTATACTTAAAAAGTACAGTCTACCTCTTCCCTGGAAATGTTCTTGGCTGGGGGTGGGAAGGGGACTGGCTGAGTCATCCCGATCTGGAAGTTGTATTAAGCTGCTTCTAGATCGCCAGAGAAAAATGGAGGGAAAAACAAGAGTATGGTCATCACCGATAAACTTCTCCCTTTATTTCCTCTACTTTCTCTCCTGACAGATTTACTAGAAAGGAACTTTGTGTTCAGTGAATCTAATCACAATATTGTGTTAATTTTATAATTATAGATACCATTCACTGGACACATAACATGTGTGCCCCGGTGAGCTGAGTGCTATCGTTATCTCTGTTTTACAGATGAGGAAACCACGGCTCAGAGATGGGGTAAATTACATGCTTAGGGTCACAGTGTTTGAAACACGGCAGAGCCGGAATCAACACAGAGGTCTGTCTGATGCCACAGACCACACTGTGCCCTCTTACTCCACACTTACTCTACACTTCTTCTCCTCTTTAAAGGATGAGGGAGGATGTCTATAGGTATTGAAGGACTTGATCTATGTCACAGCACATTACTGGCACTGCTGTGATAAAAACAAAGGTCTCCAGACCCAAGGCTCTCATTCTGCTATAGCTCTGCAGCACTGTGACCTGCTGTGGCAACCATACAACCATGTACCTTTGATATCCTGAAAAACTTCCAATTTCCTATGATTTTTTACTTTTTCATAAGAATTCTTTTTGTTCTTCACCTGAATAGTGTGTTTTTGTAGATTTCTCTTTGTTCTATCAATAAATTCACAACCAAGAAGTCCCTGTTTTTAGATCATGTATCTTAATTTCTGCTTGGAAAATATGACCACTCTGAACAATTGCCCTACATATAGATTTGGGACAAGTGTGCATGTGATGGGTGAATAAGCTATGCTAAGCCTGATCACAGTAGGTGGCACTGAGCTGGCAAGTGGGAGCTGAGGGGCTCTGAAAAGACTGACCTGATGTATTCAGCCCCATGCACCCACTGTCTTCCTGAGAGTCCGAAATTCCTGGCATTGGAGTCCCTTCTTCGGATTAAGGTGTCATGTCACCAGTTAACACAGACCCATGCGGTTGTTTATTGTCTCTAAATATCTTACTTCATTGCATTGAACCAGACAGTCAGTTGACTGGGAACAGGTGGGTTGAAGGGATGGGATACAGGGGAGGTAGATTTCAGTGTACGAAGCAGATTCAGGAAAGAATCGAGGCAGAGAAACCTACTGCCTGGTCACGGTCAGTCAGATAGATCAATGCCCAACAGGCCACTTTGAGTTGAGACAAGTAAATATTGGAGGAACAGAGCTTGCCAGGAAAAAAAGTAATGATTCTCTTGTTGGCTAAGATGCTTTTAGGAAACACTCATAAAGTTCGGGTAGTCGATGGATGACATAGGAATAAGTACTCAAGGTAGAGAACCTGAGAAAGGACAGAGGGTCTAAGACGGGTGACAAGGGGCTGAAGACAAACTCTGTTGGTAAGTTTGTGAAATCCTGACATGGACCCCAGGTCATGGCTCCTAAAATGGGCAGCCTGGTGCCTATCACACAAGCCCCAGAAGAATTCAGACCACGTGGTTTCTGGTGTGAGAACAGCAGTGGGGCAATGAGACCCACTGAGTCTGTAAAGGACACTCAGCTCCCTGACACCAGCTTCCTCGGTTAACTGCAAAGCAGGAGGAGCTGGCATGGCCTCCTGCAGCTGTGTTTCCACTGCGTGTCGTGGCACCGCTCCCCAGGTCAGTGTTTACCTCCAAGGGCTGGCGGCCACTCACTCCAGAGGGAAGCAGGTGAAGAAGGGTCACCATCCTCCAGCATCCCTCTGTGCCACCACCGCGTCCATCTTTCACCCGAGATTTAACTGGCCACACAACTAACACCGCATTCCCATCAGACGAGTCTTCATTTGTTCTAAGATGTGGATGAAGACGATTCAAATGAGAAATTAGGCCCCAAGAGTGCCTTGCTGCTAAATTGGTTGAATAAGTGGCAAGTGTGGTGAATCAGCCCTTAGTGAATTTAGAATGTAAGAATCATGGAGATTATCCCCGGATGGGAAAGGAAGGAGATGAGGAGGCAGGAAGCCGGGTACCCACCCCTGACCTCCTGTTGTCGAGTAATCAAGGCCAATCATAGACTCGGGGTGTGAAGAGAAGACTTCGCCAATCATGTGTGCAGAAAACGATATGTAGGCGAAGGAAAGCCTCTTGAGCACATATTTTGCCTACTGTGCAGGCCCATGGGGAAATTATGTAATAAGGAGAGGCACTGCGCAAATGAAGTGAAGTGTCAGCCCCTGGACCAGGCCCCACCCTCTCGGACTCCAGGGAAAGCCCTCCATTTTCCTAGCGCTGCCCGGAGCGCAGCACCCCTTCCTGCAGTGAGCGGGCCAGTTAGCCTGCGCCTGGCCGCCCGGGGTTTATGCTTGCCCTCTGTGGCAACCATCTGGGTTTATTGCTACATTTCACTCAGTGGAAGTTTATTCAGAAGCATTTTCCTGAACCCTGATTGCACTGTCAAGCCACAGGCCATTTCTATGGTCCAAAGGGCACGTGCCTCTCTGAGAGTCAAACAGAGAATGTGCGTGCCTTTACCAGCTGCCAGGGAAACTGGCCACTCCCGACTCGCTGGGGAGGACTCACCACGGAGGATGGCAGATCCTGGGCAGCCCCTTCTCCCAACGCCCGGTTCACTCCCGTGGTCCCCCTCTGCCCCACTGGCACAGGCTCAGCAGACGCCAACCACGTTTAATGGCAGCCTGAGTTCAACAAAGATCATCACAGAAGGATTTTTCATTGTTGTCCTCTTTGTTTTTCGTTTGTTTGTTTTGCTAAAGAGAACAGCAATACAAATAAACATATATATGATGGCATTTTGAAGTCAAATATCTTATGAAAGTATTGATAAATACCATCCTTAGTTTTCAGGGAGCCCAAGCTGCTGCAGACCACCCCATTGAGGTGATGGAGATGGGTTTGTTCCCAGCTGTAGCAGGGTCGATGTGAAGCAAAAAAAAAAAAAAAAGGATTGGGTAGCTTTCTTCAAGCTTTCTTGCTTCTTTGGGTGGGAGGCTGGACTGAAGTAAGGAGAGAAAATCAGTAATAAAGAAGCAAAACAGCTTGGGACCAGCTCTTGTGGAAGCACAGACACTCCTCTCTCTCTGGCGTCCTTGTCCAGCCCCGTGTGAGGACAGCATCGGCACCTGATCATCCCCGCGCCTTCCCAGCGGACAGACTTCATCCGCACCAGACGCTTGGCCTCCATCTTTCCACCCCTCCACTCATCCTTCCATAGAGAGGACCGGTGAATGACCAAGAACAAGACAAGAATGTCTGGATCTCAGTTTTATAGGTTACGTGGGGCACTGGATTAACAATTCACTGGGTAAATTAAGAGTTTGGGATTAAGATAGATGCACTACTATATATAAAATAGCTAACCAACAAGGACCTACTGTAGAGCACAGGGAACTCTACTCAATATCTTGTAATAACCTATAATGGAAAAGAATCTAAAAAAGAATTTTTATATATATGTATATATGTATACGTATGTATAACTGAATCACTTTGCTGTACACCTGAAAATAACACAATATTGTAAATCAACTATATTTAAATTTTTAAAAATTTTTAAAAAGAAGCAGAAAAAAGAGTGAAAATGGCCGTCAACTTAAAAAATTCAGGACACTCCTCCAAGTTCCCTCCCAAAATAATTTGTAAGTTTTCTCACATCCAGGGTCATGTGATATACTTCTTTGTGAAGACCTCCCAACAGTCACTCTTTCATGTAGCAGGGTGCTATTTTTAATTTTCTCCTTTGCTTTTCTGTATAATCTTTCAACATGAGGTAACCTGGGCCCAGGTAGGAAGAGGAAGCCTCCTGGTTAGGAGAGGTGCCTGGGTGGTGCTACAAGGCTCCTGGCTGACTACTGAGTTGAGAGCTGGTGGCTGCCGAGGGGCCTGGGAGACATGCAGCTTGGGCCAGGAGACAGATGGAAGCTGTGTCAGACACTCAGTGGCATCTGTGCACCATCACTTTCAGGGAAAAAGCCAAATTTCCAGGGCTCCAAATAGGCTACAAGTTCATCGTCCACAGTGACCCTGAACTCGGGCTCAAACATGGATCCTCACCACCAGCCAGAGCAGAATCACCACTAGGCCGGGGGCTTTGTTCCTCCAGTGACACAAGTCATGCCGGCCTCTCCCTGTGCCCCAAACAGCGTCTCAGAGATGAGCCAGGAGACAGGAGAAGAATCTGAAAGCCTGAGCAATTCTACCAAAAAGACTGAGTTAATGCTCAAAAGAGACTGTCAGTTCTTGTTTCTGTCCAAGATTGAAACTTGAACTAAAGTTCCTCTCTCTACCACCTAGCAGGAGGGCTCCCAGGTCGTAATAAAGATAAGATCTATATCTTGATATGTCCCAGTTGTAGTGAGAGTAATTTTCTGATCATACGAGTTCATTTTTTCATTTATTTATTTAACAAATAATTATTAACCACCTGCTACATGCTGAGAATTGTGCTGTACACTCAGGATGCGACTGAACTTGGGAGAGATGACAGATTATTTTTGGTCCAGGGGAAAGAAACACTGGCTGTCTAGACTGACCATCAGAATAAAGAGGTCTTTATTTATTTATTTACATCTTTATTGGAGTATGATTGCTTTACAATGCTGTGTTAGTTTCTGCTTTATAACAAAGTGAATCAGCTATACATATACATATATCCCCATATCTCTTCCCTCTTGTGTCTCCCTCCCTCCCACCCTCCCTATCCCACCCCTGCAGGTGGTCACAAAGCACCGGGCTGATCTCCCTGTGCTATGCGGCTGCTTCCCACTAGCTATCTGTTTTACGTTTGGTAGTGTACATATGTCCATGCCACTCTCTCACTTTGTCCCAGCTTACCCTTCCCCCTCCCCGTGTCCTCAAGTCCAATCTCTAGTAGGTCTGCACCTTTATTCCCGTACTGCCCCTAGGTTCTTCATGACCATTTTTTTTTTAGATTCCATATATATGTGTTAGCATATGGTATTTCTTTTTCTCTTTCTGACTTACTTCACTCTGTATGACAGACTCTAGGTCCCTCTGCCTCACTACAAATAACTCAAATTCGCTTCTTTTTATTGCTGAGTAATATTCCATTGCATATATATGCCACATCTTCTTTATCCATTCACTTGTCAATGGATACTTAGGTTGTTTCCTTGTCCTGGCGATTGTAAATAGAGCTGCAATGAACATTGTGGTACATGACTCTTTTTGAATTATGGTTTTCTCAGGGTGTATGCCCAATAGTGGGATTGCTGGGTCGTATGGTAGTTCTATTTTTAGTTTTTGAAGGAACCTCCATACTGTTCTCCATAGTGACTGTATCAATTTACATTCCCACCAACAGTGCAGGAGGGTTCCCTTTTCTCCACACCCTCTCCAGCATTTATTGTTTGTAGATTATTTTAATGATGGCCATGCTGACTGGTGTAAGGTGATACTTCATTGTGGTTTTGATTAGCATTTCTCTGATGATTAGTGATGCTGAGCATCCTTTCATGTGTTTGTTGGCAATCTGTATATCTTCCTTGGAGGAATGTCTATTTAGGTCTTCTGCCCATCTTTGGATTAGGTTGTTTGTTTTTTTGATATTGAGCTTCACGAGCTGCTTGTAAATTTTGGAGATTAATCCTTTGTCTGTTCCTTCATTTACAAATATTTTCTCCCATTCTGAAGGTTGTCTTTTCGTCTTGCTTATGGTTTCCTTTGCTGTGCAAAAGCTTTTAAGTTTCATTAGGTCCCATTTGCTTATTTTTGGTTTTATTTCCATTTCTCTAGGAGGTGGGTCAAAAAGGATCTTGCTGTGATTTATGTCATAGAGTGTTCTGCCTACGTTTTCCTCTAAGAGTTTTATAGTGTCTGGCCTTACATTTAGGTCTTTAATCCATTTTGAGTTTATTTTGTGTATCATGTGTATCATGTTAGGGAGTGTTCTAATTTCATTCTTTTACATGTAGCTGTCCAGTTTTCCCAGCACCACTTATTGAAGAGGCTGTCTTTTCTCCATTGTATATTCTTGCCTCCTTTATCAAAAATAAGGTGACCACATGTGCGTGGGTTTGTCTCTGGGCTTTCCATCCTGTTCCATTGATCTATATTTCTGGTTTTTTGCCAGTATTATACTGTCTTGATTACCATAGCTTTGTAGTATAATCTGAAGTCAGGGAGCCTGATTCCTCCAGCTCTGTGTTTCTTTCTCAAGACTGCTTTGGCTATTTGGGGTCTTTTGTGTTTCCATACAAATTGTGAAATTTTTTATTCTAGTTCTGTGAAAAATGCCCTTGGTAGTTTGATAAGGATTGCACTGAATCTGTAGATTGCTTTGGGTAGTATAGTCATTTTCACAATGTTGATTCTTCCAATCCAAGAACATGGTATATCTCTCCATCTGTTTGTATCATCTTTAATTTCTTTCATCGATGTCTTATAGTTTTCTACATACAGGTCTTTTGTCTCCTTAGGTAGGTTTATTCCTAGGTATTTTATTCTTCTTGTTGCAATGGTAAATGGGAGGGCTTCCTTAATTCCACTTTGAGATTTTTCATCATTAGTGTATAGGAATGCAAGAGATTTCTATGCATTAATTTTGTATCCTGCTACTTTACCAAATTCATTGATTAGCTCTAGTAGTTTTCTGGTAGCATGTTTAGTTAGGATTCTCTGTGTATAGTATCATGTCATCTGCAAACAGTGACAGCTTTACTTCTTCTTTTCCAATTTGGATTCATTTTATTTCTTTTTCTTCTCTGATTGCTGTGGCTAAAACCTCCAAAAAAATGTTGAATAATAGTGGTGATACTGGGTAACCGTGTCTTGTTCCTGATCTTAGTGGAAATGGTTTCAGTTTTTCACCATTGAGGATGATGTTGGCTGTGGGTTTGTCATATATGGCCTGTATTATGTTGAGGTAAGTTCCCTCTATGCCTATTTTCTGGAGGGTTTTTGTCATAAATGGATGTTGAATTTTGTCTAAAGCTTTTTCTGCATCTATTGAGATTATCATATGGTTTTTATTCTTCAGTTTGTTAATATGGTATATCACATTGATTGTTTTGCATATATTGAAGAATCCTTGTATTCCTGGGATAAACCCCACTTGATCATGGTGTATGATCCTTTTAATGTGCTGTTAGATTCTGTTTGCTAGTATTCTGTTGAGGAGTTTTGCATCTATGTTCATCAATGATATTGGCCTGTAGTTTTCTTTCTTTGTGACATTTTTGTCTGGTTTTGGTATCAGGGTGATGGTGGCCTCATAGAATGAGTTTGGGAGTGTTCCTCCCTCTGCTATGTTTTAGAAGAGTTTGAGAAGGATAGGTGTTAGCTCTTCTCTAAATGTTTGGTAGAATTCTCCTGTGATGCCATCTGGTCCTGGGCTTTTGTTTGTTGGAAGATTTTTTTTTAAAAAATAAGGACCTACTGTATAGCACAGGGAATTCTACTCAATACTCTGTGATGGTTTATATGGGAAAAGAATCTAAAAAAAGAGTGGATATGTGGATATGTATAACTGGTTCACTTTGCTATACACCTGAAACTAACACAACATTGTAAATCAACTCTACACCAATAAAATTTTTTTAAAAGTCAGAGTTAAAAATGATACTATGATTGCCACTATGTGAAACATGCACAATGAGAAAAACAATGGTAGCTGGGACGACATGATTATGGTATTTTTCAATATCTTTTTCACATTGTTATGACTCATTTTTAATGAAAAAGTATTCACAAACGAAATCTAAAGTCTCTGTCAAATACACAATGGTCATAACAGTCTCATAAGTGACAGCTGCACTTCAGTGACTGGGAAATGGCTTTTAACTAAGATCTATCCAGAGGATGCTGAGTGGTGTGAGGCGTGTTGGAGTAACAGCAGCGCGGAGAGAATAGTCACTGCTTCTTCCAGGAACCACATTAGGCAGCTCCTTATTGCACGTCGGACTTGGCCACAGGCTTCCCAGAACTCCAGCATCCTGGTGGAAATACTCTCCAGAAAGCATGGAAAAGCCAAACCAACAGAGCCAGGCTGCAATGTTTTGAATTGGATCAGAAGGACTGAGTGTGGTCTGGGTTTCACATAACACTTTTTAAAAAATTTTTTATCTATGTTCTCACTCAAATATTATTGTTGTCAGTGTCTCTAGGATACATTCAGCCTGGTTGGATTTAATATAATACTATTTGGTTACCTTTTTTAAATGTTTTATAAATGTGACTATTCATAAGACTTATGGATTCTTTCCTGGCATTTGAAAAGGAGTCTGCGAGGGTCCTTCACCTAAGCATACTACTCAGTAGAAAGTCCCCATCTTTTTACTCAAGTAAAGAAAGACAAAGACCTGAAAACTGCCAGGAAACTGGGCCTTCCTTTTGTTTGTGCTCAGCAGTTTTGATCCAAGACTTCCTGAGAGGAGAGACGGCACAAACCACCCAGGCAGAGGGCGTGAGGACAGCCAGTTTTTATATTGCTCTAATTTCCTTGGGAGGACCTCCTGGGTGTGAACTCTCGGCTTTCCACAAGAAACATGGGGACCCTGATGCCCCTATTTTAATAAATAAGTGGTACCCAAAGCCCTCTGATGTCACTTTATAACCGCCCCCCCCCTCCACGAAAGGAGGGTTTTCCCCACATCTCTCTGAGCCTCCAGGACCCCAGGTGCCTCCTGAGCCCAGGGTAACCCAGCTTCACCTCCTGCAGCGGTCTTGTTTCCCTCAAGAGCATGTATGAACAGAGAAGAAACACAGTTGCTTCCTTTGAGCGGTAGCTCATTACTCAAAAGGAACAGTTTTCCCTCTAAGAGCTTTTCTCTGCTTCTTTGTTACTAAATAATAAGTGCAGAATATAATGAAGTTACACAGTTGATGTATTAATGAGGACATTGAAATTAGACTAAAAATTCATAACTATTAAAACTTACATCATCTTCTATTTTGCCTTCTGACAGTCATGTGAAAATCCCAAGGATATCAGATTTTATGCATCTATTATTGGCCTGGGCAGGATTCTTTCTGTGGAATCACACCCTACTTTGAGGAGGGGGACCAGTAAAGCAGTCTCAAAATTGCTTTGCAAGATGTAAAGCGAAAAACTGTATCAAACCTGCTATTTGCTGCAAAACAGGCATCACATTGGGCGAGCATGTCTTGAGTTCCAAAATCTAGAGAGCACTGCTCTCATGGAGAAAAATCTAAAACTTGGAAAACCATCATCCTTTTTAGGACACGGTCTACAGTAGAGAAGAAAATTCCATCAGTATATATTTCCACTCTATTCCTTATAAACTACCACCATCTGTTTCTTCAACAATTTTTAAAATGTAAAGTACTATGTAAGCTACCATGAAATTCCAATTTAATTCATATACATCAGGATAAAAGGGCTGGAAGTTTTTAGGCAGGGTGAGGGCAGGTATGATAACAAGGAAGGAAATTCTGGTGTTCTAGCCCTTTCTGTGCAGTGTGACTTTGATTGGCGTGTAAGTGCCTTCCTTGGAGGCTGGGTAACTAAGTGAGCCCTAAGACGGCCATCATCCGGAGCATTCTAAGGAATTTTGTTCTTTATAAAACATTTCCATCTCAAATTCGCAGCTGCTTATCTACAGCTACTATTCCTTGGTGAGCGAGGAGAGCTTTATCACTTGAGTCATTTTGTATCGAGACCAAAGAAAATGAACAAGTATAGTGTTTTCAGCCAGAGTCCATTGTGATTATTTTATTATGACCCTACTTCATCACTAACATGAGCTACATTCAGAAAGAAGTTCCTATACAGTCCTAAACAGCATTCTTAATCTATAAGAGAAGTAATAATGGGGCTGTTATCTTATCGGTGTGTCAGAATACCAAAATAGCAATTGGAGTCTTTTTTCTCCCCCCCATCTTGTAGAGCCAGAAGTTCAGAAACAACGGTGGTTGTTGGCAAGGGATTTTACTGGGTATGATTTCACCATCAAAGTTCAAATACACCTTCTCACATTTCCCATGCATTTACCTCTTTCTCCAGATATATAACTCCACAATTTTCTCTCTGCATCCTTTATTGTCTTCTAAGGAATTGATAAGCCTCTGTCTTCTAGCTTCATCTCTAAAGCCTCTTTTCTAGTTACAATATCTCTTTAGATGTTCAACAAAGCAGAATCAACCAACTTTTCTAATGAGACATGTCAGAGTTATTGTGAGAACAGAGGACAGCCTTTCTCATAGCGTTGTCTGTTAGCATTACTGCATGCCTAAAAATGCTTAACATTGTAACTCTGAGTAAAATAGGATTTGGAAGAAAATCAATTCTCTGGTGGGAGCGGAGTGGAGAAGGGGAGGAGAGGGAAACATCTCATCAGAACTTACAGATGCTGGGGAGGAAAACGTTCCCCTTCTTCTGGGTTCTTTGGCTAGTCTAATAATTAAATTGACATAAGACAGATTAACAGGGGAAAAACAAATTTAATTTGTATGTAAGGGCACCTACTAAATATGACTCCCCGATGTGACCAAAGCAGGCAACTTTAATACCTTTTGGACAAGGAAACAATAAATTTGTGAGGAATTGACAAAACAGAGGGGTTTGATCTTGTAAATTAGTGAAGAAGTAACAAGGTTTGTTTATGCAGCCTTCTTGGCACTAAGTTCCCTATTTCTGGTGATAAAGATGCCTTTTATCCTCCTGGTATAGGGAGTGTACCTTTGCATAGGAGATTTGTTTCCCGCTTTCAGGGGGGACAAAGGAGGGTCAGAGTGCCCTTGCTGCACCTGTACTTTTGGGGTGGCTTATTTTGCTCCCCTTCAGCTCTGCCTTTGAAACTGAGTACATAGATTGCTCTATTGAACTGGTCTCTTAGTCTTGAAAATAAGTTGGTTTAGCTAAATAGTTGTGTCTCATTTTAGGAGGTGGTGTTGTAGGTGGACCTCCAAAGTTAGTCCTATACGGTGTGAGCAGCTCCATCATGTATTTAACAAGTGACATTTCTATGGAAACAAAAGAAAAACAATGGTTAATGATCTGAGCAGACTATAACCCCAGTTTCTGAGCTTTGAAGGCAGCCAGTCCAGAAGATTTCTCTGGACTAGAAGTATCTTTAGATGGAGCGAGGGTGGCAGTGGCAGTCTGACAGATTTTCCTGGTTTGTAGATTGAAGGTCTCAGGTGGTCTTTCTGAGTGATCATATAGCAACAGGCATGGAGATTGTCCACACGTGAGCTGTTGTGGTGATCTCTCCGAAGTTTATATCAAATTGTCCACCTTTAGCTTCCGTGGCTTTGAGAAAAAGGCTGCTTTAGTTCTCAATGATCCTAAGTCAAAGAGTGAGAGAAAAATTGGAAACATTAGTTTGGAGAGTTGCAGCCAAATATTGGAGGAATCTAGAAGAATTCAGGATCTTGTTCAGTTTACAGGTAGAAAACAAAACCTCAAAAACAATGAACAGAACTAGAACCTAATGTCTACAAATGTGTATTATAGTTTCTACTAAAACATTTTTTTTCTCTCTACACAGAAGATGCTGTAACTGGAAACTCAGGCCAGAAATAGAGAACAGGGAGTATTCCAACAAGATTACCAAACTTCCAACTAAAAGAGAAGTCTTCTGCTAGGTATGACAAGAAAATTTCCTGTGCTGTCCCTCAAGGAAGATACAGCCACCATTAAAACCACATCATTAAAAAAAAAAAAAAGAGCCACACCATGATGAATAGAATTAGGCTCATAGCTTTCAGAAACTGGTAAAACACTACAGCTTCCCAAACCTTCTAATGTAATTATTCATAAGGGAGGATGGTACATATTGTACATGCCCAAGATCCTTGGGGGTAGTGTCTGATACCTTCTGTAAACCAGAAATGTATTTATAATTTCTTGTTTTCACTTTAAAAATAAGAAAAACTCTGTGAATTGTGCTTTCTACCCCCTGTGTTTGTTTTAATATAAAAATAATGTTTTGGGCTTCCCTGGTGGCTCAGTGGTTGGGAGTCCGCCTGCCGATGCAGGGGACACGGGTTCGTGCCCCGGTCCGGGAAGATCCCACATGCCACGGAGCAGCTGGGCACGTGAGCCGTGGCTGCTGAGCCTGCGCTTCCGGAGCCTGTGCTCCGCAACTGGAGAGGCCACAAAAGTGAGAGTCCCGCGTACCGCAAAAAAAAAAAAAAAAAAGTGTTTTAAATTGCCATTTGTGTGTTCCTGGCATACTATGGGGTATAAGTGCCTCAATTTAATAAGCACCAAGTGGAGGACATACTGACCTGCACAAAGCACTTGGAAAATTTGCTAAGATTTAGATTCTGATTCTGTACATCCAGGATGGGATCCCAGATTCTGCATATCTAAAAATCTCCCAGGTTTCTCTACGCAGCTGGTCCAGGGGCTGCATTTTGAGCAGCGAGGCTGTAGACAAGCAGATAGCACAGAGTGATCTCGGACCAGCAGCTTCAGCACCTTCTGGGAACTTACTAGAAATGCAGACTATTGGCTGCTTATTAAGATCTACTGAATCCAAAACTCTGGGGGTGGGGTCCAGAAATCTGTGTTTTTTTTTAACAAACCCTCCAAGAGGGTTTTTGACTTAGACTACTTAACCAGGGCAGTAAGAATTAAGTTAGCCAAGAGTAAAGGTTATAGGTGTTCAGGTCCTTAGATACCTGTGATACATGAATGGCTTGAAGATCCATGCACATGAATTAAAACCAAGAAAAGAAATTTCCTGGAACGGATTCAGGAGCCAAGAATCAGAGCTGAGCTCATCGCGACCAGGGCGACACAAACATATTGCACAGTAAAGACCCAGAGGGGATCACCTAGAGGTGTATCTGCAGAGGAGATTTGGAGGAAGGTTCCAAGAGGAAATGAAAGCCACCAGGACCATTTTGTCCTCCAGAGGCTTGGGCTTTAGATACCCGAGTTCAGCTTTCAAGCCCAAGGAGTGGGTGGGAGGGGACCTGGAGAGGGGATGGGGAATATTCCTGCATAGCCAGTGTGCCATTAGATTGTAATTAACTTGTGATACAGAACACTGATTTCTACAGGTTAGCAGTTACTCTTTGGGGAAGCTTTGTTTTAGAGTCTTCATCAGTTTCCTAAGGGAAACTCCCAACTTTGTCCTTTATTGTCTTCTAAAGAATGTTATGAACTTTTGCTTCTAATGGGGAAGGAAATACGTCCAAATCTAGATGGAAATAGCTATAGAGAGAGTACCAGGGGTCAGGTCTGGGGAGACCACAGTCCCAAAGAAGGTAGCAAGAGCCTGTGAAGAGACAATCAGGAAAATTCTAAGCTAGCCTCTGGCTGCCGGGAGGTGCTCTCACACAGTCCCTGTGTTGCTAAAGATGAGCTGCCTCATTACAAGAAAAACCTGGAATTTCCTTCAACTTGGGCTAAAGCCAGGACTGCAGTTCCCAAATGTTTGGTATTCGTGTTCACAGATGAGGTGTTTTCTGTAGAGATATGAGGTGCGGCTTGTGACTTTATCATCATACTTCTACCAAAGAGTAAGTGACCATCATTGCTTCAGCAAAGGGTTGTTTTTTGTTCTGTTCTTTTTGGTGTTTTATTTCCTAAATTTCCAGAGACAGACTTTAATTCTTAAGTGGTCTCTGTATAACATGAGCTTTGAAGGACCCCTGAGAGCTGCCTTTCCCCGAAGCCCCCAAATGGCCTCTGACCCTTCCTCTGTCCTGTCTGCAGGTTGTCCCCACCTCTCCCCCAGATGGTGGCAGCTGGCCCTGGTGCACCAGAAGGTCCAGAGAATGTGATGCACTGTGTAAACAGCCCCGGCCTTAGGTGAGGTCCTTGAGTGGGTCGGGCTATAGGAGCAGGTTGTGGGCTATCACAGACCCTCATGAGCTATAAGAATCAGGGGTTTTCTTCTTGTCCTGGCCCCATTTCTTTTCTTCATCCTCTCTCTAGGGTCCTTGATCTTCTTCACCAATTGTTCCCCCGCCCATCCCAAATGAAGACTTTTGGAAAAGAAAGGTAAGGGTATAGACGATTGCTCTGAGAGAATTTGGACAAAATATTGGGCTGGCCAAAAAGTTCGTTCGGGTTTTCCATACGATGTTACGGGAAAACCTGAATGAATTTTTTGGTCAACCCAATATATTTATATAGAAACATACATATAAACGGATTGTGGAATCATCCTGCCCCTGGAATGCTTCATTCAAAGAACATAAAGATTTAAGTTAAAGAGGTTAACCCCTAAGACCTAACAGGATATTTGGAACAAGAACATTAAATAATGAAACATAGCTATCAAATTGTTAACAGGCACTAGGTACTCTAATCTATAAGGAGACAAAATAGCCTATGTGCACACAAGTGACCTCAAAGTCACTTTCTTAACAGCTGTTTCTAGTTATGCCAAGTTTTTTCTACATTGTATCCACTAGGTTTTCAGAGAGACAAGGCTTCAGTCTTAATGAAGAACTTAGAGCATAAATCAGACACCCACATACAAACTATGAAGATAAAAATTGAACTACACCATTTGTTTTATTGTATTTTCAAAAGAAAATCTCATTAACCAGAATAGAACATACATTTCCTCATTATCACCATATGATGCATAACATTTATTGAACAATTACTAAGGGAAAGTGCTATGCTAGTTGCTGTAACTACTTAACATAATTCAGTCCTTACCAGGTCCTACCTGGTAGAGGTGGAAACAGGACAGGAACTACTTGAATGTCAGTCAGTTCCACTGGAATGAATGAACTGAAACCAGTTAATCTCCAGTTTTGCATCATCACCCCATTGTATCACCAGAATGAGTTTGTGGTTAGTTGAGCCCAGGTTATGTGCCTGGTCCTTGGCTCTGTTGTGATGGGAGAAGAAGTTGGGAGAAGGAGTCTCCAGGGACATAGATGTCTTCCTGGCAGGAAAGCAGTGCCCCTGATCTGTGCCACCAAGGCTGTGCCCCATGGTGAAGAGGGAACTCCCCAGGAAAAAAATCAGAACACTGTTAAAAAGGCAAAACGTTGGGTACTCAGGGAAGGAAAAGTGTCTGCTTCAGAAACACCAAAATACGCTCAAAGAGGTGAAATGAATTGCCCAAGCTCACAAGACTGCAAAAGTTTCACCTCTGGACTAGAAGACAGAACATCTGAAGCTGGGTGTACCTTCTATTAACTGTAACTTTGACACTACTTTGAAATTACTACACAGAAACCAAAAGGAACAAAAAGGAAGATCAATGTGTTTTAATTCATTGATTAGTTTCAAACTAACCCTTTTCCCCCACCCTGCACCCTGCCTCACTAAGACAGAAAATACTTTAGACAAGCTAGAACCCTAAAATGACAAGCTTGTGTCAAGAAAGCAGTAAGTTAAGTAAATGGTGAAGTCTTTGAAAGGATCATACAGTTCTGGTTTCAAATCCTACCTCTGATACATAGTAGCTTGTGAGTTTGAATTATATTATGTACCTAAAGTAACTGGCATGGAGCTTTTCCCTTAGTAATTGTTCAATAAATATTATATATTATAATATGATTATTTGGAAATGTTCTGTTCAAATGAATAAATTTCTCTTTTGAAAATGCAGCAATTGAAGGTGATATTCTTGACTTTTGGGTAAGCAAAGATTTCTTAAAATTTCTTAAATAAAACACATCAGCACTCATCATAAAAGATAAGTAGAATAAACTGAAATACGTGAAAAATTAAGAACTTATGCTTATCAAATGAATTCATAATGAAAAGGAAAGCCAAGAGTGGGAGAAGATATTTGCAATACATATAACTGGCAAAGGACTCGTATCCAGAATATACAAAGAACACCTTATATTATTTATCTATTGCTGCCAAACAAATTACCCCAAAGGTTAGTGGCTTAAAACAATAAACATGCATGATTCCCACAGTTTCTGTGGGTCAGGAGTCCAAATGTGGTTTAGCTGAGTGCCTCTGGCTCAGGGTCTCTCACAGGATTGCAGTGGGGCTGTCAGCTAGTGCTGAGCCATCCCAAGGCTGGACTAGGGGACAATCTGTTTGCAAATTCACTCACCTGGAGGTAGCAGGCATCACATGGGGCAGCTCATGACATGGCAGCTGGCTTCCCCCAAGCAAAGACTCTGAGAGGCAAAGAAAGATAGAGAAAGAGATAGAGAAAGAGGGAGAGATAGAGGGAGACAGAGACAGAGAGAGAGAGAGAACCAGCAAGACATGTCACCATAATTTTATAACCTAATATCAGAGGTGATATCTTGTTACCGATTCCAAGCTCTTACTGCTTGCTGCACAACTGGTCAATACACTGAGAGACGAGTTGTTGGGGCAAAGAGTAGCAACTTTATTTGGAAATCCAGCAGACAAAGAAGATGGTGGACTAGTGTCCTAAAGAACCGTCTTGTCCAGGTTTGGATATAGAACAAAGAAGGGGAGGTGAGGAGGTAAAGTAAAAAAGGCTATACGTTGTTGGAACTTATCCTGGTTCTGGCCAGACTCCTGAGGGAGGGGATGTGTTAATTTCTTCCTTCAGACATTTCACAGGTGGGCTTGGCCAGGCTATTTCCTGTGAGCTTAAACAAAGGTATTTTAGCTTAACACTCAGGCATAGGAGTCACGGTTCCCAGAGATGGGATATTATGTATACTTTAAGCTATAGGCAACATCTCTTTAGTGATTTGTAGCAAAAGCAATCGAATACAAAGGTTAAAGTAAAAGGAAACATTGGATATGGAGTCAGATTTGTTCTTCCCTGTTTACTTCTTCCCTCATTACTTTTGCCATGTAGTCACTAGGCTCAGTCCACACTCAAGGGACGTGAATACGGGAGGTGAGAACCATTGCAGGCCATTTTAGAGCTGCCTACCACACCTTACAAATCAACAAGAGAGACAAACAGCACAATAGAGAAATGGACAAAGAATTGAACAGCACTTTACAAAAGAAAATATTGAAATCATCAATAAACATAGGAAAACATGCTTATTAGTCAGGAGGGAAATAAAAATTAAAACTACGATGAAATACTTCTACACAACTGACAGAATAGCTAATGATAAAAAGACAGAATACCCCAACTATTGGCAAGAATGTGGAACAATTGGAATTCTCATATATTTCTGGCCAGAGTATAAATCTGTCCAACCACCTTGAAAACCTGTCTGGTGGGGCTTCCCTGGTGGCGCAGTGGTTGAGAGTCCGCCTGCCGATGCAGGGGACACGGGTTCGTGCCCCGGTCCGGGAAGATCCCACATGCCGCGGAGCGGCTGGGCCCGTGAGCCATGGCCGCTGAGCCTGTGCATCCGGAGCCTGTGCTCCGCAACGGGAGAGGCCACAACAGTGAGAGGCCCGCGTACCGAAAAAAACAAACAAACAAACAAAAAACCTGTCTGGCAGTATGTATTGAAACTACACTACACATATTCTATAACCCAGCATCTCCGTTCCTAGGTAAATGCCTAGCAATTTTGTTAGGCATATATGTGTACACCAAAAGACATATATGAGAACATTCAGAGCAGCTTTATAATAGCCAGACAACTGGAAACCAATCAATATTTGTCAACAATAGAATGTATAAATAGGAGCATACAATTAATTACAATAAAGTGGCGAGGAGATAGACCATGGCTATACCTTAGCAATAGAAACAAATGTCATGAAATAATGTTAGGCAAAAGAAATGGTCAGAAATATATATTTACTGTGCAATTTTACTTATATAAAACTCAGAAACTGACCAAACTAATCCATGGTGAAGGGATTTCGGAGAATAGATAGTTTTGATGGGACTTAATGACTGGGAAGGGGCCAGTTCAGGGAGTTTTAGGGGTCTGGTAATGTCCTATTTTTCCTGATCTGGTGATAAGGATGGTTAACTGTGAAAATTCAATCTGCTGTATATTTATGATTCATGCACTTTTCTGTATGTATAGTGTATTTTAATAAAATTTTTACTTAAAAAAATAACAGACTTTCTTCCTGTTATACTATCCAGAATGGCAACTGTGAATAAAACTTACTAACACATAAATCTATTGAAATTCTGTGTCCATTGGTGCTATGTCCTGAGGCTTAGTCTCTAAGGTCTTAAATATCAAGAATTAGTTTTTAATTTAATTCCTGGAAACTAAAAATTCACTAACATTGTTGACTTTTCAGTTTCCTTTCTTCCTCACGGGAAGCATTAGAAATGTCCTCCAATTTGGAGGACAACAAAAGCTGATCTGTGCTTTCCATCCTTAACGAGTCCTCAGAGCCCCGTTTTAATACCTCAGTCTTAAAATGATGAACAGAAGGAGAAGAAATAAAAGGGAGGAAGAGTAGAGAAATAAGCAAAACTCGAAAGGAAAGAAAAGAGATAAAAATGTGGGGTGGGGTGGGGTGTGTGTGAGTGTGTGTGTGTGTGTGTGTGTGTGTGTGTGTTTGATTGAGAATCAGGAGAAACTGGAGGAGGATTATGGAAATAGGGATAGAAGGAGGAGAAGATAGGAAGAGCAATAAAAGGAGGGATTTAGGACAGAGGAAGAGAGTAGAGCCTTTTCTTAGCCGTATGTTGAAATTTCAAATATGCTGTCCTGTTGATACCACCATGTGGAATACGAGTCTCGATTCAATTCTTCAGGTTTGGAAAATACAGTCCTGGATGAAGAACTCCAAGCTAGTCAATGTCAAATAATTTGCATGTACTAAATGTTCATGAAGAAAATAAAGCCATGTAAGTCTTTGATAAAACTTTTTTTTCTCCCATGAAAATGTGAGGGTGGCATAAAGGGACGTGGCAGCAAAGAGTATGACAAAAATTTGGCCATAGGTAGCATCTTTATGACTTCAGAGAACCTAGGATTAGGAATAGACATCAAAATTCATAAGCCTAACCCCAAAGTTGAAACTTAAGTTCCTCTTTCATAACTTTCAAACGGAAGAATCCCTCGAGAGTCTGTAACTTGGTCATTTCCATCCACTGCCTCCTTTCTCTAATACTATATGAGATTGATTTTTCCATGAGATTTTGTCATAGGGAAGAACAAATCTAACTCCATATTAGATCTGTTTCTTTTACTTTAACCTTGTACCCTATTGCTTTTGCTTCCAGTTAGGAATGTTGCCTATAGCCTGAAATGTACAGGATAGCCCATTCTCAAGGCTCTGACCTTTAAGGGTATGACACTTTTCCATTCATATAGAGATAAAACGTTGCAGAACAGAGAATAACATTGATCTTGTCAGAGGTTTACAGGAACATCAGGACCTGACCTACGCATACGGCTGCAAGAAAGAAGGATTCCAACACCTAGAAGTCTGCAACAACCGACAACACCCCTCCCTCACCCGGCCTTTAAAAATGCTTTGCTGAAAGCCTTCAGGGAGTTTGGGGTTTTGAGGGGTATGAACCACCCGTTCTTCTTGCATGGCCTTGCAATAAAGATTTCTCTGTTCCAGACTTGGACATTTCAGTATTTTTTGGCCTCACTGTGTGTTGGGCCCACCAACTTATGTTCAGTAACAATTTGAGGTCCTATGTTCTTTTATAGTTTGAACACTGAGGGCTGTAAGCAAATGTACGTGCAGAGTGAATAGCTGTGTTCAGTACTTTAGGGGCTGTAAATATTTTTGTTTTTAAGCAACTTCATGTTATAATTATTGAAGAATAAGCATCCCATTGGCCAACCCAGGGAGGCTGATGCTCTTTTAGAAGCAAACTTTACAAAAAAGAAGGCCATCTTTCTGCTGGTATCCTTTCCTGCACCCTGCCCTCCCTTTCACTGTTTATCCCCAGTTTCCAAACTGTGGTCACACACAACTGATGAGGTGAGAAACCAAATTCTTACCTTTACTTTTGTTCTCCTTTTTCTCAACTTAGAAATTCTGCTTCAGAATGGATGCTTTCTGCATGCATCCAACATAAAAAAATCACTTAAAAATCCACCGTATTCCTGGCTCTCCATGAGAGGTATCTGCTTTTGCTGAAGGTTTGAAATCATTAGTTTTAAATTAAAATTAATGTTTGACACGGAGTAGTACAAATTAATGTTTGACACTGAGTACAAATTAATGTTTGACATCTCATGCATGTTTCCTGGGAATTGCACGTAGATGGTTAAAAACAATGATTTTTCCATAAACTATTCTGTGCCAAGGAGTTGCTTTCTACAGATGTGAAAAGTGTACATGGATGAATGCCATCTTTGAATGTAAACCTCATGGACTCGTGTACATTGTGCTGGAGTCACAGTGGTAGATCCAGGAACTATTCAGTTCGTTGGACCTTTTCTAGTAGTTTCCATTTACTTTTTATCAAAAGCAAAAATCAAAGCTATTTTCAGTGCAAAACCAAATTCTAAACAACACTCACCAGAATTAGCCAAGCCACATTTCATCTGAAAATCACCTGCAGAATTCAGAAGGCAATGTAGAATTAGTAATTGGTGTTTTAAATGGATATATTGAGAAAATGCCGAGGCGATGAGTCAATACTTCTGAAAGAAATTTCATTTCAGAATTTTCTGACTGAGGGCCCCAAATTATAAGCCTACCTACACATTAGCTCATGGATGATAGAAGTCAGTTCACCCAGACATTGATTGTGTGCATAATTTTAAAAAGAATAAATACTACTTTGAAAATTGCTCCGGTTCCTTCTGCCAAAAGGAACACCCTTTCTGGGCACATCGCCACTAGATAGTTGCCCTGCTTTCTTCGTGACTGTGGAACCCTGAAACACTGTTTGCAATTTTATGAAAGGATTCACTGACTCAGAGGATAATCAGGGAAAACTATTGGCTATTAAGGACCTGAGGATCCTTAAAAAAAGTTAGCCTTTATCTTAATATACTGTTGACCTTCTAGGTATTTATTTAAACTTGAATCCTATCATCTCTCTCTACTGCCACACAACCAACATTTCTTACCAACTCTTTTTTTTAATTATTTATGTTTATATATATATATAGAGAGAGAGACATATAGTTGATTTACAATGTTGTGTTAGTTTCAGGTGTACAGCAAAGTGATTCAGTTATTAATATATATATAAATGTATAGTATTTTTTATATATATACATATAAAACTTTTTCAGATTCTTTTCCATTATAAGTTATTACCCCTTGTGCTATATAGTAGGTCCTTGCTGTTTACTTATTTTATATATAGTAGTGGGTATCTGTTAATCCCAAACTCCTAATTTATCCCTCTCCCCACCACTTTCCCCTTTGGTGACCGTAAGTTTGTTTTCTACGTCTGTGAGTCTATTTTTGTTTTGTAAATAAATTCATGAACCTTCAAGAGCTTCTTAAACAGCTGAGGCTCCTGGGAAAATCCATCCCTAGAGCAGGTATCTATTACGATGACAAACCTCTGGGCCCCCCAATATGGAAACTATAGGACCTGTTGGTTCCTCAGTGCCACACTGGGGCTCAACACTGGTCTGTTGCAGACAAGTTGGACACTCAAAGCCATCAGTAGTGAGACAGGCCTTGGGAAGAGGAAGCTCACGCTGCTGGACTTGTCTATAGCCTGTCTCTGCCACCATAGCCATTCTGTTCCTGGGTCTATCCTGTGAGATCTGGCTGGCGGATGATGGAGCTGACGAATGTCAACTGGCCGAGTCATTTCGTCTGCTTAGTTATTCGGGGCCCCTTCTGTGGATGCTCTGTGGTGGGCATTAAAGTGTGATGCAAACATCTGTACAGTCTGTGCTGACTTGGTTTATTGTCCATCCACATGTCTCTATCCCAGATCTCCTTGCCCCCGTCTTCCCGTCCTTTTCCTTCCTGGCCACTGCCCGGTAGTCTGTATTCTCACATCAGGCAACGTCAGGTTCAATGCTCTGCCCGCTGGGGAAATTTTCACTTTCTCCTGCTTTTTAGTCACCCGTGAAAGTGGCCATAATGCAGCCCCTGTCCATTGTTGACTTGTACCGGCATACGGAGCCAACCTATCTGCAAACCAACCTTGAATCTTTCCTCCTCCTTAGGTATGGAGTAGGTACACTGGTACAATCCCAGTGGGTGATGAGGGTTTGGGGTTACCTCATGCTACTGACATGTGCCCTCTGGTCCTGTGTGGACTTGATCTTGGATGCCTCACTTCCGTCTTGTGGTGGACTTTCTGGGCCCGTTGACTTTAGGACTTGGATGGTCTGAGAGAACCCAGCTCCTAATGGGACGTTCTGGATTCATGGTCACTGGGTGCTTCATAGTTCAGCATTCTAGCTCTCACAGGGCCAGTGACGTACTAGGTTCTGTTTCCTTCTCTGCTAAGGATGGCCTGGCTTAGCTCCAGAATCACACTGGCCTGTGTTGTGACCCTCCTACTGGAGCTTAGCATAAGCTCTACACTGCAACACCTTTGCCCACTGACACTTCCCAAAGCAGAGGATCTGCTTGATCGGATGATCCCCATGGCTGGGCTGAGGGCATCGTGGCCTGGGCCTGACGCAGTGTTCTTACCCACTCTGGGTGCTCTTCAAAGCTGGCAGCCTTCTTTGTCACCCAGTTCATGGGCTGGAGCAGTCTCCCTAGGTGTGAAATATGGGGCAGCCCACAGTGCAGACACTGCTCTCTTCGTATTTCCAAATGCAGCATCATCACACCCACCGCAGCTTTGCATCCACACGGACATTTTCAAGGGTCACTGCCGGTGAACTATTTAGCAGTTGAACTGCATCTTGTGCCGGGGACCACACATGTGCTCCCTTCCTGCCAAGACATAGGTAAACTCATTCTGTGCCCCATCTTGCTGCCTGTTTGCCCAAACCACTCTTGGTACTATTTGTGTTAATCCAGACCCTCTGAGAAGCAGACATAAAGGCAGGGTTATGGAAAAACACGCAAGAATTTTATTAAGGAAGATGTCTGTGAGAAAACGATTAGGGAGAGAGCCAGAAAAGGCTGGGAGAGAGGACAGAGTATGAGCCATGTGTGAGCCCAGGGAGGGAAAGAGGGAGGGTAGGGTGTCATGCAGTCTAAGGAAGCCTCAGCAAAGATGGCAAGGATTCCTTGAGCTTAAATTGGCCAAAAGAGGAGTTCTATGTCCCCAGAAATGAGTCGTTTTTAGTGTCCCCATAGCACTCAGTCCTTGACTGGGGAGCAGCCCGTGGCAGGTGTGATATTGCCCCAAAGGAAGCAGTGGATTTCAAAGGGAAGCATCTGGGGCCCTGGATCAATTAACCTCCCTGTAGCAGAAGGTCTATAAGGCACAGTTTCATATCTGCCATATGGATTCAATGTAATTTCAATCAAAATCCCATCAGTATTTATTTTTTTTTGCACAAACCCATGAGCTGGTTCTGAAATGTACATGGAAATGTAAAGGAATACCTAAAATAATTTGGAGAAAAAAATAACAAAATTGGAAGACACATATCACCTAATTTCAAGACTTACTATAAAGCTGCAGCAACCACGTATACATCTAAATCAATGAAGCAGCACAGAGTCCAGAAATAAATACATGCACATATGGTCTATTGGGTTTTTTTAAGGTGCAAACATAATGAAGAACTGTTATTCCATTCAATAAATGATGCTGGAAAAATTGAATGTTGATGTGCAAAAAATGAACTTGGACCCTTACCTCACACCACTTACCAAAATTAACTTGAAATGGATCAGAGATGTAAAAGTAAAGTCAAAAACCAAAACTTCTAGAAGAAAATATAAGACAATATTTATAACCTTGGTTTAGGCAAAGATTTCTTAGGATATGAAAATCAAGAACTATACAATAAAAATTTTATAAATTAGACTATCAACATTAGAAACTTTTGCTTTTGAAAAGCATTGTTAAGAAAATGAAAAGCAAGAAACAGACTGGAGGAAAATATTTGCAAAAAATATACAGATGGCCCCAAACTTATATTGGTTCAACTTACAATATTTTCAATTTAACAATGGGTTTATTGGGACATAACCCCATTGTAAGTCAAGGAAGATCTGTATCCAGAATATATGCAGAGCATATAAAGAGCTCTTACAACTCAATAATAAGACAAACACCCAATTTTTAAAAGGTAGGAGGGGCAAAAGTTTTGACCACACACTTCCCAGAAGAAGATATATGAATGACAAATAACATAAAGATATGCTTAACATCAATAACCATTGGAAAATGTAAATTAAACCACAATAATATACCACTACATATGCACTAGAATATATAAAATGAAAAAGACTGACAATGCCATGTGTTGCTAAGGATATGCAAACACTGGAATGCTCATATATTGCTGGTGAAATGCAAAATGGTACAACCAATTTGGAAACCACCTTGGCAGTCTCTTATACAGTTAAACATGGACTTAACGTATGATCCAATTGTTCCATTCCTACATATTTACCCAAGATAATGAAAAATATATGTTCACACAAATACTTCTAAAGTTCATCACCACTTTATTTATAATAGTTCCAAATTGGAATCAATCTGTATCTTAGCATATCCATATATTCACACAATGAAATTACTATTTAGCAATAGAAAGGAATGATCTGTTGATAAACCCAACAACATAGATAAATCTCAAAAGGACTATGCTGAGTGCAAAAGACCAGATTAAAGACTGTATGATTCATTCATATGAAATTCTAGAAAAGGCAGAACTATAGTGGCAGATCCGTAGCTTCCAAAACCTGGAGATGGGGAATGGAGATTGATAGAAAATGAGCACTGGGGAACTTTATTTGGGTGATGGGATTGCTCTATATACCATCAGGGTGGTGGTAGTTACAGAACTCTACAACGTTTGTCAAAATTCATTGAATTTTACACTTAAAATTGGTGAATTTCATTGCATATAAATCATAGCTCAATAAGGCTGATTTTTAAAATTAAGAGAAAACAAAATAATGGCAGGTAGGTACATAAAGCGCACTTGGAATAAGATTAAGAAAAGCTGACGCTTACTGAAAGGACCATGAATTTGGTTCTAAGATTTCTAATTGCCATCCTGAAAATGGTAATCTAGCCAAAATGTACTGGTCTTGGTTTCAAGACCAAGTAAGAATTCCTCTATACATAAAGCGAACACCATTTGAAATCAGAACAATATTATTATAATACATTCAACAGTGACTTTGCAGCAGTGCACTGTCTATCATATTGACCCATTATACAGGCAATTCTGTGAAGCAGTTTGGGAATATAGTCATTAAAGTATTGTAAATAAGCAGTTCTTTACTGAACTGTATTAATCCATGGTGAGATTTCAGAGTACTGTAATCTTCAATTATTTTTTTTTCCTAAATGTTATTTCTCTCAATAGGGCATTTAACAAACATTGGCAATGAGCCCAGGGTTGCATTTCTTGGCATGGGCAGTGATATACACTATTCCATGGTGCCGCCAACCCCCGTCCCAAACATTTGAGCATATCATTGAGCTGGAGATACAGGGGACCTGTGGGTAGAGCTCAAGGGCTCTAACAAGGGAGGACTCTGCTAGCTTTATCCTTTGAGCAATATTCTCCTTTTGTATTTTCACATGAGAAATATACAGGGATTAATGGCTTTTAGCTGTTACCTTCTCTGCAGCCTCTCAGAGATTAAGGAAACCAAGCCAGTTGTATGTTTTTATGAGGTTCAAGTATATTAAAAAATGAAGGGAATTCCCTGGCGGTCCTGTGGTTAGGACTCTGCGTTCTCACTGTCAAGGGCCTGGGTTCAATCCCTAGTCGGGGAACTAAAATCCCAAAAGCTGCATGGCATGGTCAAAAAAAAAAAAAAAAAAAAACCCTAAAAATTTTTTTTTAATTTTTTAAAAATTAAAAAAATTAAAATGAAGATTTACCAAAACAAGTCTCTAAATATTATAATAAATACAATGTTAAGAATTAATAACTTACTATGAATTAATAGTTTGTAAATATTGTCAGTGTATCTGTGTGACTGAATGTTTATTTGGAGATAATGTCAAAAATTTACATTGAAGCCCCCCAAAGTCCGCATTCCTTTTTTTTTTAAAATAAATTTATTTATTTATTTTTGGCTGTGTTGGGTCTTCGTTGTTGCACTGCAGGCTTTCTCTTGCTGCGGCGAGCGGGGGCTACTCTTCATTGCAGTGTGCAGGCTTCTCACTGCCGTGGCTTCTCTTGTGGAGCATGGGCTCTAGGCGCATGGGCTTCAGTAGTTGTGGCACACAGGCTTAGTTGCTCCATGGCATGTGAGATCTTCCCGGACCAGGGCTCGTACCCGTGTCCCCTGCATTGGCAGGCAGATTCTTAACCACTGTACCACCAGGGAAGCCCCCAAAGTCTGCATTCTTAACCATCATGTTATAGGCTGAACTGTACAAAGATGCCAATTGTTCATCTGCTACCTACAAAATGAGTAATTTCATGTGGTTCCCCTTAACAGAATGCTGAAGTTGACTCCAGCTGTGTTCATTTGAGTTTGCATATATGGGACACACTGGTTCCTACTGCCACTCAAGAATACACATCAACCTTTTATCTGAATTTGGCAAATACAGTATTTTAGCCAAGTGCTTTTTGCTCCAGGGCAAAGACATTTTAAAATTCATGTCTCCTTTGTGAAGAGGTGGGAGGCATAGTAAAGCTGATGAGGGCTTAACAAAAAGAAAAGTTTCCTAATGATTAGAGCTGTCCAAGGGCACTGATGGCCACTGCGGACACTGGTGGGGGCCTTTTCCCTGAGAGGCACCCTCAGAAGTAGGACCTGCTATTATCCAAAACCTTTATTGAGGTGCACTTTCTCAAGGCGACTCAGCCAGAGCAGGAGGTGGGCATCCACCCTGGCTTGCCCACAGGGTGGTAAGCCTGCTCTGCTGCCCGTTGTACTGGGGACGCTCTGATTTTTATCTCAGATGCCAACATTTAGAAATCAAAAGCAAGGGAATTCTACTGAAAAACAGGAAAAGTTCCTTTTGTTCTAGTTGAAAATTTTTGTAATTTAGAAAAGATTTAGAGAGAAATAATGCTATGTCCTTAAGAAGCCCGTGTTGGGAGCCCTTAAATTGTGTAGCCTATTCTCATAAAGACAAATTCCTTTCTGGCCTCCAGCAGGTTACTAAACCATCCTTTCTTCCTTCCGGACAGAGCCCATGGGGTTCCTTAGATGTTCAGCATTGAGATTTAGTAGCATTGAATTTGCTGTAAATTGACTCTGGAGGGTAATCGGATCATGACCACTGCCCTCATCTGCATTTTATTGGTTCATGGTGCTCACCTGTGTTCACCTTGGTAACAAAGCCTCATGGAGACCTGCTCTCAGCAGTGGCCAGATCCCAGGGCTCTGACTTGAGCTGGAAGCCAAAAACTGCAGCCCACATTCCACAAACCAGCTCAGTTGGCTCCCCCCAGCTAGTAGGACCACCAGCATGAGCAACGCCCGAGAAATAAAATCCAACGGACCTCGAGCCTGCACAGAATGAGACGGAGCATCTTTGCAGGCTAGAATGTTTCTCTTCCTTCCACACCATGTCCACACACGGCTCCCCTGAGCTGGATGAGGATAAACAAGTGTCCCATTAACTGTGAAGTTTGGTTTCACTGATTACAGGTTGCAGTGATCACCGGGCTCAGTGGATCCGATCTGACTTCTCCAAAAGCCATTTTACAAGGGGGCTAATGTATTCGTCCCTTGCTTACCCTCATCAGTGGGGCATTCAGTGGTAAGGATCAGATCGGAAGTAATTTCTTAGATTTTCTTCCAGTGTTTCCAAAGAGAGGAGAGATTATCTGCTTCCCTCTGAATCTTCCTGATGGTGTGGAGAGCCCTGGGACAGCTGGGATGGGGGGGTGTCCTGTTTGCAACTACTAATCATACGTTGTCATTGGCCAGCCTTCTGACATGTGTCTCAGCCAGGAGGCACAGGGTTTACCCCTCAAGAACACCATCCTGTTTCGTGGCTGTTCTTAGATCTCTGGAGCCAGGATCAGGGTGAGATGCCCATCACTGCCTCCCTGGTCCTATCAGAGGCTGATACATCTTCACTTTCTGCTCCTTAGTTTTTCTCTGGCTTATAGCTCCTGAACAAAAGCAGCAGACAAGAGTCTCCTACACAGGAGAAGTGACCAAGAGCTGGACCAAGCACTCGGGGCCTCCTCCCCGCAAAGGTCTGCACTGCTCCACACGGGTCACGTTCTCTTTCCCTGCTCTCCTTGCCTGCCGGGCAGCCACGAGGCACATGCCACCTGCCTTCATTTTCCTGCATCACCTTACTGTGCTGCTCCCAGGGTTTGGAGTAATAATTGCTAGTGCCCTGGATTGGTTCCCCTTTGCATTATATTATTCACTCCTTGCAAGTTTCCCCTTAATATAGTTCATGCTCAAGGCTGCTGTCTGGGTCTTTATCACAGGAGAATTTTCAGGTGTTTGGTAATTAAGAGAAAGAACTATGGAAAGTTCCTTCCTCTGCTCCCAGCCAGGTCAGAGGAGAGGAGAAACCCGCAAATATTAAACTGATGCCAGCCATCATCTTAGAATAAAGGGGACGAAGCAGAAACTACTGCTTTGTGTCAGCGCATGTGTATATTTTATTCAGTAAAAGAAACTGCTGTGGGCCCAAACACCCCACTTTTGTGTGTACACGGCTGGCCTGGCCTGGAGGATGGATCTGAGATTACATTCCATGATGTTGCACCACTATGTTCAATAACCACGTCTTCTTTTCACATCCAGATCACATTAGGAACCCATTTACTTTATTCACAAAAAGTGTAAGCTATTCAGTCCTGAGTCTCCGGTTATCGCTGGCGTTCGTACATGACTGAGCACGGTGACTAAAGCCTCATATGAACATTTTGAACTGTGATTTTGACTTTTTAACCTGGGGCTCTTCAACTTTCCTAAAAGGAGAAATCCAGTTGATAACATCAGACCTTATGGTATCATATTAGCTATTAAAAAAAAAAGAAAACAATAGAGAGCAAAAATAAATGAAATAACACCAGCCAGGTGAGATAATCAAATCCATCTTCATCCCTTCACACTGAGAGAGGAATGTCAGCCCATTTCTCCTTCCTCTTCTCCTTCTCCTTCTCCTTCTCCTTCTTCTTCTTCTTCTTCACTGTGTAAGCTTCAGCTCTTATTTCATTTTAAATAGCTCTCCCATCATTGCTTGTTTTACAGATGTGAATTCGCGGAATGAATTAAGTTTTGCTCACGGCATTTAGTTTAGTGATAATCTTCTTCTCAGAGGAATGGAAATGAAAGGGGAAAACATATTAGCAAAGAGCCTCCACCCTACAATGCCAGGTCTGTAATGAAGTCTAAAGATGCTGAGAGAAAAGCACTGCCTAACCAAAGTAGGTCTATTACAGCCAGGTTTTGACATTTTCACTGAACCCTACTAGAAAGGGGTAAGAAAAATCGCTGTCAAGACTCACTTGAAGGGTCAAAGGGAAATGAAAGTTATTCTTTAACGTGGATGAGGAGTGGAAAGATAAAGTGCAGTCATTAAGGGAAGCCAGTAGGTGACGTCCCCAAAGGGGATGAGATCCTGGTCATGGAACACTGTGGAAAGAAGCCACAAAGCTCAGTCCCAGGTGGACAATCGTTCGTTTCTCTTCAGTGGCCCCGTGGTGTTTTGGAAGGAGCAACCAAAATGAGAATATATCCGCTTGAGCCTGGACTCTACCACATTGGGGCGGTCTGTTTCCTCACTTGCAAAACGAGAGGAGGTGGACCTCAGAGGATTACATCAGCCTCTAAGGAGATGGAGAAGCTGAGTCGGCTTCCCAAAGGGTGCAGATAGAGAGAGAGTGATCAGGTGCTTGAAGATGCAGTCAAGCAACTATGACTTTTCATTGTCCGGACCCTCTTTCTTGCCGCACTCTTTAAGAGCAGAAAGTAGAGGATGGCCAACTGTGCTTTACTGGATGGTAGCAGAAGGATGAGAAAAGAGATTTTTTGGTTTTTTTGGTTCTTACCAATTTCAGAGCACTTTGATAAATTTGTTGTTTTTTCTTTTTAAATGAAAAGTTCAGAGAGAAGCAGCTAGTGTCATTTTTCGAAGAGGACAGCTGGTCAAACGATTCCTCTGTTTAACATCTCACTGTGGTTCCTCAACCCCTTCAAGGAGAAAATTCAAATTCCTTAGAATGATATGCCTGGCACAAAGTGGCTATCCTACTTTGGTTAAATGAATAAATGAAAAACTAGTACCACTGACCACTAATCCATGGTGACAACAATCACGAGTATAAAAAATGAAGAAATATTGATAATACTGCCCAGACCCTAAGACAACTTTCTTGGCTTCAGTGGAAGATTCATGTGGGTGACAGAAATGCCAAGGACTCTCCAGAACTAAAAAGAGAAATTCTCTTTGATTAATGAAAAGGATTGAAAGAGAATTAGAGACCAGCTTCCACACTCGGTGGCTGGGTGTTGTCTTACACACAGTCACTGGAAAACCATTGGACACCTGTGCTATGGGTCTCTCCCTTGGTCTGAGAAACATCATCTTGTGTCATCCCTTTAAGTTCCTACTGTTCTTCTGCAAAAGCTGACCAACTCAGAATTCCAGCCCATTAGGAGACAAAACTAATTTGATAAACTCCTTTAAATGGAGGCATTAATGGATGGTAATGGCTAAATTGGTGAGGAAATCCCAAAGGGGGTCATCCCTGTGTGTATGAATCAAGTCCCAGGGCACAAAATGGAAAATTGCCCAGAGGCACCTTGACAGCCAAGGAGGAAGCAATCAGCATGATTTTCTCCTTTAGGTTGGGATGGGGGGAAGATTCTGGACGGCCCACCCTCAGAAATACAAGCCTAGCTCAAGGGAGGCAGAAACCGTACAAACCCTGTGAGAGCTGTAACTGTGAAAACCCTGCGTTGTCTCCTCATTGGCTATTTTTTAAACTAGATTGAGAATGTCTCTATTTCTTTAAAAAAATTCTGTCAATATTTGCTTTATATGTTTTGAATTTTGTTACTGGGCCAAGTTGAACTGTTATACCTTTTTCTCTTGAATTGACTTTTTAATCATCACCTCTAACAAAATATCTTGTCTTAAGCCTTCTTTATATGATATTAACATAGGTACATTAATTTTCTTTTGGTTGGTGTCTGTATGGTGTATCTTTTTTCCATCTTTTTTTTTTTTCAGTCTTATGTCCTAAGTATTATGAAGAGTTTGTAGTTGCCTTTCCTATCCTGTCTGACAATCTTTGCTTGGCTTTTATGTAATTACGGATATAATTGGATTTAAGTTTATCATCCTGTTGATTTATTTGTTTATTAACTTATTTTCATTTGTGTTATGATGCCACTCTGCCAGCTGGGCATTCTGCTCCCTCCCTTTTTTAAGGTGTTGAATGTCAATAGTTACCATACACAAGATAGCAGTCACAGTAATTTAAAAGTCTCCTACTCAAGCAGGCATATGTAAAGCAAAGGGGAGTCCTGGGTAAGGGATCAGGCCCAACAGCAAAAGTGATCTTTGAAGACTGAGGAGAAGAGAGAGAGAGCACACAGACTGGGGGACAAATATTTATAGGACAAGAGCTCCACAATGAGATTTTCATATGATGCTAGGGAAAGTCTAATTTCAGGCAGCCAGTTCCAGTCTGGGAGATCCAAATGGACATAGCAGGGTGCTGTGCAGGCAACTTAATAAAGTGCAGCAGGAGTGAGTGCCAGTTACATTTACTGTTCCCCATCCAGTAAATTCAGATGACTATCAGTTTTCACAATTGCTCTGTAAGTGTTCACTGGCTTCATTAAATGACTTGATTTAAGTGTGAGCTTTCTGGGCGTGACTCAATTCTACTTCTCCACAATTTGTACCTTCTGGTGTTTCATTCCTTTATTGCTCCCTTCTTTCATTTTTTTCAGATTAATCAAATATATTTCTAATGTTTTCTCCTTTCTTATTTAGTTGTACATCATTGTATAATCTGCAGCCTTAACTTACTATAGTCTACCTTAAATTAGTATTTTTATTACTTCCCAAACAATGCAAGCATTTGGTATTTTATCTCCATTTACTGCCCCATTATTTATGGAGTATAATTTACATCTATGTGTCGTTAACCCACAGATATTATTGTTGTTCTTTACTCTTCCTCCAGTTTTGTGCTCCCTTCTGGAATCATTTTCCTTCAGCTTGAAGAAGTTTCTTCAATGTTTCTGACAGTTCTAGTTGTCTGGAGAAAATTTTTCTCAACTTTTGCTTGTCTGAAAATGCCTTTGTTTTTGCCTTCAATTTTGATCTCCATTTTGCTGCCATTTTCTCATAGAACTTTAGCTTTTTTTTCTTTTACTTTAGCATTTTACAGATGTCATTCTATTGTCTTCTGGCTTCCATGATTCTTGTTGAAATGTCAGCCATCAATTTTATTGTCCCTCATTTAAATGTAATGTGTTTTTTCCTCAGGCTACTCTAAAGATTTTTTCCTCTGTTTTTAGTTTACAGAAAGTTGACTGTGATGTACCTAGTGGTGGTTTCTCTGTATTTATTCTACTTATGGCCCTCTGAGTTTTGTGAATCTATTGGTTTGTGTCTTTAATCATTTTGAAAACCTCAGCAATTATCACTTCAAATATTTCTTTGAAGCTCTTCTCTATCTCCTCCTGGGATTCCATTCACACATATGTTAGACATTTTACTAAGCCCTACATTTCTCTTATGCTTTATCTGTTTTCTCCATTCTCTCCCACCCCCCTCAAATATGTGCTTCACTTTGTTTCTTATTGATCCATCTTTGAGTTCATTAATCTGTGTTTTACTGTTTATTGTTGTATTTTAAACCCATCCAAAGAGATCTCAATTTTTAATACTGTATTTTCCATTTCTGGACAAGCCATTTGATTCTTTTTTCTGGATTACAATTCTCTATTGATGTTCTTCATTTTCATCCTTTGTACATCTTTTCCTATATTTTCTTTAAAATATTAATAATAATGACTTTAAAGCCTTATCTCTATGTTCATGTCTATAGGTCTCCTATTGCTTCTTATTTTCTCCTGAGTATAGGTCACATAACCTTGTATCTTCATTAGTCTAGTAAGTTTTGAGAATATGCTGGATAGTATCCATTTAAAAAGTCATAAAAGCTCCAGATGACATCTTTCACCATTAAGTATTTACTCCTGTTTTCCGTTTAGGTAGATAAAGTAATGGGGTATTCACCTTGATCCAGTTATAGACTGAGCTCACACAGGACTGGTTAGTAGTTTTAGTGTGCCTAACTTCATTTCTTATACAACCTTTTTTTTTGAAGAAGGAGAGGGGAATGGCCCTTCTGAGATTTCTGATTAAGACCCTGACAGATCTCTGTCTACTCAGTCCTGGAAGACTGCAGGGAATTCAATTCCATACTTCAAAAGTTTTGGACTTAGTTATTATGTCTCTTGCTTCCCTCTCCAATACCCTACTTCCCCTCCAACTCTCCCCAATAGCTCTGAAATCTAGTACATCAGTAAATTTCCTGAGATGGAGACAACCTGGGTGTTTGAAGCAGGCCACCTCCCTCTAGTAGAACTTTCTCCCCTAAGCTTCCTAAGATTATGGAAAGTTTCACTGTGTTTTTGAGAAGCATTTGGCATTGTTTTCCAACCACCTATCCTATTCCAGTTATTTACTGCTGCTTAGCAAACCAGCCCAAAAGGTAGTTGCTTAAAACAATCATTTCTTTTGATCATGAATCTACAATTTGGGCAAGTCCTGATAGGGATGCCTCATCTCTGTTCCATGGGGCATCAGCTGGAGTGCCTCACCTGTGTTTGGAGGGATTTGGTCCTGTGTTTGGAAGGATCTGGTTCCATGATGGCTTACTCACATCTGGTAAGTTGGTGATATCTGTCAGCTGGTAGCCTAGCTGGAGCTATTGGCTGAGATTCCTCTCCACATGGGCCTCTCCATGGAGCTGTTTGGATATTCTCACAGCATAGAGTCTGGGTTCTAAGAGGCAGAGAATGGAAGCTGCAAATCTCTTAAAGACTGGACTTAGGATTTGTTACAGCACCACTTTTGCAGTATTTTATTTGTCAAAGCAGTCATTAGCCTGCCCAGATTCAAGGGTAGGGGACATAGATCCCCAACCATCAATTGCAGAAATGTCTAAGAAGTTGTAACTCACCACACTCCATGGCATCCCAGAACTAAATAAATGTCCTATGAGAAAAACAGACCACAGTTTTAGATGTCCTCCATTTCTAATATGTCATTTCAGCCTTTCACAATCACCAAAAGTCTCACTAGTTTCTCTTGCCTTTAGGAGAGTGCCTCTGAGTGGGTCACTCCAAGTATAACCCTCAGTCTGGGCCCAGAGTCTGAAAATATTCTCAGAGCTGAAATTACTCACCTCTGAGTGGCATTCCCTTGGCTGGGATTCAAGACCATCTTTGCTGCTTCCAAAGCTCTTCAGCAACTTGAAACCATGGTTGTTATTGAGACTGCCTAGTACAACATATTAAAGTAAGAAAAGAAGAGGGCTCAAGAGAGAATCTCAAGAACCTCCAAAGCTAAAGAGACAGATGTGAAGATTAGACTGAGAAACACCAGCCAGAAGAATAGGAAGAAAAGCAGGAGAGGGCGGAGCCGCAGAAGCTAAGGTTGAGTGTTAAATATGTGAGAGTGGTCTCCAGTGCCACAAAGAGGATGGTAAGATAAGGAATGAAGCCTGCATTGGATTTAGGGACAGAAAGACAGGTGCAAGGAGTGTTTTGGTACAAGGATGGGTGTAGAAGCCAGAAGGACATGGGGTAAGAAGTAAAAAGGAGGTGATTGATAAAGTGAAGACGAAGTGAGTGGGCAACTCTTTCAATAGATCTAATTGTGAAGAGGAGGAGAAAGATAGGGTGATACGTAAAAAGGGACATGAGATTGAGTGGAAGTTTAATTTTTTATTTGAATATAGGATAAACTTGAAAGTGTCTGAATGGTAATGGAAGGAGGCCAATAGAAAGGAAGGAGTTGAAGGACAGGAATAAAAACGCAGACATAGAGAATGGGCTTCAGGACATGGGGAGGGGGAAAGGGTAAGCTAGGATGAAGTGAGAGAGTAGCATTGACATATGTACACTACCAAATGTAAAAGAGATAGCTAGTGGGAAGCAGCCGCATAGCACAGGGAGATCAGCTCTGTGCTTTGTGACCATCTAGAGGGGTGAGATAGGGAGGGTGGGAGGGAGACGCAAGAGGGAGGGGATATGGTGACATGTATACATATAGCTGATTCACTTTGTTATACAGCAGGAACTAACACAACATTGTAAAGCAATTATACTCCAATAAAGATGTTAAAAAAAAAAAAGAAAGGAAGGGGCTGAAGCGGTAGAAGACAAAGGGGTAATAGATGAACAACAACATCTCTTGAGGGGCAAGAAGAGATTTTATCCAGAGAAGTGGTGGCGAAATCATCCCTAGGCTAGGATTAGCATGGTGGGAGTGAAGAGGAGCTGGGTGAATTCTTCTCTTCTATTAAATCAGGAAACAAAAATAAAGAATGGGATGCCCATGCAGCTAAGTTTTGGGTAGGGTAGCAGAAAATGGTGGGGGGTTCTAGGAAATTATTCCATTTACTTTAGTGAAATAGGAATATAGCTCCCTGCTAAAAGTGTGAGAAGGCGCGCAGAGAGGTAGAAGATTTGAGAAGAGATGAGGTTTGAAATAAGCACTGTGGGGAATAAGAAAGATATATAAAGATTACTACTGGGCCGCTTTGAGTCTAACTGAGGTTATAAATCAGCATCACGAGCCTGAGAGGTTTTTGATATAAGGAAACATACAAGTCAAACAGTTAAGCTAACTTGGAGTTGGAGTTTTATGAAGCATGTGTCACAGAAGAATAATAGACCAAAGAAACTGAGAATTTTGGCAAACAAGTGCTTGAAGCAATGGTCCTAGTAGTCTAGGCTGGAAGGATGGAAAGTTATGATAAAGTGGTAGAATGGAATAAATTAAAGCAATCAGAGTTGCATGCATGAGGTCAAAGTTCAGGAGTAGTGACAGTTCAGGTAGACGTTTATGGCCAGAGAGGAAGACGTGGAAAATTAAGCTTTCGGAGGCAGAAGAGTTCAGCGTGATGGCAAAGCACACACAGCAGACACCTGAGCAGGTGGCTGAAGTGAGGAGGTGATAAAAGGCCATTGACGCTGAGGGAGTCTGAGAGCTTCAAGGTTTGGTTGCCAAACCAGCAGTACAAATGAAACAATAAGACATGCTGACTGGATTAGAGGTGTTGATGGGGGGACCAAGAACCAGATTCCCAAGTGTGTGACTGAGAGGTCAGCCCAGGGAGCGAGTAAGCGTCAGCAACAGAAAGAGCAAATGAGTGTTGGCATAGATGGGGCAGTACTTCCAAGCTGCAAGAGAGAGGACCAGCACAGTGTCGGAAGTGGCATTGGGCTTCCAGAAGGAACGAGGACTCCGTCTTCCAAGACTGCGGTCCATGGAGTAACCACGGGTCAGTGGGCAGCATCTTTTTATGGGGAGCACAGGCGATACAGTAAGTCCCCTACATATGAACCTTCAAGCTGTGAACTTTCAAACGTGCGAATGTGCGTTCGCATGTCTAATCACATAAGTTAGTTCACATATCTGGCGTACATTGTCACGTGTGTGCATCCCCTACAAGTAGTTGTGCTTTTGTGTACTTTACTGTACAGAGTACAGTAGTACAGTATCTTTATTTTTTGCCTGTTTACTCGATGCCAGCGCCTGTATGCCAGCTGCTGTACTGTACTACTGTACTTTTCAAGGTACTATACTGTATGATTAAAAAGTTTTCTTTATTTTTTGTGTTTGTTTGTTATGTATTATTTGTGTGAAAAGTATTATAAACCTATTTCACTACAGTACTATATAGCCGATTGTGTTAGCTGGGTACCTAGGCTAACTTTGTTGGACTTATGAACAAATTGGACTTACAGAACAGAACTCATTCATATGTAGGGGACTTACTGTAAGGGTCTTCAGGGGTAAACCAGCTATCAGCTGCAGCAAAGAGAAGCTATTCTTGATAGTGTCATCTGTCTTCTGCTGTCGTGGGGAATAGACGGGCCTCTGCTGAGACAATAGGCTGTTTTCAGATATGTCCTTATGACAGCTGCCCTGACCAAGAGGGAGTGTGTCCGGCATCACTCCCTCCAAACCCCTCACCCTTCTGAAGATGCCAGGGAGCCCCCAGGCCCTGGAGCCCCCAGACCCTGGAGCCCGCAACATGTTCACTCAGGCAGGGCGACCTTCCTGGGGAGTAGTCCCCTGGCCTGGGTAACCAACACCTTCTCCTTCCCCCTGTTCTCATTCTCTGCTAAAGCATTATGACATTCATTGTCATGGGTTAGTGCAGAAAGAATAGAGGCAGACTTCAGACATAAATGGACATTCAGTTCATGAAAGACCAATGGCTCAGAGTGCTACCAAATTAAAAATTCACTTTGATTTTGACACAGTAAGGTGAGGCAAGGACTGTGTCATCACGTGCTCTCCTGATAGCTTAGGTCTGTGTGAGCAGAACATGGCAGCTGTGCTTCCTACCGATATAAAGGTGATGCAGTTTCTGCAAAACAAGATCAGGCATCTCTCTGAATTAAAGTCGCTCATTTGGATGTCACTGGTTTTATAGGTTTGCTTCTATTTTGTTTGCAGGTTTTTTCGAAGCATAGATACTTTACTATTTAAATAACATTATCATTCAACACTGGAATCTATGGATTATTTTTCTGGAAAGAGGATCTATCTGTACATGCCTCTACTGTGAGAAACAGTGACACAAAGAAAGCCCAACAGTACAGAAGTCTCGGCTGAAGTCCAAAGACAGCAGTTGCACTGGGCCAAGCCTTGCAGATCCTCCATGTTTGCCTGGGGGGCTTGAGGATGAGATCATAGGTCTTTAGAGTCTTCTCTCCAAACGCCTGGGAAAGAAGAACTCAGTTTTGCAAACCCTTGTCTTGTTCACGCTCTGCTTTCGGTTACTAAAGAAGGGACGGGAGGAGGGAGGGGAGAGATGATTTCATCTGTGTCTGGGGGTACCCTGGGGAACATGTGTATGGAATTACACTGACTCTTACGAGCACTTTTAGTTTGCTATGCCAGCAATTCAAGGATGGCAGACTGCAAGATACCCTAGACTATCAAGATGGCCTCCACTCAAAGTGCTTGGAAATGCCACTTGTAATCTTAAAACAAAACCCACCTTCCCTCTTCAAGAATAGTCAGCAGTTTAATTATGCTAAGTACTTTTCACCCCAGGAGGCTTCCAAGTTGCTGTATGAAGCAACAGAGTAGCATTCTTTTAAGGCTTAAGGCTATACATTCAGAAAGCTGATAAGTGTCTCACATCAGAAAGCCTAAAGTCTTTTAGGTAATTTCCAAGGATTGCATTTTACAAACGCACTTTCCAATTCAAGCAAAGAGAAGCCCTAATACCCTAGCTCTTTATAAATCCTCCCTGGCCTTGCTAAGGTTTCCTAGATAAATATGGATGGAGACTTTTACCAACAAAGACAAACATTTGGTTGAACATGTAAATGCAATTGTTCAAGCTGTAAATTAAATTCAATTATGTACAGAGAGTAGTATCTTAAGCCTCCTGCTAATTATACTTGTGAGTTTCAACTCATTAAACTCGGATAATGCTCAGAAAGAAGAAATCTGGCAGCCGCCCGCCACGCATCCCACCGGCCTGTCCTCCTTAGTCACTGGAGTTCTGCATGTTGGCAAAACCATTGGATATACAAAGGGTCTAAGAAAAGTAGAGCGAGACATGCGGGCTGTGATGATGGAAAGTGTAACCAAGGGTAGGGCTGATGTGCACCCCACAAAGGTATTGAAAAATATTGCCTCAGAGTACAAAGAAGCAGAGGAGGCCTTCTGAGGGAAATGCTAATCCTGAGAGGTGATGAATCTGTCTTCACATCCAACCGACTCACTCCCAGGGCAACAGTCCAAAGCCAGGCAGATTCCATTGCTCCTCTCCTTGGTGGAGCCGTTCCACGCTTGGCCGGGGTTCTCCCCAAGAAGCAGAGCTGACTCAGCACTCTGTTGGTCACTGGGGCTTTGTCACCTCTTTCAGCATTGCTTCTCCCTTTTGCTGTTTACTCTCACCCCGACTTTGACCCCTTGGTGACCGAGTTACCCGATAAGTGCATTCCTGGGAAGGGGAAATATGCTAACCAAGCCAGGAATGTTTGCAATTTTTTAAAGGCCTCATGGGGAGCACAGTTTCAGCCCAGAGAACAAATCGCTGAGGCTGAAATTTCAAGTGTTCATCAAGGAGATGTGGCCAGAGAGGCAGCCCTTCCTACAACCTCCAAACCACGGGCTGTGGGTCATTCCTACCACTCGGCTGGCCCTGATCCTAGGTGGTAGATTTGTTCAAAAGATGTTGATCCTAAAAAACAGGCATTGTACTGGGTTCCTGCTCTGGAGAAGATCTTAGAGAGAGAGAGAGAGACATGCACTTCTTGAAGAGCAGAGAGATCTCTGAGTCCAAATTCACTTTTAGCCAAAGGATTTTATCATATCCTATACATCCAAGATAATCGCAGATATTCTTCACAATGTTTTGAAGACTTGGCACTGAGTCCCTGTGTCAGTTATCTATTGCCATGTAACACACTGCCCCCAAACAGAGTGGCTTAAACAAAAATCCCTTAATTAGCTCATTATTCTGCTGAGCCATTCTTGCCTTGCCCCGATGGTCTCTGCTGGGCTCTGTCACGTGACTGTACTCACTTGACAGTGAGGCTGGCTCGTCCCTATGGCCTCACGCACACGGCTGGCAGCTGGCTGGGTGTCGACTGGGATAATATGTGGCACTGGGCCACGTGCCTCTCATCATCCGTGAGGCTAGCCTGGGCACCTTAGCCTGGCAGAGGCAGGGCTTCAAGCGCAGCTGAAGGGCAAGCCCCACGTGCAAACACTTTTCCGATGTCTGTGTCAGCTTTGCTGCTGTCCCACTGGTGCGAGCAAATCACATAGCCCAGCCCGACCCGTTGTCAGAGGGTCTACCCAGAGATGTAGATGTCAGTGAATCTCTACTCATTGAACTCAGGTAATGTTAAGAAAAAAGGAATTTGGCAACAGCGAGAGGGACCATTACTGGAAAAATCAACCCAAGCTACACATGATACATACATGGCTTTAAACAAAGAAACACAAATCAGGAGTCCTGCTCTCTAAAGCAGGCTTCCCAGGCTTCTGAGTTTCTTAGACTAATGACATTTAAGACGGGATAAGGGACATGGGAGTAAAGCATAGGGTCGTTGAGATTTTTATTTTGTCGACAAAGAATATGAAATAACAGGTAGTTACTGTCTACCATCCCAATTATTTTGATAAAAGAAAGGACATATCAATACCAAAGTAGGAACAAGGCATCATTTTAGAATATGCTAGTCCTCTAAATAGAATAAATTCGGTTTTATGAAAAGCTACCTACATTGCCTTCATTTTTCTCATTTCACCGAAGATCAATGGAAACCTCAATTAGAATGGCCCTAGTCAGGTGACTGACATCTCGGAGTCACTGAGCTAGAGAGAGATAATAGGATACCGCAGGCTTCGCTGATGAGTAGTCATTAACTGTGTATTGAGTGTGCATGAGAGCACCGTCTCCGAGTTTGAAGGATTGAGAGGAGGGGTAGAGAGCAATTTTCCTCAAGACGTTTGTAGTCCAGCCTGGAAGTAAAGACTAGGCACTCATATAAATGGTCAAAAATTTGGAAAACAGAAATTCCGAGTGCAGAAAAGAATTGCCAAATTAATAGAGGTGAGCCTGGAATACGACTGTGGTACCAGCTCAGAGGCAAGAGAGAAGAACCACATTGCTAATTCATTTCCCATTTAATTCATTAATCCCGGCTTTTACGTGGAAGCTTTCTAGAAGGACCTTGAAGAAGATTTTCTTACATATCTCCAGTGTTCTGTCTTACCAGTTTACATTACAGCTCTGCTGGGCAGGAATGCGTTTACTGCTAAGCTGTGAGCGTCAGTAGCCTGGGCTGCCCTGGTTGTGTTAGCAATGCAGTCCTCCAGACATGTGTCATTTTTACCTGTCTGGCTGCGCTGATTACACTGAAATGAAGGATGAGCAAATAGAATTTCCAAGTCCATTGCTTTCTAAGATACTTGGAATGTGTTTGCAGAAAAGATACCTATTGAGATGGCAATAGGCACGTGAGGATGCTCTCATTCTTCCTCTCTCTGAGAACCTGTCGGCACTTTCTCTAGCGATGTAGAGAGTAGGTGAGCCCAGGATAGTTTTGCTTGACTTGGGAGGTTTTTCCTAATTTCTTGTCTGTGTTCCTGGCTACTCAGCACAGCAGATGGGAGAGGCTCTCACCGGAAGATTAGCCCACCAGAAGCTGAAGAGTAACCACTGCCAAAATGTCATCACTTCATTGTTACTCAGTGCTATCCACCACTCAAAGTAGATGCCTTCTGTAGGAAACCACCTTTGGGGAGAAACCTAATTTTAATGGCTATAATACAAACATATTCAATGCAGAAATAAAACCCGACACCGCATTATGTTGTTCCTTTTCATAAATATCATTCCCTTTCAAGGTTTGCCTCTTAGCCAAAAAAAAGGCGCAGCAGCTCTCCTCCGTCACTGTTTCTAAGCGAATGGCTCTTTGCTACGTAGCGTGTTTTTGATGGCAGCGCTGAGGATATGTGAGTTTAGAAAGATCTCGGAAGTTCCAAATCATGTCTCCTTCACTCTCATCACTGAGAGAAAAATAGGCCCATTTTCACTGGAATGATCTAGTCCAAGTTTGTCCCTTTTCAGATTAGAAAACTGAGATCCTAATATCTAATGCAAGGTTTAGAATCCAGTTCTTTGAGATGTCAGTGTATTATTCTCTGACATCTCCTCCTCAAACTAGGTTCTGCCTGAGGAAAAAGCCCCCTGGCAGAAATACGTGATGTGTTGCCACTTGTCCTGAAAGCCTCCGAAAACACTCCCCCAGAATAGAGCCACCTCCCTCCATAAACGAAGGCTTTTTGTTCACCTCTTGTAGCTCATTCACACAGGAACAAGTTTTTTTCCCCACAATCACAGGTTATCAAAGCCTGACTCCTGGGAGCATTATTTCAATTCAAAACTCAGGTTTCTATAAGGAAGAGAGTCAGAATTTAACCAAGAGGTGACCTCAGTAATTTGAAAACCTAATCAAAAGGACTCCTTCCAAAGTGCTTTGCGCCAAGTTGCTTTCCTTTAACCTGGGACATCTGTCACTCCTATGTGTGAAGTCACCCACCTGTGCAGCTCTTTTAAATCACTAGCATATACCGTTTTCAGATAAGCAGAGACTATGCACTGCTAGGGGCTTGAATTAAACATCAAAAGTTCACTTCTCCCCACCAGGCTTTAACAGGAGTACAGTAGCCACTAACAGATGGTCTTTATTGCTCTCCAGAAGTGACTAACTCTCCGTGGAGGTCACCAGGATCAGAAGGTACAGAATCAGTCTCCCCTCCCATGGTTGACAACCTTCTCCCACCCTTGGACTCCTGTGGTCCTCAAATCACACTTCAGTTTTAACACTTAGAAAAACGATTTGCAATTCCTTCTTTGCATGGACACATTTTTTCACGTGGATATAGGATCCAAATCCAGATTTCTTGTTATCTACGATTCTCATAAAGGTGATCAAGTAAAAATGTTACTCTCAGTTCTGGGGTGAGTGTCCGGTTTTCCCACTTTTGTCTATCATGATTGCAGCAAAATTTGGGTATATGGAAAACCACGTGTAGATCAGTGGGGCCCCGGGGCTACATAAGGCATCACGGTGTGTCGAAAGAGAGTGACAGTGTGAGATGTCTTTCTAACATTTGTAAGAATCGTTTGTCTCGGCTTTCCGTGAGGTCATCACCACTCTAGCTTGTGTCACATCTGGCGATGGTTCAAGGGAACTTCAGGTTTCCACTTGTGGGGGTTTGCCTATCAGTTTGAAACCCAGAATAATCTGGAGATGCTCCTTTAAAAGCTAATCCAAATTCACTACATTTTGAAGTAGTGTAACTCTTGGTACAAAATTGCGTTTAAAACAATTGCTGGTCTCTTGGTCATGGGTCTCACTTACAATGGCTTTGGCGAATCTCTACATGATCAGGGAAGATGGAGGGATAACAATTCCTCCCCCATTTTCAGTCCCTGCCAGGTTGGCAGTGGTCACCATTTTACCTGGGCAGCCCCTGCTCCCAAGATCACCTGCGGTCATTAGGGAACACAGTAAACACACGTTTCACCTGCTGGCCATTGTGAGCCGATTCCTCAAACTGCGCTGTGTCTGAAGGTCCAGAGGTGATCTCTCAGCATTTCAGGAAAGCAGCTAGATCATGCGAGTTAAGCCACACACAGTACAGCACTGGGTCAGAACGTGAACTGGACATACATGCTGGGGTAACTGCTGAGATGGGGAAGGAACACGGTGAAAGCACAGAAGGGAGGTTTCTCAGAAGGAGGTAAGAAATGCGTCAAGACGTGTGCGGTGCAGTAAATGGAGAAGGGGTGGGTGATATTGATACAGACCAAGGTTCTTGGCCTTCCCTACTCAATAGAAATTGACTAGAGGCCAGACAAGAAATTCAGGCAATGCTTTATTGGGGCCCCCGCTGCAGCAGCGGGGAGCAAGAAACAATTTCCCTTGCTCACTCCCCGAGTGGCGGGGCGAGCTGGCTCCTTATAAGGGATGAGGATAGGAGTTCGTCCAGGGGTCAGGCCAGACCAGGGGCTTAGGTGGTTTGCCCACCGCTTTGGTGCAGGGGGCATGTACTGTACCCTGCTTTTGCTTCCGACACCCTGTTTTTGCTCCCGCCTCTTCAGAAGTGGCAGTTGGGTTTTTTGGTCTTTCTGTATCTTTCTGTCCAGAATTTGCCCCACTGCACATGCACGCAGTTATTTTTAGTCCCTTATAGTTTCTTTGTATTTTGTTGCTCAAGGAGACATTTGTCCAGGTGCAAGCATTGCAGCACTGCAGCAAAGGGTCCCAGGCCCCAGCCTGTCTCAGTATGGATCTGAAAAAAAAATTCCCAAAGTAGGGAAATCCTATTGGGTTGAGTAACATGAAGAGAAACTTGGCCTTGAAAAGGGTGCTGTCTGCAATCCTATGTTTCTTATGCTTTGTTAGTAGAAAAAGAAATTATCGAATAAGTAAAATTAGGCAAACATTTTTGTCAGCAGAAAAATACATGTCTCAGTCAGCAAGACACGCAAAGACACAGGAAAAGTAAAGAGGAAGAAACTGTTGAGCTGTGGCATGTTGCAAAGAGGAACTGGAATGGGGTTTGGTAGGGGATTTGTACAGTGACACGGAGTGAAGGTACGGGGTAGGGTATGAACAGTGGCCCTCAGGACTCACTGAGCCTATGCACCAGGAGGCAACTTGACCTTCTACCTCTCCAGGGGTCCTTGAGGGCACGCTTGCCCCTCCCACAAATAATTCAAATCTTCAAAGACCCTCAATGACTCTACTATCTGCCTGATGCCCCCTGAGGGAGGAACAGCAAAGCTCATTTCCAGGAAGCCTCCAGAGTTGGCCTGAGGTTGCCAGAAAGGCAGCCTGCTACCTGGCGTCCTGCGTTTTCTCCCCCTTCCTTCATACAGAGACTTGGAGCTTCCCGTACCCAAGAGGACTCCAGCAACATGAACCGTCCTTGTTTTTTTGTTTTAATTTTTTTAAAAAATTTTTTATTGAGGTATGGTGGATGTACAATATTTTATGTTACAGGTGCACAATGTTGCACAATATTTGAAACTTATACTTTATTTATAGTTACTATAAAATATGGGTATATTCCCTGTACTGTACAGCATCTCCTTGTAGCTTATTTATTTTAAACATAGTAGTTTATACCTTTTAATCCCTTACCCTTATCTTGGTTTCTGTGCCAAAAGACTCATTGCTTTCTCAACCCATTTCTCATTATCTAACGAAGTAAGGAAATAAAATAGCAAACCCAGCTGCACCAAAGAATAAAAACCTGACAAGTGATTTCACTCTCAGACGTATTTTCTGGTATTGTAAGAGCCTCTCCACATGCTGGCCACATTCGAGGCTAGTGCGGGATCTGTATTCGAGGCAACACATCAGTTAGAGTGATGATATTTTCAGTCACCTGTAATTGCTAAGCCTGGAGGTGAAGAGGGTACCTGGTCCCACACCTGGTGGGTCACATGGCTGACAATGGTCTACGTCTGTCCTTTGCGGTGGTCACATTTTTACTTTAGGAAAGCACTCCGCTCTACTAGAATGTGAATCTTCAAGGTAATGACTTTCTCCCTTTTCGTTTCTCTTAGGGCAACACCTGCCTTAAGCATGGTGGAATAAGAGTGCTCAAGATGGAACTTTCTAGACCTTGGAATTATTGCATGGAAAATTGTCTCCTCAAGCCATCACCCCATTAGGGTCACGCACTGAGCAGTCACTTTGCCTTCAGCAGATGATGCCCAGGCAAACATGTCAGTCAAGAGGGATAAATCCTAATCCACTCACAACTATTATCTATCATGCTTGCCTTAGGTTCTCACAATCGTTGGCCAGGCTATGTTTGGGGGTATTTCTTAGTTTCTTAGTTTACATATATTTTCATAAATATTATTTGAGCTGATCTTCACAACAACCCAAGAGACAAGTGGATATGATTTCCCCCTTGCTGGTGAGAAATCTCATACTCAAAGGGTAATAAAGTTAGAATGTGACAGCCAGGGTTAGCACCCAGGTCTCGTATGCCCTTTCCATCTACGTTATCTACAGCTAAGTGTAGAAAAATGTAGAAGGAAAGAGAAAGGAGCAAGGGGGCCCATGGGGGAGGGGAGAAAGACCAGCCAGGATGCTGAGGAAGTGGTGGGGGTAGGGTGAACCTGCAGTTGGGGGAAGGGCAGGGAGGGGGAGGGGGGCTGAGCCAGGGACGAGGGAAGGAGCAGTGGCCAACACGAGGAGCCACATGAAAGACCACCGTGGACCACAGCGTAAGTCACCAAGAGAACTTGCGGAAAAGCTTCTGTGGTATTTGGGGCTTGAAGGAATGTGGTATCAGAAAGAGCGCCCTGAACTGGGCATAAGAGAACTCCCATTGGCCGGGCTCTGCAGAAACAAGCCCGGGCACGTGACTTAACCACCCTGGCCCCGGTGTACTCAGGTATAAAACAGAGGACTTAACTCAGATCCCCTCTGATGTCCTGGGAGGTCTCCAACAGCTGTGACCACGATGCATGTATGAGGTGAGAAGGAGGGAGGCGGGAGCTGAGAGCAGTGGAGGGTAATACGGCCCCAAGTTAATCTACTCCAGTTCCTTATTTCAGGGTTTGTTTTGAGCCATTCTGGGCAGAGCTAGACTCTGGTCTTCGCGACCTGGGTACGAGATCCCAGTGACAGCGCTTGAATGATATCTGTGATGAGAAAGGGCGCTTTGACCAAAGGGACTAAATTTAAACCATTTCCTCAAAATGGAGTGTCTTTATTGGCATCTTGCAGATGCCTCAAGGAGCAGGACAGGATAAAAGGAATTCTGAGCACATGAATTAGGAGCCGCCCTGATGCCCTGGGGAATTTGTCCCTCTAGGGCTGTGCCTTGGGGCCGAGACACTCAACATCCATCCAGCCTTCCATCAGCCACCTTTGACCAACACTAAAAGCCCGTTCCGGAGAAGGGAGTGAGAATAATTTCTCTCCTATTAGTCAGTCCTCCCTCCTTCCCAAATGTGGTGCTAGCCATTGGGACTTGTAATTGCAGACATCACCCAAGGACTATGGATATAAATTTCACAAAGGGCAAGACCTTCCATTATGAGTGGGAAGATGGCTTTAATTAAGAAAAAAAAAATCAATATATTGTTTCCAATCATTAGAATCCCATGTCAGTGGCAAAAATCAATCCTTTTCATATGAAAATGCTTACATTCACACTCGGATGTTATATTACACATGAATCATTGAGGAAGGTGGGGAGTGGGTCAGCCCGAGGCCCAGGACGGCCTTTGCAGAGAGTCAGGGACTTTTTTGGACAACTGTGAACAAAGAAATTCTACCCAACACCACCGAGATTTGAAATTCTGTGCGGTGGAATCTCATCTTGACAGATTCTCTCCTCATTCTTCCAAATCCTCAAACGAAAGCAAAACGAAAAAGAAAAGCTGAAATCCCATTTTAAAGAGTGGGAGCGTTTTTGTTTGGCAGTCATCTCTCTCCCTCTGCCATGATGGCCGATTTTCACCACCGGGTTCAACCAACAAGCACCAGGGGATTCTAGTGTTCCAAAGGGGCTCCATTTTAAAAAAGATAATTTATCTGTGCATGCAAGAAAATGCCCTTGATTTTAATCATCAGCAGGATTTGATGGTCTCCTCTGGTTCCCTGGGAAGTAGCAGCAAATGGAGACAGGGCCGATCTGACTGGAGAGCATCACGTGTTACTGAAATAGACTCGACAGCATGCAATTCCCAGAGGGGCTATTCTATTTCCCATACAACGTAATAATGATCTTATGAAGAAATTTTACTTTTATGGAAACTGTTTATTTCTAAGAACATTCAAATTTCAGACTAAGTGTGAAGCTTCCCTAATAAATAAAAGAAAACAAGGGTCCTAATTAAAAACATTGTTTAAGGAGACACTTGTGAGATAAAAGAAAATCTCACTTTATAAGGAAAACTTAATTATGTATATTGCTGAAACGCACAGCAGATTATTCAAGCCAATTTCCCAGACTCCTTGCTCCTTGTCATTATTTATGCTCTTGTAGCCCAATTCTTCTGGGTCCGGTTTCCCTTCACTCCGGTTCAGCAGTTGCTTCCTTTGAAGTCAGTGCGAACCAGATGCCCAAAGGGGAGAGAGATGCCTGAAGAATATCTAGCCTATTTGCTTTTCCTTCTCATGTTGCTGGGTTAGAAAATGATGGAACCGTCTTGCTGTCTGTCAAGGGCTGCCCAGTTTGATTTCCTGTCCATGTGGACAGAGCAGACATGCTTGGATACTGCCTGGGCACTCATCAATTAGGGCCAGGAAAATGTTTTTATTAGCATTTGAGGACATCATGGGGCTGGTTTCAGAAGCTCATCTATTTACCACTTCCTGAGTTTTTTCCTGCCTCTGGGAACTAGACGCTACCCAAGTTATTCCTTGCTGTGAGCGTGAGCCTGGAGTCAGCCTGGCTGGCTTCGCAGGCCCTTGTTGTCCCATTCTGTGACCGTGGGAAGTGACTTTACCTTCCTGTGCGTCATTGCTTCTTATACAACTGGGGATAATCCTAGTACCCATTGGATAGGGGCTTTTTGGTATTAGGTCATCAAATTCATGCAAAAACCCTTTCTCAGGTAGGTATTAATATTATCCCCATGTTACAGAGAAGGAAACTGTGGCTCAGGGAGGAGAGTTGCCCAACATAGAGCCTACAGGAGGGTCTATGAATTTGATGACACGAAGTATAGCGCCATCTACATAGGGAGGGCACAATGCATGTTAACACGTGTCATAATAGTTCACATCACCCCAGTGACATTTTAAAATAGTGAACAGAGGGGAATTCCCTGGTGGTCCAGTGGTTAAGAATTTGCACTTTCACTGCTGAGGGCCCGGGTTCAATCCCTGGTCGGGGAACTAAGATCCTGCAAGTTGGGTGGCCCGGACAAAAATACAAAACGATATAAAATAAAATAGCGAACAGAAAAGTGACTACAGGTAAGACTCTGGGGAACACCAAGAATCAGGGCACAGGTTGCAAAAGGGGGAAGAGCGTTCTCAGTCATAAGGACATACCAAGCAGGATTTAGGGTTTGTGTACTGTGCCCCCAGGCACTGTGCTGAGGGCGTGGCTTGTTTTCACCCACTTCATCTTTATAACAACACTGGGAGGCAGGGAAGCATTGTACACCCCCCCACCCCACCCCCACCCCCGTTCATCGATGAGAAGACTGAGGCATAGAAGTTTGGGAAATTTCCCAAGGGAGCCCATTTCCTTAAGCATCACAATCTGTGGTCCACAGGGCTAGAGGGTGAGGCGGAGAACGAGAGACAGCAAGCATCGTAAGACCAAGGAGGCGGCCGCACTTATTCTTGCCTCCTTCTACTAACTTCCGGTTTTGTTTGTTCTTCTTTCATATGATATCGCTCATATGCAGAATCTAAAAAAAAAATCGTACAAATGAACATATTTACAAAACAGAAAAAGAGTCACAGATGTAGAAAAACCTATGGTTACCATGGGGAAGGCAGGGGGGAGGGATAAATTGGGAGACTGGGACTGATATATACATACTACTATATATAAAATAGATAACTACTACGGACCTACGCTATAGCACAGGGAACTCTACTCAATACTCTGTAATGACCTATATGGGAAAATAATTTAAAAAAGATTGGATATATGTATATGTATAACTGATTCACTTTGTTGTACAGCAGAAACTAACACAACATTGTAAATCAACTAGACTTGAATAAAAGTTAAAAAAAAAAAAAAAAAAGACCAAGGAGAGACCCAGCGGTTGCAAGGCCTGAGCATTCTCGGAAGCTGCTTAACAACTTCAATCTGGAAAAAAAAAAAAAAAAAAAAAGGCTTCCAGAAGGCTTTTGCATGATACTAGGGAAAGGTTTGACCATCTTTCAACTCTGAACTCGAAAAGAAGAATTTATTCCAGAATATTTGGATGTCACCACTAATTTTAAACTTTCTTTTCCTTTTGAGGGGTTGGTGGAAGGGAGTAATCAAAACATTTCTTTAATTAGAAAAAGCTTAAAATAAAGGAGGGAGATCAAGATTTCATTGCTATGTATTTTTTTGTTTGTTTTGCAAAACGTGTACCCAGTTAAATGCAGTTGGGCAGTTCTGAGAAGAAATTAATAAACGGGGTGGAGGAGATGGGGAGACAGAGGGAAGAAAGTGTTCCCAAGCTGAGGTTTTGTTTGCCAAGTTTCAACAAAGAGCAAAGCTTAGCTCTGAAGGAGAAGCTCTTGGGAGACAGAGTTTAGAATAGTAATACAAAGAGAAACCCCAAACGGGTGAGCTGGGGAGACGTTTCTCGAAGGCAGCTCATCCTCAACAGGTGCTGGCAACATCTGTAACAAGACTATCCATGATAAAAAGCTTCTCATACCTTAATCCACATTACACTACATTCACAAACACATCACCATCTTCCTCCCCCTGAGACGCAGGAATAAATAATATGCTATTAAACTCACATCTCTGCTTTCTGCCTCTAAGAACATTCAAAGTAAAAAGAAAAAAGGTAGGTTCCACCACTGCCTAATACCCAGGGGAACGCAGATCGTAAACATGGAGTTACATCCGGGGTGAGCCCATAGAAGAAGGCCTTGAATAAACAACCCATCTATTAAGAAACCTGAAGATGCAGTCAGTGGGTCCTAGGAAAGATACAGATAATGGAGGAACCTAAATTTAATTCCAGTGTTGTTACTATGATACAAGTGCCCATGTTTGGAAAATAGAATTGATTTCCTCCAGAGACGCATGACAACATCAGAGGCTTCATCATGCCTCCATCCATCCACCCACTCATTCATTTGTCCTACGACAAACATCCGTTAACCATTTACAATGTGCAAGACTCAAAAGTACAGAAATCCAAAATCTAGAAAAACTCAAGGAAACACTACGTGTCACTGTGCGTGACAAAGGTGAGTAGGAATTGGATATTCACCTTAATTTACCCACCGTTAATATGGGTCTACTGTAGAATTCAGTTAACCCAGTTCACGGTGTATCTGAAGGCAGAGCTTGGTAACTTAGTACATAACCACGCTTCATAGAAATATCATGAGGTGCTTGGGTTTCATGGTGCTCGTTCTTTCAGTCTGTAGAAGACCAAAGCCATAAGCATGGCTTTGGCTTCCTCACCTGTACCTCACCTTTGACTCATTCATTCCTGCATCCATCAGGTGTACGTCCCTCATCTATCAAACACCAGACAGTTCTTGGTGCTGGTGGTACAAAGATGAGCGAGATGTACTCATTCCCTTGAAGGAGTTTATCACTGAGTGGATGACAAGAAGAAAGACCAGGACAGCTTCAAGAAATGCTTCGGTGAGCTCAGGAGTCTTGCGCTTAATCTGAATGACAAGCAGCCACGTGGAGTGAGAGAGGAGGAAGCCATCGTGGGTGAAGGGAGTGATGCGAACCGTGGCGTAGATGGGCGAAGGCACAGCCTGGCGTGCTTGGGAAACGGTCAGCACATGTTCAGCCTAGGCCAGGTACGGGGTCCAGAGTGGAAGGAGGAGGACTGGGGAAGCGTGAGACGGGAAGACCCACCAGGTGGTAGTGCTGGGGTGCTTCCTTGTCCACGGAGGTTTCCCTGCTGCAAGAGCTAGAGAGTCCTTTACCTGTGACGTAATTCAAGCCTAACTTTCTTGAGGATTTTTTATTAATTAATTAATTAATTTATGGCTGTGTTGGGTCTTCGTTTCTGTGGGAGGGCTTTCTCTAGTTGTGGCAAGCGGGGGCCACTCTTCATCGCGGTGCACGGGCCTCTCACTGTCGCGGCCTCTCTTGTTGCGGAGCACAGGCTCCGGACGTGCAGGCTCAGCGGCCATGGCTCACGGGCCTAGTTGCTCCGCGGCACGTGGGATCTTCCAGGACCAGGGCTCGAACCTATGTCCCCTGCATTGGCAGGCAGATTCTCAACCACTGCGCCACCAGGGAAGCCCTCTTGAGGATTTTTTAAAAACTAATACAGATTGAGAAAGAAATGTGGAGGATCTGAGAGATAACACTTGAGATTGCTGTTTTAAAAGATTCTACAGTTTACTGACTGAATACGTGGGAACATGTCAAGAAATTGTTAAAAGTAAAAAGCCTGTAATTTCAAAATAGTTGACCTAATAATTCTATTCTGCAAAAGAGAGTTTATTGTAATTTACCAAACGAACATGGATTTTTTTTTTTTTAAATTAGGGGATGATTACCCTGCAACAAGCCATATAGAAGATACTTTTTGAATGTTGAAGTAAAGAATATCAATAAATGCACACGGAAGAATAAATAGAACAATGTAAATCTCATAATTTCTGTGAGAGAGAATGTATATATATATATATATATATAATATATATATACATATTCACTAGTCTATTTTTATGCTCACTGGTACCATTTTAAGACTAATAATGCTACCAAAACTGACAAAACAAGCAGGTTACATAATCCAATTCCAATTTACAGAAAAAAAATCTTGGATCAAACATGAGTCAAGTAAAGTTTATTTATGTATCACACACAGAAAGAGCACTTGAAGCCTCATCTCCAGGACACACATAGATGCACACATATACACAGACACACACATACATACAATACACACATCCACACAATACACACACACATACACACAAACGCATATACACACATACAGTACACACATATACACATGCAATACACACATACGCATGTACACACACATACAATACACACATACATATACACACAATACAAACACATAAACACATGTGTACACACAGATATACACATACACACACATTTAATGATACAATGCACTTAGCATCACTTTGGGTGTTTTCATATCCAAATATACTTGACACATTTAGTCTGGGTCTATCCCATAAATAAGCATTCACAGGAGTGCCATGAAAAGTGACTCAGATTTGGTTGGCTGTTTTGTTTTACTTTGCTTCCTACATGAGCCTCTGCTAAGGAAGGGGCAGAAAGAGTGCTTCAGATCCATGTCTCCAGATTTCATGGGACATGCACTCTCTTGCATCTCCATTTTTTTTTTTTTTTTTTTTTTGTGGTACGCGGGCCTCTCACTGCTGTGGCCTCTCCTGTTGCGGAGCACAGGCTCCGGACGCGCAGGCTCAGCGGCCATGGCTCACGGGCCCAGCCACTCCCTGGCATGTGGGATCTTCCCGGACCGGGGCACGAACCCGCGTCCCCTGCATTGGCAGGCGGACTCCCAACCACTGCGCCACCAGGGAAGCCCTCCATTTTTTTTTTTAAAATGCCCCTTTTGTCTTTCTCAGACATGCATCTTCTGTGTCATCAGCCAGACTGTCAGCTCCGAGCATGGATCGGGGACACATCTCAGGACACACCAGGCCTATGGCAATCACCACCCGACCAGCTGACCTCTGACCAGGTCTGCAGTCTACAACTTCACTCTTGGTGAACCGAAGACAGTCACCTAATCTCATTCCATCTACGCTGATATTGCTACTGCTGGCAGGCCTTTTCCAAATTACTGGACAGCTCTTCCAATGGATCGCTTGCTTAGGTGGCCGGAGGGACCATTTTGATCACCCTCAGACCTACCAGAGGATGATGGCTCTGGCTTTTTCACAAAGGCGGGAGACCAGAGATACTGACTCAAAATTTCCAAGTGACAATCACATTTGCTTGGTTTCAGGAACATCTCAGGGTCATTTGTATTAGACCTGGGTGTCGCCTTCAAAAAAAAAAATAAGTGCAACATCCTAGGCTCAAACCTCGACTCTCCAAATAGCATCTCTAGAGGTGGAGCTCCAGAATCTGGATGTATACAACGTTTTCCAGGAGGTTGATTCGTTCACTGAAGTTTGAGGGCAACTACCTCATGCCTTCAAGAGAATGTTGTTCTAGACAGAAGGACAGATCCATTTTCTGGAGAGAATGGTATCCTCAGAGAAGCACCCAGTTCTCCCAGACGGTTACCATTCAATCTCTTAGATCCCAAAGCTGAATATTTCCCCTCCTCTGACCGTTTTGAAATTGTACCCCATTGTTTATCTTTCATCCAAATGATCCTCAACTTTTCAGCAATTACCAGTGCGTTTCCAAGGTGACAGGATGTTTCTGAGGTTTAATTCATGAAGGTTTGGAGAGCATCCGGAGAAGTTTTGTATCAGCATTCAGTATTATTATTTATTTGTAATGCAATTTGAGAACTTTCTCTCCGTAATGGGCAAAAATGACGAGTATCCGTTTCATTCCTCAGGGTACTGAGGAGTAAAAATCTGGCTATAGGAAAGCAGGGAATTAGCCCCGTCTTTGCTATAATAACCACCAGCCTGGAGATGAAATAAGAATATGTTAGCTGCAGGTGGAAGGTTATCTGAAGCCCCTAAATGGGGCAGCTGCTGATACACTCATAGCTGGTATAAGCAGAAAACCAGACATGCAAACCCCTCCCCCATTTCCCTTTAAGACATCAGCACAAAAGCCCAGAAACGCCCAGTGTGTGAAGATGTCAGTGACAATAAATATTTTTTTCAGTTAATGGGCTTCAAGAATACAGAGATTTTTAAAGTTAAGACAATTACCTAATTTCAACTCCCCACTTGCTAATTTACTAATTTATTAACTCTAGGAAACGGCCATCCTGCAAGATGCTGGCCTCCTGACAATGGAGTTGGTCTTGGCAAGGATTTATTTCCAACAACACCAGGGACAAAAAGCAAGAGATATTTTTGAAGCATAATAAAAAATGGATTAAAGGGAATCGAAATAATTTATCATGTGCAGATGTGCAGAAAGAAAAGATAGTGGCTCTGCAGTGCGGTTTTATAAAAACAAAACTATGGTGAAGGCGTCTCATCCAATCACCCATTTGTGGACACAGGGCTCTAGGTGTCTGATGAGCTATCAGGTGTATTAGCTTTCATAAAAACTACATCATCAAAGGAATAGTCAGTAAATTTCCCCTCTTCTGACTAACCCATCTAGCAACCTTGATGAGAAGAGAAAGCAAAAAAAAAAAAAAAAAAAAACGAGCATGTTCTTTGTTGAAATCCAAAGGCTGTGTGCGTGTCAGTGCCTCTCTAAGGAGGTTCACAGCTGCCGAAGGACTTGAAAGTCCTCTACCATTCTGCTCTGTAAGAAAGGATGAAAGAGATAAATCCAAGAAAGGAAGGAAATATGAATTGAGGTATGACTTGCAGCTTCTAGAATATGCCAAGGAGGAAAGCACTTCCAGAAAATACTTAGGGGTACTTTTCTGCATCTCAGAAGGATATGAATTACCAGTGAGTCCCACTTTCGTAAAGGGCTAAAATATTTTATTCAGGGCATTTACTTAAAAAAAAAACACAAGAAAAAGTGTCGTGGTTTTCAGAAAGATTTACATTCAAAATACCTATTTTGTGCTTGTCACACTTTTAAAGGTGCCCTTTGATGAGTAATTTATTAATCTTTTTCTTTCAAATTAGTGCTTTTTCTGTCTTGTTCAAAAAATATTTTCATACCTTAAGATCATGAAAATATCCTTCCATAAAACCTCCCAAGATAACTTCTAAAAGCTCTACTCTTTTGGCTTTTACACTTTGGTCAAGACTCCATTTGGAACTGATTTTTTTCCACTACAGATATTTGTTTGTCCCAGAGGTTTTTTTTTTTTTTTTCCAGTACGCGGGCCTCTCACTGTTGTGGCCTCTCCCGTTGCGGAGCACAGGCTCCGGACGCGCAGGCTCAGCGGCCATGGCTCACGGGCCTAGCCGCTTCGCGGCATGTGGGATCTTCCCACACCAGGGCACGAACCCGTGTCCCCTGCATCGGCAGGCGGACTGTCAACCACTGCGCCACCAGGGAAGCCCTGTCCCAGAGCTTTTTAATTACAAGACTGTCCTTTCTCCACTACTCTGAAAGGTTACCTCTGCTATACAGCAAGTCTCTGTCTGTATATGGATCTGTCTCTGGATTTTCTCTTCTGTTCCATGAATCTGTATTCTTATCCTTGCACCAACACCATGTTGCCCTGTGCTTTGGTTTCTGAGGTGCCTTGATATCTGGTAGAGCAAGTCCTCCTTCTTCTCCTCTCCCTCCTCCTCCTTCATCATCATCTTCTTCTTCAGGAATATCTCGGCTATGTCAGTTTGCCTTTGCTTTTCCACATAAATGTTATAATAAGTTCACCAAATTCCATTAAAAAAGAGAAAAAAAACTATTGATATTTTAACTGGAATTATATTACACTATAGAACAATTTGGGGAAGAATTTAAGTCTTTGCAATATTAATCTTCTAATACATGAGTACTCTCTGTGTATTCATTTAGACTTTCTCTAATTTTTCTCAATTATGTGTTATGATTTTCTATGTGGAGGTACCATACATTTTTGTTTACATATATTCCCGTGTCTTAAATAATTTGGGGGATAATTTTTGATAATATTGTAAAAGCAGTACATATACACAGAAAAATATATGTTATATATTCAGGATATATTTTTTTGAAAATGTAAGTAAAATCAAAGAGACAAAAAGCCCAGTAGGAAAGTAGCCAAGAAATTGGAAGAGTCCTTCATAGAAGAAGATACCCAAATGGTGAATAAAATCATAGAAGGCCCTCCATCTCTTCAGTCACCAGGGAAATGCAAATTAAAACCACAATGAAACTAATAAGAAATTGACAAAATTAAAAAGATTGACAATAGCAAATGTTGGCAAGAATGTGAAGCAGAGGAGAACTTTCATAGACTACAGGTGGGAGTGTCAAGCTGCTTTGGGAAACAGTTTGATACTTTTTATTAAAGTTGGTGATATCCCCTGTGACCAAACAATTCTAACCTAGAATCTGCTAGACAAACGTGTATTTTTTCTCCAGAATTCATACGCAGGAACATTCACAGGAACATTCTTGATAATAATCAGATACTGGAAGGAGCTTAAATGTCTATGGCCAGAAGAATACTAAATAAATTGTGGAAAGTTCATTCAATGGAATATCATGGCAGAATTAAAACCAACAATGTCCAAGTACACATAAAAGCCAGGTAAATCTCACAAATGTAATGTTGATTGTAAGAGCCAGGCAGAAAATAATAAAAATTACATGATTCTATTTATGCCAAATGTATATCCAATTTAAAAACAGGCAAACATCATAAAGAAATGCAAGGTGCTAAACACCACAGAAATTAGTCTTGAAAAAGAAGGGACATGTGATGGAGAAAGAGAACCAGAGGGCTTCCAGGGTGTTGGGGAATGGACTTTTGCTGAACTGTGTGATGATTACAACTGTGTGATGATTGTTTTTATAATCTTTGAGTAAGATATAGATTTTCTGTTTTTCATAATTTTCTATATGTGGCTACATTACAAAATGCTGACAGTAAATGAGATTTTTACAATTTAAAAAGCTTAGAAAATCACACACACACACACACACACACACACACACACACACACACACACAGTACCTGATTCTTCAGAGTTTGAGGATTGTGTCTGTAGGCGTGTAATGCAACATGGAGGTTATATGCTGGCTCATGAGTATTTCAAATCTTCAATTGCTAATTTACCAATTCAATAACTTGAATAATCTTTATGATGTGAACCTGTTGATTATAATGCTCAGCTTTGAAGAAATTTATTCTCAGCACCTTATTATATATATCAATATATATTTAATTGTAAATACATGCCCATAAAAATATTGAGGGATTTATACTTTTTGCATGAAGGTTAGTAAATAGGTACTTTTGATAATGAGACTTTCTCCTGGGAGAAAGCATATATCCAATTACATTCTATTTTGCATTTTCTGTTAGGTACTCATCTGTTTTTTGAATTTATAAACATTTAGATGATACGAGTATAATCTCCGATAAAGCTGCTGAATGACTTTTATATGGCTTAGGAACCACCAGAAATAATTTCCTTTCCTCATTGGCTAAAATGAGACTTCTTATGGCCTTCATAAATAATAAAAAAATGATTAAACAGAGTGGATCTCTATTAGAAAGACACAATGCTACCTGAATTTGGAACATTTATTTTCCCCATTTATAGTGTGTGGGAACCACCTCATTTATACCCTCACATATCTCTTGTAATGTACCACAGAAGCAATTACATGCTAAGCAGAGTTATTTCAAATAATGATAGATTACTGGCCGGTTCTCTAGTAGATTCTCAGTAACCAGCAGTTGAAGAAAGAAAGAGGAAAGAAATAAAGAAGGGAGAAAAGAAAGAAGGGTAGGAAGAGTAAAAGAAACTGTAAGACAAAGTTAAAGCCTAAAGAGTCAATGCATAAAGCAGTAAATGGATGAATGGATAAAAAAATTAATGGATGGATGAAAAATGAATAGATGGATAAAAGAATTACTGACACTTTAAAATCAATGGATGAATGAGTAAATAAAGAAAGAAAATATATAAGAAGAATAGAAGGAAATGAATTTTAAAAAGGATGGATGAATTTACTAATAGAAATGAGTGAATGAGTGAATGAGAGAAAGAGTAGATGGATAAATGAAGGAAGAATAAAAATGAGTGAATGAGTGAACGACAGAAAGAGTAGATGGATAAATGACGGAAGAATAAAAATGAGTGAATGAAAGAAGACATGACAGTGTGAATGAAAAACAAGTGAATAACTGAATTTGTGAAGGAATAAGAACCAAAGAGATTAGTCTGATACCTTCATTTTACAATCATGGAAACAAGAGCTCTATGGAATTAAGTGACTTGCCTGTGATGGTGACAGAGCAGCTAGACCCTAGATTTGCTGAAAATGAGTCTTGTACACTTTTTACAGAGTGATTCAGCCTGGCTCTCCTCAGAGCAGAGCCTGAGACAAGGATTTTGTCCAGGTAATTTATTTGGGAGGTTGTCAGGGAGCAGGAGGAAAGCTACAGAATTAGAGAGTGTTGACTGAAAAAAAAAAGGCACAACCTAAAAGTTGGGAATTATGTTTTATTCGGGTGGATGTTCTGACGACTCAAGCTAGGGAGGTGCCTCTCAGATTCCCTCTGAGGAACTGCTCCGAAGAGGTAGGTAGGACCCAGGATATATAGGAGTTTTGAAACAAAACCCAAGTAGTCGAACATCAAAAGATAACCGTTAATTTAAAACAAACAAAAAGGAAATCTCAAGTTAATACATTTAGCACTTTTCTATATATGGGAAGATGCAAGAGTCTGAGCTCATTGAAATCATTCCTTTGATAGGCACCTTAGCTCTCTAGAGCAGGTATCCTGCTTTTCTCCATCCTGAATCCCCTCAGGGTGCACAGTCGGGGGTGGCTGCAGTGGCTGATGGCCACAACAGCCTTTGATTACTGATATGGTGGGCAATATTTTTCATCCAGAAATGTGTTTTTGAGGTCACTTCTGTAGGTGATGGGATGAGGGCAAATCCTTGGGAACTCCTCTCCCAGAATCGTCCACCCAAAGGATGGGGGCAGGAGCATACATCTGTCACTGCTCACTAACCTTTGGCTGAGGGGGGTGCCAGGAGGATGTGAACCCCAGGCTGTTCATGTATAATAGGCAGCGTGACCCCCAGCAGGGGTTGGAGGAGCCCAGGGGACAGAAAGGAAGAAGGAAGCCTATGCCTGAGGCTAAGGCTGCTGGCGGGAAGTGAGTGAAAGCCTTACTGCCTGTCCACCCTGAGGTGGCTAAAATCAGAGGTGAGCTTGTGAGTCATGGAACCAGAAGCACCAGGAGCACTTGAACACATGGGTTTGTTCTAGGAAAGTTCTAGAAGGTTCTAGAAAAATGTTAGAGGAAAGATGACTAAACAGTCATGATTTAGTTGTGTGGCTAATTATTGCCAACCCAGCTACAAAAATAAAATCAGCTTGAAGTTTCTGTTTCCTTCAGGCTCCAGACATTTTATAATCCTGTGATGAATCATAGTACTAATTATAAACTATTCGAGACTTAAGAGTTGCTTTTATTTTTCTTTCAACTCATAGCAAATTATTAAATTTGAAATAAAAAATAAAAGGCTTAAAAAAACAGTCAGTATGTAGAAACATTAGGAAAATGAGGTATTTCCCCTGTTGAAAAGCCCTTTAGCACCAAACAACAATGTGTAGATCTTATAAGTGTAGGGGAGGAAAAGAAAATTCTTTTCCTCTATCCTCTTATATTTAGTGTCTAGGGCCTGCAAATTAAACTTACAAAAGATAGATTCACAGGAGAAAAGGCATAAAAATTTTATCTGATGTTAATATTTTAATGTTACATGCATGGAAACCTTCATAAAAAAGAAGTGAAGTCCCAGAGAAGGAGTTAGACCTGGGGGCTTATACATCATTTTCACAAAGGGCAATAAATTTGTAGAGGAGTGACAAGGGAAAGGAAAAGGGGATTGGCTTCTAGGAGCAGTAAATTGTGGGAAAGCAAATATATGGGAAACTCAAGGAAGATAAGGATTCTGTTAGTAAAGTTCTTTTGTGTGAACCCATCTCAGTGCTGACTTTTTGTTTCTTGTGATAGTGGATGTTTCTCCTCCTCCTGGTATGGGAGGGAAGGGAGGAGATCTTCTCAAAGAGATATTTATGTCCCAACTTTTAGGCAGAGGGCAGAGGGCAGAGAGCTCTTTCTGAGTTTGCTGCTTCTTAATTGCCTTCAGGTCAAAACAATCCTTATGCCAAAGTGGCAGATTTGAGGGTGGCATATTCTCATGCCCTTCATAGGTAAAGTCCACTCTCCATGCATTGTTTCTTGTCTTCCTTCTCATCACAAGTTAGGGCAATTTTGCCAGAGGACACTTTAAACTTTGAGTGTGGCTATTTTTCAAATCTCGGCACCAGTAACACCCAGTTCAGTACCCTGTCCTCTTCCACAGGCTGAGCAGGAGAGGAAGAAAGCATTCACTGTTTAGGGGATGTTCTCCTTCAAGTTCATGCCTGTCAGGGTTTCCGCAGTCATGCCTTCCTGATATCCCCTTAGCCTCCTAATGTGTTCCCAACTGCCTTCATCAGTAAGAGCCAGTGCTGAACTATGATGCTCCTTTAGGAGATAATACCTGCCTTCCTTCCATTGCCAACGGTTCCGCTTGCCAGAGGGCCAAGCTGATAATCTCGTTCAAACTAACTTATTTAAGGCTGGCCATGGCAAATCAGGTCTCCTTCCAAAGTAGTGTCCATATTTTAACATGAATGTTGGTGTTGTAATCCCTAATAAGAAATAATACAGAAATTGCTGGAACTGTGGCAGGGCCAAAGGGGGAGATTGCAAGGGTCGTGAAAGATTTTGCCTCCACTGCCCACCCCTGAGATAAGCCTTCCCTGGGCCAAGAGTTTTGCTCCCAAATGCCCCTCCCACTGGGAACCTTATTCTTCTCCTTTGTTCTTTAGCTCAGTTAGGATCGTCATCACCAAACCAGTTCTCAATCCAGGAACCATGACATCAATCTCCACTCTTTCCCTTCCCTAACCCTTCCCCGTGCCAATTCTGCCAGCTCTCCTGCCTAGGCGCCTTGTCCAGTCATACTTTTCTCTCTTTCAGCTACTCCAACTCAGGCTTCCACAGAGGTCTTCAGGTAACTTGTACCTGATCAGGACGCCGTCCGCTTATGATCCTTCAATGTCTCCCCGTTGCCCTTAAAGTCTTCATTCCCTTTCATGTGACCCATCTGCCTGTCAACCCCATCTTTGGCCACCCTCTCCTTACCTTGGAGACTACATCATGCTCCCTCCTGGCTCCAGGATTTCACACGTATTCTTTCTTCCACGTAGAAGATTTCTTTTCCGTCCCCTTCTCCTGAATATACTCAAAGCTTATCCTGGAATTCCAGCATGAGCTTCACTTCTCTCAGAAGCTTTCCTTGACCCTCACCAACTCAGATGTGGCCAGATGTCAGCCCTGCACCATCCCCTTGCCCTGCCAGGTTAGTCTCCTGTGGCTACTGTAAAATTGACCACAAACTGGGTGGCCTCAGACAATTGGAATGTGTTCCCTTTCATTTCTGAAGGCCAGAAGTCCAAACTCAGTGTTGGTGGGTGGCGCTCCCTCCAGAGGCGCTAAGGGGAGGACCTGGCCCTTGTTTCCTTCAGCATCTGGTGTCCAGCGGTGCTCCTTGGCTCGTGGCTACATCCCCATGTTCCATCTTCACATCACCTTCTTACTTATAGGGATATTTGTGATGACATTTAGGGCCCACCTAGAGAATCCAAGATTATCTCCTTATCACAAGAGCCTTAAGGCAATCAAATCTGCAAAAGGCCTTCTTTTCCAAATAAGATAACACTCACTTGTTCCAGGGATTTGATATGGAAACATGGGTGCAAAGCATTTTCAACCTAACACATCAGCACTACTCTAAGTGACCCCATCATTGCACTTCTTATTTTTCCCTTGTTTAATTAGTTCCCATTTTATAGACTTATCAAGCTTGTTTGCCTCTGATCCACAATTGAAAAGAGCAGTTCAGATCTCTTCAGACAGCCAAGTTCACTAAATATTTAATTTTCGCAGCCTCCCAAAACAGATTCTCTGCATGGTCCACCTTCATGGTCAACACTCCAAGTATCTGCTCTCCCAACAGATTCTTCCCAGGATGGAGGCTAGAGGGAATTCCCTCACCAGTTCGGGAAGATTCTGACCCAGCAGATGATCCCTCCTGAACAACCAGTCAGAGCAGGGAAGGGTCTTCATACCTAACAGGGTGGACTTGACCTAGCCCAACTTGCTGCTTCTCCTGAAGAACCTCCCCAAGGGAGTTGGCATCCCTCCTAAAGACCATTATGCAAAAGAGCACAGGTCTGACAGCACAGACCCTCGAGGACCACAGGCCGGAGTGGGTCCTTTGCATCCCCACTGGGGCCAGTGGTGGCCTCGTAGTCCTGGGCTTTGGTAGGAGGGGTCCCATAGACTTACTGCTGTGCTTGCCATTGCTGGCCTGACCCAGGGCATCTGATCTGTCCTCCCTCTCTCAAAATTTTGCAGGTCCATCACCTCACCCCTCAATGTCCTCACCAGCAGACAAAATCCAAACTCTCTTCAGTCTCTTTAGGGACTCTTTGGGCAAAAATAATTTCAGTCTTAAGTTCAAGTGTTTATTCCAAGGCTTGCTTCCTTCTTTTCACACCTCAGCTAAGCAGCCAGTATCTTGTCTCTTTATTATTGAGGATCACCACTTACAGGGATCCTGAGTCTGTGACATCATTAAAAGTGTCCCTCACACTTTTAGGGACCAGAGGAGGGTGTGCCCCTGATTTGGGACACAGAGTCAGGACTTCCTACGTCCTTGTTCTAGAGTGCACAGATACCTACAGTTGTATCCTGTAGACCCTGTAGGTTTTAGTCACATAAGATCACACGAACGTAATTGTTAAGCATGCGGTCTCTGAAGTCGCTCAAGGACCTGATTTGCATCTCAGGTCCATCAATAATTCATCTGTGTGATCTTGAGTACATTTCTTTAAGTCTCAGTTTCCTCATCTATGAAACGATGTAATACCCACTTGTTGTGAGTTTTGAATGAAAACACCCATATATAACAAAGAGGAATTTCTCCAAGATTCTTAGAATGCAGGAGATGTTTTGGTCCTCTCTACTGAAGACAGGCTTTGCCCGATGGACATTTTCAGGGCAGTTAATGGGCAGTTCTCCCTGGTCCTCACACAGAACACCTCTGAGAGCTGCAATCCAATAGAGTCTCCATAAAGTCGGCTTCTGAGTGGAATTTTTTCTTTCATTTGCTCAGGAATTGGAGAGCAAAACCCACCCATAAGTGTCAAGAGACACTAAGTGCTCCAGAGCTTAAAAAATCCAACCATATTTATTAAAGACTGAGATTGCCTGCAAGGAGGAGGGACAAGCATCTTCTTTCCTTTCTGCATGCTTGCTGAGCTAGTAAACCTGAGACCCATTCTGCTGCTGTCTGGGACGTGGAGAGGAATTGGATGAGAAATTTCTTGAGAGAGCTTGGCATGGGTCCTGGGGCATTTGGATACGCAGGTGAACATTGTTAACAGATAAACTACATATTGATATATTGAAGACTTTATTTGAGCAAAAATTGATTTGAATCAGGCAGCATCCTGAAAGAAAGAGATGCCATGCATACCACGTACAATGGAGACCTCCATTCCAGCAGAAATGGAAGCTGACGAACCAGAGAGGATCCAGAGACATTTTCCACCACCACTGTGCCAGCCACGATAAAAGATGTTACTCTATCCTACTATCACTTCCTGCCCTTCCACCTCTCACCTTTGACAGGAAATAGGGGAGAGGTGGGTGCATATCTCAAGGCAGACTGGGTGCTGGAGTGGGAGGAGGGAGGAGAGAGCAGACAAGGCACCTCCTCACTCCACAGACCCCCGGCCTCCCACCAAACCTACACCACGGGAAGGGGAGGTGCTGAGATTTAAGTTGAGTTTGAGGTTGGCATATTAAGCTGGATAGGTTTTATTTTTTATTTTTTTTACTAAATTTGTAAAATTGGAGTAAACTATACATAACATAAAATTTGTCATTTTAACCATTTAAAAGTATATGGTTCAGTGGCAAATACATTCACATTGTTGTGCAACCATTACCAGAACTTTTTCATCATCCCAAACTGAAACTCAGTACCCATTAAAAAATTACTCCCTATTCCTTCTGCCCCCCCAGGCTCTGGTAACCTCTATTCTACTTTCTGTCTCTATGAATTTGCCTATTCTAGTACTTCATGTAAATGAGATCATATGATATTTGTCCTTTTGTGTCTGGCTTTTTCAGTTAGCATAATGTTTTCAAGGTTCGTCTATGTTGGAGCATGTATCAGCATCTCATTCCTTTTTAAGGCTGAATAAACTGTATGTATATACCATATATTTTTTATCCATTCCTCTTTTCATGAATATTTGGGTTATTTCCACCTTTTGGTGAGTAATGCTGTTATAAATATGGGTGTGCAAGCGTGAGTTTGAGTCCCTGCTTTCAATTATTTTGGGAATACAGCTAGGAGTAGAATTTCTGAATCCCATGGTAATTCTGTGTTTAATATTTTGAGGAAAAATCAAACTGTTTTACACAGTGGTTGCACCATTTTACATCCCTAAATGCGCCAGCGTTTCAATTAATCCCCCTCTTCTCCAACGCTTATTTTCCATTTTTTGGATAATAGCCCAATGGAAACAAGACTTTCTCCTTGACCTAATTTCAGTCAGCCTCCTCTGAACTCTCTTCTTGACTAGGCCTCTTCCTTGGGTCCTATCTTCACCCTGGTGTACCTAGTCCAGTTGTAGCAAAAATCCTACTTCAGTTTAGTAAGGATGCCCCCACACTTGATATCTGATCAAGTTCCTCATCCCTCACCTTTGATGTCTATGCCCTTGACCTGCCTTCAGCAGGAACTCTGTTAAGTCGGTTTAGCAAGAATCCCTTCCCCTGATGTTTCCTCTTAGTAACATTCCATCCACTGACCCCCTCACCCTACTGATGGCTGCAAGTCCCCAGATGTCTTTTTTGTATTCAAAATCAAGCCAGCTCTCTCCCCTGTTGCAGTAGTCTTGACACTCGTCACCAAAGACCTGAATAAAGTCTTCCTTACCATTTTAACAAGTATCAGAAGAATTTTTTTCTTTAACAACAGGTGTGAAGTGGTATCTCATTGGGGTTTTGATTCACATTTCCCTAATGGTTATTGATGAGCCACTGAATGGGCTTTTGATATCTGAAAGTATTTGGAGAATATGGTATGTGCCCCAAATTTAAGGGACAGGAAAGAGATTTTTGACAGAACACGGTTAAAGTCAATATATTAAAATAAAGAGAGAGAGAGAGACAGATTCATGTTTACCTCTCACCAAGGTGACACTTCTCAACAAAAAGGTCCCCCCCCCACAAACCTCCACTCTGCTCACCTACAGGCAACCATCACACCTCTCTCCTTTCACTCTCAAAGCCCAAAGTCTCCATCTAACTGCTCCTTCCCCCTCCCCAAATTCCAGGTAATCCCTGGTTGGACCTACACTGTTTAAAGGCCAGGTTCTCTGTGGGCAAGGAAAACCTAGGCCTTTAGCACTCAACTAACCTCTTAAGACATGGACACACAACAAGAAAACTGGATGATAAGTGCGTACACAGAGACATCACTTCTTCCTGGCTCCACCCCTGAACACTAATCTTATATCATTCTTTTATTTGCATCCAAACAAAAGCATCTACCCCTGGACAGCAGGATGACTAGGGGAGGCAAATCTAGTTTAACGGATGAGAAAGATGAAAGTGGTCCACCAAGAAGGCAGGGCAGTGTTGGTCCTTGGAATTGCAGACCTAAGAACTCTCTCCAAAGCAAACTACTTCACAATACCCTGTGGGGTTAATGTCTATTGGCCTTTTATGAATTGTATTAATTACACTCTTAAGCTCCATGCAAATTGCAAAATCATTTTTTCCAATTGAGTTAATAAAGCCAGTCTAGTACAGGCACGCTGTCTTCAGCAGAAAATTAGCCTGGCATACTGTTTGTAGATCACAGAAATTCGGCGGAGGGATGGTGTTCCTGGGTTATGATTGCAGTGCGTGCTGGGATGCCTGCTTTGTGATTTTTCTTCTGTGTGCGTGTGATCCATTTCCCTCTGATGGAGCTGGATGTGCAGGGCACTGTCACACTTTCTGATGGTGTTTTATCCATCACTGGGGAGCTGCAAATTCATTCTCAAGGTCTCAATCCTGAGAGATGTTATTATCACTTGGGAACTTTCAGGGAAAACAAGACTATCTTTGAAAGTGGCTGGCCGCTTCTGACTGATCTCACCTCTAATAGTCTTAGTGTCCTTTCCTCATGAAACCCAGGCAGCAAAAGAGAAAGTATTTCCTCTCCCCTCCTGGCTGTCTGCAGAGGAACCCTGTAGGAACCGAAATTCCTCTGCGTTTTCTGACCTTGCGGTCTGGAAAGCAGCTGGCCTGAGCCATTCAGTAGGGCCTGTGGCCCTTTTGCTTCCCTTATATTATCAATCTTGTTGGGAGGCTTAGAAAAAGATGTCACTTCCAGGCAAAGCAATTGCAATTAGTTACCCCTCTGGGAATCACCCCCTTTTGTGTATTATGGCCGCCGGTAGGTAGCTGTTACCTGTCTACTGACGGCTTGTGTGGGACAAAACCCACACACCGGTTCCTGGTGGCCTTTCCCACAGGGACAAGTCACAAGATGCAAATAGGTGGTTTGCCACGTGCGTTTTATAAGCTCCCTATTCTTTACTTCAGAACCTTACGGCTATAGCCATGGTAGGAATGAACCCAATGAAGAAAATTCACATTAAAGCAAGAATGGCTGTTAATAGTTTACTGTACCCTCTCCCAGAAGAGTTACCTTTATTCAAAAAAGACTGAAAATGTTGAAATATTCCATACGAGGGTTAGCCAGAGAGGGAACCGTACTTGGGTGAGGAGATGTCAGCTTGGGCCTCTCAAGCAAGACAGCTCTGGGCCCTCTAGTCAAAGCAGGAACACATCAGCCACCTCCGCTCGCCAGGGGATGGGATTTGGAAGTGGTTTTGCTGCTGTGCCGTCCCAGGCACCACGTGACTCACTGACTACACTTTCCCTCTTTCCGCTGCTTTCCGCCACGTTGATCCATCCTCTTCCATTGCCTGGAGTTTGAAGCCTCAGTTAGAATTCTCTGCTTCACTTTGGTCTGGTACTGAGCCTCACCCTGTCTCTGAAGGTGACGTTCTCAGCTCCATAACGCCCACTGCCGACTGGGGTCGCCTAGGAGGGGACTGGTTCTGCTCCCTCCATGACCCTGACCCACTGGGAAGGGCCTGTGTTCACTGAGCATGAGACCGTCTAGCTTCCCTAGAGGCTCCAGACTGCATCTGGGCTAACTTCCCAGTCCCTGGCACTGTCTATCCCCATTTATTCCTATCCCATGTAGGTGGTCCCTGGAGGTCCCAGCATATCCAGTATCTTGAATCATCCCAAATTAATATCAAATAAGCCTTTTCAGTATGGTTCCTCAAATCATATGCAGTTGATCCAGGGACTAAATACCAGTCGTTACACAAAAGTTTATAATTACCATCTCATTTTATCCTGGCAACGATTTGAGTGAGGCAGATAAGTTCGGCATTACTATTCCAGGTGAGAAATAGTGATAGGTGAGCAAGTGGAGGTCCAACATGTCCTACTCAGAACTACACAGCCAACTCGTGGTGGAGCGTTGGTCCCAGTATCTCAACTCCCCTTCTTGTCACAATGCCAGGCTTCCCTCCTTGCCCATCAAGGTCAATTTTAATCTAGAAATGGTTCCCACAGGAGAGCATGGCAAACTGAACTCCATGCTCCACCGGCTAAACGTCCATTCTTCCAATTTTGCAAATGGAACAGGACTTTAGGCTGCAGTTTTCAGGAAACACGGGAGATGCCCTGCTGCAGGCAATTTAGGTTTGGGACCTAGAAATAAGGAGACCCTGTGGTTCCACCTTCAGCAGAGAACCCACAGGGCTCCTTGTTCTTGGTTCCTGGTGACAAATCCTACCTACTCTGGGGTACAGCGGGCCCTGCACACTTGCCAGGCTGCACAGATGACTCCAAGGTGTCCTAAGGGAGGTGAAGCAGGGCATGTGAGGCTAGGCCAGGCAGTGTGTGTGGTGGTTTTTAAAAGGGGAGCAGCTGTCCCACAATTGATGGGCAGAGGTCTGAGTGCGGTGGAGGCTACAAGTTTTTAAACTCCATTTCCATTCCAAGTCCCAAAATAAATGTGATTTACTTACCTTTTTTTTCCTTGGTTAACCTTGATCTTATTTTACCCAGTGCAGTTTAGACCAGGTGTCAGCAAATGTTTTTCCTAAAGGACCTGCTAGTAAATATTTTTAGCCTTTGAGGGCCCTATTTACGTAACTGAAGGGTGAGGCTGTGTTCCGATAAAACTTTATTTACAAAAACAAGCCGTGGGCCAAATTTGGCCTGGGGACATGGAGTGCCAAGTCCTGGTTTAGATCGCTGTTGTCTGTGCATTTTTGAAACTAAAAAAAGTGACAGCATTCATTATCAGCAGGGGGCATCCCCATAAACTCCTTCCATGCTTACTCAAAACCATTATTCCAAGCATAAGTGTCTCACTAGAAATGAAAGTCCACCGAGGCCCAGTAAGAAAACCTTCTTACTGAATTCAGGAATAAAATCTGTTTACTACTCCAGGTCCAAAATCAACTTACTGCTTGAGTAAGAGAGTGAACCTCTATTAAAGATTTGATTAATGGAGACAATTGGCATTATACAAGAATTTTGGAACGTGAGAAGCTTCACCTTTTATTGGAAAAATTCGATGGTTTTCATTCTCTGACAAAGGTAGATGCTTTATCTAAACAACCCGATAAGTAAAGACAACTATGACCAAAAAACACGTGCAATCAATACATGTTAATTAATTTTTCCAAATAAAACTGTTAGCTCTAATTCCTTCTATACTCTAAATACGTTAAATCATAAATAAACTATGAATAATTCTGTATTATCAAGATTCAGATTTATTCATACTTTATGATTAGCATATTTATGATATAGAAGGAACTGCAGCTAGTATTTATAAAATTAATTTAAAGTATATGTGCTATACATTATTATAGAATATGTGTAACTATATATAAATATATGAGGACCTCCTATCTATCTATCATCTGTCTATCTGTCTATCTAATCTCTTTAGCTCTCTGTGGAAATGCTGCTTATAGGACAATACTCAGTCGATTAGGGTGTGAGGGTCTGAACACTCCTCTGCATCTTTGTCTCCTGGCTGGCAGGACCCTGGATCTTAACTTCTTTGTCATCCCATCTTTCAGAAGCGAGGGATGTTATTAATGGGAATTTGCTGCTCAGGAAAATGGTGTTAGGCATGGAAAAAAAAAAAAAAAGAAAGAAAAAACCATTAGAACCTCTATGCTCAAGCAATCGGCTCCTGTGTGTCATGATAATGGGTTGACTTTCTAGGGGCTTGGATTTCTTCTGGAGGTTCAGCCTCAGCGCAATCGGGTCCAGTGGCTCTCTTGTCACACCACGCGGTCCTAGTAGCCATGTCTTCATGTACATTGTGCGGAAAGAACACATTATAGCTGCACAAGCACCGCTCAATGCCCTTTCCTGTGTCGGACTTTAGTAAAGATATTGAAGCTAGATGCGCCAAGGCCGAAGGTCCGTAATATACAAGAATTTATGAGGCAGCATCCAGCGAACTCCAAACAGGATGAAAAGGGCCGAAGGTGAGGAATCCCAGAGGGACGTCTCTACTCAGTCTTCCTTAAGCTCATCCTCACAGAGGAAACAGAAGACAAACAAAAGTTCTTCAGCCCTCACACTGGGGACGGGCCGATAGAGCATCCTTACCCCCGACCACCTGACTAAATCTATACATGGACCTGAAGGTAAGCTCTTCCCAAGACCAGATTCAATTTAAGCCCCAGTTCGGTGCCTTTCATTAACTATCTCTGTAAGAATTTGAAGTTCTGAAATGGATTGCACATGCTTGGCATTTTTGTCAACGTATGAAATGCACACTTTAAGCTTGGAGGTGCCCCTTTCTGGTTTCAGCTGGTCATTTAAGCAAGTTCTTCAAGTAAATGCATATCCTGAAGCATGAGGAAAAGGGCTAGCCTCTCCAATTCCTTTAGAGGTTTTCAGCCATCCTCACTGAAATAAATGTACTGGAAACAGCAGAAGTAGAAAATAGCACAAAGACGATAACGTTTGCATAAAGAACCCATTAGGAAGGTGTGCCAATGGAACGACTGTGTGATGTCGCATAACAAATGCACACTTTGGTTTAGTTATTTTAAAGATTCTGTTTATCTAGTAGTTTTTTGCATTTAAAGAGCATGATGCTGAATGATTATCCATCCCTGAGATGCCAGCAGTTCTTGGAAAAGGATTCACAGAATGATTAAAAGCATAATAAAAAAGAGTAAATTCCGATGTAATATTTATCCAGCGTGAATTTTCGGCTTAATACATCCAAACCCATCCCATCCCCCAATTTGCACAATCACAGCTTAATAAAGGACATATTTTAAAATGTAGGCTGTTAGAACAGTGAGAGAAGCCAGAAACAGAACCACAAAACTCTCCCAAATGCCTCCAAGATGGAGACGTACAGACTCGAAACTGGATGGAGATTTCTAGGTGTTGCCTTTTAAGTTCCTCTCAAAGCGGGGAGCTGAAAGGTCCTGGATGGCCCAGCAGGGGTGGTCCTACAAGAGTATGAAATTCAAGAAAACTAAGTGTAGATGCCCAAAAAGAATATGGAGAAGGCAGCCTCACAAGTAATGCAAATTAAAAGGAGAAATATTGTTCTAAGCTATCAAATTAGCAACAAGTAGGTGGTCCCTTAACTGGGGTCCCTGTAGTCTCATCTGAGATGCAGCCTGAGTGCCAAGCCTGAGGCAAGTGGAGTCTCTCCCCTGGTCAGGACCTTCTGGGCTCCTTCCCACTAGGAACAACCTTCCATCACCTGCTGCCCACCGGCTGTGGCTCCAAGCATGAGCTCACCCCTCCCCCTCTCACTGCCCTGCTCACACCAGCCTTCTTGCCAGCTCTCAAAATGATGGGGCAGTGCCAACCTCAGGGCCCTTGTCCCTGCTCTTCTGCTTGCTGGAATGCTGTTTCCTTGGAACTTCACAAGGCTTCGTTTCGTTCTGTTCTGGGCTCGGGTGTCATCTCCTGTCTAAACTAGGTAGACAGATCCATCCAGAGTAGCATCATCCCACTAGCCTGCTTTACTTTCTTTGTAGGACTTAATGCTGCACAGCGACATACTGTGACTGTATTTATTTATTTTTGTCCGTCTTCCTACAGGATCTGAGTGCCTTGAAGACAGGAAATTCTGTTTGTTGTTGTTTGTGGCTGTTATCTCAAGAGCCCAGAACCATACCTAACACACGGTAAATAAGTGCTGATGGAATGGACGTAAATGGCACGACCTGGGATCGTCAAGGCTGTTCTACCTGTGTTCCCATTCCAGGACAGTGGGGAGAGGTGTGGGTACAATCAGGATGGGAAATAATCTGACAAATGTTATCAAACACCTCTAAAAATGTTCTATCCTTTGACTCCGCTTTTAGAAATTTACACTAGAGAAATACTCAGAGAGCCGTACAAGGGTTTACATATGAAGACATTTATTGCGGTGTTATTTATAACAGTGAAAAATGGAAATGGCTGGAATAAATAGGGAAAGAGGTCCAAGAGATAGGTGATATATGTATACATATAGCAGATTCACTTCATTGGACAGCAGGAACTAACACATTGTAAAGCAATTATACCCCAATAAAAAAATAATAAAAAAATTAAAACAACAAAAGAAATAGTAATACTGGTAATGAAATAGAATGGCTACACTGATTGAGAGCAGTTATTAAGTGTCGGGTAAAGTGCTAAGTGATTTAACTGTTCTGTAAACGAGTTGTGTCCAATTTGCAGGTGAAGACACAGAGGTAACTGGCCCGGGGCATCATTCACGGGCCTTGGGAAAAACTGGGACTCAAGTTCTTGCTGGCCAGCCTGAGCTAAGAAATCATAAACTGCCTGAATTACAAAGCTATGCTGAGCGTTCTGTCGTACTCAGGAGAGGCTGCCTGCGAGAGAGGAGAGTCAGGGGCTCACTGGAGCGACCAGGATCTCAGCGGTGCTTTGAGCATCCCCAGCTCCCCTGGGCCGTGCACAGGGAACTGGATCCCTCGGTCCTCTGAAGTTCGTTGTGTGCAGCCTGAGGACTTTGCAAACATTTCTCCCTGACCTTTGGTAGATCAACATTAAGCAAACAAACTCTTTCCTCTACCCCCGCCCTCCCTTTTTCTTATTGTTGCCAGGGTCCACGGTTTCCTCTCGAATCCCTGAACCATTCTCCGTGGAGTCTCGCTCATTTCCTGTCCGGGGAGCCTTGGCATCCGATCCGCGGGCCAGAAGCAGGCGGAGGAGCCGGCAGCCCCGGGCTCTGTCTCTCTTCATTGGCCTCGGGGAACCCACGGGCTGCTCTGCTCTCCTCGCTGCACCCAGAGCCGAGCCCCGGGTAGGAGGCCACTGGCCCTGCCCCCAGACCTGTGGCTGGGTCCCCTTCCGCCCTCGCTCCACCCCACCCTGTGCCCCTTCCCCGGGAGGAGACTCGGCGCCCCAGATCTTGCAGCTCCACTGACTCCCATCCTCAGCTCCAGATGGCCTGCATTCACTTTTCCAAAGGCTCTGCCTCTAATTCCTGGGCTCACTTTAAGATTGTGTCCCATCCATGTCTTCTCCTGCTACATTTGAAATTGTTTTAATTTAAAGCTGATACTGCTCAGCTAATTAATCGAATTTCTGCCAGCCACACCACCCTCCGCTGCATTTCTGTGTATGTGACTGTGTGTGTGAGTGTGTGTGTGTGTGTGTGTGTGTGTGTGTGTGTGTGTGTGTGTAAAAGGGAAAATTCCTTTCACATGGCCTCTTGTCCCCAGAAATCTGAAAGTGCCTTTGTGTTGGCAGTTGTCCCAGAAACACCACCCTCTGCCCTTTTCTTTGGCCTATTCTTAGGGTATGTTGAGAAAAGCCCAAGGGTTCCTGCACTGCTGACTTTCACAACTGCTACGAGTAACAGGGCCAGCTTGACCCGGTTAGGGAAATCCAAATTTACCCAATGGAGGATTCGCTGGAGCGGAATTATGACTGTTTCCCTTGGACCTTGGACCCCTTTCGTTGATCCTTTTGTCACCTCCCCTCCCACCATCCCCTGACCTTAAGTAGTGGAGGACCCCTGACTATAAGCAGAGGTTCCAGACCATTTCTTCTTTACTTGCCTTAAGTGTCAATTCCTTGGCTCCTTTCTGGGGAAATAAATAATGTGATCAGTTAATTAATCAAGCATTCAGAGTTGATGGGCGATAGTAACCCCAGGCAATATCCCTAGCACTTAACATTTTACTGTAGCATCAACAACATCTTAATCCAAAGGAGTCCTTCATATGGGAACTTCAACCCCACAGAGTGGGCAAATATTTTCAGTCACCCCACTTCTCAGTTTGGTTTGTTTTTGGCCTCTTTCCTGTGACTTTAGACCACAGGGCAGTGCCTCCCCGTGAGGGTGGCTCTGACCTTGAACCTGAGCAGGGCTTGATCTTGGAGGCAAAGCCCTGAAGCTACTCAGGGCTGCTCTGCTCGCCATGGACGTTTCCCTGGGAACAGGAACGTTCAAACCAACAGATCCAATGAGAACCTCAGTATGGACTGGATTTCTAGCAGCGAGAATCAAACGTGAATTTCCTCCTTATTCTTTGACTTACATTGAGGTTTTCTTGAAGCAGGTTGAAGCAGGATAGGCAAGGAACTGTCGTGAGGCCAGAGGACGGGGCCTTCTTTCTAATATTGTTTTTATTGATGAATAGTCATCTCACTCCATTTCCTGGCTCTCTCCCCGGCTGCAGTGCACTCAATTATAGTCTTAGGATTGTGTGCTACAGAGATCATTCTGCCTTATTCTTTTAGAAACTGGTTGGAATTTCAAACAAAGGGGAGTGTGTTTTTAAGGAGGAAAGAGAGGGAGGGAAGACTCCTCTGTCTTTCTGGCTGCAGACAAATGACTATTTGGAGAGCTTGCGAAATCTGCCAGGCTGCTCTCTTGGTCCCTGTGTTCATTTCTCCAGCTCCAAAGGATGCCCTGAGTCTCTGCTAGAAGACTCTGCTCCCAGGAACTGCACTCCCAGTTACTGGAAAGACAGAAGCTGCGTGTGGACCAGCGTGCAGGGTAGACCTGGCCCCCATGGGCCAGAAGGACCAGTCAACGCAGACAGAAAAACCTGTCAAACCAATCCGCCAGTGCCAATAGTTAAGAAGGTGAGTTGATTCATGTAATCTCCGGCTGGTAGAACGGGTCAGTAGCCAAGAGAACTAGGTGTAGTTTTTAGCTCTCCACTTGGCCAGCTGTAGGTCATGAAAGACAACTTCAGCCTCCCTCCAGGTCCTAGTCGGCTAGTTGGTGGAATAAGGCTAGGAACATCGGAGCTGAAGATGGGGTAAAGTGTCAATGGTGAAACACGAATCTTACTTGTGAGGGTTACGGATACATAACCAGTTGATCTGTGTAATAGGAAGTAGTTTGGTCTTAAGAGAATGTCCCTCATGCCTGTCCCACAAAAGGGAAGGCACCCTGTCTGGCCCCCAAGCCTGAAGGGGAAGAGAAGACAGTGCAGGAAACTGGGTGTCTTGGAGAGTTGTGTGGCCCTTTCTAACTCTAAAGGAAGCCACACGTTTCCTGTATAGTTTTGCAGGTGCTGTAGCATCACTGTGGGGTCCATCCCGAGTCAGAGAGGCGGTCTGTGCTTCTCAAGGACGCAACACCTCTGCGAAGGACCATCTTTCTTACACATACAGAGCTGCCTGCAGGGCCTCCGTACGTGGGGCCTCATCAGGCCGTTCCTTTTCTGGTGAAGAGGAAGGAGCCACGTGATTTATGGTAACATATGGACTGTGATTTATTTGCTGGTGCCTCGGCTTCTGGCAAAAGAGTATTAGCTGTAATAACCACCAGCTAAGCATTTCTCAACTAAACTTCACAGGCCTGTGAACCTGAGGGATTAGCTCCCTGCACCAGGCTGAGTGGCCTCATCCAAAATTAGTTCCGAAGACATACCTTGGGGATTCCTAGTGTCAGTTTCTTAATTTTAAAATAAAACCCCAGTTTTCTTAGTTGAGCCCTTTTATGTTTTCTTGTTCCTGAATGCTCCTTTGACACCAAAGGTATTGATATATTCTACCCTGCAGGGAAATCAATAAAAACTTTAATCACAAAATTAAATAAAAACCAAAGCTACTGACATTACACAGTAACACTCACTGAAGCAACAACTTCAAGTCTTATGGTTCTCCTGCGGCTGGACTTAATATTTGCAGGAAAATCAATATCATCTTTAGAGTAATTTGGGATGCATCTTGTCGTCACAGAAAACAAGTTCCTGGTAGACTTTACTAAAAAGGTACGAATGAGGCATCAGAATGTGTTTGCCCATCCAGAAACGGATGAGGCCTTGATAGCAGGAAAAAACACAAGTAGGGTGGTCTCAAATTATGTCGCCAACTGTGTCCCAAAGTGTGTCAACATCCAGGGCTCAGGGCCACCTTCTACAAACATACTCTGCTGCTCTCGTCGATGGGTCACAGGACTTTCCTGGAATGATGAAAAGCTTGGGGGAGTACATGAGTTAAAATGTCCCCGGAAATGCTGCCTACGCTTCAGAGAACATATAGTAATAACACCCATTTGTCTTATGACCTTAGTGCTGTTAGGTAGCGAAAGGTCCTATTTCATGTTTTGAAAAAAAAAAAAACTTTTGCAAGTCACAGGATCATAGAATCAGATGTAACATTAAGAGGCCTTAAGCTCAATAGGTCTGACCTCTCTGGAACACGGGGTGCTGCTGTAGTTATCCCTGAGGGATGCAATTCCTCTGAACTGTCATACTTCCGGTCTCATCATTCAGCAGCAATGCAGATCCAGAAGCATGTGTCTGTATACAACGTTTTATCTTCATGAGCCACACGCTTTCCAGTTCTAATGAATTATTAGGCTACAGGCTTGTTCTCCTCCCCATAACACAGTCTGTGTGGTAAGCCACAGGGCGTAAAGTGAAACCATTGGCAGCCCGTACCATTCATATCTTCTCAGATGGGGAAGTGGTAACACGCTTGCAGTGAACTTTCGGAGAACCCTGAGTTGCTGCAAAGGTTTATCGGAGTCTAACTCAATATGCTCAGTACGCTTCAGTCCCCTGTGCTCTTGTTTCAGAACTTCAAAACACCTTTTTTCCAAGACTTGAGACGGCTCACTCGGAATACAAAGCAGAAGCGGAGTAGGCGGCCCGATCACACGTGGCAGGAGCCCGCTGGATGAAGAGTAGACATTTGGACAGTCAGGAAATGAAAACCAAAGGATTTTCCAAGGGTGAGACCAATCATACACCCAGCCGAGGTCCGTGCTTAGGGGCCTGGAGTCACCAACTTTGTACCCGCATAGCGGGGCTTAGAATCCCGGACACTGAGCTTAAGAAGCATTTTCCAAAGCAAGAGTCAAAATCCATGGCTGGATGACATCACCCTTGGGAAGCAGGAGGGCTCGACATATGAGATGACCGTGAATCAATAAGATGCTCAAGGTCTAATATCGGGGTACCACGTATTAGAGGGATTGCTGGTCAGGGACCTTGCCCCAGGGACTGAGGTAAGAGTCAGGTGGATAGAGGTTCTCGGGCACTCCAGGCCAGTAACTGCAAAGAAATCGGGGTTATTCAGACACTTGCTGGCTTCTGCGTCGGCTCCCTAGGTCATAGCCCTTCAGTTCTAACATTCTTCTCATTTGGAGCAACTTCCCTGATTAAACAACTAAGGGCCTCTTCAGTATAATGTTTTGTTTTGTTTTTTTAATGTTGAGCCTTCTTTTAATTTATTTATTTTTATTTTTGGCTGTGTTGGGTCTTCGTTTCTGTGCGAGGGCTTTCTCTAGTGGCGGCGAGCGGGGGCCACTCTTCATCACGGTGCGCGGGCCTCTCACTATGGCGGCCTCTCTTGCTGCGGAGCACAGGCTCCAGACGCGCAGGCTCAGTAGTTGTGGCTCACGGGCCTAGTTGCTCCGCGGCATGTGGGATCTTCCCAGACCAGGGCTCGAACCCGTGTCCCTTGCATTAGCAGGCAGATTCTCAACCACTGCGCCACCAGGGAAGCCCCAGGATAATGTTTTAAAGGCAATCTCTTCCAGACGGTTCTCCTTATGTGCATAGCCCACACATTCACCTTTTGTGACCAGGGCTCCCCCGGCAAGCCTACCCAGCCACTTCTGCCCCATCTTCAATCCACACTCCCCAGCCGAACCGCCCTTTCTTATGCTAAAGGCAAACAAATAACTACAGCAAAAACCATGCATACTTCTATCACTGAGTGTACCAAATGGTATCTGAAAGTTTACACCATATGAAATGGTCAATAGCAATCTTTCTGGACATAAAAATTGGCTTTGAACCAATTTCATATGGTTCAAATGAATAATTCTCCCTTTCTGTGTCTATATCCTCAGCCAGACTATGATGAAGGACTTTGGTTTTCTGCTTGTATAATCAGACTTTAATACATCCTGGCACACCATTGGTCTCAGTTAATGGCTGATGGATGAATGATTAAGTTGATCCCGGGCTTTAGGACCCTGGCCATCTTCTTGGGGAGACGGCTGGGGCCGAGTATCTGACAGTAAAGAAGTTATGTGACCTAGAAACAACCCCTCCATCTGACAGACTATAAACAGTACACATTTCTCTGGATAATCTACTTCCTCAATAAAAACATGGCTACACTGACAGATAAACACACTATTTTATGCCCTGTCCCAGTGACTTTTCTCCCAGGTTAGCATGTCCTCAGCACCTCACAGGATGAGAGCCAGGCTGGGGTCTTGCCCTTTTGTCTGCTATTTACATGTGATCAGCTGACAACAAAGGCCAAGGCATGTCGGCTGAAGACACTGGCTTTAAACATTACTGTACAGCATCACACGTGGCCAATATGTTTCCTGGTTAGATGCTGACAGCCGTACAGTTCTCACTTCCTTCTCTAGGTGTTGACGGTGTCGAGCTCACAACCGTGCTGTTTCTCTTGCCACACTTGATTCAAGGATCAAGTAACTTGAGAATTCGTGATCAATCTGCTTTAATCATCAACTTGCAACATTTCTGAGGAATCCTGCAGAAATATCTTTAAGTCAAGATATTTTCATAATGATTGTCTTTGGACTTTTTCCAGAATCAGATGAAGACATTCTTCCAACCAAACGTAGGATCATTTCTAGCACAAAACCTTCTTTTAAGCAAAGTGACATCACCTAAAAATTAAGACCAGTAACTTCTAGGAAAAAGATGGAGGAGGACAAGGAAAAGCATCCTGCTAAGAAATATTTGAAGATGATTTTGGCTAAAAATGATGTTCATTTCAAAATACGTACATCGACTTTAACGACTCTTCAGTGAATCTATGGGTAAAATTAGTGCATTTGTTTTTCGTTCTGCTTTCACCATTTTTTCTCTCTTTCGGTGGGCGCTGCAGGTTGGGTTGAAAAAGTCAGCAAATTTGGAAAAATAAAGTTCTTGATCTTAATGTTCAATTTCATTCCTAAAGTCGATGGGTTAGTTGCTCTAATGACTGGGCTTCTTTAAGATCTGCTCAGAGTTTAAGAGTCAGATACTGTCCACAGGGAGGGCCAGGGGCAGCAAGTGATGTGTGGGGAGGGGGTGTTGTGAGCTGGGGGCCATCGCCGTTCAGACTGAATTTCAGTGTCCACACTCCTTTGGCTCAGGAGGCCAAAGACAGAAGTCATTTGAGATAGAAAGCTCCATAGGTTTGTAAAGGCATATTTTACACCAACGAGTTGATCTGCACTTGACCTTCCGATGTCAGCACCTTTCCATGAGGAATCAAATCAGATTAGCAGTTTCTTAGTCCTGAGAGCGGTGGGTGGGTTAAGTGATAAACTCTGAAGCCGACTTAAAAGTTTCGAGAAGGCAGTGAAAAGCAGAGTTCCGCTTAGGGACCTCAGAGTTTTGTTTCCCACTGCCCCTCTGGGTTTGCCTGATTTAGGGGATCAAGAGGAACAGGTGGTGAGATCTGCCGTAACGTGTAGCTTAAGTCGAACGTGTTCTATTTATGTTTGGATTTAGATGATGTTGTAGAAAACCTAACTCCTGGTTTCCCAGACTCTGTCCGCCTGGGGATCCTCTGGGCTTGGGTGACAACAGTCCCAGTGGTGTCTGCTGCTGGGGCCACACCCTGCTTCGTTACTGAAGTCCACCTCCCTCTACTGGGGGACCCAAGGGCCCAGGCTGCTTTGTTCTCCTGGGTGGTTGCCACTGTATCCCCGTTCACCTGGCAGGTGTTTCTGCTGAGTCTGGCATCATGCTGCATCACCACCGAAAGCGTCCCCTCTCGTCACCTGCTAATGTCCTAAGTAAGGGTGCACGCACTTCCAGACTCTCTATGCAGGACAAGTTCTTGGATTTCTAGGGGCAATGATTCACTTCCCTCACTCTCATCCAGTTGGACCCTTCTGTGCTTCTCTCTTTGTTCGAGTCGTTTTTTTTTTTTTTGGATTTTTGAATTTTATTGTATTTATTTTTTTATACAGCAGGTTCTTATTAGTTATCCATTTTATACATATTAGTGTATATATGTTCAAGAGTCTTAAGAGTACTTTTTTCTTTGAAGTATAGTTGACTTACAATGTTGTCTTCATTACTGCTGTACAGCAAAGTGATTCAGTTATACATATATATGCATTCTTTTTTTAATATTCTTTTCCATTATGGTTTATCATAGGATACTGAATATAGTTCTCTGTGCTATACAGTAGGACCTTGTTGTTTATCCAGCCGGTATGTAAAAGTTTACATCTACTAACCCCAACTTCCCACTCCTTCCCTCCCCCAACCCCCTCCCCCTTGGCAACCATCAGTCTGTTCTTTTTTTTTTTTTTTTTTGCGGTATGCGGGCCTCTCACTGTTGTGGCTTTTCCCGTTGTGGAGCACAGGCTCCGGATGTGCAGGCTCCGGACGTGCAGGCTCAGCGGCCATGGCTCACGGACACAGCTGCTCCACGGCATGTGGGATCTTCCCGGACCGGGGCACAAACCCGTGTCCCCTGCATCGGCAGGCGGACTCTCAACCACTGCGCCACCAGGGAAGCCCATCATCAGTCTGTTCTTTATGTCTGTGAGTCTGTTTCTGTTTCATAGATAGCTTCATTTGTGCCATATTTCAGATTCCACATATAAGTGATATTATATGGTATTTGTCTTTCTCTTTCTGAAGAATCTTAAGAATCTTAATTGAGTGTCCTGAGGACCTGAGTAGCAGTCTCAATATTCCTTTCACCATTTCTCTCCACAGGATGTGTGGGGAGCACAGGGATTTTATGCATAGAAAAATCTGCTTGATACACCAGAGTTTTCAAATAACGGTTACCTTCCCGGACCCACATATTTGACATGACCCTCAAAACAATTGCAGATCTTCAAGCACCTAGTAGAAACCTCCCAGGAATAAAATTCAACAGCTCTGTTTTTATGGAAAAGGAAATGGAAACAAAAGTGGTCGTTATATAAATAGTGAACGATTTGTAGGGCTCAGTTATTCATAGAAACGGTCCCGTTAGGAAAGGAGGCGGTGAGTTACTTGTCACTGGCCTGACACAGAGCTGCCTGGTGGGACAGAGACCTCTTCCAGAATCGAACAATAACACCTGTGATGGAAGAAAAACAAGATTTTCACTTACCTTCTCCAAGGAAAAATAGGATTTCCTTTAAAAGGAGTTCTAACTTTTAAGTGGGAAAAAAGTAACTGGTCAAGAGGCAACTATGTTTTAAAACATCCACTTAGATGTATTTTCATATGGTTTTTAGTAGACACATCCCCTCAGGCTAAAATAACATTTAAAAGAAAATCTTTGAACAATGTGTAAATGTTCAGTAGGTCATATAAATGCACGGGCTTTTAATGTATCTGACTTCTCAGCATATGAAATGCTAGGGTTGCTCACGGCTATTTCACAATACCCCAGGACTACTCTGCTTGGGCTTGAATTTTAATTTTGGAGTGCTTTCTCACAGAAGTCGGGAGATTTATGCAGAAGAGAGAGACACACTTGATCAGGGGTGATAAAGTTTCCCTCCAGAGAGCATACAGATGTTTCAAGGCAAGCTCTCAGGATTTTAAAGGGCTTGCTAGGAACCAGAAGAAGCCCTATGGGAGGGATTGGCACAAGCCAGAGCCTGGGGCTTCAGCCTTGAAAGAGCAAAGCCTGGGAATTTAGAAATGGTCCCCAGAGCCAACTTCCTGGAGACAATGAAGCTAAACCAGCATGTTGGAACCGAGGCCGGCCCTCAGCACAATTACAAGTTTGTTCTCAGCGCTCCTTTTCTTCATCTTCCCCATCCACGTGATACCATTATGCTCCTGAGAGTCACATCTGAGAATGAAGGCCCCGAAGTTCAGACCACGCCTCCACAACCACATTCTGTTCTGAGCCCCTGCTCTGAACCCTGGCTGCCCCGGTATCTGTGAACCCATCTAGGCTCATGGACTATCTTCCACTCAGAAGATATGTTCATTTAAAAAGGGGCACCTTGGAAAAGCTATTTGCCTTCATCCAAATGAATTCAATCATGGAAACATTAAATGCTGGAGACTCAAGTGGGGACCTATTTGGAAGACAAGATGGGCCCCTTAAATCACATGATGTAAATGGCTCTTCTGTCACATGCAAGTGTGACCTGCTCTTACACTCTGAGGTCCTTTCTACATCCCCAAGACATCAGAGATCAATGTCAGCTTTATCACTAAGAGCTGTTCTCGGTCCAAGAGCAAGCAGAAACCTTTCTCACTCAGATTGTCAAAAGGGACAATCTGAATCAGCAGAGGGTGAACCGTGGAATGTGTTCCTATAAAATGCATACAATTTATAGATCTCGATTTTTTTCAAGTAGAGGTCCTCGGGGAGCTTGTTTTAATGAACTGATAAGAATGATTTGTAATTCAGGCATTAATTGCTTGTATGTAAATAGCTACTTCTGAAATGCTTAAGGGTCTGTCTGAAACCAGTTTGTTCTCTTTACACCTTAGCCTGCCATTTAATTTGCATTTGCAGTTTACTCCCAAACCCTTTATTTTGTTGCTCATGCAAAGGTAAATTTCAGCACACTAATCCACATATGAGATCCAAATTTCTGTGGTTTTTACCAGAGTTGCTGGCTTTGAGTCCTGGGGTATCTGGTGTTTTATTATGACGAATGCTCAGTTTTAAGGCCCATTTAAAACATGCAATTTTGCTCTCCTTGCTTCGTGATGCTAATTTTAGCCAAGGCTGCAGTTATAAAAATCTACATAAATAAATACATAAATAAATAAAATCTACAAGGCTTCCTGGAACTACCACTTTCCTGAAACAATAGTTTCCAGAAATGATTCTAATTAGTGAGCGTTCCATTGGCTCCAGTGGGCAGTTTTATAGATGGTTTCCATTTGCAGTAACTTGTTCACACACGCATCTACTTTCATAAACACACACATACACATGCGTGTGCTTTGTTAGCTTGTTGGCTTTGGTATGTGCCATCCACAGTTCAAAATATCCTGAAACCGCATATTAAACATGGATTTGTAGGGGTCTGCTGACACTCTGAGCACATATCATGGTGGAAATAAACAGAGCTCTCTTTTAAGAGATCTGGTTGCTGATAAATCTGTAATCCCTTTTATAACATTTCTGTACATTGAAAAATAGGGATCCAAGATCCTAGAAATATACACAATGGAAATCCCAACGGCAACGAAGGGGATATTTTGCAGGTGGCCTCTTCAGTCTTGGGAAAGCGTTGACTTCCCATGTAGCTCTTCCAAACAGCTGGAGAAATCCACCCCCAGTGTCAATCAGATTCCAGCGAGTAGAGGTCAGCGCTCACATCTGGCTAGCTCAGCTTCCTGCAGCATACCCTCACATTCTGATCCTTCCCGCACGTGTTCACTCTCCAGGAAATATTTTATTTATTCCACCATCTGCAAAACAAGATGGCCTCTGGAGCATAGACAAGGGATGGACCTCTTCTTCCAATTTGTCTTAGGTCAGTGAACAACTGTGCAGCAGAAAGGAATATTTCTGCACTGACAGAGTGATTAACAACACTCACCTCTCTTTTGGGGGAGTTAGGGCTTTTATTACGTCTCCTATGAGCAGAGACGAAGCCATGAACTTATAGCGATTTTCTTTTACAGGGTGAGAGAATGACAGCATCATATCAATTAATGTTGGCACAAGAAAAATGAAACTCAATAGTTTTCTATGCCCCAGCCTCGGGAAAGCACTCACTGTTGGAGTTATCCAAGAGACTCATGACAAGCAGCAGTCTCATCAGAGGTCCACACCACTGACTTTCCATCATGAACCCTCTTCTGATCCAGAGGGAGGGGCTGCCAGGAGACCTCAGGCAATGGACAGGCTCCAGACTTGGGGACTCTCTAAAGATGTAAATTTCTGTTTGTGTTGGAGGAGCACCCTCCAAATGTTGGCGGACCATGTAAGGATTTTTCTTTTGTTTTGGAACTTGCTTGAATGGAACCGGGCTCTGCTGGAATTCTCGTCAGAACAGGCTCTCTCATGGCTTCTACCATTTCCTGTCCCTGGCCAGGCTGCAGCAATCCCAGCAGAGCTTCTCATAGTATTTTATCCTGTCTGGACTCCGTTCCAGTACAAACCTGAGATTAAGTTGAGGCAATGGAAAACAAGAGAAAAACTGTTGAGGAAAAGATTGGCCTGGCACCTCGATCCCGGCTAGAAGAGCGTGAAAGTTTATTATCGTTGTTTATTTTAGTGGTAGGTCAGTGGAGAGGAAAGCTCGCCGCATTAAAGCCAGGGACCTGAGCTCCGGCTCCTATTCTGCCGCTGCCTAAGGTTGAATTTGCAAAGATATTTGGCCTCATCTGTAAAGGAGACTGGAATTTCTCTCAAAGCCCATCCAGCTTTCACAGAGCCTATGCATGTTCAGAGGGCCTATGCATTTCATTCTGAAAAGGCTTAAGTACTTGGAAAGGCTGCTTTTCTGACCTAGTTCTTGACCTTAAGTCAGAGCACTGATCATCCGTGGAGACTCTATAACTAGGCATTTTCACTTTACCGCTGATAGTAACATTTCAAGCAGGTACCATAGGAATTAGTTACAAACACATTATCTGTAGTTGATAGTTTTGCTGATCCAGGAAAAGACAAAGCTTTTTGTCCTTTTAAAACTAGGAAAGTCTGATGCCATTTCTCCCTTCAAATCTTCCCCTGTGTAACAAGAGAAAGAGGAAGAAGGGGTCTCCCTTCCCAAGCTTACCCAGGTCCTCCCTGCCCAGCCTCTCAGGTTATGCACTAGACCACCCCACAAGATTCTATTCACCTGGGAGACAATGAAATGATGCCTTTTGGAATCATGCAGAGTGATGGCCTTGACCTCCTTCACACCTTCCTGTTCTAATCACAATGGATTACTTGCCTTTCTTGTAATAAGTCAGGCACTTTCCTGCCTCTGTATTTTTGTCCACAAGGTTCCCCTGTCTGAGACCTCCACTACTGCATTAAAAGTATTGCTTTTAGTCTAGTTCCTCAAACACAATAAAATTCTCAAAGGCATGCACTCTGCATGGTGCCTCACTGCACAGGTAAATAAAAGTCTTCGGAAAGCAGGCCGACTTGCTGTGTTTTGCCCAGTTTACATTTTCCAGAAAGACAACTAATGAGGAGAGGGAGAGATTAAACATTACATTGTAGGGCTTCCCTGGTGGCGCAGTGGTTGGGAGTCTGCCTGCCGATGCAGGGGATACGGGTTCGTGCCCCGGTACGGGAGGGTCCCGCGTGCCGCGGAGCGGCTGGGCCCGTAAGCCATGGCCGCTGGGCCTGCGCGTCTGGAGCCTGTGCTCCGCAGCGGGAGGGGCCACAACAATGAGAGGCCCGCATACCGCAAAAAGAAAAACAAACAAACAAAAACCATTACATTGTAAGTGACACACAATTAAAAATGCCTTGTGGGAATCTACACAAACCAATTTTAACCTGTCTTCTCTTGCTTCTGACTTAACATCCCCAAATCAGTCAGAGTCTGTCTCCCTCTGTCGTCTTTCTCTGTACCGGCTTGTCATCGAGGCTCCGAACTTTCAGAACATTCCAGAGGGGCAATAACAATTTTCCATATTTCTTTTAGTTTGATCTTTCTTCCATTGTTCGGCATACTGCCATTTTTAAGTGCATTATAATACCAAAAGAAAAAGGAAACATAAAAGAAGGCCCACAGAGCATTAAAATTCAGGGAAGTGGGATAAGACAGACATGTGAAGGGGCCAGCAAATAGAAAAGGCATCAATGGGACTGTAATGTTAGCACAGCCCTGACAGGGCAGTGGTTGGGAGCATGGACACTGGACCCTGAACCTTCCAGACTGAATCACAGCTCCAACACCTGTTTAACCTCTCTGTGCCTCAGGGTTCTCACCTCTAAAATGGGAATTATAGGGTTGTTCTAGGATTAAACGCATTAACATACTGTCGAATTGCGTTATCTGCAGTTACACGCGGTATTTATGTTCTATAAAGTTGCCAAGAACTTTGAATTAGTGAACACTGAACCCTGGCTCCTAGGAGAAACACGGGCTTAGCTTTCCGTGAGCCTCTGGTCCCAACATTTTGGTCAATGGACCAATACATAACCCTACTTTGTGTATGTTTTTTTTTTTAATAAGACTTTTCTTTTTTATTGAAGTATAGTTGATTTACAATGTTGTGTTAGTCTCAGGTATACAGCAAGGTGATTCAGTTATATATATATATATATATATATATATACACACACACATATATATTCTTTTTCAGAGCTATACAGCAGGTCCTTGTTGTTTATCTATTTTATATATAGTAGTATGTATCTGTTAATCCTAAACTCCTAATTTATCCCACCCCCCCTTCCCTCTGGTAACCGCAAGTTTGTTTTCTATTGTCTGTATAAGTCTAGTTCTGGTTTGTAAATGAGCCCATTTGTATCATTTTTTAAGATTCCACATATGAGTGATGTCATATGATATTTGTCTTTGCCTGACTTACTTCACTTAATATGATAACCTCTATATCCATCCATGTTGCTGCAAATGGCAATATCTCATTCCTTTTTATGGCTGAGCAGTATTCCATTGTATATATACCACATCTCCTTTATCCATTCTGCTGCTGATGGACATTTAGGTTGCTTCCATGTCTTGGCTATTGTAAATAGTGCTGCTATGAACATTGGTGTTGCATGTAACTTTTCAAATTAGCGTTTTCCTCTCTTCTGGATATATGCCCAGGTATGTGTGTTTCTTTACATAAAGACACTTTATTTAATATACATTGCTGACTCATTAACATTGAACTCACATTCACAGCCAACAGCAGTGTATAACTCATGCCTGAATGAAGCTTATCTGACACACGTATTTTCTTCGTAAAACACATCTCAGCCTTCTTGTGCTTAGGACGCTGGACAGCACTTTAGCACTTGCCTGGGGGCCACTTTAAACAGCATAACCACCACCAAAAAGCACAAACATGCAAAACTGTGGCATTAAATAGTCAGCAGGAAGGATGACTGTTTATAGTCAGAGCTGAAACAAGCAGGCAGAACGTTACCCTGCTCGACCTCAGACAGAAACGTGCGTGTGTGGTGACAACGATTTCTCATCCGTGTCCACAAATGACCATGAAGTGACCACATGGATTGATTTGGGGATTACAAATAAATTTTAGTGTGTAGATGGATCTACATATAAGAATCCACAAATGATTAGGATCAACCATTTATTTTAAGATCTAAGGACTGTTTCTGGCACATGGTAAGCCCCATGTATGTGTTTGTTATTATCGTACAAGGTATTATTATACAAGGTAGTATGCATGGGTGATGGCTCACTTCTTTGCTGTGATGGTGAATTTTACGTGTCAACTTGGCTAAATTCTAGTACCAAGGTGTTTAATCAAACAATAGCCTAAACGTTGCTGTGAAGATACTTTGTGGATGTGATTAACATCTACAATTAGTTGAATAAGTGAAGGTGGTTACCCTCAGTGATGTGGGTGGGCCTCATCCAATCAGGTGAAGGCTCTAGGAGCAGATTCTGAGGTTTCCTGGAGAAAAAAATTCTGCCTCAAGCCAGCAGCATCAACTCCTAGCTAGTTTCCAGCCTGTTAGCTTGTCACTCCCCACAGTCACATGAGCAAATTCCTTAAAGTAAAGCTCTCTCTCAGACACACACACACACACACACACACACACACACACACACACACGCATCTTCTATTGCTTTCCTCTGGAGAGACCTAACTGATAAATTCACTTTTGATGATTTTCTCTCCTGTGATGACCAGTCAAGTGGGAGGGGCACTGGACTGGAAATCGGGAGGACCAGTCCTCGTCTCATCTGTGACTCCCCATTCCCGTGGTTGCACTGGCCATTCTCTGTGGGTTTTTCCAGTTCCCTGATTCCCAGGTAGTGGAAATAGCTGAGCAAAGCCTTCCCCTCCCCCATCCTCTCTTCGGATTCTTCCCATGGAGTGTGAGAGTTGGATAGAACCTTCAAGATTATATCATCCGAGCTTTTTGTTTCTCTATTTCTTTAAGTACAAATGGCTCGCATTCCCTTTCTCCCTCCTAACACGGGGCATAAACTCTCATAAGACTTGCTCGGTCTGTTGCCAGATTCTCTGAACCCTTGGGAAGTCCTGCCAAGCGCGGCTCCGACAACAAAAAAATTAGGAGAAATTAATGGTGGGAGTGGGAAGGAGTGGGGGAGATGGGACTCTTTGAAAGCCCTGAAATGCCAGCAGAAAATTGATCAAAGCTGAGATGAATTTCACCCACCTCTTCTAACGAGCTGCTAACATTGGAGTGGCAGCCTTGTCATGATAATTTGTCACACATGTGACCGTGTGGGCTGAAGCCCCTTCAGAGTCATCTTCCCAACCCACTGCCACAGGCAACTTGTCTGAAACAAAGCTCTAAGACATAATGGAAAGGGAAATGCGGGAGGTGAGAGGGCGGGGAATGACCACCCACTCCCCCCAAGTCTCCCCGTCCTCAAGTATCCACCCTCATTAGGCTTGAAGAGCCTGCTGGGACTTCCATTACATTTGTGCTGTTGCCGCGGCTGCAGTGCCCACTGCCACAAAGATGCTGTCCAGGAAAAAACACCACCTCCTGAAAAATAACACGGTGTCAACACTAGTTAGCCTACCAATAAAGCTCTGTGATAAGCGAGACTGCCCCCTGAGGCAGGCTGGCAGAGATCCCTCCACCAGGGCGAAGTTCTCTCGGGCAGAATGACTGCTTGTGACCCCAGAGGGACCTGGATCTGAGCATCAGACGTGGGATGTGTGCTCACACAGCGAGTTCATCCATCAGAGGGGACCCTGGTACTCGCCTAAGTGGCTCTCGGGCAAACCATCAGTTGGCCGACGCTGTTGTCACCACTGAGGCTCACAAAGGTCCCATTCTTTCTACTTTTAACATAAAAACATCAACAGAACATCTATTGTGTGTAGACCAGAAAACAAAGAGATGGAACAGAATCCAAGGTGCAGTGGGTACTGGGGAGAAAAATAATGCCCATGTCAGAGGCCAGGTTATACGAGGTCTCTTCTGGACTGAGCTGTTCAATGTGGAGAAGAGAAGGCATCATTTCCCCTTATTTTTCTGTAGCTTTAACAACATGCCAAATTATAAAAAAGCTGCATTGTGTTTTTTCAAGAAAGACTTCAAATTTACCTATAGGTTGATAGATCTATTTATACACAGCCCGCTCCAACCAAGATAGGTTTGAAGATGCATCATTTCTGTAACAATGTTCATCGCATAACCTTTTTATATGGAAGCTACTTGACTAAGGCAAGTTAAAGGCTAGTCGCGCTTATTCTAGGATGGTATCTTCAATACCATCCAGACGGGCCACATCCATCTTTCAGCAGAAAAGTGATTTGCCCAGATTGGTGAAGTGACTTTTCAAAACTCATACAGCTAGTGCCTGGCAGAGCATGTTTCAAACCTAGATGTCCTCAAAACCCAGTGTTTCTCCTATGACCACCATGTTAATTTTATAGGAGTAAAGAAAGAATGAAAGCCAAGGGGGAGCTCTCTGTGGACAGGGAGGGGCATCTCAAATGCAAATCCTCAATTAGGGCTCAAAAGTCATGCCATCTGGACTGGACAGGCAGCTAGAAAGTCAGGCTTAATGCCAGGAAGGCAAGGAAATAGGATCCTAGCTAGGGAAGGATGTAAAAATGGTGGCAACCAGGAGATAATACCAACTTAAACAGTGGAGCAGAGAAGGAGTTAGGTTAATATGGAGTAGACTTGAAAACCTTAGGAAAAAAATTATTCAGACTATGAAATCACTAAATCCAACTTAAGTTTTACACTAGGAAAAGCAGAGTGTATAACCGTGTTGCCAGCCTCTTCTGAGTAATGTACAGGTTTACTTACCCGTCAGTCAAGGTGTTCCTTAACCTCCAGATGTGAAATTGCAGTGCTGATGACTGGTAACCTAGAAGTCGAGTTAGAGAACATGGCACAGGTACATCCCCACACCCCATCCAAAGGTGGGTGGTGACAACGTAGGGGAAGAAAGGGAAGCAAAACTCTCGTAAAGTTTTAAATAATCTTCCAGGAGGAACAGCAAGGCAGCATCATGCTATAGAAACAGCAAAGGAGAGTGAACAAATGTTTTCTTGCCCCTTTACTCTGCTCTCTGCCTTCCCCTCTGCCATATTTCATGCCTTTTTCCATCTGTGCTCTATATGAGAAGGAAATATACAGCAGGTTAATTCGGCAGATACTTTTTGGGGGAAAAAGTCCAGAGAGAAATATTCCTCTAACCAGATGTTGGTAGTCAATTTTACCCATCTTTCTTCTGTTGTACTTTTTCGTCCTTGTTCTTCTTCCCCAGTCAGCCAAAGTAAACAGAATCTAGATGTTCAAGATCTTCGTGAGGCAGAGTTTTAAAGAGACCCATTTATCATACATCATAAAAGCAACTGGGAAGCAGAGGAGTAAAGGGCTCAAATGCATGACCCCAGCAGCTGGGGGTCTCCATGCCTTTCAACTTTTCCCAACAAAGGAATCGTTGCAGAGTTTCTCACTCCTTCTTAACCCTGTTGCTGAGTTGCTGAATTCCCCTGCCACTTTCATTGATCCACGAATGATCCAAATCCTCAACTGCAGAGCACAGAGAGGCTCCAAACAGGTAATGAAGATAACGCATGTAAAGCGCAGAGCACGGGGCCTGGCGTGTATAAGCATATTGTAGCCACTCTTGTCGTAATTCCTATCCTCTGTCTCCTCTTCCTCTTGTTTCTTCTCCTCATCATCTTTATTATCATCTCCAAGGAATGATCTGGTTGTTAGGTCATATTTTGTGTTCCAAGTTTGCTATCAAGAATGAATGAATGAATGAATGTTAAATTTTCTTAGAGTCTTTCAAATGTCTCTAGGGTCTTTGATGAGTAAGTAGACAGAGTTTGGCGAGTAGCTCAGGGTTTAGCAGATCCAGAGTTTCCTTCTCTCTCTCTCTCTCCCTCTATCTCTATTTCTCTCTCTCTCTATCTCTCCTTAACTTATTTCTTGGGAAGATAGAATGTATCAAATATTTTGAACCACTATATGACTATATGAGATCATGTGATTTTTAGTGATAAAATTTCACTTTCATGGTATATATAATTGAAAAATCATTTAATGGTTTAGTGACCAATTTTGTTAACTAAAACTATGAATTACATTGCACTTAATATCATTTTGTATTATTATCATATTTTTAACATTATGCAAGTAATACAACTGCTTTATCCATTGCTTCTTGCATTTTTTCCCTGAAAATATGTTTATTGTATTCTACCTTTGATAATTTAGCTAGGTATAGAAGACTAGCTTTTATAAGTTAGGAATTGCATCTGGCTGCATGAATAGCAATTTGATCGATGAGGTTGGTTTGGGACACTTGCCAAAACAGAGATTATTTCTTTTTAATGTAGTAAGTAGTTGGAGATTGGAAGTCTTAGGGTGTTGCAGTTGCTCAGAGAAGTCATCAAATCTCCTTCTACTTTACAAGTCTGCATCTCTCACCATGTGGTTTTAGTTCTCAGTGTCACAAATGGTTCACATATCTATATTCATTAAGTCTATGTTCCAGGCAGGAAGAAGGAATAGGATAAGGACAACATGTACAGGCAGCTTTGTCTGTCTTTTTTACTAAGGAAATAACAGATTTCCAGGGACCACAGCCCAAATAACTTTCTGCTTCTATTTCTGTGTCACGTGGCCAATTCTAGTCCCAAGGGAGTTTGGGAAAATGAGTATTTTTAAGCAGGTACATTGCTGTTCTAAGTAATAGTAGACTTATGTTAGTTAGCAAGAGGTGAAAATAAAATAAATACTATGTAGAAAACTAGCAGTGTTTGCCACACAGATTCATAATTATTTCTTTTCTGTACAGGAAATTGCTCCTTTTTTTTTTTTTTTTTTTTTCGGTACACGGGCCTCTCACTGTTGTGGCCTCTCCTGTTATGCACAGGCTCAGTGGCCATGGCTCACAGGCCCGGACCGGGGCACGAACCCCTGTCCCCTGCATCGGCAGGTGGACTCTCAACCACTGCGCCACCAGGGAAGCCCTCCATATTTGTTTTAATCTAGTTGATGGGAAATCTGATACTAGTCTTTTTTTTTCAAGTCCCCTTCTAATTATTCCATTGATTCTATAGTCTTTGTGTAAATTCTTCCATTTTTTGATGGTATTGCTTCTCTTTCATCATGTTGGCTTTCATCAAATGTTGGAGGATTCTCACTTGAGCACCTGTTTCTGTAACTGAGTTTCTAGACTAGTTTGCTGGCTGGCTCTATTGTACTGCTGCTTGACTTGACCTTCCAGGGTAATCTGGGGAGTGGGGGGGGGGGGCGCTGCTGTAGCACAGGGCATCTCAGCATTTAATCCTCCATATGGGGCAACCCTGTACTTTCTGGGAGTTGCAAGCCAGCTCAGGCTCTGCCAGTTCTCTCTTTCTTAAGATCTGAGAGTCACTCCTCTTTTATGAGTCAGATGCATCTACTACTGCTGCTTGTAGAGTAGGGAGAGCAAAGTACAGGGATAAACCCACCTGGCCCCTCCCTCTGAGGTATCACAGTGAATCACCCTCCTGGCTGTTCTTGGTCTCATTAGCCTGTAGTTCCCTCCACCTCCAGGCAGAAAGATTGTTCAGTGCTTCTTCCATCTGTGTCTTGCAGCTTCCTCCTAGGCTTGTCCTGGCCTCCAGCCTCACTCCCTGGCTGCTGTTGCCTCTGCAGTTTTCCATTTGCATTCTTTTAAGATTTCTCATAGTTCCTGTCCTCTCTTCTTTCCAAGTAAGACAATACATATGCATTCATTTCCATGGATATGATGGATTTGATGTGAGAAGAGGAAGTCTGCAGTCTATGCTTTTTTCCAACTTGAAAATTAAAGCCTTTTTCAAATATGTTATGAAACACATCTATATGTTTTCTCTCATGAGATTATCTCTGTTGCCCCATAAAGGAGCTTGTGTAGTTATTATGACATGCAATTCACAGATGAGGAAACAGAGAGTAGGGTTAATTATGCTGATCTCCTACATCTAAGAAATACCTTTCTCTTTGCATAGCATTTGCGTTTTTATAGTTGCATTTGCTGTATGTCCTTCTGCTTATATTTTCACTCCTGAAGGCCACTTGTGGCACCATTAGGGAAATTTGAAAGGCAAAGCACCAGCTCTTTCTTTCCTGAGTGACAAAGCCCTAATGAGCACGCTAATCCACATGGCATCCCAGACTGAGTCTGTCTCCCACCTTCTCTTGTGCCTGGCGTTCTTGCTTCCACATGGATATTTCCGCCTTGGTCTCTCCGGTGCCTTCTAAAACTTCTAAATTTATCTCTCTTGTGTTCTCAGCTCCTTACCCTCCAACCGAGAAAGAGGTCAGAAAAGTAACTGACCCTAAGCTTTGGTGCTTGAAACCAGAACTATAATAGCATAACATTCATGTCCCAAATGTTCAAGGTAGGGAGAGTCCAAAGGGAATCGAATCCTGTCCTTTACAAAGTTAAAAGGAAGAAACCCAGGGAAATGAATAATCTCAAGGGATAAAAGTGGTGCTAGACAGAATCAGAGCCAAAGAGTAAAAATATAGAAGAATAAGAAATAACAAAGAGAAACAAAAAGAAGAAGAAGGGGGCTTCCCTGGTGGCGCAGTTGTTGAGAGTCCACCTGCCGATGCAGGGGACGTGGGTTCGTGCCCCGGTCCGGGAGGATCCCACATGCTGCAGAGCGGCTGAGCCCCTGAGCCATGGCCACTGGGCCTGCGCGTCCGGAGCCTGTGCTCCACAATGCGAGAGGCCGCAACAGTGAGAGGCCCACGTACCGCACAAAAAAAAAAAAAAAAAAAGAAGAAGAAGAAGAAGAGGAAAAAGAGCAGGAGAAGGAGGAGTAGGAGAAGCAGAAGAACAACGATTACCGCCACTATCACCATCACCACGGATTAAGGGCCTTAGATAGTTTTCTCAAACTGAATTATGGTACATGAGGCTCAAATGTTCTGACTCCTGGTAATCTGAACTGTGGGTGGGTAATGTTGATGTAAAGACACAGGTTTGGAGTTAGCACCCCTCACCTTTTCTCTCAGGCCCTTTCTCACCATCAAAGCTAGATGTTCTGATGAATTTAGGAGAAGACTAACATGTTATTCTCTTCTATGCAGTATATTTAGAATTAATTTCAGGTCCTATATACATCTCTTTAATTTACTAATGAGAATTTGGGGCTTCATAAGAATGCTAGAGTAGGTCATTTGGAATATGTAATAGAGAGTCTATATTCTATGAAAATTTGGAATTATCTTATTGTCCAAGGGGAACCTTGCCAAGAACAACAGTAATTATTTTCAATTACTCTAGACATTCCACAACTGAGTGAAAATGAGGTGTGTTTATGCCCATAATAAATTAACGGACGATATACCATCTTAGCTATAAATACCTCTTTCAAGATCGTGCAACCAATATCAGATGTAATAATAATTAGTGGGAAGAGAAATAATAGCTTTTGGGAGCTTTGATAGTCCTATGAAGTAGATATTGATAGGCAGAGTATGTTTGCCCAGTTTCACTTTTAGAGCTTTTTCACCTTAACTGTTACAGAAAAAAGCCTAATGAAACTGAAGGGTAGAAGATGACAGAGCTCTCTGTATTTCTAGCATATTCTTTACAAATGATGCCTACTTATAGATCTTGGCATCTTTCCTGGTATACATGACTCCTTTTCTTTCTACCAGATCAGCTTGCCTCCTGAGAGCTTGCTTTTGTAACTCCCAGGACCTTGATATTCCCGTGGCATACTGAGCTGCAGAGCAAGCAAGAGGAAAGCAAGATGACAAAAACAAACTCCAAAGGAGAAAGTTCAGTTCTGTGGATCCCTGCAAAATCTCGCAGCTGTGATACAGAGAGATGCCCACTTTGCATATTTCTTCACTAAACTCTCTCAGGTGTACCCTCACACCACCAGCTTTGTTATGAAATGACCCCATTCTTCCTGTGGGTTCTGGAGGAAAGAGCCTGAAATGACCCGTGGGATAGACTAATGGTCCTAGGAAAAAGGTTTAACGGGATGGAGGTTGCCCCGAGTTTACTTAAATTTCATCTCCTTCATAAAAATTTACCTGGCTACCCAACTGAGGATGCTTTTCCAGTTCTCTGAATTCCTAAAACCCTCAGAATATATTGCATATTCTGATGTTTAGCTTATATTCCTAAGTACATTTTTCTGATTGCTGTTGGTTTAGAACTGGGTCTTCCCCACGGAGGATCATCTCCATATGTTCAGGGATGATGGTTCCGAGCTCTCAGGGCTACAGAGAACCCAGACACTGGACACAGGGACTTAGTAAATACTGGTTCACTTGACCTTAGAGAAATTGACCTCAGGCCAATAAGCTTTTATTTAAAGAAAAGGAAGCCATTTTTAATGTCCACAGAGTCCTAAACAGAAGGAGTCTGACATGAATCCAAGAAGGAGAGATTCCTTCAGTCAGGCCCAGAATATATGCACAAAACCTCTGCAGCTGTGGCTGGTGCATATAGGAATGCTTTGTTCCATGAATGCTGGCGACTAATGAGATATTAACTGAAAGTTGCTCGGGTAGGTAGGAGGCTGCTCCCTGACTCTTTGCTATAAACCTACCTAAATCACAGGGTAATAGTATGAAGTGAAAAATAAAATGCTTGTAAGATAAATCCAGCAGAGGGATTTTTTTAAAAAATAAAGCAACATTATTGAGGTTGCTTTACAATAAAATGGGCATATAATAAAACGTACCCATTTAAAGTGGGTTTGATAAGTTTGGACAAATGTACACATTCACGTACCCAACACCCCAGTTAAGATAGAGAATATTTCCAAATCTCCAAAAGGTCCTTGCTGTTCTTTTGCTGTCAATTCCAACTTGCCCCCCTACTCACAGCTGCAGGCAACAACTAATATGCATTCTGTGGCTGTAGGTTACTTGCATCAAAAACAATAAAATACTTAGGAATAAATTTAACCGAGAAGGTGAAAGACCTGTATATCGAAAACAACAAAACACTGATGAAAGTAATTGAGGAAGACACAAATAAATGGAAAAGTATTCCATGTTCATGGATTGGTAGAATTTATATTGCTAAAATGTCTATATTACCCAAAATGATCTATAAAGTCAATACAATCTCTATCAAAATCCCACTGGCGTTTTTCACAGAAATAGAAAAAAATCCTAAAAGTCTTATGGTATCACTAAAGACCCTGAATAGCCAAAACAATTTTAAGAAAGGAAAACAAAGTTGGAGGCATCATACTTTCTGATTTCAAACTATATTAGAAAGCTATAATAATCAAAATAGTATGGTATTGGCATAAAAAGAGACTCACAGACCAGTGGAAAAGAATAGAGACCAGGCATAAACCCAGGCATATACAGTCAACTGATATTTGACAAGGGTGCCAAGAACATACATTGGGAAAGGATAGTCTCTTCAATACATGCTTCTTAGAAAACTGGATAGTTACATGCAAAAGAACGAAACTGAACCCCTATTTTATACCACTGCATTGGGGAGCTTGTAGTTGATGTATTAAATTAAGAATATGCAGATCATGACCTGCTGAATGAGGAGGCACAAACTACCCACACGCATTGGCAGGTAACTCACTTAGCATCCGAATTCTTACTCTGGGGAAGTGAAAACCTCGGGGTTGTTTTCATTTAAGGCACAGATTCAACGCACTCCCACAAAGGAAGCAGAGGGAGAAGGACACAATGAGCTGGGGAAATGCAGTCTTCCATCTAGGTCACAGGTGAACAGGAAATAGAGAGCAGGGTAGCAAGTGCCTATTATTTATAAGGTGGCTGGGGAGGAGGTCACTGACTTTTTGCAGGCTCAACTCTAAGTGTTTATTTTAAAAGGTGCCCCAGGAAAAGCAAAGCAGGAGCTTGAGGCAGGAATTCTAAGCTTGGGTCCTTATCTAAATGACCAGACTCTGGTGTGAGCAAGGTCGTCATACTGTAAATGCCAAGGCAGCAACTCAAAGTAGTTTTTTTTCTCATCTCAACCATTCACAAACATCAAGTCAAAATGGATTACAGACTTAAATGCACGACCTAGAACCACAAACCTGCTAGAAGAAAACATTGGAACAAAACTTCCTTGACATTGGTCTTGGCAATGATTTTTTGGATATTACATCAAAAGTACAAGAAACAAAGCAAAAATAAACAAGAGGAACTATATTAACTAAAAATCTGCACAGCAAAGAAAACAATCAACAAAACGAGAAGGCAACCTACAGAATGAGAGAAAATATTTGCAAATCACATATCTGATAAAGGGTTAATATCCAAAATATGTAAAGAACTCATACAATGCAATATCAAAAAAACAAATAAACTGATTTTAAAAAATGGGTAAAGGTCCTGAATAGAATTTTTTCAAAGAAGGCGTACAAATATCCAGGTATGTGAAAAGCTACTCAGCATCAATAACCATCATGCAAATGCAAATCAAAACCATAATGAGATACGACCTCATACCTATTAGGATGGCTTTTATCAAAAAGACAAGAGATAACAAGTGTTTGTGAGGATATGGAGAAAAGGAAACCATTGTACGTGTTGGTAGAAAGTAAATTGGTATAGCCGTGATGAAAAACAGCATGGAGCTTCCTCAAAAGGTTAAAAATAGAAATACCATATGATCCAGCAATCTCACTTCTGGGTATATATCTGAAGGAAACAAAATCAGTATCTCAAAGAGATAGTGGACCCACATATTTATTGTGGCATTGTTTACAAAGCCAAGATGTGGGAACAGCCTAAGTTTCACAATGGATAAATGGATAGAGAAGATAAGGTATCAATTATGATTCAGCCATGAGAAAGCAGGAAATCCTCTCATTTGCAACAACATAGATGAATCTAGAGGACATTATGCTAAGTGAAGTTAGCCAGACAAAGACATATTCTGTATGGTGTCACTTATATATGGAATCTACAAAGAAAAGGTCAAACTCGTAGAAATAGAGTGGAATGGTGGTTACCGGGAGCTGGGAGGGTAGGGGAGATGGGGAGGTGACCGTCAAAGGGTACAAGCCTTCAGTTATAAGGTGAATAAGCTCTGAAGATCGAATCTATAGCATGGTGATTATAGTTAGTAATACTGTAGTGTGTAGTTGAAATTTGTTAAGTGAGTAAACCTTAATTATTCTCATCACACAAATAGTAACAAAGCGAGGTGATAGGTGCATTCATTAACTTGATTGTGGCAATCATTTCACAAAGTATACTATGTCAAATCATCACGTTGTACACTTTAAATATACACAACTGTATTTGTGAATATTACTTCAGTAAAGCTGGTAAATAAATACACACACACTTACATAAATGCACAAATACATACATACATGAATTTTTAAAACAGACTCCTTTCCACATTAAATTACCTTGGCACCTCTTTCAAAATCAGTTAACCGTATAAGAGTAGGAGTATTTCTGGACTCTCTATTTTTTTCCATTGATATGCATGTTTATTTTTCTGCCAGCACCCCACTGTCCTGATTACTGTAGCTTTACAGTAATGTTTGAAATCTGGTAGTGTATGTTTTTCAGCTTTATTCCAGTTCTTCTCTTTTTTTTTTTCAAAACTGCTTTGGTTTTTTTTTGTTTGTTTGTTTTTGTTTTTGTTTTTGTTTTGCTTTGGTTTTTATAAGTACTTTGTTCTTATAATATAAATATTAGAACCAGCTTGTTCACTGGGATTTGTATTGTGATAGCATTGATTCTATTGATCGGTACAGGGAGAACTGTCATTTTTTGGCAATATTAAATCTTCCAATTCACAAACATTTATATCTCTCCATTTGTTTACATTTTGTTTATTTTTTTCTCAGGTGTGTCATATACTATTTCCACAGGTATTAAGCATATTTTGTTAAATTTGTCTCTAAAGTATTTCATATTTTGGATACTAATAACAGTATTCTTTCATTTCGATTTTCAGTTTTTCAGTCTTTCTTCCTATTGGCGGCTGGCCTGGGCGTGATGAAGTTAGGGTCCCACTCCTGCTTCTTGTGTCAGTTCTCACACTTCTTAGCATGAGGTCTGGGTATCTTATAATTTGGCCGTGAGGACAAGATGCTGAATACAGATGTGCCTTCAGAAACCCAGCTGCCTGACCATCCCCTCCCCCTTGAACACTGGTCCACAGGCTTCTTCCTCTGCCTAAGGTTTTCAATTGCTCAGACAATTAAGAAGATATTTATTAAAGAGGTCTGCAGTGCCTAGATTTCAGTTGTTGTTTTCTAAACAGTGGCTACTAAACGAGCAGCTGTGCTTGTTCAGATCTGATTGCCATACACATTTCCTATTCTATTCATTAAGGGGTGAATCATGTGTTTATTAGTTGAAGCACACCCCTGGAAGTGTGCTTGTATTATTAGTCCCATCTGAGAGCAAAGGAAAGAGTTTCAGTGAAAGAACATCATAAAAATGCCTCTTCTTTGCATACTACCCTACACCTTCGCTTGCATGATCTCATCTGGTTTTCAGAGACTCTCCTGGCTGGGTGAGTTCCTTGCTACGACCTCTGTTGCAGCAGATGAAGAGACAAGGATGGTTTGACATCCACGGTCCTGTAGAAGGTCAGTGGTGGAGCATAAGACAGAATGCTGGCCTCCTGCTTCCTGGCTCAACCCTCTCTCCACCCCTACATGCTCTTAAATTATAGTGACTCAGTGGGATGGGAGGACAGGAACAGAGCCTGGACAGAAGACAAGGCAGCGCTGACATCAGGGGACTGAAAGGAAGCCAAATCGAGGACACGTCCTAATTGCCCAGAAACGGATGAGGACTCTGTTGAAGGTCCTTCCTGACTGAAGGCGCATGTCCCACTGCTTGGGCACATCTCCCAGCCCCAGTGGTCCCCCAGCCCAGAGAGATCAATGTCTAGAGTCTTGGGCTCAAGATCTCCATTCACTGCTAGCCTAGAAGCTTCTGCAGAAAGCTGCTCCTCTGTGATTTAACATCCTCTCTTCTGCTTCTCCCCTCCCTCCAGCCTATCGGGTACACCTACTGGAGCTCATCAGAAGCTCTCACCTGAATGCAAAACGGTTTCAGAGGGGATGTTCCCTAGGGGAATGGGATGCTCTCCTGTTGCTTTTGTACTGACCTGGGTTTTCATCGGGGCTGGCGCCCTTTGCTCAAGAGAAGAGAGCTGGATTTTTTTTTTTTCTAATGCATTTTCAAGCACTTAGAGAGAACTATTTCTCTAGAGGGGAAAAGGGTGATTATTAGTAGGAAGAAAGAGGTGATAGAGGAGCAAGTCCAAACACGTCCTGCAGGAAAGGGGCTCAGTATTTCCCTTTATTTGCTCCAGCGAAAAGAAAATGCCAAAGGTGACTCCAAGGTCAGCGACTGACAGCCCCCTTCTCCTCTACTTGGAATGAGATCTTTGCATCAATTCTACTTGTTTTTAGATGGTAGGCGAAAAAGGAAATTGACATTTCAAACTGATGTGGGAAGAAAAATATTTGGGGAGAAGCCCAATGAATATTATAGTTTCGGGATTAAGATACAAACAGTGAGGGAATCCCAATGGTAACAATATCTCTAAGGATAATTATTATTGAAGCAGCCACTATGTACTACATACTCTGCAATATCAATATATATTCATATCTATATATATCAATGTGTGTGTGTGTGTGTATATATATATATATATATATATACACACACACACACACACACACAACTCATTAAGTAGGCATGACTGTTCCTCTTTTACAAATTAAAACAGAAAAACAGAAACAATTGCTCAAGTTTGGTAAGGCAAAATAACTTGCCCAAGCCCTAAAGTTTGTAAATAGTGTAAATAGAGTTTGGAATTAATTCTATTTGGTTCCCCAGACCATAATCCTTGGTAAATGTTTATATGTTTAGCACTGTGATCAAAATGCTTATTTCTCTAAAATGACAATATTAGGGACTGGTGTCCCAGACTGAGGCTCCAATGAGTATTGCATCTCAGTGGGGTCACCACATATGTCAAACATTGAAGGTTTGGAGACTCAGCTACATGCATTCATCCGAGGATGACAAAGCCTTGATGAGTTGATCTGTAATAGCCAAATTTATAAGAGCATGATTTTTATACCAGTAGACTGTCCACTCATAGCAGGGTGATTTCTCCTTTCTGAGCATATTTAGATCAATTCCTTAGAAAGATTAATCTAGCACTTGGAGGTAGGTAGGATTGGATCACATCAAAGAGGAAGATGGGGAGAACAGTTTGGAATAAAAGTAATAAGTACAAGCACTAGGATAATGGAACTGGAAATAGACAAGAGCTACTGAAACTAAACTCTGCCTGACTCGGCAGCTGTCTGACCTTAGTGCAGGGGGAGAGGAAGAGGAATTAAAGATTTTTCAGTTTTTTAGCTTCATGCGGAAAAACAGGTGATCTCTTTTTAGGGAAGTAAATAATTATAGCATGAGGTGTATATAGATTTGAACATGGGGACTTTAAATTTCAAGTAAGTTCAAAAGAAGATGCCGATTTAGCACCTAACATTGCAGGATTAATTAGGATAAAACAATGGTTTAGGGTTTTCAGGGAGCACTGAAGATACAGAGGACACCTAGATTGAAATTTTATTGGGGGCAGGAATTATGACTATTAGTTATTTGTATCCCCCTATAACACATCCCCCTCCTACTATCCAGCTCCAATGCCACCTCCATTCTCAGCACCCTAGATTCTTCTGTAACTTCATGTCATGGACTTTGAACAAGCTTTGGTTGAATGATACAGTAAAGCATATTCACTGGGGTCCCTTTGTTCTCAGCACTAGAGAAGCATTACCTGCCATTCAGGAATGTTGCCTTTAGTTGGGGGAGGATGTTTCCCTACTTAGTTTAGATACTGAGTGTTGCTATAGGGCCCACATATAGGCTTTTATTTATTTATTTATTTATGGTTGCATTGGGTCTTCGTTGCTGCGCGTGGGCTTTCTCTAGGTGCAGCGAGCGGGAGCTACCCTTCGTCGTGGTGTGCAGGCTTCTCATTGCGGTGGGTTCTCTTGTTGTGGAGCCCAGGCTCCAGGTGCGTGGGCTCAGCAGATGTGGCCTGTGGGGTCTAGAGCTCAGGCTCAGTAGTTGTGGTGCATGGGCTTAGCTGCTCCGCGGCATGTGGGATCTTCCCGGGCCAGGGCTCGAACCTGTGTCCCCTGCATTGGCAGGCGGATTCTTAACCACTGCGCCACCAGGGAAGTCCCTATAGGCTTTTCTCTACTCCTTGTGGTGGAGGAAAGAAACCCTAGGAGAGGCGGATGCAGTCAGCTGATGTCTTCGGTTGGTATCCCAGGGGCAATCACTTTAGGCACAGCTGGGTGAAGGAAAGAGTTTTAAATATGGTAGGAAGAAGAGCTGACTCCTTTCCCACACCAGAGCCTCCGAACAACATGGAAATGTCCGCGGACCAGGCATCTTGCCGAAGACCGTATGAGTCAGGTTCCCTGAGGCTCTCAGACGATGTGTCCAAAAGCCTTGTTTGGCCCGTTCTCCTCTCTAAGGCACTCGAGAGTCCTAAGAGCTAAATCTCACCATGGTGGAAAGCAGCAGGGCTGAGCAGATGCCTCTGGCTAGAGGGGAATGAGGAAGTCATTCTTGTGACAATTTTTAAAGAGCATCACTTAGTCCAAAATGCTCCCAGGACCCCCAAACCTATTATTCTTTCTCCTTGTAAAACACTATTGTAATAATAATATAATTATATTTATATATTATATTATGTACTATATATTAAATAATATATAACATATATCAAATAAATTAATGATATATCATTAACAATGATATTTATATTATATGTATTATATATGACATAACAAACATAATACATATTTATAACATATATAATATATACACTACATTAATGGATGGCTATCTTATTAATAATAATCCAATAATAGCAACAGTTCACACTTGCTATGTGCCAGACACTGTGCCACACTTTACACTCTTCAAATTTAATCCTCACAGAGCTTTTGTATAATATTTTTATTAGGTATTTTTTTAATCCCCATTTTGTTTACCATTTTGTAATCCTAGACTCTCAGAAGGGAGAGCTATTTCGAGACCACCCAGGCTAGACCCAGTCATGAACCTGGCAGTCCATGTTATCTAAGAGTAGGCCTGTCTGATTCCTACTTTTTCTAGCCTTCTTAAACCTACCTATCGGTTGTATCTTGGATTCTTTATCTCTCAGAGTGTCTGTCGCAGTCTTCATCTTCTCAACTGCCAAAGAACACCTAATCCTGCATCCTGAGGCCCACAAGATTCTGAGAGTCCTTTTTGTCCATATGCAAAAATACCAAACTCATTTATTCGCATTAATCTCACCCGGTATGTACCAGAAATCCGTTTTTTACTCTAAAGTTACCCAAAGAGCCAATTATTCCCCTAGATTGTTTTGAATTAAAAATAACCTTGCGAGGACTTCCCTGGCGGTGCAGTGGTTAAGACTTCGCCTCCCAAGTCAGGGGGTGTTGGTTCGATCCCTGGTTGCGGAACTAAGATCCCACAGGCTTCATGGTCAAAAACCAAAACATTAATCAGAAGCAATATTGTAACAAATTCAATAAAGACTTTAAAAAAAGTAACCTTGAGTACTCATATGTGCACCCTCTTCTGCCCTACCTGGACATCACTACTGAGTTCTTGGGAAGTGCTTACCCCCCTTAACAGGTTCAGTAATGATCTAGCCACTCACCAAATAGCAGATGATGGCACTGAAAAGTATACCACAGGAAACTACTCGAAATCTTGACTCAGAATATCCTCTACACGGTTGTCGTTTATTAAATAACATGACAAAAGAATTTGAAATTTCACATCACAAATATTTGCTTAGAACAGGTCTGTGAATCTCTTAACACACAGAGTTGGCAATTCTGGAGTGTGAATAATGTCATCCAGGTGGACGTTGAACCGCCGACACTTTGCCCATAGGCAGCTGGGTCTTGGCTTATGGAACACGAGCAGGTAACCTGTGTAGAAGGACTAATTGGCAGGTGACATAATCAGCCCCCACTTCCACAGTGGACACTGTTGTAGGGATTCTCAAGACGGGACGCACAGAGCAAATCGACGTGAGCGTGAGCTAAGTGCCTTCCCTCGCAGGTCAACAACAAAGAGTCTGTTGTGTCACGATTCACGTGTCAGCAATTCACCTGTGTGTGAATTCCCATTTCTTGAGCGCTAAATTCAAAGACTCCGAAAGGCATTCCTTTTAACTTCCAAATTCCTTGCCAGTATTGGTCTATTGGATCAAATTGTTCTATTCAGTCTTTTTTCTACCAGACAGCTGGAACTTGGGGTAGAAGTAACTAAAGAGTGCTGTGACTGGTTTCACGTTGATTCTGGTGTATTTTAATTGAAGAAATATGACGTCCTAGTGCAGATTATACAACCTCTGCTCAGGAATCAGAATGGTGTGCCCTAATATCCAAACCATGCTGGCTAACTTAGTGTCCTGGAGCCCTGTGACCTGCAGTAAGAAGAATGACCGACTCCCCAGGCCTCATTTTCTCAGAGGCATTAACTCTACTGCGTCATGGACCCGAGGGTTGGGAGCAGCATGGAGAGTGTCCAGCTTTTTGGAAAAACTAGTCCCTGTCTTGAAACAAGATCCACTTGTGCTTAGCTTATTTACATCTGAATTTTATTTTTCCAAGAATCCCAAATTAAACCACTTTTAAGGGCATGATTCAAATATTTTTCAATCTATGGTGGTTTCTGTGTTTTTCATCTCCATTTTGCCGACTTTTTTTCCTGCTGCAGAACAAAGGCAGACTTGAAGGGAGACAGATGGGGTAAACATGTGTAAGGTGAGGGCTGCTTTAAATGACAGCTCTGGGGAAGGACAAAAATGGGCTCTCGTCCTCATGTTCATGGGACACTAAATATGAAGGAATCAAGCTGCGTTAGGACTCAAACGCTCATGGTAGCTCATATTGCATTGGGAGAAAATGGTAACATTAATAAGTTACATAAGAAAAGTTTCCAAGATCAACACGTTCAAGGCCAGCATATACATTCAGACATGCAATTACACCAGCCACATGAACTCACAGGAAAAGAAAATTCCAGTTTGCATGGCTGTGAGGTTTCTTTCGGTTGCCAGCAGTTTCGAGAGTGTATTGAAATTTTCAAATTAGCTGGGGATGTTTTACTCAATTGTATCTCTCAACGATCTTGTGTCAGTTTTTCTTCAAGGTCTGTGCATTTTACTGATTGAAATGCTCACACGCTGATTCATTGCAAAGGAACAGATCATCGTTATGAGTTTTTGTGTTTTTTTTGAAAGAAGAGTGTCAGAACTTTCTAAAATTCCTTTCTGTGTCTTCTCTCCATTTGCTTTCCCTCTTCATAACCCTTCCCTCTCTTTATCTGCATCACCTCCTCCTAAGTCATTTCCTATTACTTCTCTGAGAAACTTTTTCATCTGGTCTTTAAAAAGGATCCCTCCTTAATCCTAATGCATTCTATGGAGAACCAGCTTCCTAAAGTCAGAGTAAGATTCCCTGAGAATACCTGGCTATGGAACAGGGTACAGGAGACCTGGAAATGCTGGTGTATAATCTTAAAATTCAAATCCTGTTCAGCAGAGCAATACCATCTGAGCTAGCTGCAAATGGTAAATAAATCCAGCTTATAACTTAATGATCCTTGTGTTTGTGTGTCTGTGAATACATTAAGAGCTCTCAAAGAAAATAATTGTGTAATCGTAAGTAAAAGACAGCAGTGAATCACAGGCAGTCACATAGAAACAGGTGTCAGTCCTCTGGCTCTATCAGTGGGGTTATGAGCACAGGGTTCTTCCCCCTTTCAGCTCACGGTGGCAGCGTGAATCCCACTCTAGAGGCAGTGGCTCAGGGTGTGAGGTTTGAGGGTCTTCATTACATATTGTCTGCCCTGCAAAAATCATCTGCTTTACTTGGTATTGATTTCAAAGCCAGTTTCATGTGGTGTCTGCTATACCAAAATAAACAAACAAATTAGCCTCTGAGATACAAAAATTTACATGATTCGGTGAACTTAAAAGCTGTTAACTGTGAACTTATTAATTGAAAACCGCAGGACAATAATCAGCATGTCCTTCAGTGGAAAAAAAAACAAATCGCTTGTTTAAAGTGAATTTGTAAGGCAATAAAGATGTGAATTTCAAATAAACCTATGCCTCCAGCCTCTTGATATGATATTTTTAACTTTATCTTTGCTTTGTTTGTGGACTATATATTGATTGCTCTCCGAAAAAGTGCGCTAGAACTCTATTTCTCCACACGGGCTTTTTTTTTTTTCACTGCTCCTTGCAGGTTATCTTCATTCCAGTCATTCTTGTTTCTCTGCCTCCTGTCTAGAGAACTTTAATTAAAATGGTCTGCTAAAGCTTGAATCTCTTAAAGGGAGCGCTTGGAATCTTAAATGACGTTGTCATCACAAAACTCCCGAGGAACGTACGCCTTCCCCCTCCAACGTGTGCTCCAAGGGGAATGTTTGTCTAGAAGTTACTAGGGAGCACTGAGGACTGAAACATAACAAACTCTGGGAGGAAAATGACAATGATTTTTACATCCAGGAATTTAATCAGGCGCATTTCTGAGGTTTGGCCAGTCGAGCTGGCCAACCCACAATCCACCATGATCCTCATTTGATCTCAAAAAGAGGTCAGTAGAAGATGATGCTGTCTGTTCGCTGCCCCAACAGGCAGAGCCCATGGCATCTCAGAGCTTGTCTTCCAAACTGTCCCACTGTGGCCGATGTTCAGACTCCCCTGAGAACAAGGTTTCTGAACAGTAGTTTCATGTGATGATAAAAAACATGAAATCTGGCTTAGACTATTAGGTAAAAATTTAGTTTAAAAAATTTTTCAATGTCTATCATGTCACTTTACCAATGCTACTGGTTTCCTGTAAGAATCATATGACACCTTCCCCTTCATTCTTCATCTTTCTCCCCTGTATTTTCCTTTCCTGGTTGACTTATCCTGAGCTACCTGTGAAGTGGAAAAAGCCACCCGTTGCTCTTGATGGTTTCCTTCCCACGGAATTTAATCCTGAAGGTTGTGAGAGTTTCAGAGAAGGCCGAGTGCCATGAGCCCTCAGCTCTCCTGGGTCAGAGCAAGACACCCCCTCCTGCAGTGCTCCATGAGCTGGAGCCCTGGCTTCAACAGCAACTCGGCACCAGCGGCCACGTTCAGAGTCAACAATCAGACTATTTTGAAGAAGACATTGATGGAGTGCAGAAATTATATGCATGGTTCATTAGGGCCTTGACTACCATGTGCCGTTATAATATACTCAACCCACCACATACAACGCTTTCAAGTGTTCCACTGATCTTTAGACATGCCACCAAAGCTGACCTGCTAAAGCAAACAGGAGGTCCATATGGGTCGAGCATTACAAGTGCATAGCCCATTCCTACGCTCATCCCTGCTTTCCCTCTCTGAAGAAAGCCTTAACAAAGATGTGTTCTCATTTTATAAGACTTGATAGATTTGGAAAGTGGTCAATCAGATGCCAGTCAGGTATGTTTTTAAAAGGATGACCTCAACTTCTTTGACATTATTCCACTGACAGGCGGTGGTGGTGGTGGTGGTGGTGGGGGTGCTCTTCCCTTGAATCTGGGCAACCGGTAGAGTAAAAGATGCTTAGTGACTTGTGAGGCTGGGTCAGAGGAGACTCAGCAGCTCCCCCTCTGGTTCTCTAGGAACATTCTCTCTCCGGATGCTTCTTCTTGGACCCAGCCCCATGCTGTGAGAAGCCTGAGCCACGTGGAGATGCCACATGTCAGTGTTCAGGGGACAGCCACAGCTGAGCCCATGTGCCTGGCGTGTGAGTGAGGAAGCTTCCAGATGATTTCGGCTCCCAGCTTTTTGAGTCACTGGCAGCCATTCACATCTTCCCAGCTGAGACCCCAAACATCGCAGAGCGGAGACAAGCCACCCTGCTGTGCCCTGTCCAAATTCCTGAGCCACCATCAGCCAGCATCAATAAAATGCCGGTTGTTTCATGTCACTACATCTACAGATAACTGGGACATAGGAAATAACAGCAGGCAAGGAAGGTGAGTACAGGATAAAAATAAAGATGGTCTCATATATTCCAGCCAAATGATTTGAAAGGGGAAAGAGACTCAAAAGCCATTGTCATGTCCTGGAAGGTAGACTTAGATGAAGACATAGAAGGTGGCTTTATTTGCTCCGCAGCTCACACAAAGTTTAGAAGGATAGAAAAAGGTGGGATTATGGAAACAGCTCAATAAGTTCTTGTCAGAATGATACGATAAACCAAATCTCACAAGATGAAATAAAGTAGAGATAAATGTAAAATATTCCATCTGTGTTCAAAAATAAGTAACCTGAACAATATGGTATGAAGGAGTCGTGACTTAATTAACCAGCAACACGATAAAAGGTTTCAACGTTGAGAGTAAGCTTCACATAAACCGAGAACCCAAAGAGGTTGCCTTGAGCAAGAAAGTGGTCTGAGGCCACACTGAAAGGAAGAAAGCCGCCGGAATAAGGAATTAGAAGGCATATTGGAAGGTCTTCCTCTGCTCTCTGGAATCTGGGAGCTCATTCTGGCCATTTCTCTTCAAGACCAACTGAAGCAGGCAACGTGGTCTAGAGGGTACTTGTGAAAGATCTGTCATGGATGGAGAACCTGGATTATTTACTTGGAAAACGATAGTATATGGGTTTCATAATAACAGTCTTCGATTTTATGGAGGCAAGTAAAGTTGCAGAGGTTGAGAATCCTTGTGTACAGCCCCAAGGATGGGGCCATGAACACTCTGAGTGGAAACTCCAGGGAGCCACACTGAATCAATATAAAGAAGAATTTTACACAAAGTCATCCAAAGTCGTTCATTCTGTCCAAAGCTGGAGCTAAGTGCTGAGAGTGGCAGTGAGTATCTCAAAATAAAAGGTGCTTGGTAGAGATGGTGTAGAGGAGATTAAAGAACCAAAAATCTTTACTAGTCATTTAACCACTGAGTTTCTCTGATTCTTTTGGAGATCATTTATAGTTCAACTTGTTTGAATAAAATGTCATTTATTCACTCATTTGTCCATTTATTCAGCAAATAATTATTAAGTGCCTATGAGCTAGGTACTGCACCAGGCCACGTAGGGGACAGAAGAATGACTAAAAATTTATCCCTACCCTCTAGGATCTCATGTTATGGTCAATGGCTTGAGGTAAATATTGGAGTTAAAAGTATAAAAGAAACACCTGCAAAGAAGTAGAGTCAAAATGCTTTTAATTACATGTAGAGTGCAGTGCAGTGATCCTGAGATTTTTCACTGCTGCCTTTTAATGGTATGCTGAGAGAGACCCTGATACACGGTACAAGTAAGAATCTCACATCACTACCTATTTGCATCAGCTTCGGGCTCAGTGTTCGGGTTCTGTTTGAGAAATATACGAAATCTATACTGACATTTTGTTTCAGAAGCATTCATTCAGAGCTCCCCAATTCCCCAATTTTCTGATTTTTATCCCCCCTCAAAAGGAGACTTTAGCAATAGGAGGGAGCGATGAATTAAGAAGATTATTTATTGTGGTTAAAGAGGAAATAAATAGAAAAGTAGGACAGCCCCCGGGGTATTCAAACCAAACACAAAGATTACAACATTTATCACTACCCTAATAATACGCCATTCATTGTAACTATCACCTCGGTGATAATTACACGGGCTTTCCCAGGAGAACTCTTAGTAGCATATAGACCTAAGTGACTTACTTAAGGTTGGTTTAGTTTTGAACACACTGTCTGCTCTCTTACTGCTGCAGTGAAATCTCATGCCCCCCTCCCCCTCCCTCGCAAACCCAGAATAGTGGGTGCTTTGACAGTTGGCATCAGGGATCTTCCTCGGCCAGCTGTCAGAGGGGTCTCTTCCTTGGAGGCGGCACGCATTACGGAAGCGACACATGTGTGCAGCTCCTCCCAGCCCGGCAGCCAAGGCAGACAGAGCAGCGAGCCAGCAGCCCTGGCTTCCCCGTGCAACCGGCTGCGGCACGCCCAGCACCTCGGCTCTTCATCAGGAAGGAGAAGAAAGCGTCAGAGGGGGATCTAGGACCATCTTGGCTTTGGGTTTGAGAAGTTTTAGGGTTATTTAGTTCCCCTTCTCATCCCACAGCTGGGACAATCTATTAAACATCACCGAAAGATGGCCATTCAGAGCAGAGAGAGATCACTACTTTGGGGTGACTCCTCATTCTTTTATAAGTTCTCTGTGTATTGAAATAAGACTGGAATCCCTGCAATAGATGATGTGGCCGTCATGGACCCGCCCTCCACTGACTTTAGAACATATGGAGAGTAACGTATGTCACTCCTCACCTCCAATCTACTCCACCCAGACTAAGCAACTCTCGCCCCTCTTATTTCTTTTATGGCCTGATTTCCATGTTCTCATCCTCGCCACTGTCTGCTTGGACACTTTCTAGTTTTCTAATGGTCCTCTTCATGTGGTTTGCAGCTTTCAATACTGCCGCTGAGATAACTTCTTCAGGGAACCGTGCAGCTACCACTTCCTTAAATTGGGCACATCCTTCCTAGATTTGACATATTTATCTTCTATGTCTTCATTTGTGCCCATTCCAAGGCCAAGTCCAGGCCCACACAGAGCTAAGATTAAAACCCTGATAAAGACCTTCCTCTATGTAAATATAGATCCATTGTTCAAACTGCACAATTCCACCTAACTTCATGATCTAAATCACTGTTTATTTACCTTCTTCCTAAGGATGTTGTTCATGCATTAATTCAACAAAGATTAATTGAGCACCTATTCTGTGCCAAGCACTGCACTAACTTTGTTAAATTCTTTGCTGAAACCAACTTATGTTAAGACCGTGTCACATTGCCCCCTCCAAGGGGGAGCGAGCTGGGTTTGATGTGGTGAAACCATGCTGTTTCTCAGGCATTCCGCTTATTCTCAAAGTACTCGCAAGCCCTCACGTAAATCATCTATTTCTGGGGTTGCTGTGGGTCCTATTAAGCTTACCAAACTGGGGTTGACGTTACCTCCTTTTCTCTGCTTTTTGAAAATCAGGGTGTTTGACCAGCTCCAGTATCCGGACTCTCAATCTATAAATTCTCATAAGCCCTAGGGTAAAATTCACCAAAGCCTAGGGGTCTGGACCCATTTTAAAGGTTAGATGATCTCCTTGACCAACTAGATTTCTATCCTTTCCAGTTCTTGAAGGAGAACAAGGAAGCAAAGGGAGGCTGGGAGGCTCTGTTCCCTCTGACAGCTGTGAACTTCACACCATCTGCTCCAGTCAGGGCCTGGTTCCTTTCTGCCTCTCCTCCAAACAGAAGGAAAAGTTGTTTCTGTTGCCTTCAGTTTCAGCTTTTCCTGGCACACGATGCCCCTTGATAATTTTATGGAGTGGATCCCATATTTTGTACATGCCCTTTTATCAGAGAACACTGTAAAAAGCAGCAAAGTTCCCTCTCGTCTCTGCATCTCTTTTCCTTCCTCCGTGTAATCACGTATGGTTGTGTTGTCAGAGTTCGCTTTTCTCTTAGATCCTTCCCTCCTAGTGAAGAACATTCACGTTTACAGTCTGTAACCAGGAGGCTATAACACATTTCCTTTGAAGTCTTTGAAATCTGCTTTCCTAAAGTCCAGTGTTTAGGTCTAACTGCTGAATATTTAACTTCCTTGCTTCTCTGGACTCCTGGATGAGGCTTTCCCTTAATTCCAATGTCTCTGTCGTATCTTCATCCTCAGTAAGACCAGAACAAGTCTGAAGTAGACTGTATCTTCTGAACCAGGAAATGATCAGCTAGGAAAAGCAAGGCTTTATGAGCTCCATGTTGCACTAATAACTGCAATGGTTAGGTAATTGAATTCTAACAACCTCCTGATGATGCAAGTATAATTATTCTCCTTTACAAATGGAGACATGGAGGTTGCCAAGGATAATGTCCTTGCCTGAACTCAGGCAGATAGCTTCTTTCTGGGGCTGACCACGCTTCCCAGCCTCCCTTGAAGTTCAAGCCAATGGAATGTGAATGTAAGCAATTCGTGCCATTCTGGTCCAACCCATTAAAAAGTCCCCCTCACCCAATCCCCACGCTCTTTCTTCTTCCACTGGTGTGATGCAGATGCCGGAGGGTCCTGGAAGCCAAATGTGGAATACAGCGGAGATGAAAGAATGAAGGAAGCTGGGTTACCGAGGCTGTGTTTGCAAAAGAGCCTCCCATTAATCAGGAACACCTTTTTTGAATTTAAGTAAGAATGAATCTTTTATGTCATTGAGACTTGAGGTTTTACCTGCTACTCTCACCAATGTTACCCACATTACAACAGTAAGAGCAATTAAAACTATCTGGAATGCAAACCCGTATTTAGTTATAACCTCCAATCTTCAGGTTCCTCCTTTATATAATAGGGATGGTAACAGTACTATCTCAGTGGTTGCTGGGGGCGCTATGTGAAATAATGCTGGCGAAGTGCTTGGCAACGAACGGTGCGCCCAACATTTAGGATCTGCTCAGCAAATACACAGCAGGACTAATACGATCAAGACATTGCCCCTCCCTGGAGCCAGACCTGCCTCTAGAGCCACTTTGTAAACGCTTTATAGTGACTTTAACTATGCCATTTCCTTGGCCGAGTGGTCTTTTATATCATAACCCCAGCACATTCTTTCTAATTATCTTTCCCTTACCTACACCTACACGTTCTTCTCTGTGATTTTTTCCTCAGGTTAGTACCACCCTATATAGAAAAATGAAGACCTTTTTTTATTGATTTCTATGGGTGTAATTCATTGATTTCAGATTAAGTATACACTTCCTTCATTGTCATCATGTTACCAAATATAATGATATAGAGTCATCCCTCAGTATTCATGGGAGATTGGTTCCAGGACCCTCATGGATACCAAAATCCAGGGATGCCCAAGTCCCTTATACGTAATGGCACAGTATTTCCGTGTAACAAACGTGCACACTGCAGTAGACTTTAAATCAGCTCTAGATGACTCATAATACCTAATCCAGTGTAAGTGCTACGTAAACAGTTGCTGGCGCATGGCAAATTCAACTTTTGCTTTTTGGAATTTTCTAGAAAATTGTGAATATTTTCTATCTGTAGTTGGTTGAGTATCCAGATTTGGAACCCACAGATATGGAGGGCCAACTGTATTACCTCGGAGATAAGATTTGACTGCTTGGCTAAAATTTCCAAGTGACTTTACTCCAACGTCTGAAATAACATTTAAGGTCTGAGACAGTCCTTTAGAGCAGTGCGTCACAAACTTTTATTTGTAGACAAATCACCTGGATATCTTGTTAGGATACAGAATCTGACTCAGTGGAGCTGGGGTGGAGACAGAGATTTTGCAGAATCAACGAGCTTGGAGTAGCAAGACCCTAGAGGTTTATAAAAATATTGGTCAACCACCAGTTTGGTTGCGTTTCATTTAATGCATGCCAGGTGATAAACTTATTCTTTGCAAAAGCCAGATAAAGAGGAAACTAAGCCATTCAATAAAGAAGAAGAGAAATGAATAGGTCTTTTAGGGCCAGAATAAGAAAAGTCAATGCAGAAAGTAAAACTCCATTTTCAAAAGATTCAGAGAAACAATCTCAGAGTCTTTTAATGTATTATACAAGGAAATAGAGAAATACATTAAGAATGAGAAGGATAAGAGAAAACGTTGTCTTTTATTAGTAGTAGTTCTCAAATTCTCAAATTGAGCGCACATCAGAATCGCCTCAAGGCTGGTTAAAACATAGACTGATTATTCTGTGGTCAGGACTACCTGATAATTTGCATTTCTAACAAGTGCCCAGGTAATGGTGACGCTGCTGGTCAGGGGACCACACATTGAGAACCTCTGGATGAAAGGATGGGAAAAATCGTTGGCAAACGTCCAAAAAGTCAGGTTATTCTATCTCAGTCTATACACAGGGAAACCTGGGAATAGAGGAAAGGAAAATGAAGCAAAATAAGAGAAACAGTTAAAATCCATTCCAGGCCCTGAAAACTTGAACTACAAACACTTAGGAACATGCCCAGAGTAGTTTCAGGATCATCAGCTGTCATTTTAAAGATTTTTTTTGAAGGGTAAACAATTTGACCAAAGCAGGAATGGAACAATTCAGATTCTTCTCCTAAAGGGAGAAAGAAATGACCCTGAAAAAGCCTGGACTTCTAACTTCTCTACATAGGAAGTTTGGGAAAAAGACAGAGGAAATCATCACAAAAACTATTGCCAAGCACCTTGAAAAGAAGAGGGCAATGAGTAATAACAAGGATTGCTTTCCAAAGAAAACGTTCTCTCACATGGTTTTGGATTTGGAAAGGATCTTAGAATCACATGGCCCCAGCAGCTTATTTTAAAGCTAAGAAAACTGATGTACAAAGACATTTTTTTGCACCCAAGGTCATGCAGCAGATAGAGATGAGGGTCTCAGTCTCCTGGGTCATTCCTGAAGCAGCTGCGGGTTCTGCTGTTTTAACTGGTAGGCTCAGCTATACCTAGTCCTTGAGCTGGTCTGATGAGGGAAGGCAGCATATAGGGAGCCCCAGTGTACATCATGGCCAAGTTCAACCCATGTGCAGCATCCTAGGTCCTATTCCCAAGCACTGTCCTGTATGTCACATGGCCACTCAGACTCTTCCAGTCAGGTGGGACAGGGGTGGCAGAGAGGCAGCTATCTGGCTGTCCTGGAGAAGCCCTGTATCTAACTGCCTTATGACAAGACTGCTCATTCCATGTGTAAAATGGACTCATCAATACCTTGGGGAAGAATAAAGTATATGGTCATCCATCCAGCACTAGTAAGTGCCTACAACACACAAGGGAGCGTTGCTCCGGACACCTGGGAGCATCAAAGGAGAAAAGGTTTCCTTATCCCCAAGTGCTTACTGGGTCCACAGCTGTATCATCAAAGGGCCCTCATCTCCACACTCACAGAACAGAGCACTTAGTACCATCTTTGGCACAAAGTGTGCAACGTGAGGGCGTTTAGAACCCTTCAAGTCTGACACCTTCAGGTTACAGCACCCACAGGTGAGGCCTGGTGCATCAGGTCATCACTCTTTGGTGAAGAGCTTGGACTAAACTCTGATATCCTGGCTCCTGACTCAGAGTTCTTTCTACTTCACTGCACTGCTGTCAAGACAGATCTTCTTAATGTTAATTAAAGGCCTTCCTATTATTGTCAAACTGAGGGAAGGAGAAAAGGCTGTGGAATACGTGTTTAAGTCACTCTGTTCTGTGAATGGAAGGGATTCTCCACAGCAAGCTCGACTCCTCAACCTCAGCTGCACGCTACACTCACCCGGGAGTGACGCCTGGCGTCCCCCCCAGAGACTCGCACTCAGTAGTCTGGTGTAGTCTAAGCACCGGGGGCTTCAAAAGATGCCCGATGATTCTCACGTATGGACACAGTTGAGAGAATCATTGCTCTATAGGAATTACCCTGAGTCCATTTTGACCTAATCGAGGCAGAGAGCTTCAGAGATGCTGGCGGTGTGGCTTCTTACAAAGAGAGCACACATCCCAATAAAGGAATGAAATCCAGAATCTCCTGGTTCCACTCGTGAAGGGAACTTCCAGGCAAGGGGGAAAGACTGAGGGTCCTCCATGCCCTTCGCCCAAGTTTCAGCTTTCCTCGGGAGTCTCTTCTACTACCATCACCACCACCACCACCATCGCCATCACCACTGCATGTTCACATCAGCTGTAGCCCAGAGGCCTTTCCTTGGCTCCTGTTGTGCAGTTGATAAAGGCTCTAACATCAGTCATATTGCAGAGAACAAGAGGAGAGAAGCAGAGCCAGAGCATGGGATAGACATATTCTGCCTTCCAAAGTACAACATCTGGAATCTACCTGAGCCCCTTGCTCCCTGACATATTGCCGTTCCAGTCATCAGTCCAGGAGAGGGGTCCCTTCCAGGGAAGCCCCCTCTCAACCCCCTTTAATGTTCTGTCTCTTTTTCCCAGTTGAGATCAGGCTCTGTGTGGCTCTCCAGCAGCGCCTTCTGTGACGAGGGAAACATCCTGCACCGCCCTGTCCCATGCAGCAGGCACTAGTCAACACTAGCCACAGGCACCACTGAGCTAGTGCAACCATTGAACTGAATGCTTGTTGTATTAATTTTAATCAGTTTAAATTTAAGTTGTGATATGTGGCCAGTGGCCCATGTGTTCGATGGGAACACAAGAGGATGCTGTCTAGGACATATTCTATTCTGCAATACTTTACAGCCTCACTCGTGTAGCTCTTAGTTCTGAAATGAAAAAAAAAAAATAGTGCCCTTTTGTGGAGTTGCTTCAGAAAGGACAGTGAAACATTGTCCATGACCTCAACATGAGCTAGAAGGCTCTGCCACCTGGCCAAGACACGACCCAGGTAAAAGTTAAACGCATCATTGGCAAAAACCTCTGACAAACCAACACTTTATTTGAACTGGGGAAAAAGTCAAGTCGAAATGTTGCAATAACCACCTTTTTTCAAGTTTCCAGCACTTCCTGATTTCTTTGGTATCAAATGACTCTGCCTGTCACATTCCTGTTACATTAGCACTTCCTGGTTCCATAAATACTGGAAATAGACATTCGGGATCCCCAAACCAAACAAAGCAAAACACCAAGGTTTTTGTTTTTAGTAACTTAACCTTTTGAACCTCCTTGTTGTTCATTCCAATGGGTAACAAGGGCTGGACTTAGATCCTCAGATAATCTGAAAAACAAGGAGGGCTGGATTTAGATCCTCAGATAATCTGAAAGACAAGGAAGCAGTATTTAACTCAGAGTTGGAAAGTAAAGGATTAGTTAAGATCTGCAATTAACATCTGAGCTCATTAAACCCTTAACAGTTGCCTTGGCCCGAACTGACTTGCCCCCTACCCGTTTCCCTCCCTCTGTCTGGCCCCTCCGGCTCTGTGCCCTTGTGGTTAAGAGCTGACCTCTGGACTCCGATTGCCTGGAGCTGAAGACTCACCTGAGTGGCTGGGTGGCCTTGGGCCAGCTACTTAATCCCTTGCCTGCATTTTCCTCACATGCTAAGTGGGGATGATAATAATTGCATTCACAGAGTTAAGAAATAGATGAGTTCATGCTTATAAAACACTTAGAAAAATGCCTAGTACATACTCATTTCTCCATTCACTTAAGCCATTGCAACTAGTGACATTAAATTTTTACTCTGCAGACCACTGGTTATGTAACCTTCATCTACCTGCTTCCCTTCTAGGAACCTCGGTTTGTCTCCATTGAAAAACGACAATACACTCATGCTCAGAGGGCTGTCGTGAAGAGTGGAGGAGAGGATGGAAGTGGCATTAGACAGGAAGCAGGTGGACGTTCCCAAAGGTTCAAGGGCAATGGCAGCTGGGCTCCCCCATTGCCTCAGGAGGGTCCAGGTCTACATGCTGGACCTCAGCTTCGTAGACGTGAAATCTAATGGGCAGCACAAGCGGCAGACCACAGCCGTGCCGTGGTGCACTCCAGACAAAGGGGTTTCCTGGGCACAGGTGGTGACTCCATGTGTGTCCCTGTCTGCAACAGGCTGAGGATCCAAGCTGGGGCCAGACTGGTTCCTTCCTCTGGCCTGAGCACTCTCTCCCATTCGGTGTTGAAATAAGCGTCACCAAAATCTTGCCCCCAAGACCCACCCACACGGATTGCTGACAAGCACGTTGCTTCATAGATGCGCACATGCCCACCGGTTATTTCCTCGTCCTGCGGACCAGGAAGTCATCTGGTCCCTTTTTACTTGTCTCCATGCTCATCCTTTAGATGTCAGTGTCAGCGTTTGATGCTCACAGGGTAACCTTTTTGCCTCTCGGTTCTCAGGGACTGCTTCCCAAGTGCCTATAAGAAAAGGCTAAACAAATACGTGATTGTTTTTATGCAGCTAGTGATTTAAGGTGATTTCAGTTACCTCCTGAGAGAGTCTGAGGCCATTTTTGTCCCTGGGGTGTGTTTATTTGTTTCTTGGTGTGACAGATGCCTTCTCTTTGATCCTCCAGAACCACACTCTGTCTTCTCCACCCTCCTTCCTGCCCCAGAAGGCTGATGGAGATGGATTCCGTCAATGGACTCCCCGACTCCAGACTTGACGGAAGGCAGGGAGGGAGGAGAGGAGCTCAGGTTATTTACTGCCCTCAGCCCCATTTCTGAGATATTGCGATGGCCTATTTGCGTTGCTCAAGCCAATGGCCATGCCCCTCTCCGGAAGGTCTCCGCTATTAGTGGCTTAAGAATTCCAGACATCACTCCCTCCCGTCGTCTCCCCAGCCTTAGTCATGGTGGCTTCTCTGCTGCTATTAACCCCAGGTTACTGCAATATTCCTTTGTGCTTCCCTACATTTTCATAAAGAGTCTCTTTGTGAACCAGCCTTTGAAATTTCCTAATTCAAGTGAGCCATCTGTTCCTTGTTGATATCCTGAATGATGCGCTTTGTTTCGGGTCTTAGTGTTTGCAATTTTCCACGTCGATGTATGGAATGTTAACATCTTAAGGGGTGAGTGAGCGACCTCACCGCAGAAATACTTCAATGGCGTGGGAGGCAGGGACTCCGGGTTCCCTGGCTCAGACCCCAATGGCATCATCCACCACCCAAAATCCCTACCCACAGCCCCATGCCCCGAGCCACAGCTGCACGGATGCAGGAAACGTCTCATGAGTGTGCACGGCCCCTCCGACATCCAAGAAAGAACAGGCAGGGACCTGAACAGCAGCATCAGGAGAATTCACATTTAGTGTATTTTTATTAATTACAGACACAAAATTTTTAGAGCTAGAAAGTTCATTACAGACCCCAACCCTTCATTTCCCTTGTAAGGAAACAAGCCCAGTTCTACCAAGCCATCTGAGATAAGATGTTTCACGGAACCTGGTCAGGGACTCAGCTTCTTCATTTCCAATCCGGTGACTTCTAGAAGAAGACAGCTACTCCTTAAAATTTAAGGAGCCAGACTTCCATCAGAGGTTTTAAAATATTGAAGACATTTCATTTGCTTAATGCAGAAGTTGTACCAACTTGCTTCCGATTTAGAGTTCCATTAAAACTCATCAAAAAAAAAAAGCACGGGAATAAAAAGAATTTTTCAGGCACCTCTATTATATTTGCACATATGTGCGTGAAGGTATGTATACCCATATGTGTGTATGTGTCATGTGCTGTGTGTGTGTGTGTTTCCTTCTTAGCCTGAACTTGGCTCTCATTAGTTTAGCTTGCTGTAGCCCTAGGCAATGCCTCTCTTCATGGCTGGTTTAGCATTCACACTTGGGAATTGTGACAGGCTCTTTCAAACCATGAGGAGAGAGCTGGATATTCGAGAGAAAAATAACCCATCAAATCACATTTTCTTGATGTGAGTTAACTTACAAAAAATTAAGAAGAGTCATTTCTTAAACTTGCTATCTGAGGGTAAAAAGGGACTTAAGGCAATGCCAGGATATTGAAATTCAGGCAAAATAGGGAGGACTGGGTTCACCGAAGGCTTGTCGTATGTACTTTGACTTTTTATTCAAATTCTTTATGGGGGGACTTTTTGAAATTTGAAGTTTCATTTTGTCACTTAAGAATGTCAAAAGCAAACATTTTCCCTTTTGATATAATTTTCTTATTTGGACAAAATCAAGTTTAAAAGGCCAGATGGCATCTACAAAGCAATATTATACTTCAAAACCCAGGAGTTAAACCCAAACTCTGCCACGTGGGGGCCCAAACCCCAGGAGTCAGGGAGTGAGATTTCCTTCTGGGCTGTCTCTTGTCTCTGGCGAGCTGGAAGACACAGCACCAGCCTGCAGAAGAAGGCTGCCACCGATATGCGCAGAAGAGAGAGTGCCAGCATCTGGGGCATGAGATGTGTGTGAGCGTGATTCCAGAGAAGGTGCCCAGTGAGCTAGTGAGTGAAGGGCAGAGGCCACTAAAAGCCAAGACAAAGCTTTCTAACAATACCCTGGGCTTTTATTAATGATTCCAGGATGATTTCCAGAAGCTTCTTCCTGTTGATAAATGCTGGCATCTTAGCTCATGTAAAGAAAATGAAACCTGACCTTGATGTGCTTTTTTTTTTCCCAACTTCCCTCCCAGAGCAGCACCTGCTGGGCTGGTGTCTCAGGGCCTGGGTGTCAGCGGTTAGACATCGAGGTTGAGCCAGAGACAGCACCCAGGAGAAAGCTGTACCCGAGAGCACGCAAACGGTCCAAAAGAGGCATCAGTCTGAAGAAGCTATTAAAGGCAGGTCCAGGTGTGAAGCTGCAGGACTCAAAGCAGGAGTGAAAGGGGTTGTCATGGGGACGGGGCAGCATCTGGAGGGAACACCTGAGTCACTGGAGCACGACAACCAGGAGGTTTTCTGGGAGCCTAGCGGGGCTGCTAGGACACCTTGCTGCCCCAGAGACAGAGGGCCTCGCTTTGGAAAGCAGTTTTTCTTTGCCTGACAATTTGTATTTGGAAGTCGACCTACTTAGAAAGATAAACTAAAAGAAACTAAAGCACAAAGGAAAGTCTAAGGCTTTCTCATAAAATTGGTTTGCAAATATCCGGATGGCATCTGGAAGGTAAGAGCAGCATGGAGGCCGGTAGAGGAACGCACTCAGGGGGTGCCCAAGTCTGTGCTCTTCAGCTCGGCCTCATGGAAGTTTCCGTGATCTTCTCCCCTTGGGGCAGGGCAGGCCTGCCTGAGGTGCAGTGGCCTAGGAGTGTTAGAAGAGTTAACCTGGTTTGTAACCCTTAAAAGTCCAGGGGTCCTTCAGTGGCAAGAGGCATATATGCCTGTGGATTTTCATCAAATGAACTTTCTCACCACCATGCACCACAAGGAGAGTCGCTGTGGCCACGAGCCACTCACTGAGGAAGGGGCCTTACCCTGCAGGGGCTTTGGGGCATAAAAATGGATGAAAGTGCAGCCTTTGTTGGTTCCATTCCTGCCTTTGTGATTCCTTCACCTTTATCTACCCTCCAGTCACATCCTCCAGTGGAACATTTGGACACCTGCTGGCGCCGAGACCCTGGTGAGTTTTACACACATAAACATGGATACACTAGGGCATCTCGTCCTTAGTGCCGACCACAGCTTGCCATCTTCTGTTTTTCCACTTTCCATTTTTATTTATATTTATTATGCAGCCACCATGTTATTTCACTGACAACATAGATTTAAAAGGTTCTATTGGCTTGAGATTTTTTTTCCCCGCCAAGATTATTCATTTGGGGAGAGGACAAACCACAGGAGATCCTGTCAACTTGAGCTCCCCAAAGGACAAGACCTTGATATGTTAAAACAGCACGAGGTGCCTTCCCAGCCCCGCTCTCAGGATGCTGGTTCTGGTTTTGAAAGCTGACCAGCTGGGTTCATGTCTCGTCTCCATCATGGACTGGCTGTGAGAACTTCTTCCACAAGCTACTAGACCTCTCCTAGCCTCAGTTTCCTCCTTTACCCAGTGGGGACAATGAGAGTGTCTAGCTGAGATTGTTGGGAAGATTAACGGTGTTTGTATCTGTAAACACTCTGAATGGAGTGTGGTACAGAGTAAACACTGGCCCTGGGGATTGGTGAGGATGGTGACTCTACTCCACGTTGGTGTGAGAACTTTCTTGGGTTCCAGGAGCTGAGTTACAATACCAAACAGGTGTGGAATAAACAGAACATCTCCCCTACCACTGGGGAGGCCCTCGTGGTGAGGCATATTTAGCTTGAAAACTTGCCCTGCCCGTGCACCAGTGCATGCCAGAGACCTTAAAACAAATACTGATAGTTCTTAGGGCTCTGCAAGTGACTGTTAAACAACCCTCTCCGCTTCCCAGGGTCATTGTCAACTATCAAAGCCTCCTCTTCACTTACATGCTGACGATTTTCCTTGAGATGTTGAGCTGAGCCCCCTCTCTGAATAGACCAGCAAGTAATCACCAAGGATTTGGAATCTGTGTTTATTAATGTACCTTTACCTTCCATTCAGACTGTTTTTAATCTTGTACATCAGTAACCAACCAAGGTGACTGCTGCTGATTGTAAATACTTCATGTTGTTTTTAATGGGTTTTACAGAGCTGGGGTCTGATGAGCATATATGTAATAAAAATACATCCTCCTTTTTTTTTTTTCTTAAACACATTTTCCTCATATGATTTGGCAAAAAGACAGATACTTATAGAGTAAGTTCTTTTGCTGTGTATATTTCTCCTGGCAGAGCTCCAAAGAGCATTTAGCAGTGTATTAGCCAGAATGTGAGCTCGACAGACCACTGCCCTTCCCTGCCACACCTGAGAACTCCGGCTGAATACTCAGCGCTCTGGTTGAGCCCAAAATGTCTTTTCAGCGTATATTGAATTCATGGATTGCCTATTCTCACCTTTCCCTTCCAGGTGAAGGCAGAGATTGCTAGTGGGATCTCCTAGCTCTGGGATTGGGGCAGATAGGAACCATTTGCCCCTCTAGATCTCGGGGGGAAAAATGGTGAGCTCTCTCTTACTCATGTTACACCTTAGAAATGTCCAACAAGATTGCCAATAAGGGTGTAAGATGAACATAGCCATGAAAATGGGACAGTGTGATTAGTTACCCTCTCCTTGGTGATGGATTTGAACAGGGGTGTCAGGGGCAAGCTAGGCTTGAATGAAATTCAGCTGCTAAGTTTTTTTAAAGTAAAAATGGAATAAAAAGAGGAAATGGATTTTGGATATTTTTGTACAAGAAAATCCAAAAAGTCAATTTATCTTCCTTTATTAGATTTGCACAGATCTAGGAACTATCAATAAATTTCAAGTAATCTAGCAGCTTTTCTCTAGAAAGCTGTGCTTCTAGGTCTTCCGAGGCAAGAGTTTCTTCTTGCCTTGTCTATTCTTCTTGGAGACTTTATATAATAAGCTAAACGTGTGAGTTGCCAGCTCTCAATCACACAAGAGAAAGGAACGCTGATCTCAGAGGCCCTGAGCACTGAAGTAATTGCCTCAAGGAGTATGAAGTCAACAGTGTGCCCGGCACTGGCAGGAATAATCTAGAACGAACAGCCATATCAGCAAAATTAAATCCCTGGACATGAGCATTTTTTATTTTCTTTCTTTATTTATTTATTTTTAATTAATTAATTAATTTTTTTTTATGGCTGTGTTGGGTCTTCGCCCCTGTGCGTGGGCTTCCTCTAGTTGTGGTGAGCGGGGGCCATTCTTCATCGCGGTGCGCGGGCCTCCCACTATCGCGGCCTCTCTTGTTGCGGAGCACAGGCTCCAGACGCGCAGGCTCAGCAGCTGTGGCTCACGGGCCCAGCCGCTCCGCGGCACGTGGGATCCTCCCGGACCAGGGCTCGAACCCGTGTCCCCTGCATTGGCAGGCGGACCCTCAACCACTGTGCCACCAGGGAAGCCCCAGAGCATTTTTTAAATTGGACTTATTGCCTCTAGTTGTGAATTGTGTGTGTGTGTGTGTGTGTGTGTGTGTGCACGCACGTGCACACGCACACACACATTTGCACTCAAAGCTATGAAGCTATGCCATGAAAACCTAGCTTGGCTTACAAACTGCCCCAAAACAAACTTCTGAGCATAATATTTCCATAAAGGTATGTCTTGCAAACAAGGAAGGCTCCTATATTTGTATATTTTCTCTAACTCTGTTTTATTCTTGGAAATCTGAGGAGTTGATTCCCTGGAGCCTGTTTCTAACGATGCTTCGGGTTCAGCTGTGTGTCCCCTTTGGCTTTCTTCCTGAAGTGGAGAAGCATTTGCACAGAGCACACCAGGTGTTACTTTCATATCCGTAGACATACTAGAATACATGAGCGCAAACACTAAATCAAAACATAGCAAAATTAATGATCATCGCCGGGGTATCTAGACCAAACTCCTTATTACTGCGCAGGATCTTCGTGCATTGCGTCTCTCTTCTCATTTGATACTGAGATTGGACAATTTGATACTGATACTAATCAGTATTTTTAACTGTTAGTTGATGTTCACATAAATTATAGACCAGAATTCATCTCTTTTAGTCAGCATCATGTCATCCATTTCCTTTGGCTTGTTAGGTAATGACATATCCAAAGACCAAGTTCTTGGGGTTTCATTTTGCTGGCCTGGACCCAAAGAAAACTCACTCCTCTGGCTTGAGCCGCAATTTCATGCCTGGGAGCTAAAGCACATGACAACTGTTCATCATTCCCATTTCTTTCTTTTATTTTTTTCCCCCACTATCTGGAAACCAAGTCAACAAAGGAAACTGGTAAAACTCTTTTGTAAAACGTTAAAGAAACTGAAGTGGGTGGGTGTAGCTTTCCTAAAGATGCCAAGGGCACAGGGTTACTGGACATTCCACAGACCTTTTTTTTTGCAGTACGCGGGCCTCTCACTGTTGTGGCCTCTCCCGTCGCGGAGCACAGGCTCCGGACGCCCAGGCTCAGCGGCCATGGCTCACGGGCCCAGCCGCTCCGCAGCATGTGGGATCTTCCCAGACCGGGGCACAAACCCGTGTCCCCTGCATCGGCAGGTGGACTGTCAACCACTGCGCCACCAGGCAAGCCCTCCACAGACCTTTTTAATTGTATCCACACCAGGCAGCTGTATATGTGCCCAGTCCTCTCCGAGATAAACTCCATCCCATGCAGCTCAAGCAAAAACATAATTACCTGTCACCTCTTCTATTAGCTGTACATTCTTCTATTACGCTCTAATACAAATGTTTCTAGATAAAATATCATCTTTCTGATTATATTTTCTGGGTTCAGCCGTGGTAACCCAGCAAAAGGGAATGTATAATTTGCTCAAAACCTATGGATTTGGAAAACAAAGTTGCTGTAAGCTACCCCAATTTATCCAGCTTACAAAAACTGCAGAAGTGAACATAATCGGTTGCCACAAAGAGAGGAATGCAAACAAATAAATCTCACTCGAATTTCTCAGTAACTGGGTGTTTCCCCTTCCCCACAAAGGAATGACCGGTTTTCCTCTTACAGTGGCAATGGAGGAGTGAGGAAGCTCCTGTCAATCCACTGGAAAAAATATTGGGAAGGATTTGATCCACATTATCCTTGGGGGACCACCTTTCTGGACTCCAGGTACATCTCTCTGTCTATGATAAACCCGAATTACATTCCTGAGAAAGTTCCTGAAAGGCCAGGACGGGTATTGAATGATAGGTGACCAAAGGAGATAGGGAATTCCCCAGAAGAAAGCAGAAAATGATTTATTCATCAATAGGGGAGTTAGATATTGCTAAAATTATTGAGTCAAAACTTTGCCCTTTCATTCACAAAGGAAGTTGGGGAGAGCTATCAGAAGCAGATGGTAATTTCCCAGATGGGGATGGAGGAAACCCTACGTAAAAGAATAAGGAATGTTCTGGTCTCACAATGAGTCAAGGACTTAGAATCCTTAGGAGATTGTGCAATTTCATGGCCCCATAGGTCTGTCTCTAAATTCTGAAGTAAAGAGAGGATGAAATGAAAAGAATTAACCTATCTAAGCTTTCATAAGTAACTGTAAACTTGAGTAAATATTGTAAGAGTCTGAATGAGGACAAAAGATGAGAGAGTGACAGTGCAGGGGATGATTTGGGGGTCCGTCAGTGGTGCCTCAACCTCCCCAATTCTCTCTCTGTTCCGTATCTACACCTAGGCACTCACCGGCAAAGGAGTTAATGTCTGGTTCATTTTCTCAGTTCCCAGGATCCTGACAAAGAGAAGATGCCTACAACGAACCTGGTCCCCTCAGAAATTACTGCAGGTGTTTCTTCCTACTCTTCTGTTTCATTTTGATTTACTTCAATTCGAACCCAAAAGTGACTGGTATGCACTTAGTGTGTGCTAAGCCCTGGACACGGATGACAAAGATGGGCAGGACCAAGTCCTGACCACGAGATGCTCAGAATGTAGTGCGGCGGTGGGAGGGGGGCGAGAAACCAGCCAATGACCGGGTGATGGGTGTGACGTGGTGATGAAGAGGATGAAGAGCAGAGGAAAGGGCGACTCTAACTCTGCACTAGGGGATCTGGGAAGGCTTCCCAGAGTACATCAGAGACGTGTCTCAAAGAGGGAGGTGACGTGTGCAGAGAGGGCAAGGTGGAGAGGGAGTCCAGGGAGTGTGGGGAAGGGCGCTGAGGAGGTACCAGGAATGCGCCCTGCTTTAGGAGCTACGGGGAGTTTGATGTGGGCAGGCTTTTTCCTATGGGAGATGAGAGGGAGAGAAGAGGCTGGAGAGGAGTGCAGAGTCCAGAGGGAGCCGGGCCTCACATGACAGACCAAGGAGCTCGCACGTATCTGTAGAGGAAGAGGTGCCACTAAAGGACTGTAAGCAGAGGAGTACCGCCATCAGCTCTGGGTACCGGCTGGAAGAAGGCAAAACTAGAAAACTACCAAGACGTGAGGTCCCTGCAGTACCCCAGGTGAGGAAGCAGAGCATCCAACTGACCGATCACCAAAGGTCCTTCTGTCGACCAGAACAGATGGAAGCAAACGCTCTGCCTCATATCAGGTCCTGCTTTCCTTCTTGGGACAGTGCTGTGGTCCTCCAAACTCATGCAGGTTATGCAGTCAGGTAAGGAACACCTGAGAATATGGAAAGAGAATAAAAATGGGCTGCTTCTCTGGGCTGCAAATGGTCCCAAAGTCACCTGATGGAAATACATCCCCATTAAGGGTACCTGTCACATAGTTCCATGAGTGGCAGCTCTGCAAGTGACCAGGGGTCTCAGCAGCCCTCGGCCGCAGACTGGCGCTCAAGTCCACATTCTGCCTCAGCGCCAGCCAGTGCAAAACTCACCTTTCAGGGTCACCTTAGTCAAGTGCAGTATTTTGAGCACGGGCCAATTTAAATCTATAATTCAACTAAAGAGTGACGATAAAAAGTTTTGCAAAATTTTCTCTTAATGTGATCTTTCCAGGGTTCAGAATTTCCTCACCCATCAACCTTACCACCAAAGTCAAGACTTAAAACAACATAAAAAACATTCCATTTACCTGAGTGCTTTAATAATGCTTTTTGTTTTTCCCTACCAGAATTTGCTGCCACTACTGGTCAACATTTAGAGCTTTAGTTCACCAATATGACATGACTTAAGGAAGGTTTCATCAGTCAGTAAGTTAACAGATATTTATGGTATGTCTCCTGGATCAGGATGCTTTCAGTTGTGGAAGATGAAGACCCAATTAAAAGTGGCTCGAACAACCACAGATATGCATTATCTCGCATAAGAAGTTGGCAGATAGGTTGGTTCCAAGGTTGGTTAATCAGTAGTAGCTCAACAATGTTGTTAAGTCCCCAGAATCTTTCTTCTTCCCACTCTGCCATCAATGGATCTTAGCTTGTGGTCTTGAGTTGACTCCCCTCATGATGCCAAGATGGCTGCCACAAATCCAGGCATCACATTGCCCTTTTCTAGGGACAAGGACAACAGTCACAAAAGCATAGAACATGCCCATTCCTAAGCCAACCGTTAGCAACAAGAATAGGAAAACCTAGGATTGACTTAGAATGATTACAGCACATCCTCTGGGCCAGGTTGAGGGCTAGACTTTTCTGAAGCAGTCAAAATTAGGGTTGTGTCAGCAAGGAAGCCAGGGCAGCAGCCGATAGCTAAGCAGCTAATGAGAGCTGCTCTGTTATTCTTAGTACCAGAGACCCATCAGCACACAAGCCCCACAAGATTCTGGCTCTCAGGAAGTTTGTTTTCCAGTTGAGAGATGGGAATGCTGGTCGTCAGCTTAAAAGGAGAGAGGGGCTTAGCTGAAGTAGCTGCCAACCTCAAGAAGTAAAGTAACATGATGCACATGTCTCTTGTTGGGTGCGTTTTAGTTCCATCAGGTGTATATGAAATATATTAAGTATCAGTACAATAGACTTCACAATTGTGAGAGAGAAACATTTTAGACCTGGGAATGTAATGGGCAAATAGGAATAGGATGGGAATAAATTAATCCTCACTTAATTTCTGAGTATCTAATGCATGCAGAACACTGGGCAGGACTCAGAAAAGGTATAAGGTATATAAACCTTGGCCCTCAGAAAAGGTATAAGATATAAACCTTGGCCCTGAGAACGTCAATGTAGCTGGGTGGCAATGGACATGTGATGGGTATGAAATGTAGCAGGAGTTCCGAAGAGGACCAGAGATAACAGGCTTGTCACTGGAATAAATCCCATCAACTCGGTATTTGGAAAATAATATAGGAGGAAAGAATATAAAGGGAGTAATTATTTTTTTTTTTTTGTGGTACGTGGGCCTCTCACTGTTGTGACCTCTCCCGTTGCGGAGCACAGGCTCCAGACACGCAGGCTCAGCAGCCATGGCTCACGGGCCTAGCCACTCCGCGGCATGTGGGATCTTCCTGGACCGGGGCACGAACCTGTGTCCCCTGCATCAGCAGGCGGACTCTCAATCACTGAGCCACCAGGGAAGCCCAAAGGGAGTAATTTTTTAAATTATATAAATTAATGGGTAGCTAAGAAGGAAGGTAACAAAATTAAAATTGGAAGGACCAAGTGTAAGAGCATAAGCTTGAAAATAATCCCAATGCATGTCATTGACTAATATCTAGAAAAATTAATTTTATAAGAACAAGTTGTACACGCATCAAGCAAGATTCATCTCGGCAGTAACTACTGGATAAATAATACCGATACGATAATAGCGGTAGCTAACACTGACAGAGCACTTTCCATATACCAGGCCCTGTTCTAGGCACTTTACATATCGGGCTATGTAATCATTACATAAACCTTAAGTGCTACTTTTATCCTTATTTTACAGATGAGGAAAATTCTGGAGCAGGGAGATTAAGTAACTTGCTTAAGCTCACATAAGCCAGTGTCAGAGCCGGATTCAATCCCAGGCAGTTGGATTCCCGAGTCTCTGATTTCAACCACTGCTTTAGCAGGAAGGAAGCAAGCCCTGAAAAAGCCAGATTATCAGAGGGAAAATAAAGCCCATCTGAGCAGTTTCCTTCTCAAGTTGGAGAAGAGGCCCGGTGAATCTGGAGCATAATTCTTTGCAACTCTGGCCACCTACGTAAAAGCTGTTTAAAAAATGAGGTGCTCCCAGGGGTGTCCGGCTGCTGTCAGGGACGTGTGGGCAGGAAGCATCCTACCTGCAGAGGATTTAGGGGGGCTGAGCAGAGAGCTCCAGTGGTCCTACGCGCCCGGGCACACATGCGGAGGGGTCACCCCGGGAGTCTGTAGGTAAGACCATCACGTCTTACAGGGTGCTGTCCCCATCCTTCTGATGGGGACTCATAGAATAAAAGCTCAGCAGTCATAGCAGGGACACACAGCGTAGAAGCTTCCAGAGCAGCCGACATCCAGGAAGACACATCGCAGGATGTCCCCAGCTCACGCCTGACACTTCGCCCGCCCGTGCTTCCCAGTTCAGCCTCCGCTGGGTTGCCCCAGGCTTGCCTTTTGGCATCATGGTTGCCAATTCCTGCAGTTTCCATCTTGTCCTCCGTCTCATAAAAAGACCCTGCTGGGCTCCCTCATAGCTGCTCTCCAGCTACTCCACACCTGGGAACTGGGCCCCTTGGCTGTCATACAGATGCTGAAAACCACGAAAGAACTGAAATTTTCACCAGCCCAGCAGAAGTCCCTCGGCCTCATCCACTTGGAGATGCTCTGCATAGTGAAAAGGATACTGGGTCAGGCTGCAGTGGTCCCGGAACATCAACCCTCGGGGCGATTTCAGACAAATTACATAAATTATGTAGCCTGTTTAATACCTCAGTTTCACCAGGTATTATGAGAACCCAATGAAACGCCGTGCATGAAAGCCACCTGAGAGGGACGAGTCACAGGACAACAGCAGGGTTATTGTTCCTCTCGTCCTCTTGCCACAAACCTGGTGTAAGGGAGGGCACACATCTGCCGGGGGCTCGGACCTGCCCTCCCCACTGATCACCACACAAACAGCTAGGCTTGAGGGTACCTCTCAAGATACCACAGAGTAGTGGCTTAAACAACACAAACTTACCTTCTCACGGTTCTGCAGGCTGGGTGTCCCAGGTCAAGGTTCTGTCAGGGTTGGTGTCTGCTGGGGCCTCTCCTCCTGGCTTGAGGATGGGCTGCCGCTCTTTCCACATGGCTTCCCTCTCTGTGGGAACAAGGACAGAGGCCTCTGGCGTCTCTTCCTCTCCTTACGGGGACACCAGTCCTATCAGATCTGCGCCTCCCCCTTAGGATCTCATGGAGCCTTAATTATCTCCTCAAAGGACCCATCTCCGAAGACAGTCACATTAGAGGTTAGGGCTTCAAATAAGAATTTTAAGGGAGCCCAATTCAGTTCATAACAGACACCCAGAGACAGGAGCGGGCGGCCTGAGTCTTTTTAAGGAGTCAGGCGGTCTCTGCCCTGTGCTGTGGGCATTGTCTGTAACAGGGAGTCCAGCCAAGCCCCTGGGGCATCTATTTTGGCTATTTCTAGAACAAGAGGACTGGGGACCAGCCAGTATCCATCAGCATAAATCAATATACAGGAGGGTGCCGTGTTTTTAAATGAAAGGAGAGGGTTGTTTTTTTTTTTGCCAATGTCGTTGTTTTATTGATTTGGACAGAACCACCTGAGAACAGGGCAGGGTGACATCTGCCCCAAGCCACACTTCATGGCGGCTTGGAGTCCTCTGCAGGGTAGGGTTAGCAGCAGAGGCTGAGGGAGGGCTTAGAACCCATCACTCCTGGGACTTGGTAGATCGGAAACATGACAGGCTGGAACCTCAGCGCCCCTTCAATCGAGTTCCCAGCCAGCGGAGCTGGACGGATAGGCGCGGGGTGAGAGCTGTTTGGCTGCAATCTGTGAGCATCCCAGACCTCAGGGGACAAGCGTCAGGGGAGGGAGGTGAAATGGATTGGCTTCACAGGATTGCAGGCAAGAATATTTAAATATCGTATTTACATTACTTTTTGAGTTAGATGCTCACGGTGCTAGGTTTCAGGGCCCAGATTGAGGAAAGGGATGAGAGAAAGCCGAGAGAGCAATTTCTGACGGTGACCTCATGGGGCCTTACCTCCCCAGTACAGGTAGAGCTCAATCCCCCAGGTACTGACAGAGAGAGGTTTGAGGCGGACTCTACTGGTCCCACATCTCCTGGGACAGGACACCCATGGTGTCTAACCAAAGCACAAGGTACCAAGAGGGTCAGCCCATTCAAGGGTTGTAGCCGAACAGAGGAGCCAGGGTCCAAGCCTCTCTCCTCCCCTGGAGCAAGGTCAGCAGAGTCAGAAGACCCGCTCTAACCTTGACCTTGTTCACCTGACCAGGGTAGTCAGTACCTGTCATAGCAAGGATGTAGTGCCGTCCTTACACCCTGATAGAGATCAGGTGTAGGGACCCTTAAACTTTACTAATGCTTTAACCAGGGAGACAGTTTCCTTGGGTCGCTCACTTGCTCCTGTGAACGCCGTCTGAACAAAGCCCGTGAACTCACAGCAGGGACTGAGTGCCAGCAGCAGAGCGGCCCGTTGCCAGAGATGGGGACTCGGGAATATGCTGTCCTGGGCTCGGAAATCTCCCTAGCCGTGGCTCTGTCGCCAGAAGAGACAGCCGGAGTGTGCGATGACTTAATCAGAATCCGCTGCTTCAGCCAACAGGGCAGGTGGGAGGATGCTTAGAAGTTGGTCTTGGGAAAAGCCAGAGAGGATAAGCGTCCGCCTCTAGTTTGCTGGAGGATCGCAGGCAAGCAGGCAGGCAGGGAGGCTGGACCTTGAATAAAGCTCACGATTGTGAAAGAAAAAAACATCTCCATTAAGATCTCCCGCTCGCAATCTCTGAATGAGTTCCGATTTATTTCAAGAACACATTTTCCCCCAGCCCTGAAATAAGTGTGAACCGAACTGTGAAAAACAGACCGTGACCATATTGTTGTCACTACCAATTCACAGCAACAATCTTCAGTTTCGAATTCTCACCCTCTCTTTCTTTTTTGCATGGAAGGATTTGGAGATTTAAAGAAATCTCTAGCCAAGATGACTCAAAAGATTTCCACGTTTGAAATTGTGATGCTGCTTCTCCCATCCTGCAGCTCTGCAGGGCATCACCCAGGGGTGCTGCCTGGGACGTGCCTCAGGAGAGGAGACCTTCTTTCCCCTGGGTCTCCGGCGAGGTCCCTCCAACAGAACTGAGCTCTCCTCTTCAATGAGGGGGAACTCCCCGGGGAAGTCAGACCTCCAGCAAAAACCTGTTCTTTTCCATCATGTTCTCAGTCCATCTGAATGCATTACAAACCACAGAGTCGCAAATTGTATTTGATTAGTTACAACCATAAAATAAATGGAATAATGTAGATTTTGTGAATTTTTTTTTTCAGTGACAGATAAGGCAAGGAACAGAAAACTCCTGGTGGGGCTAAATGATTAATGCATGATGAATTCATAACCTTCTTGCATTTGATGACCTTTCTTGAAGGAGTGGGAACAAGTTTCCAGGATGCGATGCCTAAAGCTTCCACAACTTTCAGGTTTCTTAGCCCTGAGCTCTTTCATGAACTACTGGGGTTCAGAGAAATGCATAAAATTTGAAGAAGAATACATATTTTTTCCCCACTCTGGGCAACTCATCTCATGGCAAAGGCAATAGCATCCTTTCACCTGCTTTTAATTTGGTATAAAGGCAAAAATAATATGCCTAGGTATTTACTTCTAAAATCATGCTAGAAGAACACTTTGAGATGAAAGGGAGTCTTGTGAGTTACTATCTGTCATTGGCTTCCCATGATTAAAGGTAGGGTACCTATGCAACCTGGACAAATCACATCAAAGCCTTTATCAGGCTGACAGGTACGGTGCCTAGAATCTGGCTACAGTGATGCTCTGAAGCTAATACGCTTTCATTTGATGAAAGTCTGGACTCCTGACAAAACAGTGATATGGAGACAGCAATGCTGTTTCTCTGTGCCCCCTCCTTTGCATGGACGTCTCTCCTTTGTGAAACTTCGGGTAGCTGGACCACAAATTCCCTTTGTTGTTGTTATTAGTTTGTTAATGGCTGACATTCGTTGACTTATGTGCTCAGCACTTTGCCAAATACTTCAGCCACATTATCTCATGTAATTTCTACACTGAGACTCTGAGATGGGTTTTACAGGTAAGGAAGGTGTCTAACATCCCACAGCAAGGAAGGGGCACAGCCAGGGTCCCCAGGCTAGACTACCTCCCCATTTCAACTTCCTACTATCTACTCAGTGAGAGGAGCTTAAAAAACCCAGAGCAGCCTGGCCTGTGAGTTCATTCAAGGATACCCTCAAAGGGCCCCTTATCAGCAAGGAGTCGTGCAAAAGTCAGGTTAGCCTGCCTGGTGGCTGCTGTCTTTTGGAGCAAAACCTAAGGAAAAAAATCACCAATTTGTTTCTTTCTGTTCCTAAACCTCAAAGTCTTTGCAAAGCAGTCTAAATGAACCCAAGAGTTCCCCTGCCCCCCTAAAGCATTCATAATCCTATACTGGTCCCCTAAGGGTTACAACAATGAACATCTTACACTCCAGCGGAGGGGAAGGGGAAAACAGTAAATACAAGAAGCTTCCAGCCCCACAGTGCAAGAACCTTCTTTGAGAACACCTGCAGTTCCATGGGCAGGACGTGGAAGCTGGAAGTAATTGCCTGTAAAGTAGATATTACGGCTGTGAGTGCTGCCAACACTCCCATCCGACGTGTGCTAACAGGTCACATGTAGGATGCGTGGAACTATTCCACCGGGAGAAATCTGTCCCATCAGCCATGCAAGTGCAGCCCGGAACAGCTCCGCTGAGCAGGCTTTTTTTCGTGGCAGGTAGTTTTTCGTGGCAAAAACTACCCCTGCCTTGAAAAGAGAATGTGCTAGAAACTTAGGACCTCTACTATACCTAGACTTAGGAACAGAATATCCACCAGCCTTCCACAAACAGCTGTGAAGTCTGAACCCAGACAGCAAATTGACATGACATTGCTGCTGAAACAAACATGCTTACCACAGAGAACTATTGTGCCTAGGACACTCTTTTTAAGTGGTAACAAACTCCATGGCTGCACAATTGGACAGGCATCATCTGTACCCATCCACGTCATCAAACTTCCTGGTGTTCCTGAAAGTTCGTCTAGAGTAAACGGTCCACATCTTAATATCTTTCCATACATTTTATTCTCTAGAATTGGGGCAAGGTGAAGAAACGTTTGCCTAATACAAAATTAAATCGGCAGGTGTCAGAACACTCAGTGCTTTCCTCTGCCCAACACTTTGCATGATGGGAAGACATAAAGGTACAGAAAAAGCATCCAGGACTGCAAGCGTGCTGATGTGTCTGAAATCTGGAGTTCTTTTTCGTCCTTTATTGCTAACTTTCAGAAGTAATTAGGGCACTCATTTCTAACCTAATGCCTTCTAATGGTCACTTAATTCTGAACAAACTGCAGAGTAGTATGCTTTTGAAACTAGAATTAATTGTTTAAAAGACATTATCGGGGTTAGTCTGGTAAATGTAGAGAGAGAGAAAAAAGATCTTTTACTGAGACATTAAAAATAATGTAGTCCCCTCCAGTTCCAGACCTCATACATTTCGGGGGGGGTTTTCTTTCTTTTTCGGAAAGTAATCAGCCAAAAGAATGAGGCAACACCAGAGACCTTTACACCTGTTTATGAGAGTTCAGTCATGTCTGCTATAATTGTATCAAATCAGTCGGACTAAGAAAGGGAACACACAGAGCCAGAGTGGGCTTTGCTGCAATTATTTTTCTCTCCTCTGTCATTTCAAAACATCCATCTAATCACTGCTGTGTTCAGAGTCTCAAAAAAGCCCGTATAAAGCACAAAGGGAATAAGTTTCAGTCGTCTATAGCTACAGGCTACCGAGGGACAAAGACACGTAAACCGCAAAGAGCAGAGAGGCAAATGCTATGACCAAAGTGCAGAGAGGAGGCAGTAAGAGTCCATCAGGTGAGAGAATTCTGAGTGGGAAAAAGCTGGGCAGGTTTCAAAACCTTGACATGTGTGTCGACCCCAGTGGTTGGATAAGGAAAGGAAGGAAACGCCAGGCTCAGGGGGCAGCTGGAGCAAAGACCCCGAAGTAGAAAAATCACCACAGAGCTTACAGGTAGCTGACTGCCCTGGGGTAAAGGCAAGAGGGCGGCCACATCAGGGGAAACCCTGAATGCTACAGAAAGAGTCAGGATGTGGGTGTATGAATAACCGTGAGCCATGAATGGTTTCTGAGTAGGAAACTGCATTCATCAAAGTTGCAAGTTCAAGTTGGCATTTTGAGTTTCTTTCCTCCCCACAGGAAAGATAAGACAGCTATCATTGAAGCATGAAAAGGAAAAAGGAGGAAGAACCATGGGAAAAAAGACGGAAAACAGGACTGGGAACCTCAATGACACATACTTCTACTTCGCCATGTTGTTTGGGGCAAACCTATCATTTTCTTTATCTACCTTCGCATCTCCTGTTTGTTGTCAAGTGCTGACATTCTTCTCTCTTTAACTTCTTGGCAATATTTAAATATCACTTCAAAACTGCATCACCATACTGGACTTGCATCCTGAGCTTTTGTCCCAAATTTTCCAATGCAAGCTTGCCTGTGAAGATAGATAACAAACAAAGATAGATCTTCAAACTCAACAGAGCCAAACTGAGTTTCTCTTCCACCAGATCCCTGATTTATTCTGTATTCCCATCACTTGACATCACCTCCATCCTCCAAATCATCTAGACTGAAACTACAAAAGTTATTTTAGACTATGCTTCCTCTCAACCCATCAACATATAACACCTGGTCAAATGCTATTACAAAACCTCTCTTAATATCTCTGCATCCACCCCCTTCACTTCATCCCCTCTGCCACAGGCCTGTTTCTAGTCCCCTGGCTTCACTTCAGCCCTGGACCACCAGATTAATCGTCTGATTGGTTTCCTTATCTCCAGTCTCTTCCCTCACTAATCTATCCCTCGATGTGTGGCAAAAAACACAGATCAGAAGGTGTTATGCCCTTCCTCACGAAACGTTGCTGTTCTCTTCCCACTGAAGTCAGCCACTGAGTGTAGCATCCAGCGTCTGGAATGATCAGCCCCAAACCTCCAACAAACCCCCCGCACTTTCTAGACCCCCTGTTCTCCAAGCCCACACCTTGTCCTCCAGATCTGCCTGCCTGCTGAAATCCTGCTCTTTTTTCAAGTGCTAGCTTGTAGGTTAGCTCCTCCACAAAACCTTTCTGATTTCCCCAGCTCAGCTGAATAAACGGCTATTTCCTCTTTGTGTGTGTGTGCACGCACACACAGAGTTCCTTGAGTGTCTTATTTCTGTCTGTCATTTATTATTTTCTACGTGCTTTCTCAATTTTAAATTCCTTGCATACAGAGTCATGTTACATTCATCAATATATTCCCTACGATCTAGCATAATGGTCTGCAAGTAACAGGCTCTCAGAGAATGAGTGCAGATTTGATTTATCCTTAAATTTCTTCCCAGGTATTAAAATTTCTAGAATTCTAAGTTTCCTGACCAGGAACCAAATCAGCCAGTCAAACAGGGGAATTGTGTCCTTACTAGTTTGTTAAGTAACTTGGGCCTTAAGTTTCTAATAGTTAATCAAATATGTCTTGGGTCCTAACTATGCATTCTAATTAATAATTTATTTACTTACTCATTAAACAAATATTAAACATTTACTTTGTTCCTAGGACTGTTCTAGGTGCTACCGATACAGCGACGAATGAGTGAATTGGTTCGATTTCATCTAGTTTACATTCTAATGGGGAAACTGATTTTTTAAACTGGATAGAGCGCTTCCCTGGTGGCACAGTAGTTGAGAGTCCGCCTACCGATGCAGGGGACACGGGTTCGTGCCCCAATCTGGGAAGATCCCACATGCTGCGGAGCGGCTGGGCCCGTGAGCCATGGCCGCTGGGCCTGCACATCCGGAGCCTGTGCTCCGCAACGGGAGAGGCCACAACAGTGAGAGGCCCGCGTACACGCCCCCCCCCCCAAAAAAAAAAACTGGATAGAAATGCATAGGGGAAGGAATATAAAACAGAGTAATAGGATAGTTACTTGCGTGGTCAAGAAAAGCCTCTCTAATGAGATGACATGTCATCCTACAAACCCAGGTGCTTGCAGGTAATAGGGGTACATGTTAGGAACTCTAAGGGACACCAGGCTTTTTTTTTGTCTGTAAGTGAGTTCCTGGATCAGAAGTAACGTTGCGCGTTAGACCATGATGACACTTTCCTCTCCAAGATGGAAAGCCTCCCACTGGATTACTGCTGGCTGCCCACCTCCCCAGCCCAGGGATATAATACATCCGGGTTTCAGGAATGCTCACAGATGCTAATGAGGCTCTTAGGGATGGCAGTATCAGATAAACTTTACCGACAAAATGTCCAAGTTGTTGAAGCTATGCTCTGTCTCACCCCTGCCACCATGGTCACCCATGGAAGAGCCTGAAATAGTTGGGCAATGAGGTTAACTAATACCCACAAGGATACTCCTCTCAACAATCTAACAACTGAGACATATTTCTGTCGTGGAATCCTCTTGGTGAGCATGAGTATGAGACACGAATATCTCATTCTGGACCCATTCCAGTAGGTCCACCTGCATGCTGCCCTCCAAACCTCATTGTCTCACAAGTCCTCCAACATTTTTCCTTCTGTGTAGCTGACAACAGACCTACCATTAACCAAGCCCTGAGCATAAGTTGGTATAGATTTCTCATCTCACGTTCTCTCTCCTTTCTGACAGCGTGGCTCTGAGATATTCTATTCAGTTATTTGTGCTGGAAAAAAATGTCCTTTCTCCACTCCCCTGAGGACCACCTGTGATAAATGCAGCTGTAATAACACAGCAGTCCCTTTCCAGTGGGACTAGCACACTCACACTTAGCAGAGCCATCTGGAAACCAGGCTTAAAAATGATTCCTCTGTAGCCATTTTTCATGGGGACCTCCTAGGAGGTTATAGGGCAGATTCAAGAGGGTGTGGCAGGCGGGGTGCCGGGGGGGGGGGGGCGGGGAGTAGTTATCCTGGGAATGTGAGCCACGTGCTTATGTAATTGACTTGTGCTCTCACAACCTGCTTGATCCCTGCCTCATAGACATTGCTTCCGTGTGATGAAGGCTCTCTGGGGATGTCTGAGTTTATGGCAAGGGGAATCAGATAATCCTTAATCCATCACCGGCACCATGAATCACATGGTGGCTTGAAGTTTGTCATACCAAAGCCCAGTATAAAAAAGCTTTCTTTCAAAAGGAGAAGATTTTCTAAAGAAGGCATTGTTTTGCTCCAAAATTCTGGTGATACCCCATTAGGTGTTGCCAGTGTTTCACGTGGTATTTCTATTTTCCAAGACGCTTAAAGCGCCAGAATTCTGCTGGGCCGTGAGGATCGAATAGTCAGACAGCACATCCCCAGCTTGCGTTACCAGGTCAACATTTTGCTCTAGTTTGCACCCAAGTCTTTCAATTCACCTTGTAAATGGATTAGAACAGGATGTGCAAATGTTGTTTATATTACCTCCAAAACCCAAAGAGGTGCCCCTCTTAGTGATAGGAAGCCAAGGCCCAGTTTTGTCTGGAGCACCTAGAAGTTAGCAGTCCCCATAATGTCACCAATGCGGTTGTGCCCTATATTTTCAAGGGATTTATCTCAGATCCTCTGGTTAGCATGTGTCTTACTGAGGCATCTAGAACTATCCTTTCAGTTTTCTAGGTATCAGCAGCAAAACACTATAAATGTAATGGACCGGTACGATGCTGTGTGGGCTGCAGAAAAGATCAATCTGTTTCTGGACCATATGTGGCCCAGAGTCAGAGTAATCTGAGGCATAATTGTGACAATGTATTATAAACTCTACCAGGTAAGAGCAAATGAATTCTGGTGTTCGTTGTTTAACAAGACGGAGAAAAAATATTCTTTAACTTAATACCATATTCCAGGTTGCAGAAATGCAATCATTTACTTCAGTAAAGAAAACACATCTGAAACAGCAAGTGCAATTGGAGTCACCCTTCATTCGACTGATGTAACAATAATATACTACGATTCTCCAAGACCCATGAACAAGCCACAGTGGAACGTGAAATTAGGATGTGATAAAAATCACCAAACCTCTGCACTTTTCAAGTCTTTAAAGATGTAGGATTGCTCTTGTAATACTATGTTGGTGAAGAGAGGACACCCAAGGATATTGATTTGGTCCTCCCTTCACAGATCAGGGAGCCAGTGTGCATGGCTTTTGTCTGTTGTCAATGTTACCTGTTAACTTGATGTGGTTGGACTGGGGTAAACACAAGGGGTAGGTTTAGGGTCCCACTGAGTCATGATGCGGCAGACGTGGATCAAAACTCCATTTATCACCTGACCTACTGCTTTTTATCCTCCGTCGAGGACTTTTCCCTCTCCGTCAGATCTCTAATGACTGAGGGCTGTGGTCCAGGGCTCTGATTGGCATTCATCTCTGTGTATTTCTATGCACGGATACAGCATATATACATATATGCCTGAACTTCTCCCCTGGGCTTCTATCTTTTCCCCCTACATACCTCCATTTGGATGTTAATAAGCATCTTCAACTAATAAAAGAGAATAGTTGATTTCTGTTCCCCACCAGGCAAGCCTGCTCTTTCCCACGCAAGGCTTCCACCATCTACCTAGTTTCCCAGAATAAAAATCTTTGATGTTATTTTTTATCCCACTCCCATGTCCACATTTAATCCATCTGTAAGATCTATTTACAAAATATACCTCAAATCTGATTGTATTACTCAATAGCTGTGGCTACAACAACACTTGTCTATACAGTACCACTATCATCTCTTCTTTGACTAAGGTAACAGGATCCTAAAGAATTTTCACTCTCCCACCCTTGACTGCCTACAGTACACACCAGAATCGAGGGGGTAGTTTTTCCAAACAGATATCAAAACATGTCCCTCCCATGCCTTAAATTCTCAAACATTTTTCCACTTCGAACCCTTCAGTGGCTTTCAAATATGGACTGTGCAGTAACATCCAAACTCCTGGTCACAGCCTACAAGTTTCTTCTGGGTCCAGTTAACCCTCTGCTACCAACTTTTCCTAATCTCCTTCACCTTCTATATACTGTGACCTACACTAGCCTTCTCTCTCTCCTTGGAGACAATGACGTACTTTTCCATCTCAGGACCCTTGATCATCTGTTTCCTTTGTTTGGAACTCTATTCCATGACTACGTCTTCCTCATACTTCAGGATACAATTCAAACAGTACTCCTCAGCAACGTCCCAAATCACTCTTTAGTAACTTCCCGTTTATCCTTTTCAGACCATCTATCAGCTCCTGAAATTAACTTATTTATTTATTCCCTCTTTCTTCCATTATAATATAAGCATCTTAAGGACTCTATTTTGCTCACCACTGCATTTCCTGTATTTATTTGGCTACGCCACGTGGCTTGTGGGATCTTAGTTCCCCGACCAGGGATCAAACCCGTGCCCCCTGCAGTGGAAGCATGGAGTCCTAACAACTGGACCACCAGGGAATTCCCCGTATTTCCTGCATTTAGAATAGCGCTTATCACATAGTAGGTGTTCAATACATATTTGTTGACTGAATTACTGACCCCCTGCAATTCCTCACTTTGCTTGGTAGACAGCAGAATTATTTGGGGTACTAGAAATTAATATTAGCTCAATCCAAGGTCTAATGACCCCTGGAATGCTTGCGTATCTCCTTTGTCTCATATATGGTTACCCTGATTAACAGCCCCTTGCTTTTTTTGAGGAAACCTAGGAGGATGTTTCATGGCCCTACTTGGCGTTTTATTGCACAGTTTTCAAGGATTCTGTCCTTTCCCTTCACTTCAAGGGCTCCAGCACTAGCACAGCTCTGGGAATAGAATGAGGGTTTTTCACTTTCTCAATGTGCCTCATTTCAGACCTTTCTTCATGCATCCTAGAATTTTGTTGTCTACTTAATATAAATAGGGTTTTAATATAAAGTGGGACCTTAAAGGAACGCCGCTCTCTCTCACTGTTAGGATCCATCATTGATTCACTATGGGCCCTGGGATACCCTGTTGGTCAACACATTCTGTTCACCAGGAGGAACCTAAAGCCAGCCACGCTCACCTTTCTCAGTTTGCCTCTAGCTCTTACTCATTGTTGCTTAATCTCTGTCACCCCAGGATTCTTCTAACCACATGGAAAGAGGTATGTTAACTGTACGACTCATAGAAAACAGGCACTAACAAGTTTTTCAGAGATGATGGTACATTTTTACCAAAGTCCTCATGAATAATGTCCTCTAGGCACACTTTTTTTTTTTTTTTTTTTTTGCGGTACGCGGTCATCTCACTGTTGTGGCCTCTCCCGTTGCGGAGCACAGGCTCCGGACGCGCAGGCTCAGCGGCCATGGCTCACGGGCCTAGCCGCTCCGCGGCATGTGGGATCCTCCCGGACCGGGGCACGAACCCGTGTCCCCTGCATCGGCAGGCGGACTCTCAACCACTGCGCCATCAGGGAAGCCCACTAGGCACTCTTGAGGGTGAAAAAATAGGACAACTTACAAGAGTAAATTCACTCCAGCATTTCTAATGCTGAGGAATTTGAATTTCTTATTTTTAATTTTACCAAAGTACCTCCCATCTCAGCCTCATTTAATATAGTCCCCTGTTGAATATGGGTTGAGTCATCTAATGCGGAAGCAAGTAAGCCACTACGGCAATCAGGAAGAACAAATCTGATTCCATATTAGATCTGCTCCTTTTCCTGTGCTCAGTCATGCTGGCTGTGCACCTTTTGTAAAAGAACGTTGCCTACACCCAGAAATATACAGGATAGCTCATTCTCAAGGCTTTGACCTTTAAGAGTCCATTCACATAGAGATAAAAAGGTGCAGAACAGAGAATAACATTTGTCCCATTGGAGGTTTACAGGAACATTGTGACCTGACCTACATGGACAGCTGCAAAAAGAAAGGATTCTGACATTAAGAAGTTTGCAACAGCCAACCACGTCCTTCCCTCCACTTTGCCTTTAAAAGTGCTTTGCTGAAACCTTCGGAGGAGTTCCGGGTTTTCTGGGCATGAGCTACCCGCCCCCTTGCACAGCCCTGAAATAAACCTTTCTCTGCTCCAAACTCTGACGTTTCGGTTTGTTTGGCCTCACTGTGCACTGAACACATGAACTTGTGTTTGGTAACACTACCAGGGCTCAGAGTAACTCACTGGAAGAGGTATGGTCTTGTCTCTCACTAAGATTCACACAGTGACGTGTTCTCGCCCAAGTAGGCAGGGGGATTCAGATTCTAGGAAGCTAAAAAATGTCACATATAGACGATGCAGGGGTGGGAGGAGAGGATATAGGCTATGTGAAAGGTGGACTGTCAAGGGAAAAGAGTAAAAGCAGGAGTCCATCTGTGGGGATGTGGCAGCTACCCAGGTGAGCGAGGATGGTGGCTTGGTCTAAGGAGATAGCCAATGAGATGGTGCAAAAAAGTAGGACTAGAAATGGATTTTGATCACAGAGCTGACTGGATTTACTCTCTGGATATAGACAGGACATAAATAGAGAAAGAACAAGAATGAGGTCTACATTTTTGGCTTGATATCAGTAACTAAGGTGAAGAAACCTGTGGAGTAGTGGGAAGTGAAAGGGGTATTCTGACTCTGCCTGGGTGCTTCCAATCAGTTTGTGACTCTCAACAGACACCTGTTAACAGCTAACAGAACTTGGTCTGTGCCATAGTTGTGACTGAGGTAATCAGACACAAGAGAGGAGGTACAGCTAGATTTGTTAGGAGGGACTTTACAGAAAAGCTGAAGCCAGTGGTCCTGCAATCCCACTCCTAGGCATATACCCAGAGCAAACTCTCATATGAAAAGATACATACACCCCAATGCTCACAGCAACACTATTTACAATAGCCCCAAGATATGGAAACAACCTAAACGTCCATCAGCAGATGAATGGATAAAGAAGATATGGTACATACATACAATGGAATATTACTCAGCCACAAAAAGAATGAAATACTGCCATTTGCAATACCATGGATGGACCTAAAGATTATCATATTAAGTGAATTAAGTCAGACAGTGAAAGACAAATATATGACATCACTTATACATGGAATCTAGAAAAATGATACAAATGAACTTATTTGCAAAACAGAAGCAGACTCACTGACATAGAAAACAAACTTACGGTTACCAAAGGGGAAAGGGGGGAGGGATAAATTAAGAGTATGGGATTAGCAGATACAAAATACTATATATAAAATAGATAAGCAACAAGGTCCTACTGTATAGCACAGGGAACCTTGTTTAATATCTTGTAATAAACTATAATGGAAAAGAATATGAAAAAGAATATATATACATATATATATAACTGAATCACTTTGCTGTACACCAGAAACTAACAAAATATTGTAAATCAACTATATCTCAATAAAAATAAACAAACCAACAAACAAACAAATAAATAAAGCTGAAGCCAGGAGGACGAGCAGGACTTCAGCGGAGAAGCATGGGGAGTAGGTACCTGGTCCCAGGGAAGAGGGACCTGTTCAGGGCCACTGCATCTGCTGTGCACCACACACCTCTGGGTCTGCCGTCACCTGGCTGTGTGTAAGTTCAGACGTACAGGCGGAGGAATGCCAGGCACAGCGTTGGGTTGGTAAATGAACCAGCATAGCCAAAGCAAAGGGTAGAGTTAAAGAAGGTTAGTGGAATTAAGACATTTGATGAATCTATGATTTGGCCATTAAAGGATTCAGTTTTAGGCATATTTGAATAATATTAACTCCACAGAATCCAGCAGGGGTGGGAAATGTTAATAGGCACTCTAGTCACCCAAATCCCCTGTTAACTCATTATCAAGTATTAGCTCATCCCAGCTCCAGGAGCAGAGGGGTCATAAACATTTTTTATGAGCAACTTTTTTCTTTCATGTGTTCAGGTGAGACAGATGAATCCTCTAGTCCTTGTTCCAAGAAAGCACTCTGACTGCTGAGATTAGACTTGGTTTCGTCAATAAATGAGCTGTTAAAATTGATTTCTCCTCATTGAAAGACACTTCATTCACAAATATCCGCTGCCACGTGGAGACCATTTTAGTCCACAGTCTGGGCTGTTCCAAATGCAGCTCTTTCATTACAAGCATGCCTTTCAGAACTCTTACTGGTGGTATCAGCATGTAACGTCCTATATTTTCCCACATATTGGCAGTACCTCCAACTCGAATGCCAGTCAGGGTTTCAGGGCTCTTTCATCCTTAGAAACAATACTTGTGTAGATAGAAAGCATTTTATTCCTGTCATGGCCCCCAGTGAGCTATTTGGGAAGGGTAAGTATCACTTAAGGAAAGATGACTTGTGATTGCCTTCTTTATATCTCGTGATAGCGTGATTCCATGTAGCACGTGGGCAAGAGAACATTTACTATGTTACTGCCATTTTCAGGGAGAAAAATACCTCTACCAGAATAACATTGGTCATATTTTTGGAAATCAGGGAAATGTACAAAAATATGGCTTTAGAAAAATATGTGGGCTGTCAAATAACATCTCCGTTCTTTTGACAGACTATAGTGAGAAATTAACAAGCCAGCACAGGGTTGGGAGACCTCAGGAGTGGAAAATGCCCGTGGACACCATCTCCCTGTCCCATTTTTGCTGCCTATTTTGTTTCACTCTGGGATTCAAAGAAGGAACCTATAACAATGTGTAAATTCAACGGCAAGCACATTTGAAAAGATGTCTGGGATCAACCTATTGTGAAATAAATATAATTTTATGGATAGTATCCTGAAAGTGCCTGACAAGAAATGTTTAAATTACCGAGTCAAGATGGTTAATATTGTTTCATTAGGAGTTAGACTCAGCAAACTTCTTGCCGAACCCCTGGGCCACTGTTCCCCACACAGTCCAAGGTGGACGCTCCTTCTGTACTACTCCACACCCCAGAAAAGCTCTTTATTTGTCTGTGCCTAGTGCTATATGTTTCTTGTGACATCTGCTGGTATTTCCATTTAAAATAAGAAGATCGTTGTAATTTCCAACCATATCTGTTCTTATTTTGGGATGTGAGCCATTTTGCAATGCCTTATCCTTGAAGACTATGTGTTTGGGTTCTATGTATAACATCTTGGTTTAGGAAAATGCCTTTTTTTGCAGAAATATTTGAAAACAGTCCAGGGCGGGAGCTCAGCACTGGGGTAGACATGAGACAATGAAGTATTCTTATTCTTTACCTTTTGCTTTTTCTCAAACTGTTTACAATAAGAAAGGGAGGGCAGGTTTTGTTCCTTAGAAATTAAGAAGGAAAGAAGAAAAATGATTATCCATTATGGATAATGGGTGGCCAGCAATTACATAAAAATGGAACAAACATTCCGAAGGGCCAAGCTATTCTATCAGCACAGCTGCACAATGACAACCATATGCTCTGGCCTGAGGGGTTAACTATTACACTGAAACTGATTAGAGTAGTTTATCTTCACGGAAAATAGCTTCATTTGAACTGATCATTACTAGCAATAGGTAAACATCAATGGGTTAAGAGCTTGCTTTACATACCTCCAACTATGCTCAGAACGATATGCAGGTTAAAAGAAATGATTATCCAATCAGATGTAAATTCACACACTGACATTAAGCAAGTGTTTTAATAGCATGAGGCTCTAGGCAGCTGAAAGGAATTAGGAAAAATTGAAGGCAGGAGACTGTTCAAGAAAGATTTCCATTTTGTTGGAACCCCATGTTAGAGAGACGGAGCCTTAAGTATGTGAGACAGCGGTTCTCAGTGGATGGGAAAGATGGACAGAGTTATCTGGGTGGCTTTATCAGTCTGCCTACCAGCCCCACACTTGCCCTCTTCAATTCTGATACGCCTCCATATGATCAAGGTAGTGTGTGTGTGTGTGTGTGTGCGCGCGTGTGTGTGCGCGCACACACACGCACGTGTGCACATGTCAATCTTTCTTCCACTGTTTTAATTTTTTTCTCCAGAATTACAGAATACGTGTGTGAACCCAAATGGAAAGCTGCTTCTTTTCTCCTGGACTGATTAACCGATTCATCCATTCATTCAATGATGTTTACTGAGACGTTGTTTTAGGCGTTGGGATATATTGGTAAACAAGACATAGAAAGGCACTAAATAAATGACAGATATAAATGTCGACTTATCTTGAACCTAAACTAGGATGTAAAGAAGGACAGAGACAATCCGTAAAATAACCTGCATGACGGGGAAGTGGTAAAGATGATGATCCTGCTTATTGTTAATAAAACATGATGCTTGTGTAGTCATTTAATGTGCATAGGATTTCAAGTGTTTTGAACTATTATCAAGTGCTATGCCATCTGTCTACATTGTATGCATCAGTTTATAATGACTTGCTTGACTAATTACCTTATACCTGTATAGGTGTGATCTTCCTGGCTAGGTGGTAAATCCCACAAAAGCAGGTACTGTGCCTTTCATTTCTTGATCTTTCCTAGTGACCATCAATGTTTTCAGATGAAAGTAGTTACTAAAATATTACCTCCCATTTATACAGGTCTTAATAGTTTTCAAACACTTTTTACAGATTATCTCCTTTGATTTTTATATCTTGTTAGTGAATTTCAACGATGAGAAATGAGAGGTTCAAAGAGGATACATTATTTATTTACTGAAGGTCACATAATTAGTTAGAAGCAAACTCCTTTGTCTTTTTTATCTTTTTGTCTAATGCTTTTTTTCTTTTGCATTGTACTATGTGGCTTCTCATGCTGTGTATACATATCAGATTTTTCAGGCATATGTCAGATATATATCAAATACCTATTTATATACTGTGAGGAATGAACTCATTTTTGGAAATTAGAGATGCAAGCAGAGAAGATTAGATTGCTTGATAACTCAAATCAAGCTGTTTATCTTTGGATAGCCAAGATGGTCTGAGAATTATGTGAGCAAAGGCAGAGATGTAACTGCACCACAGCTGTGGTTCAGGAGGAATGATGAGCTGAGGGCAGAATAAGTCATGAACACCCAGAGTCAGATGAAGAGGTTCCATCATCAAAGAACACATTCGAGGGCGTGGCAGCAAACACAGCACCGTGGAAATGATAACAGGGCAGAAGTGAAGGAGTTACCCCAGGCTGCACCCCAGCCACGCTCTTTATGTCTTCTCCTTGCTTTTCTGAAAATGAATGCCAATACCATTCTAGGGCTTTCTTAATTCATGCTGGAAGCCCCCAGGGCTTGACATAGAATATGACTGTATGTCTACAGAACGTGCAGTCTGTCTGATTATCAAGCAAGAGATGTAAAAACTGTTAAAGCTCCCAATAGCCCTAGAACTCACAATGGGAGACAGAACAGAGACTGATTATGTTTCTGCTGTTTCTGAACATCACACGGTTCCAGCCAGACTCAGCCTTATTTGTTGCAAATGCACGCACAGAAAAATCAATCAGGGATTCATGTCTTGCTTTTCATTTGACAGCAAGCATCAAAAAGCAGCAATGTCAGCCATGGAACATAACTTTTATGCCAGTTACAGCTATACCCTATTAAGTTTTTTTCTCAAATCCATAAGGTCACAAAGACTTTCTCCTTCAAGAGCACAGCTTAGATGTACAAATTAAAATTCCAATTCCTGTATACCTTCCATTCATAAGAAGCAATTAAAGTAGAGGATCTAATATACTCTATGATGCTGGCGAGGACCTTAATCTTTATTTACCTCAATGGGCTCTGCCAAAATATCTCTTTCATTTATTAAACCCATTTGCGATTGCCACCAACTTTGAGCTGAATGGCATCCCAAGGCCAAATCTGTTCATTCATCCACTTGTTTAAAGAAACAAAAACCACTAGAGGAGCCATCAACTGATTAACCTGTGGCAGTTCATTACATTAGCATCTTTATCTGTATGTTGAAACAAGATATACAGTAATGGAAGCAACTTTTTGCAGTAAAGGCCCTCAGCAGGAAACCCCTTCTCTTGTCAATTGAGCAAAGCTACATTGTAACTAACTTTTTAAAAAAGAGATCTTTATTGGAGTATAATTGCTTCACAATACTGTGTTAGTTTCTGTTGTACACCAGAGTGAATCAGCCATATGCATACTTACGTCCCCATATCCCCTCCCTCTTGAGTCTCCCTCCCATCTTCCCTAACCCACCCCTCTAGATGGTCACAAAGCTCTGAGCTGATCTCCTGTGCTATGCTGCTTCCCACTAGTTACTTTACATTCGGTAGTGTAAATATGTCGATGCTACTCTCACTTCACGACAGCTTCCCCCTCCCACTCCGTGTCCTCAAGTCCGTTCTCTATGTCTACATCTTTATTCCTGCCCTGCAACTAGGTTCATCAGTACCATATTTTTCCCCCTTAGATTCCATATATATGCGTTAGCATACGGTATTTGTTTTTCTCTTTCTGACTTACTTCACTCTGTATGACAGACTCTAGGTCCATCCACCTCCCTACAAATAACTCAGTTTCGTTTCTTTTTATGGCTGAGTAATATTCCATTGTATATATGTGCCACATCTTCTTTATCCATTCATCTGTCGATGGAACCAGGTGCCCTCATGCTCTACTCTTCTCTGGCCCTGGCACACCATTCAAATCTTTGATCACACAATACCTTACCTAACCTGTTGGTTCTTTCCATAGATCAAAGAAGTAGAAATGAAGAATAAGTATTTAACAGAGGATCAGATGTCTTCCCTACCTTCCCCTTCAGCCTTCTCACGAACAAACTCTGTGAACAAGATGGCATCTAAAGAAAGATCACAAGAAGTTGACAAGCTTGCATGCAGTCTGACCCCCTATCTCAATGATTAACTGGGAGTACTTCCCTTTTGCCCTTTAAAAACTTTCAGGGCTGAGCAGAATCTTTGGAGTTGGTTTCTGGGGGTCATGAGTCCACCTTCTCCCCAGATGGCCAACATTCTGATTAAAAGTAATTTTCCTTTCTACCAACATGTGCCTCTCTTGGTATTGATTTCCGATCGGCGAGCAGCCAGACCTGAGTTCAGTAAAAGTAAGCCTCTATAGAACATGCGAAGCTGTGCCAGAAGCTACAGGGAGACTGTTCCGCAGTTCTAACCTTTTGTTTGGGATACTCAGAGTTTGGCTACCTGTGGCCATACACCCTCTGGAATCAACCTGGGCTGTCCAGGGAGTAATAGAAGCCCACCTGGCCACGCCCCTTGGACTGCTGGCCATTGCAGATAACAGAGTGGAGAAACATATGTAGTCTTCCAATGACATCTCGGATAGTTAGAGAAAAAAAGTTGGGGGTATATATTTTTTACTTCAAATGGCAGATATGGTGGATAACAGAAACACTATTGTAAGGGTGGAAGCTGGGGAAGACAGTCGATCAGAATCCTGTCCTTTATGGCAAGTCACTGAATGCTTGCCTAAAGTGGAATCCAATATGATAACCCAGGCAGAAACTGCCCAGCTTCTAAGAACCCTCCAAATGGGTCTGATAATGATTTGTTTATCTTTAATTCATTTCCCTCCTAAACATTAATCATACAGAAAACCTACTAGATTATGTCTTAATGACAGGGGTCATATCTAGTTTATCTTTAAATACTCAATGGCTTGAAAGTATCTTGGTATATGGCGGGTGTTTATTAAGTATTAGGAGAGGAAAATTAGCCAAGTGAAGCCTACCCTTCGATAGTTGGCATCATGTTAGCTGACTTGGTTAGTCAGGCCTTTACTGGAAGCTCACCAGTTAAGTGGGACAAGAGAAAGGATACAGTCCATTTCCACATGGAAAAGCTTACCAGTCTAGCCCAGGGAAGAAACATATTTTTTTTAAATGTATACTACACAAAGCAGATACCAGAAACGTGTGCCTGAGATCTAGCTACTCAAAGAACTTACTATGCTTGGGACGTCTTCTTAGCTCACAAGGATTCCTCTTTCTTGGGGAAATGACTTTGATGTCCAGACCTTTCTCCAGAGAAAGCAAATGAGTCTCTACAAAACGCCGGTCCTCTTGGCTCTAAGTCCTTCACGCAGGACTGGGCCATTGGGCAACCAGAGCTAAACTGGGTCAATCAGGTTCTTCTCTGTGGGAAGTCAGAATTTTCAATCAAGTGTCTCCTGGGTAGGAGTCTTTGCAGCTGAATAATGTTGGGGGTGATACTCAAGAAAGGAAGTTTATGTTGTCTTGTCCCTGAAATCACTAGAGCTGCCCTTCTTTCTTCCCTTCTGAAGTTTTATTTGTTCAGTTCTTCCTGGAATTCTGTGATATATTCCACTATCCTTCCACTTCATTCCTTCTCTTGCTTGAGCCGCTCAAGAGGTGGCTTCTATTATGTGCAACAGAAAGAAACGTAAATGCTTTGGAAGTGCAGATGGATGGCTCTAAGAATCAGTGTAGCCAGAGCTAAGTGAGCTGAAACTGGAAAGAAAGCAAATATGCAAAGTTGGATATAGGAAGAAACACTTTTGTAGTACAATAGAGTGAAATAAAACAACCCAAAGTGAAGGAGTGGAGCAAGTGACATGGAAAACATAGCATGGAGTCAAATTGGGAAATTGAGAGTGAGGGGTTGCCAGGGGAACAGTGGGATCCATGGCAACAGTCAAGAGAAGGTAACTGTGATGGAGGAGGCTGGCCGGATACTTAGGGGAAATTTAACGGTAGCTTTTTCTTCTTTGGTCTGGGGCTTTATGAAGTGACATTCCATTTTACAGGTGCAGATCACAGTAACTTCATGCTGTGGCTTGGCATATCATAGCATTGCTGGTTTTGCTATATGAAAGGACATTTAATGAGGAACGTCTTGAATAGAACTTCAAATTTGAGGGACTTCGAGGGATGAATGGCCCTGGCGGCTGTCACAGAACAGCTGAACCCCAGCTGCAACATGGGGCTGCCTTGTGCTTGGCCAAGACCTTCCACGCCACAGCCCTGAATCTCCAGGTCCTCCTGGTGACTGGACCTGCCTGAGGACTGGATGGGGCAGTCATGGTCACACCCAACACCTGCCTAGGCAGGAGAGGTCACCTGTAGCCACACACTGGCAAAATTGGGGAAAAGGACTTGATTTGAGTTTTATTTTGAAAGACGCAGACCAAGGGCCTCATTGGCTCTGGAGGGGTAGGGGGCGGGGTCCAGCCCATTTCACTGTCAGCGCAAGGAAGTGGCATACGTGGGAACAGAAACCGTGACTGCACAGCCCGTCACAAATATGGTTTTCTCAGATCATCATCCGCTGCTGCAGCTTTTGGGTTCGGTTCTCCAGTGCTGTCAGCCCAAAGAAGCGTATGAGGCTTTTATTAATTTTACTTGTTCAGCCTAATGGAAGGACAGTTAGACATATTTTGTTCCAAGGCCCAATTTTCAGGAACTAAGTTCATACATATCAAAAGCCCAAGAAATCAGAAGGTAGTGTGGTTCTTTTGTTAAATCTGTTCCTATCACATCTTCTATTCAGTGTCTTCCAATATGTCCTTTGAATTCTTCCAGTAAACTTAGCCTGAGGAGTTGGAGACCAAAAGGTATGGCTGAATATATTTGACCAACTGGATCTTCTTCAATTAAAAGTTAAGGCTGATATAGAATATTTCTCACCATGTTACAAGCATTTAGAGAAATGGTTAATTCTTAACATGATGAGTAACTATTTTCTTTCCAGTGGGTTATATAATTTTCATTGAGAACTAAGATTTTGTTCTATAAATTTAAGTGCTAAATAAACAGTATACCCTAAACTCCAGTCCAGACTCTGTCCTGGCCCAGAGGAATTTGCTAAACAACTTTTCATTTGTACCAACATTTTACTTTTTCTTTTTGTCAGTCATAAGTGCAACACAGAAATAACCCCCAGAAAGTCCATCCTCTTGGTATTTGCAACCTGGCAGGAAGCTCCAAAAGTCTCCTGGGAGCAGATTAGCTAAGTTCTATGAAATTTCCAGTGTACTGTAGGATACTTATCCCAACCCAAATCTTAGTTTTTAAAAAGATTCATTTATTCCTAGTTTCAGATTTCACACCAGGCTTTTCCACTGACCACAGAAATGTAGCAATAATCTTTGCTTGAGCCTCTGCAGAAAATATTAGGCAACCTGAAGCAGAATCATGAACTATAATAGCTCTTAAGCCACCAGTTCATCTTAATAACATATCTCTCCCATCAGCTTTCCCAAACCATTCCAAGGCATTTGGAGCCTGTGTTTTCATATTGTAGTCTTGAGAACCAAAACTTGTCTGAGTTCCTCTTGCAAGATTAATTAAAATGGACATGCTGTGGAAGCATAAACAAGACTAGGATTTCTTTACTATAGATGCTTGTCATGACAGCATTTACTATAATGTCATTATGACATCTTGCTTTATTTCTTTAAATATGAAAAAATAAATCAGGGAAGCAGACTTGCAGCGAAAAAAAAGAAACTATGCCAGCTCTATTCCTTATCATGAACATAAAGAAATAGAGGGCTAAGAGCTCTTACCTCTCTCTGGTGGGATAAGAACAGCACTAGAAAGAAAAGACAAATCTGGCATTAATAAGACAGGATCGTTAGTAATAATCAATACAGAGAAAAATGCTTTCTGAAGACCAGCGTTTGGCAAATAATTGTGGAAAATACAAAATCAGTGCACGTATATGTGTAACTGAATCACTTTGCTGTACACCTGAAACTAACACAACATTGTTAATCAACTCTACCCCAATATAAAATTAAAAATTTTAGAAAGTGCTCCTAATAACTTACTTGGGGAGTAAGAAATAAGAATATGGGGCAAGTTAATTGTGAAAGAAACAAGGTATAATAAGTTCTTTCTGAAAATGGACTTGACTCTTGAGGTTAGGATGATAGGAAAAGACTTAGGGAAGGAAAGAACGAGGTCTTCAAATTTCAGTGTTATGTGCAAAGTCAAGGAGAAACTGGCTTGAGGAAGATGATGAGTTCAGGTTTGGAAACGCTGGGAGGGGTGGGTGCCTGAGACTCCCCGGTGGAGAGCCTGGTGGAGCTGGAAATGTGTAACTAGAACGCAGGGGGCCTTCGGGGCTAGAGATGGAGGTGGCAGACGTCAGCATGGGGGCATCAAAGGAAGTTGTGGTCAGAGTTGAGCTCATTCAGGAAACTGAAGGACGGGCTTGCTGAGGACAAGTACCTTCAATATTCCAGGGTGGAATAGAGGAAGCAATCTGTGAAAAACAGACGGAGAAAAGCATTCGATGAAAGGAAACGAGGAGGGAGCAATGTTGGGAAAGACAGAAACGGAAGGATCTACAGTGAGAGTGTAGACCGCAGTGTAAGGCGCTCTGGTGGAGTCGGGGTCTGGGTGTGTGGGGACTTGGAATCACATGGCCTCGTGCCTACAGTGCTCTTGTAAGGAAACCAAGCCCAGGGGAAGTTAAGGTGCTTGTTAATCACACAACTAGTTAGGAGGGAGCCAAGACCAGAACGCAGGTGCTGGACCCCTTTCTCTGCTGTCTCTGCTCTGTCAGGCCGCACCTTTGGGTGAGTGAAGCCCAGGTTTCACCAAGAGAAGGAGTGGGAGATCAGGCTTAGCAAGATAAGGCCAGGCAATGCTGGAAACTCGCTAAAGTAGGGGTTGAAATATTATCCTGAGGAATGGAGACTCACTAAAGAGCTTTGAGCAGGAGAGCCTTCCTAATCAAAGAAGTACTTGGGGAAATTTCACGTGGTAGTTTTCGGATGTACTGTCACTATTTTGCTTAGCTCAGTCATAGATTAAACAATTATGAATTAATTGCTTCCCAAAATAGTTGTAAGTTTTGTTGAATAAAACTCCTTCATCATATCAGAAATTAATAACCGATAAATAAGTAAAATCTCAATTATAAATTAAGTCATCTGTTGCTTAGATCTACCATACCACCTAAAAAATATCTAGAAATACAATGAAAGTTCACCCCAGGCCTTAGATCAAGGCCAGCTTTGGCCTGAGTCCACTGTAGCCCACTCTTACATACTTCCGTAACTCTCTTAAGATGAGTGATTAGTGCCATATGGTGATAGATTAATTTACACGAGTCCTTCCTTTTTCTCTTTTTCTTCTGTACATGTACATCTATTAGAAAGAGGAATAAAAACATATTCCTCAGGCTTCCCTGGTGGCGCAGTGGTTGAGAGTCCGCCTGCCGATGCAGGGGACACGGGTTCGTGCCCCGGAAGATCCCACATGCCGCGGAGCGGCTGGGCCCGTGAGCCATGGCCGCTGAGCCTGCACGTCCGGAGCCTGTGCTCCGCAATGGGAGAGGCCACAACAGTGAGAGACCCAAGTACTGCAAAAAAAAACAAAACAAAACAAACCATATTCCTCTACCTTTGGAAGAATGCCTTGGGGAAAACGCCCCTCACACAGGGTGGGCTTTCTCTAAAGGAGTTGCCATTGCACAGGCGGGTTGCACTGGGTCCAGCCAAAGCCCTGGATGAGCTTTGTCAAGGCCTCCCAGCCACTTTATCCTCTCTCTACTCAGAGCTTTACAGCCTTGAGATCCTCCAAAGCCAAGATAATGTATGCCTCCCCCCTCGAAGGGGGCAGTACACCAATGGGTAGAAATTGACCTGACACTCCGGAAACCCCAAGGTCCCATGGTCCCCGAAGTCTGATTAGGTGGTTCATTGCAAGACGAACATCAAGCGTGGAACACAGAAAAAGGTCACAAATGGTGCTTCAAACTGAGTTTAGGGTCACGGCCACCTGCACTTCTGACCCTGACTTTGACCCTCCTCACATCTCGCTCTCCATCTCTGCGGCTATTCTGACGGTTCACACTCAGCAGAGAGAACCCGCCCTGCTTTACATGTGCCCGGCTGCACACCTCCGTGGGACTGTTGCTGGGCAACGGCAGCCAGAACAAGTTGTTTGGGGAGCATCTTGAGAATGATTACACTTGCAGGGCTGGGGTGGGTTGGTCGTGCGGCGTTCTTTTTTTTTTTCCTTCCTGTGGTACCTATTCCTGGAGGTTGTAAATATTCATCTGAATTTTGCATACATGAGGGGAAAATGTTATTTAAATGAGCGTGGGAGGGTAATTTGCTCGAGTGCATCCCTGCACTCTTTTATGTGTTGCAGGTAGTCTGCTGCAGAAGGAGCAAAAGCCATTTTGTGACCTTATTGACATAGATGCCAAGGCTGTGCTGGCTTGTTTCAGTTCCGTGGAACAATGGGAGCCGAGGATGCAGTTTAGCAAAGGCATTTAGTAAATTGCTGGTAAATGGTGAGGATGCGAAAGCCCCAGCAAAGTCGTCAGGCGCATTTCCTCTCTAATGGGGCTGCAGTTACTCTCCTGGCCTCCTCTCTCCCCCTTTCGAGAGGCAAACTTCCTCTTCCTCTCCTTTACATGCTGAAATACAGCACTTGGCTAAACCCGGGAGAGCTGATTTGAAAGGTAATGGGAAGAAACACTTCCTTTGGAAAGGAATCTGGCAGCCTTGAAGGATTTGCAGTGCACTGATTTCAGATGAATCAGTCGGGGAGGAACTGCAAATACTTAGAAAATCATCGGGGTCAATATTGCCCACACCCCTGGAATATTAATATGGACACATCCCCATGTACCCCCCTGGAGATGTGTTTATTTCATAATTCACAAATGGTAAGGACACCTTTTCTGAATTTCTTTTCTTAGGGACTTGGGGAGCCAGCAGTCAAATTGTGATTCTTCCAAATGCTTCCCCATATGCCTTAAATACTCCCATTAAAGATAATTTCCTCAGTCTACACACATTCTGTGAGTCTCAGTGACCCCCTCCCTACCTCATGAAAGAGAGTCTTTCCTTGAGGCTGCCGTGTCCCCTCTCGGCTATGACTTGGTCAGGAGCCTCTGACACCATATGGCAGAATTCGAGGCTGTATCGTCAGCCAAACACAACAGTTGTTTTTAGGACCCAGTCAGTTACAGACTCCATCTCTCCACCCCCAGGGACACGTCTGTGGTTATAAAATATGCCTCTGCGCCATCTGACAATGTGGGCCCCAAAGCTGTCCCGTGGCCATAATCCCAGATCCTCAGGCTAATTTTGTCGGCTCTCTTGCACAGGAGGCAGCCTTTGGCCAAGAATCCAGCAAAACTCTTCCTGGTTCTTGGTTTACCTCAGGAACATGAATTAATGATGCAGTTTCATTTTGGGTGAGAGCACTTAAATGTCCAGGATTCAAACTGCAGAGGAAGGATCCTCCATACTGTTCTCCACAGAGCTACCATAGGATCCAGCAATCCCACTCCTGGGCATATACCCTGAGAAAACTCTAATTTGAAAAGATACGTGCACCACAGCAATGGTCATAGCAGCACTGCTTACAGCAATGTTCATAGCAGCAGTAGCCGAGACATGGGAGCAACCTAAGTGTCCATCGACAGATGAATGGATAAAGATGTGGTACATATATACAATGGAATATTACTCAGCCATAAAAAAGAACGAAATACTGCCATTTGCAGCAACATGGATGGACCTAGAGATTATCATACTAAGAGAAGTAAGTCAGATTGAGAAAGACAGATATCATATGATATCGCTTATATGAGGAATCTGAAAAAAACGGATACAAACGAACTTATTTATAAAACAGAAATAGAGCCATAGACATAGAAAACAAACTTACGGTTACCAAAGGGGAAAGGTGAAGGGGAGGGATAAATTAGGAGTTTGGGATTAACATACATACAGTACTATATATAAGATAGATAAACAACAAGGACCTACTGTGTAGCACAGGGAACCATACTCAGTATTTTATAATAATCTATAAGGGAAAATAATTTGAAAAAGAATATATATATGCATATTTATACATATAACTGAATCACTTTGCTGTACACCTGAAATTAATACAACATTATAAATAAACGATACTTCAAAAAAAAAAACAAATTGGGGTGGAAGAGTCAACAGTTAGGAGGACAGAGATGTACAGGAGAAGAAATTCAAAAATGAACACATTCTTTGCCATTCATCATGGCCACCAGTGCTAAGTTAGAACCTTAGTTCCTTCAAACATCTCAGTCTGGACACTCCCTTCAAGATGGCCTTGGAAGCCCACACCTTCCATATTTCCACCAAACCTTCTGTTTGTTGAGTGCCTGTTAGGTGCAAGCCATGGTCATAGGTCTTGCATAAGCTGCTAGAGGGTAAAATGCCTACTCTCCCCTCAAGATTGCAGGCACAGGCTTTCTCTTGGCTTTTGGGGAGAGAAAGTCAGCCTCAGGCAACAGCACCTGCATCAACCCAACACTGCAATACAGCACGCAGCTCTCAGAAAGAACGTCTGACTCCACTGAAGACCCGCAGCCCCCTTTGCTTTTACTTTCCTTTGAAAAATGTCCTACATCTTCTGATTCAAAGTTTACCGCTAGGAACAACCCTTCTCTCTTGCTTACACCTCTAGGCAAGGAACATATGTCACAAATGCCACAGCCGTATTTAGAAATGTCTGTTGTTCAGTTCCACTGAGCCTGCCCCCAAGTTACCTTTTCCATGGCAATTACTCGTGAAATCTGAAAACGCCTGCAAATTAGTGTTAGGTTGCTTTCATTTCCCAATTAACTGCCCACCTGCTAGTATAAGATTCAAGTGTGTCATGGTCAGCCTTTTCCCCTTCAGATTTTAGGAAGAAAAAAAAAAGGTTCCCACCTTCCTTATGGAGAGAATAATTATTGTGCAGAACAGTCTACCAAAGGCAACAATGAAACATGTACTGTGGGTGTATTCAAAGAGCTGGACAAGGAAGAAAAGAATTCCATGGTATAAACATTGGACAGACAGGTGGATGGGTTTGGATAGACCATATGGCCCCCTTCTGTCTTGAAACGTACTGTGAGATTATATTTTTGCAAAATCCCTTCAAGAACTAAGTTGATGTCTAAACAGTAAACTATGGCAAAGAAAATGTTCGTGGTACCTTAACCACATCCATTATTTCAATGTCAATTTTGTATTTCTGGGGATATGTTTTCAATATGGAGCTAACACACTTGTCATAGCATAAATGAGGTGGCAGAAGGTAAGGTGGAGAGACAGGGAAGAAGAATTTAGTCTTGTTTTCTCAAGAGAAATGGATACGTACTTGTCAAACTTGTAGCAGAGGAAAACGCTGGTACCCCAGTGCAGCCCCTGGGAACAACCACTGTGATGCGAATCCAAGGTACTGAGCTGAACGACAGACATGAAATGCACCAGATAATGAAAAACAGTGTCATTTCTGGAAAACATTAGAGAATATTTTTCTCCCCCTCAGGAAGGCAGAGCATATGATTCCCATTCTCACATTATGACAGAAATGCTGCATGCACTGTATGTGGAGGACTGCTGCCTGAAATTCCAAGAGATCATACGTGATTGGGAGCTACAAACATGCTTCTTCAAGCCCGGTTTAATTGACACCCCGGTTGACAAGATAACACGGTTTTGACAGCAACTCTGCACTGAAAGAGTTTCTCTTCGGATTTTCAAAACGTAATTCTTGCCAACAGATTGGGATACAAGAAATCCACAGCCTTTTCGAGCAACTTAGGCTGAACCTTTGAAACACGGCGCACGTCGGGTGACACCGCCGCCCCCAGCCTAAGAACAGCAGTAAGGTCACTCTCACTGTGACAAAGTGGGATTTCTCCGTCTCACTGTCCTCTGACCACACAGATGCAGAAAGGCCCGCTCCTCCAACCCTCATGCTCCCTCCCAGGGGGCTCTGCAAGTTATTTGCTGGGTGATTGAGTCCTCTCAGGTACTGTGTGGTGCCTGCCATTGTCCTTTAATCCGGCGTCTTGCTGAGATGCTTCCAGTTGCTACAGACACCCAAGTTGCCACAGTTGATGCCAGTGGGCTGATCCTTCCACCAGTGTCTAAAGGCTCCAGTGCCACCATGGTACTTCTGAGATGGCACCAGAGCCTGAAATGCCCATGAAAATGCACCTGCCCAGAAATACCTGTGCTGCTACGGTGCTGGGGCGAAGGCCCTTTGCTGAAGCTGTTTCACATCCCAGCCACAGGCTTAAAGGGAGAGTGTGCCCTCTGTCTACACTGGTGCTGTGCTCTCAGGCTGGCCATGAGGCTGCTGCCCCTAGCGTTTGTTACGGGACTCTTAGGAAAACAGCTCTTTTCTGTGTCGTTGAGGTTTTTATTATAGCTTTCTCTTCCTAGGACTGCTGTTTGAGCCTTTGCGGTTTTGGGCGAATGATACTAGAGACACAGATGTTAGAGTGCCCTTAATAATGTTCTTCCACGTGCCTCAATACATACCTTACTTAGGCTGAGACTTTCCCCAGGAGGGTTCCCCTCATAACGCAACTAGATGCCTAGAAGAGTCACATCAGGACTCTCAGGACACTGTCGCCAAACTGGGTACCATGTCGCAGTGTTAAGAATTGAACAGAATAATACTACTCCCTTGAATTTCACTTTTATATAAACCAATACTCAATCTCCAGTGAGATAGCCTAGTCGGTGTTAGATGATTCTAGCAAGTAAAAAGAGAATCCATGAATCTATAAAGAGGAATTTTGTCACTTTTTTCTCTGTTCTCTTGTCATGGGTGAGGCTATGGGAGAGTGTCAGGAGGTAAGTTGTTCCTGCTGAGCTTGGGAGAATCCCATTGTCCTCAACAAAGAGAAAAGCAGTAAAATAATACTAAACATATAGAAAGCAAAGGAGCCAATCAGAGAGTCTTTTCAGTCTTGGGTCTACTCTGCCTCCAAAACTAATGTGGACTATAGCTACAGGGCATCATGCCAAACCTACTGGCCAGTGAAAAAATCAGGTCACTTAACCAATCCTTTTAGCTATATAAGGCCAAGTAATTGCTTTGACCCGCTTTTTCCCGCACTGATATGACTGAGTCATAGATTTGCTTCGTTGATCGGCATTTGATAAACACACTCACAGGAGACTCCAGGAGGAAGTCATCACCAGTCTCCATTTATCCCTTCTTTTTTAATGCATCAAACACAATAAAAATAATTTTGTAAGCGCTGTTATATGTTTTCTCCGTTCATTTAATCATGCATTCTATATGGCTCAAGAAATAAGGAACATGTTTATAACCTTTCGAGGAATATGATATCCTTCTAAACTTTTAAAAAACTTCTAAATTTATTTTTAAAAGTTCAAGTCTGGGTAAAAGATAATGCTTTTCAACTATTTCCCGTTATGAAAATGCCAACAGTACAAACCTTCTTGTTTTATTTTATAGCTTAGACTTACTGAAGCGACGCAAGATGACAACAATCAACGTTTGTTAGAAGACCAACATGAGAAATCCACCTCTCAGACGCTGAAAACTGAAAAAGGGTGCTACGTCCCTCCCCCAAAACAACCTAAAATGCTACATACACATCAGGGTTCACCCTGATGTTAGAAATCTGCCCCTTTCAGAGGGAGATAAGCATCTCCTCTGAAGTATTTATAGCCTTTTCACCATTTCCTTGTATCATTTTACAAAACAAATACAGTCAGCCAATACAACCCCAGAAAGAATATCAATGTGCCGCCTTTTCAGTTTATTGTGAATTCTAGGCCATTAAAGATATAATTAAAACATTTCCACAAAAAGAAAGCCCAAACTGAGGCGGCTTCAATCCACAATCCCTGTCTCTTCAGAACCTACAATCACTCCGTTCACTCAGTGCATGAAATAACGGTTGCGTGTGATTTGGGGACCATACTGTTTCCTATACATACGAAGAAGCACCTGTATCAAACGACACCCACTTTCATGGATGGCAGCTCTTCCTGCACTACAGAACGATGGCAGTCAGCTCTTGGCCACCCTGACGTGGTCCCAGGATTACAGTGAATATAACAGAAAACTCACATTTTTATAAATTATCTCAAGAGATAACAATAATTTTAATCCTCCTCACATTCTAGCTCATGGGTCTAAAGTATAATCTTTTAGAAGACAAGGAGAGTTGAGGATAGCAGAACCCTGGTGACAGAGTGTTGGCAGTTACCCAAAGATTGGGAGTCCGCAGGCTAATTCATCTGTCAAAAAGCAGCAGCATCTGTATTTGGGAAATCGGCACCAAAACAGTGGCTTCTCAGACTTCCCACCATTTCCAATTTACCCTGAGTTATGGGCTGTCCTGGGTCAGGGGAGGTAGTTCACTTGTCTCTGCTGGGTGCCTGGTGAAGCCAGAGGTGGTGGGGATGGATTTCTTGTGGAGATCCCTCTGTGTGTATCCTGATAGAGCAAAGGGCTTGAGGAGGAAAAAATGTACTGAAACACAAGCATCTGTGCTCATCCACTCCCCTTAAGACATTCAAAGCACCAACCAGAGCACTCGTTTTGTGCTAAAAACAGTGATAGACACTTGAGACGAGAAGCCTTCAAATGTGCTTTACAACCAGGGGCTGGCACACATCCACCACTGGTTGAATCTCTCATTTCTCAGCTACTCTCTGATGCCTAAGTGTGAAAAAGTCAGTATGCTTGAATCGAATTTTTATATTGCTTTACGTCAATACACATTTGTTTGTTTTCCAAATCAACAACAAATGCAACGGTAAATACTCGGGCTGCTCAGTTGTGCAGCCTTGGCTACTGCCTTGCGCTGAAACGGGGTTCAGCTCCTTCACTTCCAGACTGAGCCAGTGGTGCCAGTAGACTCCTCATTCCATGAAGTGGAATAAATGATTTTCCCTATAGAAAACAAGCGTGGGTATTTGTGCATGCCTCTGTGTGTTTGTGTGTGCATGCCTGTGTGTACACGTGCAAGCAGCTGTTTCCACGTAGCTCAGAAATAGCTAAGAGGCAATCATAAGAGGGTGGGTGCGAAGTCAGTGTACCCCGTTTTGCCTGGGGCTGACAGAGCCAACTGGAAACCATGTTTAGTTCTGATTCTGAAGTGAAGCTGCAATTTGTAATGTCCACAAGCTGGAGAAGGTTCTAGTCCCTCTGAAGAAGCAAGCATGTGGGAAAAGGCTGACTGGACTGAATATCAGAAATTTTGTTTCCAATTAGTTACACAAATCCCATGGATACAGCCTAGAGTTAAAGAAAAAAGAAAACAACAGAAATATGCAAACGTAAAAAAATCCATAACTTAATAAAGACAAAACCCTTCATGATTTCTGAAAAGAATTTCTTCTTAACCAGTCAGTGGAAGAAGTACCAGCTGTTCTTCCTGTAAGGGAGAGATGTCCCCCTCAGATCCCAGAGGGCATGCCTGCCTCCGGGGGTGCTCCACCCACCCAGGCATCTTCTCCCACTGCTCTTTCACCCTGTGAAAAACATCAGGTTGAGAAGCTTCAGCATATTAATTTAGTGAAAGACTTCCATCCTCTCATTCATTCATTCAGTTGTGTACTAACTCTTTCTATCTCTGCATGTCTATGGATGACTCCTTGTTACTAAGTCCAAGCTTGTACTGCTCACCACACAATAGGCCAATAAGTTGAGAGTCACAAAGAATAGTGACTTTATTCAGAAAGCCAGCAAAGAAGATAGTGGACTAGTGTCCCAAAGAACCATCTTACCTGTTAGGATTCAGGCTTCTTTTAGACTAAAAGGTGAGCGGCTGTAGCTGGTTGCTGCAAACTTCTTGGTGTGGAATCCTTGTTCTTGCAGCTGTCCAGGTAGGTTTGGTCACAGCGTTTCTATAAACCTCCAACAGGACGATTGTTATTCTCTGTTCTGCAACTTTTTATCTCTATATGAATGGAAAAGTGTTATACCTTTAAAGGTCAGAGCCTTGAGAATGGGCTTTCCTGTATATTTCAGGCTATAGGCAACATTCTTTCACAAAAGGAGCAGAGCCCAAAGGTTAGAGCTAAAGGAAGAGATCCAGTATGGAGTCAGGTTTGTTCTGTGTTACATCCACAGTGCCACTTGCACTACAAATGTGGCGGGGGGGGAAGACTTAAACTTTACACCATTTCCTTGAACTAAGGAAGTCAGGGAAAGTATCTGTGGATAAAGAGAGCAAAAGAAAGAAACTAAAAGAAATGGAAATGTATTCAAATTTCCTGTAGCTCCCTTGCAGCTAGAAGAGTCTGACCACAAAGGCTGAAGCCATGTTTGACCATGGACGTGGTCCAGTGCACATGGTAGAGCTGGGAGCAGTTACCTATTGTGAGGGCTTCCTCCTGCCTGGGTGTCAGTGATCCCACTCCTAGGTAACCTGACCAGAGACAGGCTTCCTCTGAGGACACCTTTCCTCTGGGGCCCCCAGTCTTATTACACCCATACCCTCTGATTCCCCTGCATTCAACAGTGACCACAAACATTCAAATTCTATGGGGAAGGACTATACAGATATCATGCTAGTTAATTTGCACTGGTCTATTTTATAATTCGCTGCAAATTGTATTGTATTTGTATTATAAGTCTTTTATCTGACCAGGTAAGTTTCTCCACCTGGGGAGCAGACATCTCATAGTCAGAGGTCATTATGGTCGGACAGAATCTGACTGCCTTTTTTTTTTCTGAGCTTACCTTCTCTGTGGTCTCCAGGGCCAGACCTGAAGATAAAAAAGCTCCTGGTGAGACACAGGTATCTGAGGAGAGGCTGCTGTGGGCAGAGAGCAGTGGAGTGTTTGCTTCGCTGGGTTCAGGTTGGGGAGGCAGGTGAGGTGATGCATTAGTTTCCTAGGGCTGCTGTAACAAATTACTACAAACTGGGTAACTTAAAACCACAGCAATTTATTGTTTCGTGGTTCTGGAAGTCAGAAGTCCAAATCAAGGTGTCGGCAGGATGGGTTCATTCTGGAGGCCCTGAGGAAGAGCCAGGTCCGTGCTCGTCTCTTAGCTCCTGGCGGCTCCTTGTAATCTCTGGCATCCTCTGGCTTGTAGCTGCACCACATGTCTCTGTAGTCATATGGCTTTGCTCCCTCTGGGTGAATGGCCCTGTCTCTCTTTTTCTCTTCCTAAGAGGCCACTAGTCACGTTGAATTTGGGACCCACCCTACTCTCCAGGATGACCTCACCTCAACCATTTACATCTGCAAAAACCCTATTTCCAAATAAGGTCACATTCACAGGTATCAGAAATAGGACTTGAATCTCACGGGGGCACACGATTAGCCTACAAAGGCAGTAAGCATATTGTAGTAAAGGGCCTCTGTATACTAAAACGAGGTTTATTAAAATAATTTTAATATTTTTCAGCAGGCAATACAAGGGAGCCAGGGAAAGACATGGGAGACATAGCAAGAGAGGAGAAGCCTGGAAGCCTAGACAGAGGCCACTGAAACAGCTCAGACAGAGGAGGTGTGGCCAGAGCAGCGGCCCAGCACAGGGAGGGGAGGAGAGGCCACAAATCCCTCCTGTTTTGCTGCTCTGTGGACAGGACATCCCACACAGAGCCAAGGTCCAGGGTTTGGACCTAACAGCCTGTTTCTGCCACGTCAAACCTACAGTTGGCTACATGTTTATCACGTGGTATCTTAAAAGACACAGACAAAATAACAGGGATATTTCCAACTGCTAGGGGGAGGAATCTGACTTGTAAGTAACTCTAAGGCCCTGAAAAACTCATGGGCAGAAGGAGTTCTTCAGTGTTCAGATGACCCTGACTTGGGAAGAGGTGGGTATGTGTCTTCTCAAGACTCCCTCGGGATGAAGGAAGGCACGGGAGAGAGGGAGCTAATTCCATCCAGGAATCCCTCTGTCGGGACCTGAAAGAGAAGGAACAAGGGCAGACCCCCCAGTCTGTGGGTGGCCCTGCTCTCACCATAGGAGAGAGGAAACCACACCTAGCCAGGCACTCGGGGGGTGGAGCTCCCATGGGGACACAAGGAGCTGCTGCTGGTAGAGGGGACGATGGGCTGGAAGTCCATCCTGCAGGTCAGAACTCCTGTCTCCTCCGTCATCCTCTGGTGCTGTATTCTGTAAAGCATATGCTTTTCATCAATTTGTGTAGATGGAAACCACCTAAGAGAGACATTTTTTAAATATTCGGAAATTGTCAAAAGAAGGGAAAGCTTCTAGAATTTGTCGGTGCTGGCTATCATTTTAACACTCTGGGGTTCAATTGGCGGGGATGGGGGTGAGACTAATATCGTTATTTGATGTGAGGAACCCAACAGGGCCAAAGAGTGAAATTAAAGACTGAGGCACCTCACCTTCTCTGTGAATAGTTGTACTGTTTCCCATAGATTCATCCTGCTGCCCTCACCCTCCTGCCACCAACCAAAGATGGAATTTTCTATTTGTCTCTCATCATAAAGCTCATCACTTAAAAAAAAAAACAATTGTGTTAAATTTGACTCAGGTAATAGAAATCTACAGGCTGCTGACTTGTGAGAAAAGTAAGACAGCTGTTTTCATGTGTTAAAAAGAACTTGGATCGACAGTTCACATAATCTACTGTGAACATTTTTCCCCACTGTGGGTAGATAAGTATGTTTGGCTTGAGTTGTTAAACCTCTAAATTTGCACATATGTATTGATATGCGACGAGCCGCAGAGAACTAATTGTCCCCAGGATAGTTTGACAGCTCACATTCTGTACTGGGCACTCTTTCCCGGGGTCAATCACCTTCAAAAAGGAAAATAAATCTTAATGTTTTCCTCTCAGCCAACAGGGACCATTCCTGTGTGCCACTGATAAGATGTGGACAGACCAGGAGTCCCGAGGCTAACACTGCGCAGGCCCCTGCGTTCACATTCAAGTGAGCACAGCCAGTGAACACAACCGCCCTCCAGGAGCTGTGCGAGCAGAGATGAGAGCTCTCTGCCCTCCAGGGAGAAGGCAAAGCTGGCTTAAGTTGAAGGCAGGCCTGTCGGAGGGTTGGCCACAGGCAGGAAATGCTGATCGCGTTCTCTGAAATTTCAAAATGCCCAACAGGAGGGCAAACTCGGAAAAATAAGCATCCGTTCAAGCTAAAATGGGAAAGATTTCAACTTGACAAAGGAAGAAGGTCTGCGATCCAGGATGCGACACGCTGAAATGACGTACCGCATTTGGCGATCTCTATGACAACACGTACGTGGTGAGCGCTTGCTGTCTACCTTGCTCTCAAGAGATTGTCTTCTACCTTATTAAAAAATATATACAATAATAAATACGTAATATGTAAATCCTATAATGAAGTAATAGTGTAATATCAAAAGTAAATTAAAAGTAATAAATAAATGAACTATACAAGTAATAAATAAACACTAGTTATCCAAAATTTAAACATTACAAATAAAGCTGAGGTTCCCCTAGACCACGCTTCTCCCCCCACACCTCATTTCTGTTTCAAAATGTGTGCAACACAATAGTTAACTTTCTCTGTACTTTTCCAGATCTTTACATTCACACCCACACCCACACCCAGTACATGTATCTAGTGGGGAGCATTCTATTTCTATATGACAGATACTATCCTACTATACATATTATTCTATATTTTTCATTTCAGAAATATTCATCTTGCTTATCTTTCCATGTCAGTCTATATGGATCCACCTTTTACAAAGTATTCCATGAAAAGGATATAAAGAGTTTATTCCTTTACTGTCATTATTTAAGCTGTTTTTAATTTTTTCGATTACAGACAACGCTGAAAGTACCAACTTACAGGCAGCAGCGCCTAGTGAGAACACGTTTCCTCCCACACTTGCCAATACTTGCTATCATCACGGGGCTCTTTAGGAACAAAGTATAAGCCTGGTCTGTTCTGGGTGACTTGGTCATTCACTTACTGGAAGGCATCAGATCAGAGAGAAGATCTCTCAAGTTCCCCAGCAACTCCTTGATTCGATGACAGTGAGTAAGAGGATTCTATGGGATGTTCTACAGGAAGTGTTCCTGGAATGCAAATATTTTTTATAAAATATTTTTGCTTTAATTTTAATACACATCCTCACTAGAGGGAACAAAATTAGCCATGGGATCAGCAGAGGCACCTCTCCCCAGTTTTTTTTCCCTAGTACAAACCTAAATGCTATAGGAAATATCTGTCATGTTAAGGCCCTTTCCCATGGATTCCCAGCCACAGTGTGGGCTCGGCCAAGTGCTGGGCTCTGAGGATGGAGATGAAGGAGGCACTGTCCATGTCTCCTTTCACAGAGCGCACATCCAAAAACCCATAACCTTCCAGCCCAAACCACAGAGAGACTGACGTGCTGAGGCAAAACAGTGATGTCTGGACGGTGTGGATGCCTCCCATGGGGGTTCCCAGTGCAATCGTAGTTATTAATCACCTGAATGTTCTTTACATGGATGTTGCCAACTGCTTCACTCCCACACGTCCTTTTCATTGTCCCTGTTGCCTGATAAACCTGGCTTCCACACCGGCTGCCATGTCAGAGCTGCTGTTTGAGGGCAGCCTGGGGAACCAACGGTGGCTAGAACGGGGACTCCCTGAAAACAGGGAGGCTACGTTTCTTTGTGACGCAGAGGAAAACAGATGTTTGCACAAAGTGACCGATGACCCTGGGTCACTGCCCTCCTTTAAACTTTAAACTACCCTAAAGTAAGATAACCATGTTTTTAACTTTGAAAATCCAAAGAAAACCAACTCCCCTTTGTTGTAAGGATAAATCACAGGCACCAACTTTATAAGTGAGCATATTACCCAAGTCAGTACTTAGGTACCGACTCAACTGAATTCACAGGTGGTAAATCTGAATGTGCTGTAGACAAAGCAATTGACCCACAGATGCTCACATTTTGCCAAAAATAGAATCCAGCACCTTCCACAGATGCTCCTCCCACGTTAGTTCTTATTTTTCTAAAGATAAGTTGCTTCATCTAGTAGACATTCGTTATCCTTCTCCCTCATATGGATAGGAAGGGCGTCTGAGGAGTAAGCAGTTCACTTGGCTCTCCAGGGGCAGCTGGTGAATTGAAGGAGAGATGCAGCATCTGCACCAAGTTTATACCTCCGGCCAGCATCTCAATGGCCAACATTGTTTCCTCTGCCCATGATGAGCTCATTGTGGATGGACGGGCCTTCCTCCAGGGTCCAAAATGAACTCTGGGCAGGTGGAGGTAAAATCAGGCCTGGATGGAACCCGCTGCTGCCGAGCTCACAGAGGCTTGGGTCTGCCAAATGGGATGATACCCATCATAAACTGGAATTGCTCATTGTGATGGACCACCCCTCGCCAAAGGAAACTGGCCTCAAATCAGTAACTCCTGGCACGGATGACTTTGAAAAACCGACCTGGGATCCAAACTTGGATTGCAAAAATGCTCATAATCTTTGACCTAGTAATTCTTCTCCTAGACATTATTCTAAGAAAATGATCTATTTACCCAGCTATTTACACACAAGCACATACACAATTGTTCATTGAGGTAAACTTTATAATAACTAAAATTGGAAACTAAATGGCATACAGTGAGGTAATATTAATTTGGGGATATCTGTAAGATAGTAATCTGTTCGGTCTTCAAAAACGGCATTTCTGATATACAGCCAATGTTATGGTAAATGCTCAAGATAAAAAATGTTACATGGAAAGAAGTGGGCACGTAACTGTATATTTAATATGATGCTAGTGTAGTTTCTTTGTGTATGTGAATGTGTATTTCTCTGCCAGATTCCCAAAATAATTAAAGGTGGTAGGATTACGAATAGTTCTATTAAAAGGTTCTTCTTCATATTCTTATTTTCCACTTCTACAATCCACATATATTACAGTTAGAAAATAAATATGTATTTTAAAAATTTTAGTTTTACAGATGAAGATTTGTTTTTATCATTCCACATCTCCTGAAGACATTTACTGGACTCCTAATTGTATTATTTTAAAAAGTGCAAACCCCAAGTATCTCAAACTAGCCGAAGCCTTTCTAAAGGCTTAGAAGTGTCTGAAGATACTTCTACACCTGTGGAATTTAAAATTCCAGTTTATTAATCCCTTAATACTACCTTTGAAATATTCAGCAGTTTCAAATATCCCTCTACCTGAAGGAGGGGGAAGGGTAAAGGAAAAAGAAATAAAATGAAGAGTAGATATTTAACATCTCATATTTTCCCAGTTATAGATTTTAAAATAAGCTTTCTGGCTGTTAGAGCCTAAAAAGTTGCCAGAGGTACTGACGACCCTGAATTTTGTTTATATACCAAGTGCGACCTAGACCCTCCAGTCATTTCTTTCCATTCCCTTCTCACTCAGACCTTCTGGAAGCAAAGGAGTTAGGAGTCAGGCAAATGCACTGAGAAGGCCCATCTCTGGCTTGGCTTTTCTACGAGCTGGGAACCCCTCTGCTCGAACCCTGCTTCCCCGAGCCCACGACTGATAATCTCACATCCGACGAGCACTTTACTCTGGGCTTAATACAGCATTTGTAGCAACTCAGGACACTTACCATGGGCTGGAGGCCTTCGTGTAAAGCGCCTTGTCATTTTTATTGCCTCTCTTTGAAGAAATATTTGCACAACAATTTTTATTTTATTAATAGATACATTTTTCTTGTAGCAAGAAAGGATTATTTGCAGACACTAAAGTATTTATTTTTCCCATAACCTTTCAAAGTATTGGCCTCGGGTTTGGAATTCACTTTCCCTATCAGGAGACCTGGGATAGAAAGAATTCCTCAAACGTGACCCGTGAAGATAAACAGGCCAGTAGAGGAGCCTGCTTTTAGCAGCGCCACTCATGCGAACATCTTTGTCTTGCCAGAGCAGAAAGGGCACATTCTGACCTTCTCACTACCATGTTCCCTTCTAAATCAGCCCAGGGACTCAGCCATAACAGAGAAAGAAATAATGCCATTTACAGCAACATGGATGGACCTAGAGATTATCACACTAAGTGAAGTAAGTCAGGGAGAGAAAGACAAATATCATATGATTCACTTATATGTGGAATCTGAAAGAAAATGATACGAATGAACTTATTTACAAAACAGAAACAGGCTCACAGGCATAGAAAACACACTTATGGTTACCAAAGGGGAAAGGGGGGACGGATAAACTAGGAGTCTGGGATTAACAGGTACACACTACTATATATAAAATATATAAGCAACATAATATTGTAAATCAACTTTACTTCAATTAAAAAAAAAATCTTCAAAAAAGATAAATAAATAAAGGTGCCCAGGGCGCCTACATACACTGAGAGTCAGGAAGAATCTGAAAAGACTATAGCTGAAAAATCTCCTAAGTTGATGAAAAAAGGCAAGGCAAATCAAAAGGAATCAAAAAGCCAAGTATGTTACCGTTAAATTAGACTTTTAAATATGCCATTGATATCAGAGGGGTTTGAGTGCAATTGTCTCCTTAAATTTGGCAGGGAAATCATTAATCATTTGATGTTAAATTTATACAGATTGTTGAATAAATGAGCACCAGGCCCACAGGGTGGTGAACCAAAAAGAAAGAGATGAGAGAACAGGGAGGGCAGAAAAAGGGAGATCTCCTCTTTGCAGGACACTGGAAAAGCAAATCCAAACTCGTGGACATTTCAAGCCTCTGTCTTTGGACTCTTGCCTTCCTAAATGGCAAGTCATTTTAAGATCTCAAAAAAAGCTTGCCAGGTCCAAAGATAGAACTTACTCTAGTATCAGGCAGCTTTTAATAGATGTGAACTCAGGGCAGATATGAGTGTTACATAACTTCAGGGCTTATGGCATCCACTTGTTTGTCATCTGATGAGCAGCCAGGGTTCCTGTCATCACTGGGCCCCGGCCAGCACAGTCCAGCTGCAGAACGGCGTTCAGGGGACTTCATGAGTGTGACTTTAGAACGTTCAATCTATGTGGCTCCCAGGTGACATAGGTTCCCTCCTGTCTCCTAACACAACCATACCAACCCAGGTTTAGAGACCCTGAGTTCTACTTTCTCTCACTGTTTGCCTAATAGCAGAGTGAGGGGGAAACCTGCAACCCAGCCACATACAGACAGCTGATCAAGGACGCTGGAGAAATAGAAGTCTATCAGATTTCTGGAACAGGCTGTTTAAGCATGTCTTCTATTAACTGGCCATCTTATACAGTGAAAATTGTCAGTTGTGTAAACCTTCAATGGCAAAAACCCTGAACCAGCCATCCTGGACCTGCTTTGCCTTGTGATTATATAATTCAGATGTTCACAGGTTATTCAGTCAATTATCCATCAGAGTTTTTATTGAGCATCTATGCACTCAGGTCATAACACTATATAAAATACAGGGAACACAGGAATGGAGATGTGGTCCCTGCCACCAAAGACCATGCTGTTACCAAGCTTACTATTTATTTCCTAGCAGGAATTCCTAAATCACCTCCCTTTCCAGTCAAAGGCCTGTATTATTTTCTTGGGCAACTTGGGACTATTAGAGTCATCTCAGTCAGCATGAATATTAAGCCATCACTAAACTTCTTTATCTACCCACTACCCGCCAGATGCATTTCCCTTCCAGATCCCCAGGCCATGGTTTCCAGCCCACATGGTTTCACTGGTGATGGCCTCCTCCTGTGTCTCCAGACCTCAGGATCTGCCAATCACCCTGCAGAGGTGAACAAATTCATTTCGCAAAAATTCCAGTTCCATTATATCACCCTCCTGAAGAACCCACCGAAGTTCCCCGCCACCTACAAGATCCAATCCAGATCCCTCCGTGGGCACTCAGAACAGGACCCCATCATGGCACTGATATAAAATTAAGAGATGTAGTAACTAAAATAATCTAGCCAGTGGAGTTCCCGGCCAGGCCTGAATATGTTAAGTGAGAATCACATTTGAACTGGCCTTACCTGCAGTACTTCGGGCTGCATTAATTTTTGTGAGTGGCAACCCCTTTATGCATATAAATTGGGTAATTACACTAGTAAATTGGAATTTTAGCATTTAGAATCAGCACCCGTAAATAACGGGAGGCGAGGGAAAGAAGGCCAATTGAAACCGTGGCCCTTAATATTTGAAAGCAGCACTTTGTAGACAGCTTGAAGACCAAGAGGTTTTGAAGAGATCTCACAGAAGAAGAGTGGGAATAACAAGAGTACCTAACCATTTTGTTTGTACATTATTTTCTATTTAAAGATAATAAGGTGGTGCAGAAAAGTTGAAACACGAAAATCATACATTCGGTCATCTCATCTCAACTTCCCGCAGAGTAAAAATTGTCACAAAATTACCATACTTGTGTTGGACATAATTTGTTACAAGTTGACGGCCTGAAAGCTCACATCTACCCTAATACCACGAATCCTGGCCTCTGCCTTTCCAGAAAAAGCAGGGATGATAAACTGACTTTGTTGAGGATTAACTTTGTCGACCAGCCATCATTGGTAAAATTCTGTCAGTTTCCATTGTACTGGTACATAGAAATATCTGCGCTGATCTGGAATAAATCTTGAGTAAGTCAAAGCCCCATTTCTACCATGAGGAAACTGACTACGTGGGAAGTGAAACTAACATTGTAGGTAAGCCTGCAAGGCACCTAGCCATGTACCTGTGATGTCAACTCATCTCAACGACACTGCGAATTAGGTAGTATTGTCACTGTTTTACAGATTTAGGAAACTAAGAGAGCTGCTGAGTGGCAGAACTAGGATTCAGCACCACTTGGTCCAGGTGAGTCGGTTCTTAACCAGAGATGCAGGAGTTGGCAGGAGGCCAAGTACCTTTTCGAGCGACTCAGCTCAGGCTCAGCCAGATGCCCGGGTGGTAAGAGGTGCAAGACAGCCCAGCCACGGTGGCCGCTAGGCTGTTCTTCAGTAATGTTAATGCATAAAGCAAGAGCGAAAGCTTTCAAAACTCTGCCACTATGTGTCTCCCGTATGTCTTGAAGTCCTCTTCCAACAATAAGCATTTTAATTTTTTAAATCACTAGTCGTGAAGCTTAGGTCAATCAGAGCCTTTGGATTTGGCCTACACATCACTTTCTCTCTAATATTATTTTCAAAGCCAACATAATATTCAGGCCACTCATATCGATGTTGCAGGACCTGAGAGACAGAGGAATCAAATTCCTTGGGCAACTTTCCCTGCTGGTCCTGACTCTGTGCCCAGGACTCTCTTTTTGGAATTAGGTCATCACTGACGTTTGCTAAAATTTAAATCGAATCTGGGAGTTTAACAAGCTCAACCACTAACATCTTTTGCAACACCTGCACTTGTGCTTCTATGCATACCCACACACATACATGTACACAAACCCCACATGCACATGGGCAAACACACACACACACACACACGTGCGTGCAAAATTCATGGTAACTAGACTGAGTTTATCAGGTTATTCCTAGCCAAGTGCAGAGTCATAAGAAGACAGGCAAGAAAGCAAGTCTGTTTACATGGAAAATGAGATCAGAGCAGATGCAGAACCTGGGCACTTCCTGAGGGGCCATCAGATGGGGACACTGAACAGCACAGAAGGAGAGAAGAAGTGGTTTCAGGGCGTCTGGAGAGGCCAGAGCAAACCCCCTGCTTCCCAGCCGCTCCTGGAGCTGCCTCTGAGGACGCTGCAGTACCCAGCGCTCTGCCTTGACAGTGTTGGTTTTCAAGACTTGGGCCTCAGACTCCGGGAGGGCTCATGCCAAGGAGTACTTCCCAGAAGTTCTGCTGCCAGTGTCCTTGGCCCTGTCGTAAGCCACAGCCACCACCCACCTCTGCAGGAGACCCTCCAACAGTAGCAGCCGTGTGGCTGACAGGGTCTTGGTGCTCTGGCCAGGTGTCAGGCCTGTGCCTCTGAGATGGGATAGCCAAGATCAGGACATTGGTCCACCAGAGACCTCCCGGCTCCACATAACATCAAACAGCGAAAGCTCTCCCAGAGATCTCCATCTCAATGCTAAGATCCAGCTCCACTCAATGACCAGCAAGCTATAGTGTTGGACATCCTATGCCAAACAACTAGCAAGACAGAAACACAACCCCACACATTAGCAGAGAGGCTGCCTAAAACCATAATAAGGTCACAGACATCCCAAAACACACCACCGAATGTGGTCCTGCCCACCAGAAAGACACGATCCAGCCTCATCCACCAGAACACAGGCACCAGTCCCATCCACCAGGAAGCCTACACAACCCACTGAACCAAACTTAGCCACTGGGGGCAGACACCAAAAACAATGGGAACTACGAACATGCAGCCTGCGAAAAGGACACCCCAAACACAGTGAGGTAAGCAAACTAAGAAGACAGAGAAACACACAGCAGATGAAGAAGCAAGGTAAAAACCCACCACACCAAACAAATGAAGAGGAAATAGGCAGTCTACCTGAAAACAAATTCAGAGTAATGATAGTAAAGACGATCCAAAATCTTGGAAATAGAATGGAGAAAATACAAGAAATGTTTAACAAGGACCTAGAAGAACTAAAGAGCAAACAAACAATGATGAACAACACAATAAATGAAATTAAAAATTCTCTAGAAGGAATCAATAGCAGAATAACTGAAGCAGAAGAATGGATAAGTGACCTGAAAGATAAAATAGTGGAAATAATTACCACAGAGCAGAAAAATGAAAAAAGAATGAAAAGAATTGAGGACAGTCTCAGAGACCTCTGGGACAACATTAAATGTACCAATATTCAAATTACAGGGGTCCCAGAAGAAGAAGAGAAAAAGAAAGGGACTGAGAAAATATTTGAAGAGATTATAGTTGAAAAATTCCCTAATATGGGAAAGGAAATAGTCTATCAAGTACAGGAAGCGCAGAGTCCCATACAGGATAAATCCAAGGAGAAACATGCCAAGACACATACCAATCAAACTATCAAAAATTAAAAACAAAGAAAAAATATTAAAAGCAGTAAGGGAAAGACAATAAATAACATACAAGGGAATCCCCATAAGGTTAACAGCTGATCTTTCAGCAGAAACTCTGCAAGCCAGAAGGGAGTAGCAGGACATATTTGAAGTGATGAAAGGGAAAAACCTACAATGAGGATTACTCTACCCAGCAAGGATCTCATTCAGATTTGATGGAGAAATTAAAACTTTACAGACAAGCAAAAGCTTAAAGAATTCATCACCACCAAACCAGCTTTACAAGTGCTAAAGGAACTTCTCTAGGCAGGAAAAACAAGAGAAGGAAAAGACCTACAATAACAAACCCAAAATAATAAAGAAAATGGTAATACGAACATACATATCAATAACTACCTTAAATGTAAATGGATTAAATGCTCCAACCGAAAGGTAGACAGGCTGAACAGATACAAAAACAAGACCCGTATAAATGCTGTCTACAAGAAGCCCACTTCAGACCTAGGGACACATGCAGACTGAAAGTGAGGGAATGGAAAAAGATATTCCATGCAAATGCAAATCAAAAGAAAGCTGGAGTAGCAATTCTCATATCAGACAAAATAGACTTTAAAATAAGGACTGTTAGAAGAGACGAGGAAGTACATTACATAATGATCGAGGGATCAATCCAAGAAGAAGATATAACAATTGTAAATATTTATGCACCCAACACAGGAGCACCTCAATACATAAGGCAAATGCTAAGAGCCATAAAAGGGGAAATTGACAGTAACACAATAATAGTAGGGGACTTTAACACCCCACTTTCACCAATGGACAGATCAGCCAAAATGAAAACAAATAAGGAAACACAAGCTTTAAATGATACATTGAACAAGATGGACTTAATTGATATTTACAGGACATTCCATCCAAAACCAACAGAATACACTTTCTTCTCAAGTGCTCATGGAACATTCTCCAGGATAGATCATATATTGGGTCACATAGCAAGCCTTTGTAAATTTAAGAAAATTGAAATCTTACCAAGTATCTTTTCTGACTACCATGCTATGAGACTAAATATCAATTACAGGAAAACAATCTGTAAAAAATACAAACAGATGGAGGCTAAACAATACACTACTAAATAACCAAGAGATCACTGAAGAAATCAAAGAGAAAATCAAAAAATACCTAGAAATGAATGACAATGAAAACACGACGACCCAAAACCTATGGGATGCAGCAAAAGCAGTTCTAATGGGAAGTTTATAGCAATACAATCCTACCTCAAGAAACCAGAAACATCTCAAATAAACAACCTAACCTTACACCTAAAGCAATTAGAGAAAGAAGAACAAAATAACCCCCAAAGTTAGCAGAAGGAAAGAAATCATAAAAGCAGATCAGAAATAAATGAAAAAGAAAAGAAGGAAACAATAGCAAAGATCAATAAAACTAAAAGCTGGTTCTTTAAGAATTAAACAAAATTGATAAACCACTAGCCAGACTCATCAAGAAAAAAAGGGAAAAGACTCAAATCAACAGAATTGGAAATGAAAAAGGAGAAATAATGACTGACAGTGCAGTAATACAAAGGATCATGAGAGATTACTACAAGCAATGATATGCCAATAAAATGGACAACCTGGAAGAAATGGACAAATTCTTAGAAAAACACAACCTTCCAAGTCTGAACCAGGAAGAAATAGAAAATATAAACAGACCAATCACAAGCACTGAAATTGAAACTGTGATTAAAAATCTTCCAACAAACTAAAGCCCAGGACCAGATGGCTTCAGAGGTGAAGTCTATCAAACATTTAGAGAAGAGCTAACACCTATCCTTCTCAAACTCTTCCAAAATATAGCAGGGGGAGGAACACTCCCAAACTCATTCTACGAGGCCACCATCACCTTGATACTAAAACCAGACAAAAATGTCACAAAGAAAACTACAGGCCAATATCACTGATGAAAATAGATGCAAAAATCCTCAACAAAATACTAGCAAACAGAATCCAACAGCACATTAAAAGGATCATACACCATGATCAAGTGGGGTTTATCCCAGGAATGCAAGGATTCTTCAATATATGCAAATCAATCAATGTGATAAACCATATTAACAAATTGAAGAAGAAAAACCATATGATCATCTCAATAGCTGCAGAAAAAGCTTTGGACAAAATTCAACACCCATTTATGATAAAAACCCTGCAGAAAGTAGGCATAGAGGGAACTTTCCTCAACATAATAAAGGCTATATATGACAAACACACAGCTAACATCATTCTCAATGGGGAAAAACTGAAACCACTTCCTCTAAGATCAGGAACAAGACAAGGTTGTCCACCCTCACCACTATTATTCAACATAGTTTTGGTAGTTTTAGCCACAGCAATCCAAGAAGAAAAAGAAATAAAAGGAATCCAAATCGGAAAAGAAGAAGTAAAACTGTCACTGTTTGCAAATGACATGATATTATACATAGAAATCCTAAAGATGCTACCAGAAACCTACTAGAGCTAATCAATGAATTTGGTAAAGTAGCAGGATACAAAATTAATGCACAAAAATCTCTTGCATTCCTATACACTAATGATGAAAAATCTGAAAGTGAAATTAAGGAAACACTCCCATTTACCACTGCAGCAAAAAGAATAAAATACCTAGGAATAAACCTACCTAGGGAGACAAAAGACCTGTATGCAGAAAACTATAAGACACTGATGAAAGAAATTAAAGAGGATATAAAGAGATGGAGAGATATATCATGTTCTTGGATTGGAAGAATCAATATTGTGAAAATGACTATACTACCCAAAGCAACCTACAGATTCAGTGCAATCCCTGTCAAAGTACCAATGGCATTTTTTACAGAACTAGAACAAAAAATTTCACAATTTGTATGGAAACACAAAAGACCCCAAATAGCCAAAGCAATCTTGAGAAAGAAAAAAGGAGCTGGAGGAATCAGGCTCCCGGACTTCAGACTATACTACAAAGCTACAGTAATCAAGGCAGTATGGTACTGGCACAAAAACAAAAATATAGATAAATGGAATAGGATAGAAAGCCCAGAGATAAATCCACACACATATGGTCACCTTATTTTTGATAAAGGAGGCAAGAATATACAATGTAGAAAAGACAGCCCCTTCAATAAGTGGTGCTGGGAAAACTGGACAGTTACATGTAAAAGAATGAAATTAGAACACTCCCTAACACCATACATACAAATAAACTCAAAATGGATTAAAGACCTAAATGTAAGGCCAGACACTATAAACTCTTAGAGGAAAACGTAGGCAGGACACTCTATGATATAAATCACAGCAAGACCCTTTTTTGACCCACCTCCTAGAAAAATGGAAATAAAACCAAAAATAAACAAATGGGACCTAATGAAACTCAAAAACTTTTGCACAGCAAAGGAAACCATAAACAAGATGAAAAGACAACCCTCAGAATGGAAGAAAATATTTGCAAATGAAGCAATGGACAAAGGATTAATCTCTAAAATTTACAAGCAGCTCATGCAGCTCAATATCAAAAATCAAACAACCCAATCCAAAAATGGGCAGAAGACCTAAACAGACATTTCTCCAAAGAAGATATACAGATTGCCAACAAACACATCAAAGGATGCCCAACGTCACTAATCATTAGAGAAATGCATATCAATGCATGCAATGAGGTATTACCTCACACCGGTCAGAATGGCCATCATCAAAAAATCTACAAACAATAAATGCTGCAGAGGGTGTGTAGAAAAGGGAACCCTCCTGCACTGTTGGTGGTAATGTAAATTGATACAGCCACTATGGAGAACAGTATGGACATTCCTTAAAAAAGTAAAAGTAGAAGTACCATACCACCCAGCAATCCCACTACTGGGCATATACCCTGAGAAAACCATAATTCAAAGAGTCATGTACCACAATGTTCACTGCAGCTCTATTTACAATAGCCAGGACATGGAAGCAACCTAAGTGTCCATCGACAGATGAATGGATAAAGAAGATGTGGCACCTATATACAATGGAATATTACTCAGCCATAAAACGAAAAGAAATTGAGTTATTTGTAGTGAGCTGGATGGACCTAGAGTCTGTCATACAGGGTGAAGTAAGTCAGAAAGAGAAAAACAAATACAGTACACTAACACATATATATGGAATCTAAAAAAAAGAAATGGTTCTGAAGAACCTAGGAGCAGGACAGGAATAAAGACGCAGACATAGAGAATGGACTTGAGGACATGGGGAAGGGGAAGGGTAAACTGGGACGAAGTGAGAGAATGGTATGGACATATATACACTACCAAATGTAAGATAGATAGCTAGTGGGAAGCAGCCGCATAGCACAGGGAGATCAGCTTGGTGCTTTGTGACCACCTAGAGGGGTGGGATAGGGAGGGTGGGAGGGAGATGCAAGAGGGAGGGGATATGGGGATATATGTATACATATAGGTGATTCACTTTGTTATACAGCAGAAACTAATACCACATTGTAAAGCAATTATACTCCAATAAAGATGTTTAAAAAAAAAAAAAAAAAGACTTGGGCCTTTCTAATCCACTCTCTTTATAGCTGTTTCTTGGCCAAGAAAGAAAGAACTGTGGTCCCCACAGCGCCTGCGTGGGGACTGAGACAGGAGGATGCCAATGCACTCGAAGTGGCTGTGGTCCACTTGCTCTAGAAAGTTTATTCAGATGCTCTTCCGGCACTTAGAAGCCATCTTCACATATGAGTTGGGCCAAGTGTGTTTATGCAAATACCCACTTTCTGACTTAGCCATAGTTTATCTGTGAAACCCTCGTTCATGATACTGAAAAGCAAAGTTTGACCCAGGCAGGGGAACTTTGACTATTTGTCAATAGTTGATGCTACATATTAAACAAACGAGCGGCCGTTTTTAGGCTTTGAAGTTCTATTTTATTTCCATAGCAGCACTCATGTTCTACACAACACAGACTCCCAAGGAAAATAAAGGGAGCGGTAGGCCAAAATGGTACTCCAGAGCTCCAGAAAATTACCGAAAGAGATGCCTAAATATAAATCGGCAGTTAAGTGAGACAATAATTGTAGTTAAAGTGATGACGGTGATAGCAGCGAACTAGGTCCCGCACATCTGTGCACTTGTTAAAAAGCCTGTTGAACTCTCCCAACAACAGTCACGGGAGGTAGATACTAATATTATCCCTGTTTTACGGACAGAGACACCCAGGTACAGGAAGACTGAGTTGTCTTAAACCCAGGCAGGTGTGTCCTTACCCTCTTGAGATCTGAGTGACTCCTGACACATCTGGACCAAGTCATCTCTCGGGGGTCTTACAGCCCTGCCTTTCCACAGGAGAGCATCTATTCCAGTGGTGGGCAGGGACAGAGGTATAAAATCAGAAGATGATGCAAACGGCCCACATCTGTGCTATTACCTGCCAAGTAAAGGTGTGGAAAACTCCTAGAAGATCTAAGTTTTCACTTTTCTTCCACTTGTTTGGCATTTTACAGCAAAGAGCTCTTACATGGTGAGCTTATAGGTGATGGAATCCCTGTTGGTCATAAATAGCCTCAAACAACAACAAAAAGGACCAAAAACACACAAAAACTTATGAATAGCTTTAAGGTTTCTCTCTGGGAACTAAATACAGGCAGGATTTCTGTTATCTCTGGCATATTTTTGCAATAATCAACAAGAGGTCTTCTCCCCAGAAAGGAAATGGGGACTGGAAATATCAGCTGTATTAGGAGATGGGTTTTTTAAACTATGGATCTATTTTCCTAGAAAAATGAGCTACTGACACCTCAAAGAAGTAGTTTTGCCCCAAATGTCTATGACAGGCCTTCTGAGATGAGCCAAGCATGGAGTCACTTAATACAGGTCTCAGCACCCGTTGTTCACATAGAATTATAGATAGGGCAGGAGCTGGGAAAGCTGAAAGGAAGCTATTTGAAGAGAGGCCTGAACAGTATCTGAAAACTAATTTAAAATCATAAAAATATCATCTTCCTTTATAATCAGGTAGTACTATTTTCTAAAGAGGTTTGGGGATAATGATCTTGTCTTTTGCTAAACTGAACCCAGTTTTGACCACAGCCGTTACTAGCAAGGTGACCTTTCCCTAAACCATTAGCTTTGCCCCAGGCTTCCGTGGCCTAAAAGGCATCATTTGTTCTTTTAAGTACTGGCACTTGGCCACTTTTTCTCTCTAAAATTCCACATTCACGTGTCTGTCTGGTGATGAGCTTTCCATTTTTCTCTCCTTGCTCCAAGGATGTCCCCTATCGTACGGCAGGGTTTTTTTTAATTGACTCTCAAATGATCTTGAAGGTAGCTCATGAAAGCAGATCCCAGGGCTCTCCACACGACTGGCAGCTCTTATAACTCTGTATGAACTTTTTAACGGTTTTGGAGAAAGATGTGTGTGTGTGTGTGTGTGTGTGTGTGTGTGTGTGTGTGTGTACACGTGTGTGTGAACTAATTCAAGAATCCCCCAGAGACCTTGTATTCCTCAGACCTCCAGCAGCCGCAGGCTGTGTTTCCCATTAAGGATTTATTTTCCGCTAAGAAGTGATCTTTCTGCCCCTGAAAGAGGTTCTATTTCCATTTAGTGCCTGTTAGAAGCTCCCTGAGATTGGATTGAGCAGTGGTCTCAGAATACAGATTTCAGGGCACATTATTCATACAGAAAATAAGATCAGGGCTGAGAAAATCCAGTTTTTGTGATAGGTGAGATGGAGAGATGTCATTCTCATCTGATTCCCGGTGATTCACTGAACCTGTGTCTTCACCCCTCCAGAGAACAGAGGGAACTAGTTCCTGCCTGCTCCTCCCTCGTTAGAGCCTTGTGTGTACAATGACTTGACGCTTTTGGAGTTCTTCTGTGTGCTTGCCTTGGGGGTGGAAGAATGATTGGGATTATCATGATTCAGCACTTACCAGTGGCCCTGTGTGAGACGGGCATTCTTGGGCTGACACACCAATAAGAACGGATCCGAGTTGTTTGAGACGCACCGAGTCACAGCCTGTTGATAAACAGGAATCCAGGAGTCGCACACGGGCTGGCCTCGGGTAAACCCCAGTTGGCTCACACTCTACTTTTAGTTAATAGAGCTCTACTGAAATACGGCACAAGTACAAACCTTCTCACCTGTGGTTCGTCTGAGTCACATGTAATAGCTGTACAGGGTAAGGAGGTCACACTGAACTATGTAAAGGTATAAAACAAAAATCGAGCCCGCTGCGGGCTCCAATGGCCATACACACCCCAAAGTCACTGTCTCCCTCTGGGCAGTAATCATCCAACTGTCCCCCAGCGTTCTCACCAGAAGGCCCCACCAGCTGCTCAGAGCTCACCCCGCTTTCTGCTGAGCACCCCGTGTCCCCCACACGGGCACACCCTCGGTTTGAGACAATTACGTCCATCTCACTTTCTGCAGCAACTTGTCTCCATTTGGTTGTTTCATCCCTCCTGCCACAGCCGAGCCCTGCCTATTGACTCTGATACATCTTTCACAGAATCTCATTTTCATCCCTGTCACTGGAGTCCAAATGCCAACATACTGATTTTTCTCACTGTGACAAATACAGTATCTCTTCAGCAATCTCTTCAGATCTCCATCTCCTGGGAAAACATCTCCCTCCCCTCCGAGCCTTTTCATAATATGGCATGCTCAGATCACCACCATCCCCCCCCACCCATCCTTCACAAGCTCTTCCTGCACATTTTTCGTATCTGTTCTGAAATGGCATCTTTGCCCAAGTTCAGCCTCACTGGTTTCCTGCCTGCCTGTGTGTCTCTGGGAAGCCCCTTGGTCCATGGGACAAATCCTTCTGCCCCTGTAGGCTGTTGTCAGGCTTAATTTTAGCACTCCACCAATTACAGTAAGTTCTGTAATCAGATCAAAGCATTGGTCCCTGTTTGCTGGCCAGAATGGGGATGATTCCTCCTGACATAGCAAACAACCTCAAGAATTTCTTCTGAGTCAGCTGTGGGGCGCTCAGGCATGCGAAATCACAGGGCAAGTTCATAGGTTCAAACATAATGATAGAGAGGATCATTTGACATGAAACTCATGCTCATGTGCTGGCTGCCTTGTCAGCTGGGCTGAAGGACGCACTTCTGCAGAGATGCCTCTTTGGAGAGTGTCACTCTTAGGCCATCTCAAAACACCCCAACTTGGGCCAATGTGGCCTTTGTCCTAGGAGTCAATTTGGTGTCCTTTTGATGAAGAAGCCCAGAATGCCTGGTTGGTCCCTGCCATCTGTGACCACAGGGATGTCTTCCTTAAGCTTTTGGATTGAAAAACAGTCGAATGAATATTTCTATCAATATTTGATCAATTTTTGATCAATTATCAAAATTATCAATAAGAAATTATCAAGTAAATTATCAACCTTACTTCTTTCTGTTTTATATATGCCCACTAAACTCTTAAGCAAGCAAATGATTCGTGGTTTGTAGAATCTTTTTATTGCCCTATTTTGCTATTAAAAAGTGGTTGAGAAGACCTCTCCTCGGCTCTTCCCAATGGCGTCTGGGAGAGTAATGTGTGCACACAGCCCTCCTGATTGTTTTCTCTGAGTATCTCTGGTATCTCAGGAATTTAAACATTAGGGATGTTGACAGGCAGGCTGACATTCCCCATCTGAAGTCTGGAAGGAGATCAGTCCTGTGAAACAGATAGGCTGATCCTGAAATAAAGTTCCTTGGAGTATGAGTAAGGGAAAATCTCAGAAGCCAAGTATTATCAGGTAACAGAGGTGACTGCAGGGCCCACAGTGAGCAGTTAAAAAAATCAGAGAATTGCTATATATGTGAAATCTATTTCATCTCAAAAATTAAGTAAAATTTTAAAAATAAAAAAAATAAATCAGGGCTTCCCTGGTGTCACAGTGGTTAAGAATCCACCTGCCAATGCAGGAGACACGGGTTCGAGCCCTGGTCCGGGAAGATCCCACACACCACGGAGCAAGTAAGCCCGTGAGCCACAACTACTGAGCCTGCGCACCACAACTACTGAAGCCCATGTGCCTAGAGCCCGTGCTCCGCAACAAGAGAAGCCACCACAATGAGAAGCCCACACACTGCAACGAAGAGTAGCCCCCGCTCACCACAACTAGAGAAAGCCCGTGCACAGCAATGAAGACCCAGCACAGCCAAAACATAAATAAATAAAAATAAATAAATAAATCAGAGAAGTTGGCTTTTGTTCTTTTTTTCACATTCCCTTCATCATGTAGAAATGTAGGGAAAACAGATCATCTACTCTTCTTCCTTCCACCCTACTTGCTACATATTTTATTAATAATCTTCCTATATATTATCACAAAACTATTCTAATCACCAAGTTAATTAAAATTTGATTCAAGTCATAAGAATTATGAAATACACAAAATTAAAAGGTCTGAGAAGACAAGGAACACTGAGTTCCAGCACTTTGCACAATGCCAGCACGTAGTAGGTACTCACTAAACACTTTCAGAAAGGGATGAATGAAGGAATTGAAGAAATCTACTTCACGAGCTTGGGTTAAGAATTAAATGAGATGACTATTCCTGGCACAGAGTAGGTATTCAATACTTTCTCTTTTCCTTCCCCCACAAAATAGCTAGAAAAATCTCTCTCTATTCCAGACCACCACTCAGTTTTCACAAAGAGCAGGTCAAGGATGTTCAGTTCATTACTTGACCAGTTCACCAAGCATATCCAGGTCAGCATGCTCATGAGGAGAGGTGGGACTCAGATTATAAAATCAGATACTGCCCCACACTGCCTCAGCTCTAGAACCCCCTGGATGGTCTCAGCAAATACCTCCCTATGGAAAGGATGTGTTCAAGAGAATCTCTCCCCTGAACAGTGACTAGTCAAGGCTGAGTCCTGCTGTGTCCCTGCCTGTTGCTGCCTTTGGCCAGAGAGAAGTCTGAAGAAGGAATCCAGTTCTTGTTTACTTGGTCAGCCACAAGAGCTGAGCAACAGAGGGATGGTGAGTAATTCTAGATCGCACTACACTTTTTATTTTAACGGTAAGCTGAGATCTTCCTGAGATGATTTGAGTATAATCCTTACCTAAGATATGGCAACAAACGTTCGACCTCTTGAGTTCTTTCCTTCCCTAGAAATCTTTGAACAATTTGTAAATCCTCATATATTTACCTAAAAGAAGAAAATCCTGTGTGGAAGGGCTCACTTCATTCCTCCACAGAAAAGCGTTCTCAGATGGTAGGACTCACATTATTACCTAGCATGCGTGAGTACAGTCTGGCTGAAGAAAACCATGGTTGAATAAACTTGCACATCAAACTCCTTAGAACAATTCCTACCAAACACTTAGCATTTTTCTCAAATAAAATAGCAATACCAACTGTACATTTTATTTAAGTAAATGTTTGGAAGTTCATTAAAAAGTAAACATGGAAGATCAGAATTTTTTATTGTGACCTTGGATCAGTATTTGTACTAAAGAATTAAAGAGAAATGGAACCATTATGTAATAATTTAATTTTTTTCATGTAAAGTTTCAACTTTGGTTTTTTATTTAAACTTTCATTGGTGGATTAAAATTGTCATCCATATTTACTTGTATGTGCATAATTCATTTTATGTACACATATGTGTACATTCCTAACTGAAACTTTGTTGTCAAATTCAAGTATCATTATCAACTTATGTAAAGTCCTTCTATAAGAGCCTCTTCTAACACCAACTGCTATATTGTGATTCATTTCTGGCAACAACCACCAGGAGTTAGCACAGACCCACAAGGAAAGGCACAGTGCACAGATGACTGCCCTCACTTCAGGTGCCAGCCTGCAGCAGTATCCCCAAGCCACCTGCACTTTTGTCCAACTGGCTCCAGATCCAGGGGATTTCCATGACCTAGGAAATAATTCACTAGGATAGCACTCAGGAGTCAGAAAAGCTCTACCATTTTGTTATAAAGAATACACATCAGGACCAGCTAAATGAAGACGCTCACGGGAAAAGATCTGAGAGGACCTTGAACACAGAGTTCCCGTGCCCTCTCCTTGTGGAACTGGGTGCATCACCCTCCTGGTACATTGATGTATCACCAACTAGGAAGCTCAGCAAGGTCCAGAGTTTTAATTAAGATTTCATTACATAGGCATGGAACTCAATCTCTATCCCCACTTCCCTCCCTGGAGGTCAGGCTACCCAAAACCCCAACCCTCTCTCATCACATGGTTGGTCCTCACCCTGAAACACCTCATTAGCATGAACTCAGGGAACCAAGGGAGTCATGAATAGCAAAGACACTCCTATCCCTTGAGAAATTCCAAGGGTGTCAGGAACCCAGGATAAAGACCAGACAAATTCTTTATTACAGTATAGAGCCCAGTGACACAAAACCAAACGGGATCAGGTGAAGCAATTCTATACACACCCAGCCTATTTTGGCCCAGGTACGTGGCTTTCTTAGGGATGTCTTAGAGTGTTAACTTTAGAGCATCTACAAGGATGAAGTGGCTCACTTATCTTTCCAGCTATCCTTCATAATTGTTGATTCCCTTGGCTACAACTTAAAATTTTACATTATGTGATTAAGACCTCTGAGAAGCTACAGGAGAAACCTGGCAGCCGTCACCATGACCAAGTAACCCAAGTTAACATCACCAAGCATGGGACCATGGACATCACGTGTCTCTTCATATGATGCACTAAGAAGGAGACAACGTCACTTTTGTAGTATTACCACCAAAAATTCATAACTTGAACCTATTCATAAGGAAACATTACATAAACATACACTGAGAGGTGGTTTACAAAATAACTGGCCTGTACTCTTCGAAAATGGCAAGGTCATGAAAACAAAGACAGAGTGAGGGATGGTTCCAGAAAAAGGAGACTAAAGAGACATGACAGCTAAGTGGAATTCACTACTCTGAGTTGGATCCAGGACAGAGAAAAAGGTACACATTATCAGGTCAATTGATATAATTTGTATATGGACGGTGGATCCAATAGTATGATTACACCAATGTTACATTTCCTAGTTTGGATAACTGTGTTGTGTACAAGGAGGGCACGTGTAAGAGACTTTACTTGTTCTTAGAAAACATACGCTGACATATTTAGGACTCGCCGTGACGTGTCTGTCCTTCACTCTCAGAAGATCCCTCCTGAGAGATGGAACGGGGCGGGGGTCACAAATGATAAAGCAAATAGGGTAAAATGTGGGCAATAAGTGATATTCTTGGTAAAGGGTGTATAGAGGGTCTTTGGACCATATTTGCAACTTTTCATTAAGTCACAAATTATATCAAAATAAAAAGCTTTTTTAAAGAATCCATGTGTGAAGAGGGAGGAAATGTGTAATGTTGCAAAGAAAATACTCTTAACTAACTGGCTTTAAAGAAACACGGACAGAGGTGCTGTGATTTTGGTGCCTGCCTCTTGTACTAAATTTGGAGATCTTGGTAAAAAGATGTTCTCATTGATTATTATTATTCTTAAGATTATTTGAAAACATTTTTTCAACTTAAATCTCTGTTTTCCCCGTTCTCACTGAATGGGGAATTTTTTTCCTTCTTTTTTTTGCATTTAGCACGTGCAGAGTTCTGTGCTTTTTACTGCAGGAAACCCAGCTTTGAACAAAGCATGCTCCCTACGCAGTGAGCTTACAGTTTTATAGGGCAGACAGGCCCTCTCATAGTCAACTGTTTACATGTGATAGGAATTGAAACCTGAAAGTGATACAAAGTGCTATAAGAGCACACAAGTCTGAGGTCCTGCTGAGTTTTGAGATGAGAGGAATTGGTCAGGGGAGGAGAAGGTGGAAAGCCATCCCCAGGCAAGTGGTCTCCCCACCCCTGGGCAGCCCTGATGAAACCTATCACTACCTCTTACTACAAAGGAACGTTCACATCATTTCCTCAATATTTCTTCCAGAACCAGGTGTCAATGACTTAAAGTTGAAAGGAAGTTTCATAACCATTTCCTCTTCTACTTTTCCTCCTATGCTCTCTTCTCCTCTTCGTCCCCGGAATCTTGGCAGGGGTGAATTTGTGCCTAATTATTCAATCAACAACCAGTGGGCAAGAATTGGAATTTAGCTTTGACCTCTGATGAGCCTGGGTAGCACAATCGAGGTTTCAGTTTGGCCAGAATCATAAGCAAAGATAAGCAAATCCTGGCTCAGGTAAGAATGAAATTTGGTTAATGACCTTTTGATGGAACCGACAGAAGGTGATTCTTGACTGGTTTGGTTGCAGAAATTTTCACACACTACATGTGGACACCATCTGCTATCTTTCCTTGTACCTAAACAGAGAAACTGGAAATGAACTGAGAAATCAGAGGAGGTCAGAATAATTCTTGATGTATAATGTTTAATGCTATAAAAATCTGCCCCATAGAAAAACGTTGCATTAGTTCTAGCATTCAGATAGGAGACTCCAAATGGATTCCTGTAACATATAGTTTACAAATCTTCTCTAATCCTCACACTTCCTCTCTTTTAGAAACCACAGACAAGCAATAAATGTCAGTGACATATCCAAAGAGCCCTTGTTCATTTGGTTCTAAGAGCTTGGGGGTGGTCCACACGTTTTTCAATAGTAGGTGAGACCATTAGAAATCATGGCGCCTCTATATGATTTTTTCACACCCCTACAGATAGCTCCGACCAACTGAAAAAAATAGAAAAGTAGAAATAGCACCTTTATTTTGTCAAGATGGATGAAATCAGACTCCTCCTTGCATTTGGTACTATCATGACAAAAGGAACAATTGCAGCTTCACTGTACAGTAGAAAGATTTATGGCTGGAAAGCATTCTTTCCTCCCTTGAGTAGGAACATTTGGAATTATTAACAAAAATGCTGTGACTGACTATTTCTTGGCTGGAATTTTTTATAATACTATTGGTGTGGTCCAATCAACTGGAAAAATAAAGTTTGGTTTAATTATATATACGTAGATAAAGATATTGATATAGTGAGACAGAGAGGGAGAAAGTATTTTTATAATTTAACTCATGAATTTTGGGCCTTACATGCACATGATTAGTTTTTTGCCATCATATGCTTGGAGCAATTAAAAATGACAATTTCTCATCATAAGTATTTGCAAAGCTCCAGTTTAGTTCAGGGCACTTGAAAATCGTATACTTACTGTCCTCCAAGAAAGATCTCTAAAGTTAATATCAGCAGTGTGACTCTGTTTATTTGCAGTTAGGATAACCAGGAAATTGAGGTGAGATATTAATCACATCCTTTCAACACATGGCAAATTCAGTTATAGTGTAGTCAAACATTCGAGAGATTAAGCAGGCTAGTTGTCCTAAATATGTTCTTTTTCATGGGAGGTTTCAAAGGATATTCATGATCTGGACTTGGGACCCCCTTTTTACTGTCCTGCCTTTCTCTTTACTTAAAGCCAAATGGGAAAGGAAGATGGAGGCAGGTAAGAACATTAATCCACTTTAGAGGCCCTGAAAGCAATAGATGAAATCATTTAGCAAAAAATAAAGTCTTTGGGGGCATATCAGAGGTGCTAAGATGACTAAGAACTTGGGCCTCTGGGTTTACATTCCCATCTAAACCCACATGTAGATCCCCAGCTTCCTGTTGCCTCTAGGCTTGGACCACCTGGTTCCCGTGTCTCAGCTTGGATGCCTTGCCATCCCACCCCAGCACCGGGTCCCCTCCCTCCTCGCATTCAGAGTTTAATGAGTCCTTCTCATTATTCCGGACATTAGCCATTGATTTACTTTGCCCAAACTTCATCTTGGATTTAAGTGTTTTCTTTATCCCCCTTTTTGTTTTTCTCATCGCTTAATGCTTGATCTTTTCAAGACCCTGTATAAAAAGACATATCACCTCCAATACTTGAAGCTTCTTGGTTCACTCCCTTGCAAAGAACTTCACAGTTCCTGTCTTTCTGGCTCGGCTTCAGCTATAATTATTTACTTGTCAGTGTTTTCCTTCCCTGTTACCTTTTATTTTAATTTATTAAAAAAATTTTTTTTGAGTATAATTGATTTATAATATTGTGTTAGTTTCAGGTGTACAGCAAAGTGAATCAGTTATACATATACATATATCCACTCTTTTTTATATTCTTTTCCTGTATAGGTCATTACAGAGTATTGGGTAGGGTTCCCTGTGCTATACAGTAGGCCCTTATTAGTTATCTATTTTATATATAGTAGTGTGTATTTTCCATTTACTTTTTTTTCTCATCTGCTGTGACCTTTAACTCTAGAACTACATTGAAAAGCATGACACACTTGAATACAGGTTGTGTGAAGAGAGATGCTTCAAAGAAAATTGCCCAGCGTGGTGAGCGCTTCAGCCTCCATGTCTGCTCTTCCCAATGGGCTGTTTTGAAAGAGGCATCTTGTTTCTACCATTTTATCTGACTTGATTTGTTTATTTTCGGTCCAAAACCACAAAGTTGGTTAGACACACACTAAAGAGAAATTGTGTAAGTTATTAGAATGAAAAAAACCAAAGTTTTGTGCTTTTTTACAAAGTAGTGAAAAACATAAGTAACAACATAATAAACCATAAACTGAAGACCACTGAAAAGTGATTTCTCTTATTAGGCAAATCGTTACTGCTTATTCCTGTTAAAATAACTCTTTGGGTCCCTACTTGAGCCATACCCTATGGGACAGCAAAATGGAGAAGAACTTTTTCTCCCCCCCTCAAGCTGAGAGCAGCAAGAATGCATTTTGTTAGTAGAACTTGTTGTAAATCACTGCCAAAGGGAGAAACTTTTTGCAAGTTTGTCACGGTAAATCAATGTATTTGTTGTGGGTTAAAGAATGGCAGAAGATACATGGAAACCTGATGCTGATCGCTTGGTTACAAATGACTTGCAGATGTTCAAATGTGTTTCCCAATTAAAAAGAATAAGACAAAATGCCAGCCAGCCTGGCAAGAAGGGGCCAGACACCTGCCTAAAAACAATGAGAATCAAAGTAAGCGGCAACCACCGAGATAACCCTGAAACTTCCTTCCTAAAGGCTAATAATAGCCCTTTCCATGTTCTTTTTTCATGTGAACTACAGATTCCTAGACTAAATACATATCCAGTGTATCCTGGTAATTTCTCAGCACAGATGAGACGTACTTAGTTTTGCAACTTTGGTGACATTGTGCTTTATCAGGAGCCTGGTTCTAATTCCTTCATTTCTCTACCAGCTGATTGCAGGTCACTCCTTCAGAGTATCCTGGCAGGGCCTGGCACCAGGTTCCAAATGACTACCAGCTGCCTGCTTGCTCTTCACGCTCAAAATAAAGATTCAGGAGAATTTTCATAATGTGAAATCAATTTTTATCAATTTTCATAACTGATAAACCCTTTGGTTCTCTTACCAGTTTGAGATAGAGATCAACTCTTAAGTCGGATCATTTCTCAAAAACAGATGAAGCAAATCGCTGGCAGGCACTCTAGCCTGAGATGAAGGAGCTACAGGTCACCCACTGCAAAAAGCAAGTTTGTTTTTCAGGCCAAGAGGCAAATACTCAGTTACCTTCTAGAATAGTCAGACCTCACTGAGTCCCAACTTTGACATTTATAGGCAAGTCTGATGAATGGATTAAAGGATTTGCAGACTCTGGGAACACATACAGGTGAGAAAATGGATTATGAAAGCCCACAAGGATTAATCAAACATTCTAAACTTCTTATTTTATTGTAAATGTCATAAAAACATCATTGTATCATGGTTCAAGATACACTGTAGTTAGACTCTGTGGATATGTAATTTTCATTCAAAGACTAGAACAAAGAATCCTTTTCAACATCCTTTTAAAATAAGTTTAGGAAAATATCAAATCAGTAAGCTCTCCAGATAAGGAGACAATAAGCATTACTTTTAAAAGAAATCATTTTTCCCTCCATAAATAGTGGGAAATGTTGTTTCTTTGTTCACATACGTATATCTTCTTTGTGCTCTGGGAGGATTTTAATTTCCAGTAGCAAGTGGTGTGGGGACTTTTGGAGTTTGGCTTAATGTTTATTCTTGAAAGATTTGTTTTGGTTAACTGCATTTAAACCTATTTAAAAGGTATAATTAAAATAGGATGTTGAGGCCAAACATTTTTAGAGTCTATTGCTTTGGCAGTTTAATTTTATGCAGAAAAACTCTCCCCAAAAACAATGAAGCCCACTTAAATGAACACCTGCTCAAAGACTAGCCTTGTAGAAAAGATCATATCTGAAATCAAACAAATATAAATTTTAAAAAGCCACATGATGAAACGATACATCATTACTCTTGGTATGCCTATAATGCAATGCCTATAATGAAATGCCTATAATGCCTATAATAATGCCTATAATGGTATGCCTATAATGAAATCCCTATAATGAAATAATGAATATTTATACAATATGATGATGAAACAGAATATAGATAACCACGTGGTCATTTTTACTTCCAGTCTCAATTAATCACAATCATTCTTAGTAATTTTCAGATGAAAATATAAACAGATATAAAAGCCATTAAAATGAAGATATTCATAAATTTATTCATATTCTTGCATGGCACACAATGCATAATAAAAGTGCACATGCAAATATCAAACTAGCAACTGAAAATTTTTCAGAGATTTGCCTTATTAAAATAATCTTCATTTCCAACATTTCCAAAGTTCAATTAAAGGGTAAGCTGTCTATTTTTTTTTGTATATCATTCTTATGGAATTTTTTAAGTGTCATTTACTTTTATAAATTCGAAAACTCAGAAAAGATAAGGCTTTTCTGGATATTACTTAGCTACAGTCCCCCCACTTCCACTCTCTAATAGCTATTCAAAACATTTTCACTTTAAGATTACCCTATTTTAAATAAATGCTGGAGAGGGTGTGGAGAAAAGGGAACCCTCTTGCACTGTTGGTGGGAATGTAGATTGATACAGCCACTATGGAGAACAGTATGGAAGTTCCTTAAAAAACTAAAAATACAACTACCATATGACCCAGCAATCCCACTACTGGGCATATACCCTAAGAAAACCATAATTCAAAGAGTCATGTACCACAATGTTCATTGCAGCTCTATTTACAATAGCCAGGACATGGAAGCAACCTAAGTGTCCATCGACAGATGAATGGATAAAGAAGATGTGGCACATATATACAATGGAATATTACTCAACCATAAAAGGAAACAAAATTGAGTTATTTGTAGTGAGGTGGATGGACCTAGAGTCTGTCATACAGAGTGAAGTAATTCAGAAAGAGAAAAACAAATACCATATGCTAACACATATATATGGAATCTAAAAAAAAAAAATGGTTTTGAAGAACCTAGGGGCAGGATGGGAATAAAGACACAGACATAGAGAATGGACTTGAGGACATGGGGAGGGGGAAGCATAAGCTTGGATGAAGTGAGAGAGTGGCATGGACGTATATACACTACCAAATGTAAAATAGATAGCCAGTGGGAAGCAGCCGCATAGCACAGGGAGATCAGCTCGGTGCTTTGTGACCACCTAGAGGGGTGGGAAAGGAAGGGTGGGAGGGAGATGCAAGAGGGAGGAGATATGGGGGTGTATGTATATGTATAGCTGATTCACTTCGTTATAAAGCAGAAACTAACACACTATTGTAAAGCAATTATACTCCAATAAAGATGCTAAAATAAAATTACCCTATTTTACATTATATTTACATAAGGCTGTAAATTACATCTAGGACACTGAGATAAGATTTCAGCGTCTCCTTAAGTATAATGATCCGATCATACTTCAAACATTTCTCCAAACAGAATGAAAATTCTTTGGACAGAGTCCATGCATGAAAATTAATATTTATTTCATTACAGAATTTTTTTCTGATGTAGAACATGTAAGCAAAATCACTCTTTGTAGCACTTGACTCATTCTGTATTTAATTATTCATAGAAGAATCCTGAGTTGGCATCTGGGATGGCATTTCAGTTGGCATCTACCACCATATGAAACCTCTGGAAGCTTTCTGACCAGCATTTTCAGGAGTCCTATCAACTAGGATTTCTACAGACTAACACAGTTGGGAAACATGCTCTCGGAACGTTTACAGCCTTGAAGAGCTGACATGATTCCTGAGGTAGTTTACAGAAGAGGAAGTCTTGATAAGGTATTGATATTAGAGGAATAAGGAGCTAAACAGGCTTTTCCTGTGATTCGTAAATGGAAACATATGACAACTCTATTTTTATTTATTCCATTTTATAAACAAAGACTTTAAAAGCTTTTGTGTACTCTAATTCCCCTAGAAAAACTAGGAGACTTGTAAGAATTTCTATTAGGTTTTATAAACACTAAACTGGAAGTTCACTCAGGTCTCGGGGGTCCACTTACGTTTAAAAGGTTCCCATGAACTAGAACTGCGGCCCCTGAGATGTGCACGAACCCTGGTGGCCACATTTTCACAGGAAAACACCAAGTAGAAGGAAGGGCAGCTTGAGAGCCGTACGCAATTGCTTCTCACGTAATCTGTGCAATTCCTTGCCGCCTAGAAGGAAGCAAATTTGCCTGGAGAAGAAGGGGCTCGCTCCTGCAAAGTAGAAGAAAATGACAGAGGAAACCCATAAACCACAAACAGCAATGCCTTTTTTTTTGCCCCTTGTCCCTTCTCCTGGTTCCATGATGCATCCTCTTCCTGGTTACTAACAGCTAATCCTGGCCAAGGTGCTAACAAATGTTCAAGCCCTGACCTCTCTCCGACTTTGTTTGTTTGTTTGTTTCTTTGTTTATTACTTATTTATTAAACTGAGGTATAATTGACATATAACATTATATTTGTGTCATGTGTATAACATAATGATTCGATATTTATACACACTGCAAAATGATCACCACAAAAAGTCTAGCGAATATCCATCACCATACGTAGTTACGATTTTTTTGGACCTTTAAGATCTACTCTTTTAGCAACTTTCAAATATGCAATACAGTATTGTTAACTGTGGTCACCATGCTGTATGTTACATCCCCATAACTTATTTATTTTATAACTGGAAGTTTGTACCTTTCGATCCTCTTCACCGGTTTTGCCCCCTCTTCATCCCCCACTTCCTCTGGCAACCACCAGTCTGCTCTCTGTATCTGTGAGGCTGGTTTTGGTTTTTGTTTTAAATTCCACAGGTAAGTGAGATCACATAGTATTTGTCTTTCTTGGTCTGACTTATCTCACTCAGCATAACGCCCTCATGGTCCATCCGTGTCATTGCAAGTGGAAAGATTTCATTCTTTTTTCATGGCTGAATAATACCTCATTGTATTTATACACCACATCTTCTTTATCCATTCATCCACTGATGGACACTCAGGTTGTTTCCATGTCTAGGCTGTTACAAACAATGCTGCAACGAACACGGTGAATATATCTTCTCAAATTAGTGTTTTCATTTTCTTCTGATAAATACCCAGAAGTGGGATTGCTGGATCATATGGTAGCTCTATTTTTAACTTTTTGAGGAACTCCATGCTTTTTTCCATTGTGGCTACACTGGTTTATTGTAGCCTTTGTGTACAAAATCGTCATCACAGCTCAAGGCAATGAATTAATAACAACAATAACAATACATGTGGAGTAGCTACAATGGGTCAGGGGCTTCACACACTCCCTTGCTTAAACTTCATAACCCTACTGAATAGGAATTATTCTCAAATGTTCCAAATGAAGTTTAGAGATGGAAGGAATTTGTCCAAGGTTACACCTCTCATAAGTGGCAAATCTATAGGTCGGATGCCAAATCCAATGCTCATGCCTCTTCATCATGCTGCTTAGTGATGAACTTTCAGACTATGTGAGAGGAGAGGGGGGAGACATTGTTTTATAAAGGGGTTCTCCTATTCCACCCTTATTCCCGTCACACAGATGAGAGCCTCCGCATGTGGCTAACTCCAAGGCCAGATTTCTTCTAGGTGTTGCTCAAGCTGTTTTATATTGCTTTACCAAATCCAAGTATAGTCTCTTAAACCATACATGACCTAGATTACATCCTAGATAAAAACAACTTTATAAATCATCACTAGATTAGGGTGAGAGTTTAGGTCACTCAAGTGGCCCCAAACAGGGGATTTATTTCACATTTGGGATCAATTTGGTAATGCAGGGAATTGCGGCATTACGACAGCCTCTGATTCCTCTGGCCTGGATTGGCTACGACCAGGGAAGCCTGTTAAGGCTTTTCCCCACACAGTATAGTGTATGAGAGACTGCCCACGGGAGATGAGTTTTGTCTCATTTCCTAGTTTCTTGCTTTCAGTGCACTGGATGAGCCTCTGTTCCCCTGTCTATTCTATCTCACTTCCCCACCACAACCTTCATTTTGTGTACGGTACTTGCTGGGTCTGTAATATTCCTGTGCGTTCATTGATTCATCAGTAAATATTTATTTTCTCCTAAGTATTCAGCATCTTGAACACAATCAATGAGGAAGACCTAGTCCTCTCAGGGGTTCTTATCTCTTACTCTTGATCTTCTTGGTTGGTTCAGATCTGACATAAAGCACGGTTACCCAGAACTAGCACAATGGGTCTCCACTAGTCACAACGTAACAGAGAAGAACAAACCTGACTCCATATTGGATCTATTCCTTTAGCTCTAACCCTGTGCTCTGTCGCTTGTGCTTAGTCACGCTGGCTCTGAGCCTTTTGTAAAAGAATGTTGCCTATAGCCTGAAATATGCAGGAGAGCCCATACTCAAGGCTCTGACCTTTAAAGGTATAATACTTTTCCATTCATATGGAGATACAAAGTTGCAGAGTAGAGAAGATCCTTCGTCTTGTTACAGGTTTACAGGAACCGGTGACCAGACCTATGTGGACAGCTGCAGGAATGAAGGATTCCAGCATGCAGAAGTTCACGACCAGCCACAGCCTCTCCCCTTTCAGTCTAGAAGAAGCCTGCATTCTAACCCAGGCAAGATGGTTCTTTGGGACACGAGTTCACCATCTTCTCTGTCTGCCAGCTTTCCGAATAAAGTTGCAATTCCTTGCCCTAACACCTCGTCTCTCAGTTTATTGGCCTGTCGTGTGGCGAGAGGTATGAGCTTGGACTAGATAACAATAAGCATGGCTGAAGTTGATAAAGGGTTAGTGTTATTTCCAGAGCTGCCAAAGGTGCTGCAGGAAGTACTAATTTCCCTGTTGCCAGAAGGGCCTGCAGCTCTTGAACAGTGTGGATTCTCCTAAGCATCTGGATTTAGATGATTAGAGAACTTTCCTAACCTTGATAAATTGTCCCTTGGTCCTGGATATTCTATACGTGGGTTTGATAACATCTCTTTATCTGACAGCAGAGGGGCTTCTGATCCAGAATGGCTTCCATTCACACGGTGGATGATTTTCTCTGGAAAATGAAGAAAGGTGATCTGGTTCATTTCCTTTGATGCTTTTGAACAAGACAGATGATTATGCTGGGTGCAATGATTCGAATGTGTGGGAGGCCATCCTTTGTAGTAGGGAGTTTCTTTCTTCCCAGGCCTTCCCTAAATGAAGTTTTATCTTACAGATCCATCTCTAATTTGAAATTCCCTGTGCATGACGTGAATAAACCTTCAGCTCTTGAACTGTATGGTCCTCTTGGCTTCTTCAATATTGAAATGAATTCTTGAGTAAGATCTGTAGGAGGACAATTTGCATTAATTATGATCACATCTGAAATTCTTGTCTTGACCATTCAGTAATCTAAGTAATCTAATTATTCCCATTTTTGTATTCAACCTAAAACAGAAGGAAATGATATAGTAGATATAAGGGTTTTCTTGGGAGGTATTTAAACCAGAAAAATGATTTTGAAATGGCATCCTCTTTTTTTCTTTTTTTTTTTTGCGTTATGCGGGCCTCTCACTGTTGTGGCCTCTCCCATTGCGGAGCACAGGCTCCGGACGCGCAGGCTCAGCGGCCACGGCTCACGGGCCCACCGCTCCGCGGCATGTGGGATCTTTGCAGACCGGGGCACGAACCCGTGTCCCCTGCATCGGCAGGCGGACTCTTAATCACTGTGCCACCAGGGAAGCCCCTTTCTTTTTTTGAAGTAGCGTCCTTTCTTCTAATAATATGTATTAGAAACTAATATTAGAAACTAATATGTAAAAAGATCATAGGATTGTTCTTACTAAAATGGAGTACGTAGCCTTCTTCCATCTTGTCCCTGCTTTCCTTTCATCTGTCTGCACCTCTCCCATTCATGTGGGACTTTGAGAAAGGCCTGTATGGACATCTAGAAGTAGAGTTTGAAAATGACAAAACTAGATTATCTATCTCTACACACTAGAAGGTGTCCCATTTGAGATACATTATACATTTTTCAGTTTAGAGATACTTGGCCCCCTACAGATGAAATGCTTTTTTGTTGTTGTTTAATATCCTTTGCTTTATAGAATCCTCTTAACAGCCCCAAGAATTAAAAACATTACACAGGACAAGGTCTATGAGGTCAGGAACCATGTCTGTCTTCCTCACCTTCGTAGTCCCAATGGCACAGAGTAGGTGCTCAATAAATGTTCGTTGAATAACATTAATTAGTTTCCATTAATTTATTAAAAGTGTTCATTTTATCTTGTTTTTCTAATTTGCATCAATTTATGCTTCTGTATTTTCATCTGCAAAACAGTATTTTGTCCACAGGGGTTATTGGAGAGACTAAATGCATTTAGCACAAAGTAGGCACTTACTTAATATTTGTCAATAAGTGAAGAATGGTGCCTTTTTAACATAAGCTAAGTGTTTGAACTTACTGAATTAGTAATTTGCTTTCTTATCTTCATAAGGTAGGGTTGTTTGGGTTTTTTACCTGGAAATCAGTCTAATCAGCAAATAGTAATAAATTTGCCTTTTACGTAACTCTTAAAGTGTTATGAGGATTTCTGTTGGGATAACTTTCTCTGTTGTGTTTTGCAGAGATTACAAAACAAAGTATTTTACAATGGAAACAGCCATTTTGATTTAATTCACCAATAACTCAAAAGCAGCTGCAGGCAATCTTTTTCTATGTTCCAAAAAGAAAAAAAATTAAAAACTGGCCTCAAAAGAAGCAAGGAAAAATTTAACCCCAAAGGATAATGTTTTGGAAAGTTTCAATGGAATGAAACGTGGAGTTACAATAGAAATGTCTTAACGACTACAGCTTCTACTGGCGTGAAGAGCATAATGCATATTGTGGTAGCCAACTTAATTTACTCTGTAATCGTACCAGACAGCAAACAGGATACAAACGAAGAGAACAGGGACGCCTTTTCAAATGAATAGCTGGTCAGAAAATATTGACAAAGGGTATTTGTCAGCAAAAAAAAAAAAATAGAAATGGGGCCTATATGGATGTCGTTGTTCCCTCTATTCCTTTACAAGGTATCCATTTAAAAGGAATTTCCTATTCTCTCATGTAGTTTACTTGTCAGATGGTACAATTACAGTTATTTTGCAGAGTCAATTTTCTGTTATATAATCACACAGACTTGTGTCTAATGCAACAGAAAATTGCCTGGGTGGAATAACTTTCAGGTGTTGGTTTGACTCGAGGGGTTTTGTGTTTGCTTTTCGGTCACAAAGTTTTCTTTTTGTTCAAATTCTATCCCAGAGAAATCTGAGTACCAACCCCACTCAGGAGAAGCACTATATGTAGCTGTGAGAGAATGGGTGTTCGAATCAGATAACACTGGTGTGGAATTCTGGTTCTACCACCTACTTACCATTGATTTGTGGGTATATCCCTGTTGCCGACACATCTTCTTGATGAGACAAAGCTGAGTTTACCGCTTACTGCCGTGAGGGAGAGCACCACCTCCAAATAGTTCTGGAAGCATCTTGGGAGGAAAAGGGCAAGGTTGGATCTTACCGAGCATTTGAAGTTTGGTTGAAAGGTGAGTTTTTCAAAGCTGAGCCATGATTCGAATCGAGTTAGGATCACAGTACAACAGTCCAGGATTAACGAAAAGAATGAGGTGAGGGTTTTCAAACCAAGGATTCAAAGAATTTTAGGGCACCGACTGTCTGTTGATACTTTCCATTGAAGGGGTGACGGATCTTGCTGGTAAGTTTCTGAAGTGAACATTCCAACCATTTGCCCAGCAAGACACTCGCTGGAACAGTAAAGTAATGCTAATTCTACCTGGAGTCAAACTTCTTGAAAATAGACATCATGCCTCTATCGTGGTCTGTGCCACAGAACCAAATACATAGCCTGAGCCCAAGAAATAGCTGTTGATCAGAACGGGCTCCCCAAGCCCCCTCGCCCCACCCCCTTTAATCCCAGACAGAGGGTAGAGCCTGGCTCAGAAGATACTGTGTTTCCAAGGACACCGTGGAGCTCTCTCTGCTTGACATTTAAACAGTTTAGTCAAATTCAATCTCAAATTGAATCAGTTCAGAAGTCTTTAATGGGGGAGACAATGCCTAAGGCTTTGGGAAACATACCGTCAAGACTCTTTCTTCCCTTCAGTCTTCTGGAATAGTTGTGTGGGAGCCTTAAAGGTAACCTTGCCAACAGGAGATGGGGTTTCCCTGCTCAGAAGCAGACCTCCCTGTGGATCCTGGGAATTTCAGCAGGAGTCGAAGGACTGCCCGTGAGATTTCTCTGCAAAGGATTTCATGCCATTGCACGTTCTCCCTGGAAGTCACATTCCTGACTGAGCCGCGCTGTGAGCTGGATGGATTTGTTCCTCTCCTTAGAATCTCAAATGTCCCGGGAGAAGAAAAGGACCACTGTGTCTGGCACACCTTGGCGCTATCTCTTCTCAGTTCAGCTCTGCCTATTTATTCCTCATGCCTTCTCTTTCTTTCTTTGAAGTCCCTTGGTATTATTCCAGCTCTTAATAGGCTACCTTCTGATGTTTTCCCAAACAAAGCATCCTTGTGTCAACTGTCAAATACTTACGCTCGACTTTGCTTTTTGGACAAATAGGAAGAGGCTGTTAGAAAAGTTTTAGTTCTCTTCATTATTTTAAAACAGCAATTAAGACACCAGCCAGAACCCTCTTGTGCTCTATTGGAAACAAACCCACCCTCCTCAGCCTTCCCTAGAATTGAATTATTGAAGCTTGATGTTATTTTGGTTTTCATGCAGCACAACCCCTTAAGAGCAATTTCATCCTTTCTTAGGTCTGATAACCAGTCCGAGTGCCAATTCTCTGAGGTACCTGAGATAGAATCTTACAAGACCATAATTTCATTTTCCTTATCTGTATTATATCATTTCCTGCCACATAACAGCTCTTAACATTGTTTGTATTGCCTTTATTATATCTGTGAATGAAGTTAGTAGAACGTATGCCATTTAAAATACGTGGAAGATTTTAAAATCATTTTGGTAAAATGATTTTAGCATACCTAGAGGAGTTGGCTTCCCTCTTTCAAATGGTACTGTAATCATACCATTCCAAAGCATAATAGTCATTCCTTATATTTTTCTTATTAATTAGAGTCTTCTGACCAATTTTGTTACCTACTCTATACGTTTCTGCTCAGTTTAAGACAGTCAACAACCAAGTTCTTTACATATTTTGTACCAACCCCTCGTAATAGGCTTCAGGGTTGAAAAATCAGTCTCTGTTTTCTTCTGGGTAACCGATGTTCATTTTAATGGAAAAATAATAATTATTTGAATTGTACTATTCCTTTAATGGAAACAGCAATCAATGGCTCTGGAACTAGTCTAACCATCTTGGCTGCACTTTGAAATAACAGTCTTACTATTACAGGGAAGAACCGAATCTGGGCTATCATTTTAACTCAATCTAAAAAGCAGAAAAATGTTCTACCAGTTATTGTCACAGAATTGAAGAAGATTATACTGCCTTGTGACTAGTTTCCAGGAAACCAAGATGCACATCTATTCCTAAGGCTTGCTCTTTACCTTTTCCTAAAAACCCCTGAGCCCCTTGGAAGAGGATGGGGTATGGCCCCCCTCACGATACATGGGCTCTGTTATCTGCCACTGTATTCGCATCTCAGGAGCCAATGAAGTGACCAGGTGAGCTATGGCAAATTATTTAATGAACTCTGCTATAGCCATGAGTGTTTTACGAATTCAATATGTTGGGATCCAAGTTTGTGAGGGATGAGCTATACTAAGTCTTCAAACTAATTGTTTAATGGCAGAATTAACATCTTATAGGACATTTAGAGTCTTGCAAACCAAAGCACAGCACTCCATCTCTATGTGGGATCTAATGAAAAATTCTATCCCTTTCTGCCCATACACAAATTTTCATTTCTGGGACAAATCTCTTTCAAATATTTTTAAGACTTGCCTCCTGACAAAAAGGAATACTTTTACTGTGATTTCCAGTGGAGTTGTAATATGATGGCTAGGTGGAAGCCTTTCTGTTATATAAGAAGTTTCTCACCACTTTTTGAATTGCAGAGTCGAGGGCTGACTCTCCAAGTATCACCAACTGCATGTTGACAAGGCGAAGCTGAGTTTATTGCTGTGCGGGGGAGCGCCACAGAGCTTTGACAGCATCTTGAAATGGGAAGGACACGATTGAATACTGTTGACATTTTAAAATTTGGTTTGTTGGAGAGTAAACACTTTTCTTCTATACTCTTAGTTTCAGTATTGAAGCTCTGCAAATTAAACTGACAAATGATATATTAGCAAGAGAAAAGGCAGCTTTTTATTCACCTAAATTTGTGGGAGTAACCAGAAAATTGTGACTCAAAAGATGGTTAGAATTGGGGGCCTTATATACCATCTTAATAGAGGAAGATGAGTGGGGAAAAGGGTACCTATCTGTTAGGTGATTTCTTATACCAGTGCCAATCTCTTTTTTTTTTTTTTTAAAGATATTTTGATGTGGACTATTTTTTTTTAAGTCTTTATTGAATTTGTTACAAAATTGTTTCTCTTTTATGTTTTGGTTTTTTGGCCGTGAGCCATGTGGGATCTTAGCTCCCTGACCAGGGATTGAACCTGCACCCCCTGTATTGGAAAGTGACGTCTTAATCACTGGACCACCAGGGAAGTCCTAGCCAGTGCCAATTTCTGATTTCTCACGTTCAGTGACAGGAGTGACTCTGGTTGCAAAACTCCTAGGGAGGGGATTTATGATGGTTGAATTATTTGGGGAGGCTCTGCTTTCTGGACAGATAAGGAGAGTTCAAGAAAAAAATATCTCTTTGAAAAGAGTGGTATATTCCAGATCACTTCAGGTTTAAGGTAGGTCTTTCTGTGAGGGGGCAGAGGAGGGGGATGCTTGATTAGGACTGACTAAAGATCATGCTGTAATACAATACTTCAGGATTGTTGGGAAAGACAAGGGAAGGCATTTTAGGCAAAGAATCCAAACTTGGTATGAAAACTATGCTTTCTATAGAAGAGCTGGTGGGTCCCATAAATTGTTCCTATAGTGAACAATTAAGTTATTTTCCTGGGAAAGAGAGTCTTGGAATAGTAAAGTTATGCTAATGAATATCATGGAACATTCAGCTCAAGTTCATGTGGACCGCAGGTTGCATGGGGGTGGGTGGTTTCTGTTCTCACCAGTCAGCACACTGGACTCCTGCTGTTTCTTTGGCTTACATACCAGCTACTGTGTCCTTTATATCTGTCTGACTTTGGCAAGACTCTTTCAATCACTTTTAATTGCTTTTGATAATAACTTCATTTATACTTTGAAAAGGTTGATCTTTCGGCCCTTTATTTAATGTTGAAGTGTTCTGACACCCAGATCACGTGCACTACCTCTTACATTTATGGAGATCCAACACATGAAATATATAAACATCTTAGTGCGTGCCGGCCGCCTCTCACTGGCATCAGGTCTCTGCCAGTTTTAGTTGTATCTCCCAGGCCTGTCACGTGGTAGGTACCCCAGAAGGATTTTAATAATTTCCACTTCATAGACTTCTGAAGCCCAAGAGTGTTTGCGTTTTCAGCTTATGAAACTTCTAGCCATATCAACATTTCATCAAAAGAACCCTAATGAGGTCCAGTGCTTTGGAAAGAGTACAGAGGAGCAAGCTGGACGTGGCTGATTGGAGGGACCCAGACCACATTCTAAAAGGAGATCGCAGCGATGGAAAACGTGCCCTTTTCCCTCTTTTAAGGTCTCCCAGCTCCTTGATCCGGGCCACCCCCATCCCCTCAAGATCTTTCAACATAGAGCCAGATTTCGGTCTGCACTTCTTAGCTTAAGTTGACCTCCTTCAAAAGCAAAATTGACCTGTTCCCAACGTCTGTTACTCGGGAACTTTCTCTAGGATAACAGTTAAGAGTAGACAACTAGGTTATTCCTCCAAAAGAGCACATTCATACTGTACTGAGAGACCCCCGTCTTCACCCGTGTCTTTCCTTGATTCTCACACCTCCACACTCACAACACTCCTGACACCATGTGTGGCGGAGTTTGCCCTGCATCAGGCAACTCTGAGACACCAGCTGGGTGTCCTAGAATTTCACTCAGTTGTGACACTATCTACTTGGAGGTAGCACCAAATCCCACAGGTTAAGGGCTCGGTCCCACCTGGGATGCCAGTTGCAAGGAACAGGTCCCCAGGTCACCTGCAACTTCTGTCTGACTTGGCTACAAGTCAGAGATTCCCACAACCCCCTCCTCAGGTTCTATTAATTTGCCAGGGTAGCTCACAGAACTCAAGGAACACAACTTACATTTATAGTTTATTAAAGGATAGAGTAATACAGAAGAACAGCCACAAGAGGAGATACACAGGGCAGGCCTGGGAGGGTCCTGAGCACAGGCACTCCTGTCCCTGTGGAGTTGGGGTGTGTCACCCTCCTGGTATGTGGATGTGTTCATCAACCTGGAAACTCCTGGACCCCCCATACCACTGGGATTTTACAGAGCCCTCATCACATGGGAAATCAATATGCTCTCCCTCTCCAGCTTCTCTCCACTCTGGGGAATGGGGGTGGGGCGAAAATTCCAAGCCTCTAATCATGGTTTGGTCTTTCTGGTGACCAGCCGCCTTTCAGGAGTCCACCCAGAATCACCTCCTTGGAACAAAGGACTCTCCTATCACCCAGGAAATCCCAAGGGATTTAGGAGCTCAGTGTCAGGAACTGGGGCCAAAGACCAAATGTTAGAACAAAAGATGCTCCTGGTGGTCTTATCACTTAGGAAATTACAAGGGTTTTCAAAGCTCCGTCCCAGGAATCCGGGGCAGAAACCGAAATATATATTTTCTATTATCTCACACAATATCTTCAACATGAAGAACAGAAGCTCAGATCCTCTCAGAGAACTGAGCTGAAGTTAATATTGGTGCAAGCAGGACTGTTGTGTACAGTTGTATATGTTGCACACTGCACAACGTAAATTGAGTGGTGCCCCCTAGAGTTGTGTGGAGACTGTCCCAAGCAACCTTTCAGTTGTCCCTTGAGTGACATGGTATCGGTGCCTCCATGTAGCCTTGGACTCGCCATAAAAAGGGTACGTGTTTTGCTTTCCTAGCAGGGATGTTAGATGCCAACTCACTGATCTCCACTCCCTTTGTCACTGTGAAATTGAGCTGGCTGGCTTTTAGAGTTCAGAATCAACATCTTCTCTATGCAATATTCATGGGAGGGAGAATAGACTTTTATATTACCTTTTATCTCACAGTTTCAATGATATACTTCACACATCAGTTTTAAACCAATGTGTCTCAAGTAGAATGAACTGTGGGTAGTAGGCAGGGGATGAGGTCTCCGAGTTCAGGAGAGGTTTATCAGAATTCTATGTGGGATGGGGAATTACGTGTAATTGCAAAAAGCTATAAAATAGCGTTTTATATTACAGAGAAATGATTTCTGGTAACATTATCTGAAGACAACAAAGGTTGACAAAATCTCCCGTGGGCTGACAGGCAGGTGACTCTCAGGCAGGTGGGATGTACTCCTTCAGGGAACATATTGGATCCCTTATGGAAGGAAAGGGACATTCCTTTTTTTTAAAAAAAAAAAAAAAAAGCAAAATGGATCATGGGTTACAACAAGAACACTCCGTAAACTACCACATATAGGTTAACCTCTAGTCTGACTAGAGGTCATATATACAAACATGTTGAGGTTCTATCAGAACACAGTAATAAAAGCAGGCTTGCAATCTGACAGACCCTTGGCTCTACCATCCTTTAGCTGTGTGATCTTGGACAAATTATTTAACCTCTCTGAGCCTCCGTTTTATCATCGTAAACTGGGGCTACTTACCAGTCATTATCTCACAGGAAAAACCCTATGAAAAAATAATGCACATAAAAAAAGCAAGCCCCAGAAAGCCCTCACTAGATGGTAGCTGTTATTACTATAACCATCCTGAACATTTTAAAACATCTTTTGATTTCATAACTGTTACCCAAACTGTTCCCTTTCTTAGAGAAATCAGAGATCCTGAATCTGTCTGTGTGTGTTTAAATATTTTAGTGTGAAATGCAAGTGACATTTGCCTATATCCACTGTGAGAAAAAAGTCACCAGTGGCTTAGCCTACCACCAAACTAGCCACGAGAGACAAGTAAGAATGTCTGTGCTTCCAGGAAGCCCTCGTGATTTTTGGAGGCATGCCTCCCAGAGAGAGGAATTCCTGGGAACCCTGGAGCAGGGAAAAATCACGCAGCGGAAGATCTAGCAGGGTGCAGTTACCTCCATACTCAGGGCTGATGCTTGCTTGCAGGACACAGCTCCGGATTATTTTCCAAATCCAGATAAAAGAGAGAGAGACCAAGCCAGCTCAGGCTCTGTCTCTTTGACTCTCCACGCCCACCCAGATTCAAAGACAGCCAAAAATCTGGGTGTTTTGGCCCTGTATAGATAAGATCCTCATTCTTTTAAATTGAATATTTTCACATTTTTATTTGGATGTTTGACAGCGTGTATTTATGTACTTATGTATGCCCTACCTACCTCCCTCGAGGGTTCAAGATGGCAACATGACAAAGACAGCCTTAGGTTATAATTTGCTCTAAAAACCTTCCAACACAAGCCTGACAAAAACAGTGTCTGAAGAGGAGTTCCGGGCCTATGTAAGCATAACACCATTAATTTCTGTAGTAAATGGAAATAATAAAAAACATATTAGGCATAAAATCGAATCCGCAAATGTATCTTAAAATGCCAGCATGAACACAATCATTTTAACCAGATGAGAACGCTCTTCATTACTCTAAAATTAATCCACAGACCCATCTGCATTATTCTTTATGTCTGACACCAACACAGTTTCAAAGGCAAGCTTCCTGAAACTAAGGTTATGCCCATACAACTCTGATCAAATGTGATGAGAACAAAAATTCAGTAGGCCCTTAAGTGAGAAAAGAAAGAACACGCTAGGGAATTCCCTGGCGGTCCAGTTGCTGGGACTCAGTGCTTTCACTGCCAGGGCCCAGGGTCCAATCCCTGGTTGGGGAACTAAGATCCTGCAAGCTGTGCGGCACAGCCAAAAGAAAAACAAAGAAAGAACATACTTTATGCCACGTCAGGATGACGGCTTCATTTCTTCACACCAATCATATGATCCAGCCGTGAACGGAAATCACCAAATAATAAATAGCAACCACGAGAGTGACAGCTACCATCCCCTGTGCCGTTTCTAGCCGCCAGTTATATTTCACTTTAAATACACAAAAGAAAATGTTGCTGAGTGAGGGCCTGCCCCCAGTTTGGGTTCAGTACTTTACATCATTAGATCTTCATTGTCATCATGATATTTTATTAATAATAAATTAAAAATAAGGAAGGGGGTTCGTTTATAAATTATACAAGCATTCAATTCCGGCCTATAGTCTAAGCAGCGCTTTGCAAAGAATGCATTTTCTCAGGCCAATAGATAGAAACAGTCCCCGGGGTGGAGTGTGGATTTGCACACGTGGCGGCTTCACCAAGAGTCCATTAGGCTCCGTCCAGGCTCACGTACGTGTAGCTGCCTTCGGAGGACACGTCTCACTACATGCCAGACACAAAATGGCCTCCTTGGGCTTCACTGTAAGCCCGTGAGGAAGGCGTTAGTTAGTGTGTTTGCCTTCCAGTGGGAGGAACCGGGGCCCAGAGACCTCAGGCCACAAGTAGGAGAACACAGTCCTGTCTGCTGGGCCCCCAGAACCTTCACGCTGTCCACCCTGTCTCCACACTCTTTTCCAATCTTTAATTCTTATTCTCACGTCACAAGACTTCTTACCTTCAGTACAAAGTGTATTAGTGGAATAAAGCTCATTGTCAAACGTTATCATTTTCCTTATTCGTCTTGTGAATAAAACAAAAACACTAAAATTATGGGCTTGCTGTTCAACCCCCTGGCACACAGACCTGGGGGTATGGCCACACTTGAAGGAGGTCAATCCAGTCAGTACCCAAAAGAATCAGGAGGAGAATCTGACAACCGCCATGCTGACTCTCGGTGACCAGCACGCAAACTTCCTTTTCATTCACAGCACAGGCCGCATTTGGTTTCCCAGAGAGATTGTCAGTTAATTGAGAACAAGCACAGTACCCTACACTGTAATTCTCCCCACAGAGGCTAAAGCATGCAGCATAGCCCTATGCTTTGATATGGTGAGTATATCACATGATGTGATGTGTTCAATAAATAAAACTTGCTTGTGTCAAGACGGTGCCTGTCCATCCCACGCCAGTCCAGCCCTCGGGAAATGCTGAGGAGATGACAACAGATATAAGCCTCACAGGTACTTGAATTTAACCTCCACAACTCTTCAGAAGCTCACAGTCATCACCAAACCCAGGCTTTTTAATAATCACTTAGAACTTCTTCAGCGCTAAACCACTTCCTAATCTTTTTTTTTTGCGGTACGCGGGCCTCTCACTGTTGTGGCCTCTCCCGTTTTTAGTAAAAATAACCCCAAAGCAATGGCAAATCTGCCATCTTTCACTCTGTGTGGTCCAGGGTTTTTCTCAAACGATTCTAGAATTCAGCTTTCAGACTTTTCTCCTGTCTGGAGAGCACAAGGTCTTTAATATTGAGCGTGAGCATCCTGGCAGCTTTGAGTCCTCTTTCTCTCGTGTCTGACGAGCCAGGCTTGCCTCTGAAGCAGAGGGTAAGATGTGAGCCAGGGGCTGCTGTACGAACGAGGAAGGGGCTCTTGGTTCCTCTCACATGGGCTGACGTGTGCTATTAGGTGTGGTAATGTGCACTTGTTTCCCATCCAAGGAATATAGGCTTTTTTCAAGCATTTGACTTTTTCTATGGATTTTTCCTTGAGAATCTTGAAAAGACAATGCCAAGCTGCTGTTAAACTGTGGGAACATGCAGATCATCCAGTACAAACATGTGCCATTTCCTTCCTGCCATTTTCTCACCCTTCTAAAGAATAGCAGGTTTTTTCATTGCTGTTTTTAACAGGATCAAAAGGGTTATCCCGCAGTACCATTGATGGAGGCCTCCCAGCCGAAAGCTTATAGTAACCACCATTCTTACAGGCCATATCCTGCCATTGATTTTTACATAGAACTCCCCATTGATTGCAATAGGGAGTTTTTCCCTTAGATCGATGGCAGGATATAGCTAGTGACATTAAAGCATAGATAAAAGACCCTTGAGTTAACTGTCAACAGAACGAAAATTTAGATGTAAACTCATTTAACAAAAATTGGCTTTCAAAGTGTTCGTCAGAAAAGAAAGCATTTCAAAATGCCTTCCCCCCGCCCGCCCCTTAAGTTCAATGTAAATAAGATTTCTTATTACCAAATCATGATTTCCTTAGATGTGTCTTTTTGCTTTTCATGTTTATCAAAATCCCATTCTCATTAGTACTTCTAATAGATTTAAAAAAATTTTTTAAAGAAATGTGGGGTTTTCCCTCAAACAGTATAATATCTAGTGGGGAAGAAAGATGGGTACACATATAACTCTAGATCAAAGTGGGAGGAAAAAAGAAAGAGAGTAGAGAAGGGAGAGAGTGTTTCAAACTGGACAACCATTTTGCACTGGGGAGAGTGCTAAGTACTAGGGGTCTGCCTCATGGAGGAAAAGTCATCAAGACCTGTGATCATTTATAGATGTGGATTTTAACACTGGTTCACCACGTAGGACAGGCATGGAAACGTGATTTCAAATTTGCTGACAAACTTATGGTTTCCAGTCCAACCTGTAAACAGCCTGGAAGATGCCACCCCATCCTAACAACAAGTAAAAGGTTAACAAACTGAAAATCAACAGCTCTTCTTAGAGCCAGCAGAGAAGTGAGGTCACAGGACAAACTGCCGCCTTCCAAATTAGAGATACTAAGAGGCAAATACAGAAAATCCCGACTTACTGGAGAGAAACCCACAAGCCACAACCCTCCTGGGAACCAGTGCCGGGCAGGAAAACCTCAACTGTAATGGACTGGACTTGAACTGAATTGCTGGAGCCTCAGTGTGGACAAGTCTGAGAGTTAAAAAATCCAGGGAGGGGACTTCCCTGGTGGTGCAGTTGTTAAGAATCCGCCTGCCAGTTCAGGGGACACGGGTTCGAGCCCTGGTCCGGGAAGATCCCACAGACCGTGGAGCAACGAAGCCCATGCACCACAACTAATGAGCCCGCTTGCCACAACTACTGAAGCCTGTGCGCCTAGAGCCTGTGCTCTGCACAAGAGAAGCCACCGCAATGAGAAGCCTGCGCACCTCAATGAAGAGTAGCCCCCGCTCGCTGCAACTGGAGAAAGCCCGCGCGCAGCAATGAAGACCCAACGCAGCCAAAAATAAATAAATAAAATTAAAAAAAAAAACCTCCAGGGAGGCCCAGTCATGGGGGGGGCGTGGGGGGGCATGGGGGGTAAGGGGGTGTGTGGGAGTAGGGGGTGGAGGTATGGGGAGCATGGGGGGAGGGGGCATGGGGGACGGGGAGGGGTGGGGGCATGGGGGAGGGGGGAGGGGAGAGGGCGTTCCCACACTTTGATGAGTTTTGCCTCCTAGAGCTCTATCTGGTTCTCATAGTGAAGATCATAGAAAAGTCCCTGAGTGCTTCAGCCAGGGAGGGAAGAAGAAGCATCGTGAAATATCCCTGACACTCCATTCTATTAACCAGGGCTGCCCTCAGGAGAGACTAGTTAACCTGAACCTCATCTGCTGAGGTTTCATCAGACCTCACTGACCATGGGGAGTGGAAATACCCAACTCCAGCCCCCCATCCTATCCCATCTAAGGGACAGACGGTAGAGCCAAGAAGCATGTGTGAAGTTCACTGTCCAGAGTCGTAGGCTCACCAAGACTGAGACCTCATCCTAGGACCACAGCACATTCCTCACCAGCCACACCCAACCTCACCATCACTAAAGGCCTCCTTACAGCAGTGCCTTCTACCCAGCTCAGCATGTCCACTATCAAGGAAAAAATTACAAATTTGCTGCCAAATTTGTGAACATAACCATATAAAACTGTCTTGAAGCTTTCATCAGTCTGAACAACTTAGGTTAGGGCCAGGAACTCTGAAACAGTTTTCTAATTAGTGGGGGAATCAGGTGGAGTTGATTCATGTATATTTGAAATTGACATTAATCTCATTCAAACATGTTTAATGAATAATCATTAAAATTTGATATAAGTAGACTTCACAAATCTATTCCATTTTTAACAGAGGAATTGTGTGGGTAAAATGAAGCACAGTAGAGCTTTGCTCCCTGGACACAACACCATCTGACTGACAGGTTAAAAAGATTCTGTCAGCCTCACGTTTCAAAATACTTTTTTAGTTTTAGGTGGTTTCTTTATTTGTCCCCATGTTCATACACCCACGTAATGAATCTCAGATTTTACACAAAATAAGTTGCTTACGTTGACATCCTGGAAGTGAAATCTTAAATTTGAGGAAATGGCTATGAACACTGGCAAACTTACAGTTAGTACGTCTCAGACATTAAAAGATGCCGATTTCCCCCAATTCCTTCTGTGCCAGATAAAATCATTACACAAGATTAGAAACCCAGAGGGTGGGAATTGCTTCCCTACCTGAAAAGTGACCTGAGTGGACGTCTGGCTTCCCACCTCCTCCTTGAGACAGTTCGATTCCTCTCTCCTTCTCTCTGGGGCAGAGATGCTCTCCAGCCATACCCAGAAGCTGTCCCAGCTTCTTTCTAGCCCAGCAGACAGGGGTTCTCAGAACAGAAATTAAGCACTTCTACTAGTTAAGCACCTGGACGCATTAGAGATTTACTAGGGGGGCTGGGGGTAGGGAGGGCAGCGTTTGTCTTTCCGTAGGGTTGTTTGTATTCACTCTCAGCTCTTCACTTTTGTATGCACACACAAGTGCGCACACACTCACTGGAAACTAGGACGGGCTCTCTGGAGTTTTGCAGGCTGTCCGGAGTCGGCCTGCGTGCACTGTTTATAGCCATGAACATCATCAGAGCTGTCCAACGTATCTTCCTGGATTTTCTTCTGAGCACAGAGTAGGATTGCAATTCCTCGCCCTCCTGGCCAGGCGTGGGCCTGGGATCAGCTCTGGCAGGAAAGGCAATGGGGTGATACACCTCCCTTCAAGGGGGAGCTTGAAAAGCCAGTACGTGACTCGCATTCTTTTTCCTCAAGTTGCCACACTGGCTACTCTTTTAGCTGGCATTGTTCTACCAGACTGGGTCCTAGAGATGGCTACAAGGCAGGAGACAGATGAGTGCATGGACAGAAAATATACCCTATTTTTTCACACTACTGAGATTTAAAGGGTGTTCTTCACCCTAGCTTAACCTCGCCTCTATGGCTGAGATACTAACCTTGAAAATCCCCCAGGCTTCTGAGAAACTCTTGCGTTTACACGGCCTGTCTTCGAGCAGAGTCCTAGAGATCAGCACTTTCTCCGTGTGCCTTCTCTGAGCACCGATGGAAGCCCGTCCTGCTAAGGCCAGCACAGACGCCTGCTGGTTTCCATATCTGCCACGTGCTTCGCAAAAGCTCCCAAAGCTCTTGACATCAGATCTGGGCTGCGCGTTTCTGCAAAGACAAAAGGTCACTTTAAGAGTCCAAGCCTTTTGCTTTTGAAGCGAACTCTTGGTCCTTACCCCTTTCCTACCTGAACTCACTCTCTCATAAATTCAAACAAGATAACTAGCCCATCAGACATTAATAAAGACATAAGGCCGCCGACCCATTTTGGGAAATACGCACTTAGTCGTCCATTTCTCCACCTAACTATTCATCTGCCCCCACTTCCAGGAATTATTTCTGTCGAGAACAGCAGTTATCCGTCCTCCAGCTCCCAGTCTTCCTTGGCTCAGCCGTCTCTCCACCCATAATAAGGCAATTTGAAACACAAACCAACTCAGGGAAGTGGCCCGTCTCTGAGCACGTGTGTTGCTGCCTTGGTCTCTTCCACGAGCCCCTCTGCTGGGACTGCCCAGTCAGCACCCTCAGCTGCCGCCCTGGGATTCTCACCTTCCACCCGCACACAAACAATAAGGACCGAATCTCCAATTGCAGCTTTCTGCAAACTTTAGATTCATTAGCCTGAAGTTTAAAAAAAAAAAAAATTCAGTTGATAATATCAGAACTTACTCTCTCCCACAGGCCTAAAAGAAAAGAAACTTAAGTGGAAAAAAATACAGTGACACTGAAATATTCAAATATGGGATTTACATGACAACGGGGGAATAAATTCCATTTTTCACCATTCTACCTGCAAATGATTACAGAGCAGTAGAATCGTTGGTACAGCAAAAGCAAATCATATTGAGATTAAACCTAGAAGTTCAAAAGATTGATGGAAATCTCTTGCTCGTTTCCAAAACAAAGGCAGCAAGAGACACCTGACTACACCCTGGATAACTAGGCTTTCTTTCCAACCTCCATCACCGAGCTTTTCTTCTCATGTCAAGGTCCTCTCTGCTGAGACAATCCGTAATGTGGGTTCAATTATGCCCCGTTGTCCTGAAGACATTTCTGTTTAGAAAAAGTGAGGCCTCTCTGGGTTAGGTGGCCCTTTTTTATGCTTCCCCAGTAGTCCCTGCATCCGGCTCGTGTGTGCTGTTCACACTGCAGGGGGCCCATCTGGTACCCTTATCTGACGGTGCATTCCTTCAGGGAGGGACCACCTCTGATTTCACTGCTGCATCCTTGGCAGTGAGCATGACGCCTGGCACAGAGCAGACACGCGCTGAATATTGAATGTCGAGGGCTTTTTAATGATGCCACTTTTGAGTATCCCAGACTCTCCGCTTCCAGGATAGGAGTCAGGACAGAGCCAGGGTCCAGGACAGCAGTAAGGGGACGGCCGAGTTCCCTTCACGAGCTCTTCTCCCAGGAAGGAGCAGGTCAGGCCTGAGAAGGAGAATTCTCCTGGCTCAGGCTTCTCACTACTTAGGGGACCGTCAGGCCAAGTTATTGCGGGGAGGGTGGGGCCTTCTGCCTTCTCCAGGCACCTTGCCCTCCCACCACCTCAATGTGTTCATCAGCTTGTAGGGGTTGCATGGGGGCTTTACTATGCAAGCACAGCCCATTAAATCATTGCCCACTGGTGATTAACTCCTCACCAGCCCTCTCCCCTCCCCAGTTGGGGGTTGGGGCTAAAGGTGTCAGCCCTCTAGTCATGCCTTGGTCCCAGCCACAAGCCATCTCGACAGCACACAAAATATACTCTTCCTCTTAAAAGCGAGCAGGACCCCGCAGGGCTCTCTGGGTACTAAAGCCCCTCCATGTCCCCTGCTTCTTGTTTGTAGAAAAAGGCTCTAGTCTCCTAGGCCTTTCCTGAGCTCCAAAGAACAGACTCAAGCAGTTACTAATTAGGGAAGTGGGGGAGCAGACACAAAGGAAAAGCAGTAAAGCAAGAAAAGTAATGATAACTTAAACAATAGCTCAGTGATAAAACAGAGCCCTAGTTTCTCCTCAAGGGATGTACACAAGAATCTGACATGTATCTTTGAGTTGTTCTGCAAGAACTAATATCTCCTCCCACCCACAGGTGAAGGATGGTGACTACCTGCTGACCACAAGCACAGAGGAGATCCCAGACTGGCTGGAACCAGAAGGTTGATGATTAAGATTTCTGAAACATCACCCTGTCACCTCACCACCAACCAATCAGAAGAAAGTCCATGAACTGCAACCCCAAATGTTGCCTTTAAAAACCCTTCCCTGAAAGCCATGGGGAAGTCCGGGTCTTTTGCACACAAGCTGCTTGTTCTCTTTGCTGGGTCCTGCAATAAACACTACACTTTTCTTCGTCCAAACTGGGTGTCAGTAGATTGGTTTTGTGGGCAAGTGGACCCAAGTTCGGTTCAGTTGCACTCTGGAGATGCCAAAGATTTCAGGAATTATGACGGGAACGAGGGACACTCTTTTCTCCCTGGCCCTGAACACTAATGCTATGACATCATTGTTTACTTTTGAACCCATTTTTCCATCTATTGTCTGTCTTTCCTACTAGAATGAAAGCTCATTAAGGTCCAGGACTCAATCTCAGGACTCAGATGTACTCAACAGACACCTGCTAGGTGAGGGAGCGAGTGAGTGAAAAAGCCTGAGGGTCACAGGTACACAACTGCTGAGAGCCACAGACCTGGGTGTTTGGACTCTTCCTTCCAGGCTCTGCCTCTAACACCAGGAGGTCTGCAAACAGGAGTTCCAAGTCTCTTCCTCTGCAATCCAAGGAAACCGAAAGCCCTTTTTGAGAGCTGTGTTAGTTTGCTAGGACTGCCATAAAACAAAGTACCAAAACTCAGCGATTTAAAACAACAGAAACTTATTCTCTCACTTTCTGGAGCCTAGACGGGTGAAATCAAGTTGTCAACAGCACCGTGCTCCCTCTGAAGGCTCTAGAAAAGAATCTTTCCTAGACTCTTCCTGGCAGTGCCAGCATCCTCAGTGCTCCCTGGCTTCTACCTGCATCACTCCAATCTCTTCTCCGTCTTCACGTGGCCTTCTCCCCTGTGTACGTCTGTGTGTCTCTTCTTTTCTTCTTATGAGGACACCAGTCATTGGATTAGAGCCCATGCCATCAATCCAATATGACCAGGATAATCTCATCTTAACGTGATTACATCTATAAATGTATCTAGTTCCAAATAAGGTTCTATTCACAAGTACTGGGGTTAGAACTTCAACATCTCTTACGGGGGAAGAAATTCAAAGCCCAAAGCATTGATTAGATTAGTCACGTGGTGCACATGGGAACTACTTTAAGAATCAACCAGTCCTTCCATCTTGATCTTGAATTCAGGCTACACAGTGTCTCCCGGGACACAGACAAAGGAGTCTCCATGTGGCATCTTTTTATCAAGAAGCTCATCAATCTCAAACACATGGAATTTTGGAAGAAACTGCAGTAGAGAGTTTCTGAAATCTTTATTAAGTGTCAGGGAAGAGGATAAACAGAATACAAAGCAAGTATTTAGGTGACAGACATTAGTAAGGAAGGGGAACCATCCTAGTGTTTCTAAGAAGACTAGGATTTTGGAATGGAGATAGGTCCAAACTTTTAATAGAAAAGTGAACAAGTTTAGTCTTAGCAGTGAAAATATATTTACCAAGTGCACAAATTTCTGAAGAAGAAACGTGAGAAATGACCCCAGAAGCCCAGATTCAAATGGCTTTTCTCTACACAAAAAAACTAAAACTGCTTCCCAGTAATGCCCAAACTACCAGATGGTAGTGGACAAATTCCATGAACAGATATTTGTTCTATATAATCCCAAATGTCCAACTGTCAGGTGGTTGTCGTGGTCAGAAGTACAGTCCTGTTTCCCTTCCCCGCCCTGACTGCCGTAGGAGGGTCATGTGAACGTCACTAAGAGGACTGCTCAATTACCAGGAGAATTGTGAGTCTGTGGAAAAATCAAATGCAGCAGAGGGCGTGGAGTCCGTGATTGCCAAACGGGAGTGTATTCCACTCCTAAGCTGACTGACAGCTTGATTTGGGCTCAGGAGAAGCAGTTACTGAAGGAGGACATACCATCTCTCTCTGCGATTCACAGCACGAGAAGACCTTAAGAGAAGGGCATTTCATTTGGTTCAATACTGCACTCTCCCCAGATAAAGCACACTTCCACATGAAGGAATGCAGGCCTAATTTTTGCAAATAGACAAGCAGTGGCTGACTACAATACTATAAAATGAATCTCTGCAAAATTGTGGGAGACAATCTATTGTGCTCCTTCCAAATCTAAAAATTGTATAACTTTGGAGATTTATTTCAGTCCCAGAAGATTTCAGATACACAGATATTTCACGTTCAGTGAAAGAGAGATCAGAAAAGAGTAACATTAGAAATGATACAGAAGGAATTTAATCATGGACCCAGCACACAAAATGATCAGCTGAGACTCCACTTTGAAGCAAGCGTCTAAGGAAATCAGGAGTGGTTGTTTCATCTTCAGAGGCCGATCTGTGTGAACAGGAAGGACCAGCGCCATGGAGCCATTTAGAGAGAGGCCATAGGACCCGCTATCAGAAAAATCAAGTCATCCTCCATCTGAAAGAGCCTTGAGAAGCTGTACTTTCTTCAGTAATTTATATTTTGTAATGCTGGTTCTAAAATTGAGGACAAGGGTGCTAGGTGGGGTGGAGAGAGCATTTTGGAATTAACCTGGGAGTCTTTCTAAATTACATGTCCTTTCATAAAACTGACGAAAAATGTTTTCTTTCGTTCTCTAATCGAAGAAATAAAAAAATTAGACAACAGGGAAATATTCTCTTCCTTCTCAAATTTTTCAAGGATTATTGACAAAGATATAGGCAGCATAAATCAGTGCACACTATTTTGGACTCCAGTTTGGCAATATATCAAGAACTTTGAAACGTTCTTTTTCTTTGACTAAATAATTCCATTTTATGGAGTTTGTCCCAACAAAATAGTTTGAAATATGAACCCTGGTTTAGCTATTCATCTTATCATTACTTGTAATGATGATAATTATATACTCCATATGCCAAATAAATGGAGCAACATGTAAAAAAAAATTAAATTAAAAGTAAAAAATAAATTACATGGACTTTGGGAGAGTCTGAGGGGAGGCTGGTGGGAGAGGGGTGATCAGGCAGGAGTGTGTGTGAAAAGGTTCCTCAGGTGACTCTAATAGTCTTACTTGTTTCAGAATCATTTTTACAGAAAATAGAATAAAAAGAATTTTCCTTCATTTCAATCTATTTTGTTAATGATTTTTCCTCCAAAGTTTGCTTCACTTCTCACATGGCCATACTTTCCTTCTGCAGAGTAGGCTGTTAAGGAAATCGCTGTAACAATTTACTCAGTAAAACTGTCTTAGCCAAGTCTAAAAGGTTCTTTTTTTTTTCTCAATTTCAAAAACTCTATTAATTTGCAGTGATAAAAATCTTTCTCATCTTGAGAGTTCAGTGAAAAAAAAAATTCAAGAAATATATGATTGCCAAAAACTGTGGTAAATTCCCTTTTGTGTTGCTGCACAAGTAGGAATTTACCCCAACCAGACCTCCCATGCTTAGGGACTTTCCTCAAACCCCTTGACTTTTTAAGATTATGAAACATGCTCTGGGTACAGCCCTCTCAGAGCCCACACCCTCCCACTCCAGGAAGAGACAGAACATCTGTTCTTCAGCTCTCTGGGAAAGTATATTTAATTACTGGATGCTTTCCTTTTCAAAATGGTGCTGGCTTTTTTCTTCCCTCCTTTTGTTTTAAGCCTCTGGGGCACAAACAAAACAAAATAATCCCTTCGATGTTTAAATCAGATAATAGCATGTGCATCAACGAAAATAACAGTTAATAGCATAAAATCGGGTCTTCTAGACCTGCAGAGAATCAAGAGTCAGGATCAGGCATTGCTCCTCTCAGCATCCATGAAATACATTTACCTCAGGAGACTTCTAGAAGCAAGGGTGTGCTGAAAACGGGACAGTGTGGAAGCAAAGGAAGATGATGGGATTTTGCAAATTTGAGGAACCCACAACGTTCAGCTTGGGTGTCTCAATCCTGGCACGATCTATCAGAAAACTGCACACGTGCATGTGCACACGTGCGTGTGTGTGTGTGTGAGAGAGAGAGAGAGAGAGAGAGAGAGAGAAGAGATACACTGGAAGAGATGCAAGCAAACCAAGCACGTGAGTCTTCTTCCTGAGAAAACGACATCTTCCACATCATGGTACGAAAGACTGAAGAAATGAGAAGCAGGGATTTCACTGGATTCAACCTTTAAAAAAAAAAAAAAGTTTAAGTAAGTGTGATCCTGGCATCATTCACATTTAAACACCAACCAGGGACCAATACTGCCAGCCTTTGTAAGAATTTTGTTATTCCAGATTTGTAATTTTCCTACGGTCTTATTTTTTTTAAGTCCTGTTTTTCTAAAAACCAGCAAAAGCTAGCCACAAAGAAGTTTGCTTTCGTTTTAGCAAGAGCAGAAGAGGAATAATGGAAACACTCTCCAATTTCAATTCAGTTCAATGGTGATTTTTTGAACCACTTCTAAGCCAGAGTCCCTGCCCTCATGAAGTGGACATTTATCAGAGAGATACGCAATCAAAGACACAGTCGTTCCGTTGGGAGGGGCAGATCAGGGAAGATTCCCAGAGAAGTGATGTTCACACATGGTTCCCAAGCTCTCAGAATTTCCAGGGGAGCCTTTGACACTATGCGTGCCTGGATCTCTCTCTCTCTCTCTCTCTCTCCCCGGATCTTTGAAATCAGCATCTCTAAGAGAGGATTGTCTGTTCAAGTTTTCCCCAGGAAAAATGGAAGCAGTAGTCTGACCCTGGGTTCCAAGAGGAGAAGAACAACGAAGAACATCTAGGAGGCTGGAGGTGAGATGAGCACGGTGGAGGGAGAACTGAGAACCGGATGGGCGTGCTTGGCACTTAGGGAGCAACTCGGGCTTAGCTGGCTGATCAAACTGGAGGACGGAAACGGCCAGATCAGGAAGGATTTTGTGTATACTGTACTGTCTGGGGGGGTGGACTTCACCACGGGACAATACATGGATGAATGGGAGCACAGGAGACGGGGGCGGGGGTCTGGGGACTGCGGGAATAAAGCTGAGAGATGTCAGGAGCCATGCCAGATCCACGCCCCTATCAGCAGCTCCAAGCAACCAAGAACCACTTCCGCTGCCTCTGTCGCACTGTTTATCCCCCAGCTCTTCCCTTCCGTCTACACCCCACACGATTCACCAGTGGGGAAAAGAGATGAGATGGAAACATCCATGTGGTTTAGGATCGACTGGTCCACCTCCCCTTTCTCATGTGCACAAACAGAAATGCACACAGCTTCACCCAAGGAGAACGGATGCCGCCCTCCATCATTTCCACCAAACCTCTCTAGGCTGCCCGGTGTGACTTCTTTCTCTACTTAAGGCTACTTAAGAGGCTCCTTTTAGCTGATCTCACTTGTAAGTACACATCATGGTTGGTTTGAGTCTCTCCCTCTGACGCTGGTGATTGGCTCTAAAACCCCCCATAGGATGATACACATCTTGTCCTCCTGGTCACATGACCAGGTTCTCAGGGTGCGAATCTCCTCCCTGGTTTCATTAGAGAGTAGTGATGTCTGTCGTAAGCATGTGAGTGGACGCAGCAAGGAGGAACGGCTCTATCACAGAGGTCGGGTTGGTCCAGTCTTTGTCTTCAAGTGAGAGCCGGCCTGACCTGTCCCCGCAGGTGCATCAGTGCAGCTTAACTGGCAAAACTGGAAATCAGGAGCAGACGTCAGTGGGAAGATTTAATGAAAACATTTAGTGGTAACAGGTCAAGAGGTGGATCTTTTAAAACCACACATTCTTCCCCCAGCCTCTGTTTACGTAAATATACTTGTGCTAATAAGAAGGGAGGTTTCCCTAAGCAGAGGAAATGAGAGATGAGAGGAAAATAACCCCTCGACAATAGAGATTTTTATCTTTATCAGTAACCACATAGAAAATAAACTGTACTGGGGAGGATTAGGGCATCCCTCCTTCATCCATCCGGTGGGTCTGTAAACAGCACTGTTGTTGAAAGCATCACCCAGTGTGGAGAATCTCAGCTTAACGTAACTGCAGACATTTTCCAACAGGCCACTGCCTTGTCCACACGGCTGCCCACAGCTGTTTTGACGTTCTCGACTTTAATAAGCCTTCATACGTTGCTGTGGGGAAAGCTGGGGGGCAAAGATGAAGAGGAGTTGCCAGAGAATGACTGACCCCAAACTTTGTTTTCTACTCTGAGTCTGACCCAGACAAATGATTTGAACCCCAAATCAAAAGAAAATCCAGAAATCTCCATCTCCCCTACTCAGAAATTGTTTCTCTTAAAGCGCTGTCCGTATGTTGGAAAGAATATTCAGAGGTTGAAACTATCTAATAAAAGTCATTATCAAGATCTAGAAATTAATTTTGGTGAAAGGAAGATTTAACACAACAAATGATTTTGCAGAGTATGTAGAAGTGTCTTTGCGTTAGATTCTTGTTTGGGAAAGAAAAATAAAATCCTTAAAAATGAATTGAGTTACCATTCTAATGCTGTGGTTTACTATGCTGAATGAAGCCAAGATCCAGATTAAAAGGAAAGCAATTTAAAACACAAGTCTAAAAGATGAGCTCATAACTGAACTTTCTAAAAAAAGAGAAAACCTTTCACAATAGAGGCATCCCAGTTTTGAGCTATTCTTCCCAGGAGAGGGAAAGAAAAATAGAGCAATAAACAGAAACAGAGAGATACCGGGGGGAGAGGGAAGCCAGAATATTCCGTTTTCCATGGACAGGTAGCTCGTCTGTGTCTCACACCCCACCTGAACCCAAATGCTGCATGTATAAGTGAGACAGAATAATAGCCCTTTCCTTGGGTGTTTGACATAGTCTAAAGCTGTGACTGTGGATTCAGAAACATCTGTCTTCTGCATCCATCATCTGTCTGGTCTACCTTAGACTACAGTCTTGGGTGGAACTAAGAGCTCTAGTCATGCGAGATGATGCCTCCAGGGAAAGGAGGTGAGAACACAGAAATATTAAGACACCATCAGAGAAACGATTCAAAAGCCAGTAGCTGACACTGTTTAGTCTCATCGACATACAGAGACTGCGTAATCTTAAAAGTGAACTATGAAAGAAGTTAAGGGCCTGCTTAAGGCAAACGTTGGCAAGTATCACAACCAGACCGCTTAGGCTACTTCTAAGATTCCAGTGGACCTGAGTTTGTGGTCGAGAAGGCGAGAGGATTCCTCAGGACCCAGAGTTCAGCTTTTCCTAGTCTGGTGTCAAACCCAAGCAGGGCATGAAAACTGATTTTTATAGAGTCCAAGGCACTGACAGTATATAAAGTTTTATAATCTGATTTCGACAACACGATCCTTGCTGTGTAAATTCTCATTCTGCTGAGAATGCAGAATGGAAGACACTGAATGTGAGGGGAAAGTCTAGACCTGCTCAGGGACAAGGGGTTAAAAAGTTGATACGGGTAATTACTTAGGCAGTAAGCCTAAAAAATTCAATATCAAAATCAGGGCTGGTTCGAAAGAGATAACCCAGGGCGCTAGGGAGGCCAGAGGCGCAGGTGAGTGGCAACTGCCTCGCCTCCAACATTTCAGTGCTGTGGGATCTTGCTAAGTTTTCTTATGAAATCGAAGAAAGGACGGATTTCTGTGAGCTGCCCCTTCATGCTGTCCTTACAGCAAACATTCTGCAACATCAAGGCAATCATCTTCCTTTTTTGGCTCGAAAAGCAGATTAAGTACATGTGACTGAAATAAAAAAATTCAACTTCACTAATGACCACGCCCCCAAAGATCTGCTGATGTAAATAAGCAAAGTATTAATTCTGACTCCGCACAATGATCGACCCCCCCAAATAATGTATCTGCTGATATAAATAAATAAACGAGGTATTAATTTTGACTCTGCACTTAAGACACATTCTGCGTTAACACTGCTCTTCGCTTATTTTATTCATAATTATTCAAAATCATCCAGAGAGGCACAGAATGATTTCCATGGCAATTTCATGGTCCTGACTTCAAAGAAGTCATTATTTTCTGAGATTCACCCAACAGCAAGAATGACAAAATCACAGAACTGCTTATTTCTAGTGCTCTGCTTGGCAGGTGACCCAGATGGGTGACTCCGTGACACGGACGAGCACTTCATTTTGGATCCTGAGACCTGGCTCAGGGCCCCAGCTCCACCCCCTACTTTCAGTGAGGCATACTTTTGACTTGTTTTATTTCTATTCCCTTTAAAACCATATCCCGTCGTTTCTCTTCTGAAATTCTTCAATTTTTGCCATTAAGCATTTTTACTGGGCTCTCTAGAATCATGCTTCTATGAAACATTGATAGGCTAAAGAATACAATTTCAAGCTCTCTAACCATTGCGTAAGTACGGCCTGGAAGGAGATAGCGTAGTGCTTCACGTACAGTTATGAAAAAGAATGCCTAACGCCAAGCAGAGTGTAGGTGGCCTGTTTCTATGAAATCAATATTTGTGCATAATTTAAACACAAAATGTACTACAAAGTTTATCATGAATCACTAGTTATTCCCTTCCTCACACCTCTTTCCACTGAGTCCTACTGCCCAGTGGCAAGAGCTTCAGCTTTTTAGCTGATTCTTCTGATACTTGCTTCCATTTTTCTAAATACTATGATTAAATTCAGACCTGATGTATCAGTTCCCTATTAAAACAGGGGAGGATTTAATTCTTTATACCAATAAATACACACACACACACACACACACAGAGTCTCTGTTCCCCACCATCCTCCCATAACATTATATGATAACTTTGTTACTCTGTGCAATTATTGTTTCCAGCTGAATCACACAGTGAACTGTGACAACATTTCCTTTCTTGGTATAATTTTTTTTCAGTTCATAGCTGCCTCAGTTTGGTTTGTTTGATTGGTTTTCTATGCCCCATCACTCAATCATTCTTTGATAGAGATGGGGTCTCCTAACATGGCCACATGCTTCATAAATTCTAACCCTTTTTTGACTCACGTCCCTGGAGCCTTCTCTCTCCTGCTCTAATCTCTTCTGGTTTCACTACGCACGGCTGCAGTTTTGTGCCTTCTCTTCATCATCAACCCGGGAACTTCTTTTCTCTCTCTTTTGCACCTGATGCACAACTTCCTGATCTTCTATCTTTCTCTTTACTCCTTTGTCTTCCTAGAACAATCTTCTAGTGGCTTCTATAGAAAAGACATAGGGAAGGTCACTATTTGAGACTTTAATATGTCTTTAAAAATCCTCACTTTCATTTGCTAATGTGACTTGCTCAAGAATTTCAGGTTGGAAAACATTTCCTTTACAATTTTAAAGGCATTGTAATACTGTTTTTCCAGCTTCCACTGTTGTTACTAAGAAGTCTGGTGCAATTCTAAAATTCAATTTTGTGTGTGTGTGTGTGTGTGTTTGGTTTGGTTTTGTGGGGTTTTTTGTTTTTCTTTTCGGTATGCGGGCCTCTCATTGTTGTGGCCTCTCCCATTGCAGAGCACAGGCTCCGGACGCGCAGGCTCAGCGGCCATGGCTCACGGGCCCAGCCGCTTCGCGGCATATGGGATCTTCCCAGACCAGGGCACGAACCCGTGTCCCCTGCACCGGCAGGCGGTCTCTCAACCACTGCGCCACCAGGGAAACCCTTGTGTTTTTTTAATCTGTAGAAGCTTCTGAGGTTTTCTCTTTATTCCTATTGCTCTAGAATTTCATAATGAGTCTTGGGTACTTTGTTTTATCTGATTTTTGTTTTTTTTGGTTTTAGCTTATTATTTTGGAATCTTAGTGTAGAAACTCATGTCCTTCAGTTTTAAAATATTTTCTTGAATCATATCTTTGATCATTTTCTCCCATCTTTCTTCTCTGTTTCTCTTTCTGGAATTCTTATCAATTAGATATTTTACTTACTGGATCAAGCCTCTACTTTTCTTATCTTTTTCTCCTTTTATAAGGATAAAAGTCATCTTCATTCTTCTTCCACTTTTTGAACAATTTTCAACTTTTTGCCTTTCTATTAAATATTTATTTTTACTATTGTTTAATTTCTAAAAGTTCTTTCTAGTTTTCTCATTGTATACTGTTCTTATTTCATAAATACAATATCTTCCTTCTCAATCTGAAGATAATAATTATTGGGGCATTGTTTTGTTTCGTTTTAGTTTTCTTTTCTTCCCCACATTGCTGTGTTTTTTCATATTTTTTTCTTTCTTTTGGTTTGTTTTACCCTTTATGTGAGAGTCTCTCCTAAGGAACTGGTGGTTCTTAGCCGTCACTCATTTAAGAAATAGGAACTAGAGAGCTAACTATAAGCTCAGGGTGCCTCCATAGGGCTTGTGAGTTTTGCATTTGAGGGCAGAACAAGGACCAGCAATTTTAAAGGATGATCCCAAATATCAACATCAACAAGTCTTTTTTCCTGGAACCTACAATTTCTCTAGAGAGAAATCCTCCAGTCTCTAGTTACTGCAAGGGTGCTGGGGACCTCGGCAGAGGAGGGAGCTGGGGGGAGGGAGGTACGTCTCTCAGTGAGACATAGTCATGGAATCTCCCAGCTCTCACTTCTGCAACGTACCCGCCATTAGCTGCCTTGTGAGCATGGAACTAGAGTCTCTGCTCCAGTTTCTACAGAGACTCTGCCTGCCCCCTGCTCAGGTCAGGAAGAATGAGAGAGAGAGGAGACGGGGTTCTAACTACTCCATAAACAGAATTTCCAGCTTACTGAAGTACCTTTTCTGCCAATTCTTGAGCCAGCCCCAGATCCTATGAGATAATAAAAGGACTCCTTATTGCCATTTCTCTCTGGAGGCACAGAAATTTCAGATGAGTCTCTTTTCCGTTCCCCTCTGCTTTCCATCCTTATGAAATGTCACTGATACGTCTCGTCCCCTCTGTGCCATCTCTCAGTCTGTTTGTCCTTTGATCTTTTTTTTTTTAATAATTGAGGGTTTTTTTTTTAAAGATTTTTTTGATGAGGACCATTTTTAAAGTCTTTATTGAATTTGTTACAATACTGCTTCTGTTTCATGTTTTAGTTTTTTGGCTGTGAGGTATGTGGGATCTTAGCTCCCTGACCAGGGATCAAACCCACACCCCCTGCATTGGAAGGTGAAGTCTTAACCACTGGACTGCCAGGGAAGTCCCTGTCCTTTGACCTTAAACCTCTTAAAATTATTTACTGTCAGCTTTGAAGCACTTTGGAGGGAATACAGCCAACCACACCTGTTCAGTACACCTCGATGTTGAATAATGGTAAGTATTTTACTATTGTTATCATTATTAATACATAATAAAGTTATTAGTTCGTATTACTATTATAATAACCACTGCTCATGTCCTCTGGCCACCGTGAATCTAAAGTAATTTAAAAAGAGAAGGGCTATTGGTGAAAAGTCAGAACCTGGAATATTTTGTGTATCTCAGCCTGGCTCTGAACAGCTCAGGGGTAGAAAGTTCTTTCTCCTCCCTCTCAACTAAATTGTACCTTTTCAGTGGCTTTCCCCAAACTCTCTGGGTTCCTTTCCTCCAGTCACTTTTTAATAGACCCCCAACTACATTGTGACCTCCCTGTGAACACTTTGGCTCCTGGCAAGTCCTTCTCTCACAAACCCATCTTAGTGTTTCCACATTTCCTTCACCTCTTCCTGGTTCGACTTGCCCCGGTTGGCTTTCTCCTTGTCAGGTCATCGGCGGGATCTCGATAATTCGGCTCACAGAGCACTGACCCAGCAAGGCATAATTGAACTTCAAATTAAGTCCTTTAATTGCGGCATGTGGTCCTGAGCTCCTCAGAGAAAAGGCTCCATGTGGAGGGGAACATAATAAAGGAAATAAGATCAAACAATGGCTTCTCAGAATGTTTCCAACAATTCCACACACAAGCAGTGAAGGAAAACTGGGCACGTCCAAATCAGAGGGGTGAGAACCCAGGGTGCTCTCTGACCTGAGCTTATAGAGGAAGCACAGCAGGAAGGCTGCACGAGGGCCGCGGAGACCTCACCTCTGTCCAGGATCACACAGATGGAGAAAAATCGGGACGGCTGCTCCCCTTCTTAACCTGGAGCTGTTCGTTGCGACAAGCCAAAATCCCTTCTTTGCCTGGAATATGAATTATTGGCAATCTCCCCATCTACCTTTGAATACAGGGACTCAAATTTCTGAAGAAAGCGTCGATTTCCATTCCTGTGTCTTTCCATCTTTCTCCCTAAGTACTGCATAATCTTCCTGCAGAGAGAACTGGAATTCTGGTTGCAAATGGGATCTCTGCTCTTTTGAAGCCTTCCCCTTGCCTTCGGGACTCTTCAGCTCATTTATTTATGTATATACTGCAAAGATGTCAGCGCCCTAAAAAAGTCTGTCATGCACTGAAACTTCTGGTTTTATGTAGGAGCTTTCAGCTCTGGAGTGAAAGGACAGAGAAAAAACATGAAGAAATATCAAAGGCAGGACAGCAAAAGTACAGCACCTTGAGGTGACATGAGCAGAAGGGTAACTGTTTGACAACTTTCTTTCTACCAAGAGACCATACTGCAAGACCAACCTAGGAAAAGATATACAGTGAATTATGCAAGTATGTGAGTAAGGTTCAATAATGGAATAATTTAAGTGAAGAGACTGTGGGCCGAAAACTCCTGAATTGTAACAGTTTAATACAAAGAAACACTGGCAAAATCTCAAGTTAGAAACCCCTGGTTGATTTAACTCTCCATTCCCACTGTCCCTCAGCAAACCTCCCAGTGAGCTGACGAGCTTCGCCAGTGCCACAAAATGTTTTGCTTTAATAGAAGATTGTTTATCTTGGCTGCTAAAATTTCGTATGTCATCTCTGACCTCTACTTGGGTTGAAAAATACTGAATTCACAGAAGAGATAAGAAAACTCACTCTTCAGAATAAAAGAAAGAAAATACATTTTGATTCATCAGATACTTCATAGAAAGACTGAAGATGTGCACGTTCTTTAAATGTCCCCCGCACCGCTGCCTCCCCAAAACTTACTCCCCGAAAAGACTGAACAAGAGGAATTTATACCAGCCGCAGACCATTCAGGATTTGGCCCCTTCTTTTTAAAAATAAAGCAGCCTCTTTTGCCCAATCAAAACATTGAGTTAATTAGATTTTTCACCATTAATATTCAGTTGTGAATAAAGTAATAAAAATAACAGCATAGGGGCTTCCCTGGTGGTGCAGTGGTTAAGAATCCGCCTGCCAATGCAAGGTTCAAGCCCTGGTCCAGGAAGATCCCACATGCCTTGGAGCAACTAAGCCCGTGTGCCACAACTACTGAGCCTGCACGCTAGAGCCTGCGAGCCACAACTACTGAAGCCCGTGTGCCTAGAGCCCATGCTCTGCAACAAGAGAAGCCCACGCTTGCCACAACGAAGACCCAACATAGCCAAAAATAAGTAAATAAATAAATAAATAAATAATAACAGCATAGTTTATCCCAGAAGTGACTTTCAAATAATTCTTTCATCGACATTTTTTTTCTGGTAAATATGGGATCTTTATAATTTCTGTAGGAAAATTGAAGTAATTTATGTAAAGGAAAGTTTGGACAGTTTAATCAGTTGGGAGAACCATAGCCAATGGAACAAAATGGCAGAAAAAAGTGATAACTTGGGGGGAGGTATTTCACTAACTAGGCCTCAAAAATACCAGCATGGACGAAGGTTCTTTACCTTCCCCAAAGCCATGACTTTAAGATAATATTTTAAAGCTTGCACCACACATGCAAGGATGCAGCTGCTGGGCTGTTTTTCTTGGCAAGCACTGGGATCCTTTGTGGGTATTGAATAAACTTGACCTTCGGGGCTGAGCAACTCTAGAACAAGGCTGTTGGATGGTTCTCCTGAGAGTTCAAACACTTGAGTGAAAAGGTATGTATAAAACTCTTCTTGTTTGGATGCAAGGAAATATGGACACTTAACCAGGTGTGAAAACATGGCTGAGCTTCTGTAAACGTGGTGTCGGATGTCACCGGTCTCAGTAGGTGATGGGAAATGAGCCTCCCCTAGCTGCAGACTCTTGGCAGAAAAACTCAACTCCCCCGTCTGCACCAAGAAGGGACCATCTCTACCTTGTGGACCATCTCTACTTTGTGGTTTCCTTGGGGCTTTCAATCAGGAGAACGTTCCTTTTCTCTTTCTGATGTTTCAAGTTTGGTCCAGGTCAGTAAGCACCTGAAGCTTACTGGACAGCAAACAATAAGCTTCATCAGCCTCCTGGCGAGTGAAAATGCTCTCAGAGCCTCAGCACTCGAGCCTTTGGCGCTTTCCTATTCAAGATAAGCCTAGGTAATATCTGGGATCAAATGCAGCGGATGAGGTTTGAAGTGCCCCAAAGCTTCGTGCTTTGTGTTTTTTTTAAAGAGAACTCAGTCCAGTGACACTCGTAAAAGTGGACCACTTAGTTTCCTCAGCAAAAAGCTTCCGTTTTTAATAAAGTTTCCTTTAGAGCCAACATCTAAAGGTATCAAGAAACGTCTGCAGCAAAATGTGTTGCTCGTGGGACGCTAAGAGGCAAACAGCTGAAAAACACAATCTTAACATACGTAGAAGTTCCTAAAGTATTTCATCTAAGGAGGGCTGAGAGAAATGGAAAGAATAGTTTCATAGAAATAAACAATCCGTAAGGAAATCCTGGTGACCCTTTCATACGCACAGCGTCCGTGACTTTCTTTGGTCAATTTACTTAGTTCAAGTTGCTATTCACAAACAAAAAGAAGACATTAACCATTTTATTTTTACCTATTGTTGCTAAGATTAAATCCATAATTCTAGGGTTCTTTTCTTGATCTTTATAAACGACTAGGTGGCCAAGTCACTCTGTATGGTTCCTCACGCAGACCATTTACAGGAGACGATCCCTTGTGCTGATCACCAGGGCATCTTTCAGGGCAGTGGAGTCAGAGTCACTTCAAGATGTGTTTTATCTCATGACTCATCCTTAACTGATAGATGGCAACATGCGCACTGAGTTATATTCCTTGTTAAAGGGCTGAGAGTCTCCTTTTTCTAGACGTGGTCTCTAAGTCCCTGGACGGAACAATAAGGGAAGATCTGAGTCAGCCCGTTAAGAGGGTGACTTGTTTCGGTCAACGTAGCCACAAAGCTCATTGCCCAGAAGACATCCTCCCTGTGGCATCTGACTTGCGTGGTCCTTGTCTGGCTCTCCCTTTTAACTTCTGCATAAAGTCTTGCAGGCACAACTTCCTCCTGATTCTGCCTCCTCTGGCTAGCTCTGTTCCCCCACCCTGCCCGGCCCCAAGGTCTGCTCTGCACATGAGGCTCCCCACAGCGAGGCAGGCAATGGTGGCCTCATCGCTACTTCATGATGGTGGCAAAGCACGTTGCATAATGTAGTGGGTAACCACAGCAAAGCGAATGTCATTTCTGTGGCCCAGTGGGGCAAACCAAGGAATAACACCTGTCCTGGTCAAAATCTGCCTGCCAGGGGATGTTGGAGGTAAATGTAAAGTGAGTTTGTGTTTTAGACAGAGCTACGGCACGCTGGTTTGAGAACAATACAGTGTCGTTAGGTCTCTAGCAAATAATAATGTTTCAATTAAAATAGATTCAACTGTTTCCATATTATGGGTTACAGGAAAGTTGGAAAGAGCTGTATGAAGAAGGCAACCCTTGAGCAAGAATTTGAAGAAAAGGCAGAATAAGGATGCGTCACGCAGGGGTGTGAGAAGAAGAAATAGTAGCAGCAAAGGGGAGGGGGCCGCAGGGGGAGGGGGGAGGAGAAAAGCTGGGAAGGCAGCTGGAGGGTCTCACGTTGGTTGGTCTGACTTCCATGCTGAAGTGGGTAGGCTATTCTGCAGACAAAGGGGAGCCCCTGACGGTTTCTGAGCAGGAGATTGTCATAATCAGAGCAGGATCCTTAGGAAGATGAATCCGACCACACAGGTGGGATGGAGGTAGGAAGGGCAAAGCAGACGGCAGCTGGGAGGCTGGCGCACTAAAGCTTAAGAGAAGTGAAGGTCTGAGTCAGCGGGGACAGTGGGGCTGGAAGTCGGGGTCAGAGGATGTGTCAAAGACTTGGATATGAGTTGAACCTGGGGGCTGAGAAAAGAACTGCAGAGTTACTCTGAGGTTCCCAGCCCAAGTGACCATGATGGCTATGTCACCGAGGATGGACCCGGGGATCCTGTCCTAGATGTTTCATTTGAGGGGACAACCAGACATCCAAGTTCAGCCTTGAAGACACAGGCCTGCAGGAGAGAAAATAGCCAAGAACCAGAAATGGTGATGTGTGTGTGTGGTGGGGGGGGGGGGCGCTGGGGGAGAGTCTGCATAATGTTGGAGCCCAGGGTCAACGGCAGGGTGCTGCTTACCTCCTAAGTATCAGTTACTTAAATGAATGAGAGGAGAAAGGGAGAAAAATACGAATATATATTCATTAGCCCCGTTTACAGCAAAGATGGAATCAATGAAATTCAGATACGAATAAAGGCTGGCGAGCATAAAAGACCTGAGGAAGCAGGGGCTCTGAAAATGCTGAGTTAAACTGAAGCCATTCCTGCCATCTAGAAATTACTTAATAAAATTGGCATAACTTGATGTAATTATATAATAGAGCATAACTTGCACTAATGAATTATAATAAACACTCACAAAATCCAAGAATATTTTTTAAGGTACCAAGAGTACTGCTCTGTTCAATAAATTATGTAATCAAAATGGACCTATGGCATTCTTCCGAAAACAGTGGTATTTCTGAATCTGAGAATCCAGGCACCCTGTTGCCAGAAGTGGCTCATTACATGGGATGTCCAATCTTTTGAATCTCTCATTGAGAACAATGCTTCAGGTCTTCAACTGCTGTAAATAGTTTTGTTTGGGTATTTTTTTCCCTCCTGAAACTAGCAGGATGTTATAGCAGTGAAGTTGTAGACAATGGTTATTTCTTCAAACAGTTGATTTTTTTCTCATTTCTTGAGAGGTTGGGTGTTAGTGGAAGATAAGTGTGTGTACGTGTCCAAAAAACTGTCAGGAGCAGAGAAGAAATGCGGAACTGTACTAATATTAACAATTTGTATTTCTACAGCATCCTCACTTGAAAGAGCTGAGGATGGTTTTAGAACTATGTCATACCACCAGTGTAGATGGAAAACAAGATGGTCTTCATGTTAGAGATTTTTGAGCTTGGTCAATAAAACTTTCTCTACCAATAAACTGTATTACTGAGATGTCAACTCTTGGGCTTCCCTGGTGGCGCAGTAGTTGAGAGTCCGCCTGCCGATGCAGGGGACACGGGTTCGTGCCCCGGTCTGGGAAGATCCCACATGCCGCGGAGCGGCTGGGCCCGTGAGCCATGGCCGCTGAGCCTGCGCGTCCGAAAAAATAGGGCTGAGCATGTTTAAAAGATTGCAAGGGAAGGGAAGTAAGATCGGCTACTAAGCTGCTCTGTGATGCCACCAGGACCACACTTTTCTTTTTTTTTTTTTCTATTTTTTTTTTTTTGCGGTACGCGGGCCTCTCACTGTTGTGGCCTCTCCCGTTGCAGAGCACAGGCTCCAGACCGCAGGCTTAGCGGCCATGACTCACGGGTCCAGCCGCTCCGCGGCATGTGGGATCTTCCCGGACCGGGGCACGAACCCGTGTCCCCAGCATCGGCAGGCGGACTCTCAACCACTGCGCCACCAGGGAGGCCCAAGACCACAGTTTTAATTGTACTTGGTGGATGAACTAATTATGGTCAGAGAAAATTAGCGCTGGCGCTGCAATGAACAACACGTTTTTTCTAGGACACACAGCACACAGGTGACATCCTTATGCAATTCAAGTGTTTCTTCAAGGGTTTGGAAAGATATTTAAACCAAAAGAGTTCAAGACAAAGCGGAAGGGGAAAAAAAAAAGATTATCTGTGTGTAATTGTGAAGGTAGAGAGGTGAGCAGGAAGTGAAGTTCAAAAGAGGTAGAATAATGCCTCCAAAAGACAGCAATATGTGGGAAGGAGCAATTAACTGAATCAGTCTGTTAAGACTCAGAACAGTCTGATAGAAAGACTCCGTAATATCCTGATTCCCAAGTTAGGATCCCAAGTCTTCCGTGTGATGAATAATTAAAGCTAGCTCAGGGGAAATGGGTTCTTTAATTTGTATATTCAAAAGAGGCAATGCAGTTAACCCTCTGACCTTTGTTCAAACTTTCTTTTGGGGAAGGTAAATTATTTAAGAGCCTCAAAAAAAAAAAAAAAACTGTTTGGAAGCATTCTAGGTAACCACGATGAACTTGAGGTTCTAATGAAAGGACCAGGAAACAGCCTTCACTTCCCAATGTGCAGCCAACCACATCCTACCCAAACCCCAAAGTCTGTCTTTGAATACTCAACCACTAGCCTCGCCATGAACTTCAGGGAGTCTTACCGACAATGATATTTCTGGTTTTTCTATTTCTTCCTCCATTTTGTTACCCGACAGGTATACTTTCGGGCACGCATACCCATACACTCATGCCACCAGTAGCAGGAGGCCAGTCCCACTATAAACAGATACACATCAGCCCTGGCCTGGGGAGAGCTGTGGGCACCAGGGCATCCTCTGTCCAGTGAGTCACTAGCACAGTCACGTTGAATGTGGAAGAGTATTTGATTGTTTTATGCAGTTTTCAAACTGGATAAGCACCCCCCCCACCGCCGCCAGCTCTGGGAAGATGAGCTATTCAAGCTTTATGACTAAGAACACAATAAGTGGGAAAAAGCCACTGAAGTGCATGGAGAGAAAGAAATGAAAATTAAAAAGTTTCCTTTTTTTAAAGGGGGATTTTATTCTCCACTTCCAGGAATAGTCAAGGGTTCTTCTCTCCCCACAATAGGGAGAAGGTACGCATAAAGTGGCCGCAGGGTTAGGAAGAAACAATGGAGGACGCATTGCATTGTTGGTGGGGCTTGGGTGGGGTGAGGGAAATATACCAGCTGGGAGGAAACAGCTGAAGGGCATCTCCAGGGATAGTCTGTGAATGAGGGTACCACGTTGAGGACAGCTGAGAGCAAGGCACTGGCAGAGGCCAACACCAAAGGCATAAAGAGCCCAGGGAGCAGAAGGCCCAACATCCACAGGATCACCTGTCATCAGGCCTCGGGTGGTGGGGGCAGAGTAGGGCCTCAAGCCCCAGAGATTCTCATTTGGCAGGTCTGGGATGAGGCCAGTACATCTGCATGTCTAACAACCGCCCTGGTGGTGGTGTCAGTGCTCCTGGCACTGTTGACAGACAAGTTCTGCAAGAGAGCTTGGTTACTATGGAGAACTACGATGGGAAACCTGGTGTCCACGTGCCTTAAACGGGCAGTGCAACAGCATGTTCTGTTAGGCCTCTTAGCATAGGATGACGTTAACTTGCTCACGACTGGGACGCACCACAGTGTCCAGTGGGACCCAAGCTCCCAAGAACCAAGGAGAGGGCTCATTGATTGTTTCCGTCCCACAGAGTCATCTCTGCCACAGGGGAAAGTTTGGTTCAAATATATACACAGCTTTTCGAGCCCTTCTCTAAACTAACGGAAAGCCTCGTTATTCTGATTCTACTTCTTCGTGTTCTCAGTCCAAGAAATACCTACATATTAGATGAGGACTTTTTTCCCTCCCCTTCTTCACCAGCAATGGTTTGTATCCAGGCCTATTAAAAGTCCTTGGAGACATCTGAACACCTGCCCAGAGAACCGAGAATCATATGAGCTCTGGAAAGAGCCGATATTGCTCAACACATTGGGTGTTTGGTGTTGAACTTGACTTAGTGGGGACGGGCTCAGGTGCTCTCCACAGGAAATTACGGTAATACACACACTACATTTAACTGAAAAATTGACTCCCAGACAGTTATATTCCGTTTGGCCATCTAGAAATTGTGTCCCCAGGTGATCTGAGTGAGACAGCCACTTTAGCTATTGGTTCAAAAGCCTCACTTCCACTGTAAAACCGTTTCAGCACTTGTTCATTAAATTTAAAACATCAAAGAGGATTTGCAAATCTGGAAAACATTTTTGAAAAATTTAAATGGGGTGTCACTTTGGCAGTGTAAATGGCATGAACTGTTTGATTTTCAACTATTTACAGATGTATGTGACTCTGAGATTAATGCCTATATTTTCCAGGAGAAATTGTGTAGGCAAAATTTTGACCAAATTGGCCTGAAAGAAGAAAATTAGTTTAAATATATATAAGGTGGAACTATTCTCCTATCTATAGTATATGTCTCTTTGTGTACATGAGAAAAGAGAAGCATTTTTTCAAATCTCTCTTGTTTTATAGCTCTTGATACCGGAAATTCTGCATCAGAAAATTGAAGAATTTAATGTTCTATCCTCATTTTTGCTTGGAATTCCTGAGTCCCAAAGTTGCCAAATCCTTTCTTTCCTAATTCATATTTATGTTTGAGAACTTTCTTTAAATAACTATTTGGAAACTGGTCACATAAGACAACGCCAAAAGACAATGTGAATTGGGAACATGTCTGGCCCTCCACAAGTCTGGAATTTTCGTCCAATATTGTTTTTCTACTGTAGATTCCAGTAAATGAATGATACTAGGACTCAGAGCTTCAACCCTTGGGGAAAAAAATGGAGAAAGTTCAAGTCTTAGCCTAGAATATATTTGAAAGATTAAGTGTTTTCTGTGACTCACATTTTAGTTATTACTTATGTCACTTCTTACTCCTAAAATGATTTGCTGTGACTTACATAAGTATATACAATACATTTAAAAGCAAGCCAAGAAAATGAGGAAAGAAGAAACAATAATTGCTATAAGTACACTTCACTAGAAGTCTGCTGAGTATTGGGATCTTCATTTTCTAGCAGCCAACCCAAAGAAGGAAACACTCTTTTTGAAACTATTAGAAGAGAAAGCAATTGCTCAAGAGAAGTACAATTGGGCCTGGCACTAAGACGCGCATGAAAAGTTTTACCTGGGTCAGTTTAGAGAGAATTCTCTGTATTCTCAACAGCTGTCCTACATGATATATCATAGCTTATAAAAGACTTCAGTTCTATACATCCCTGAAAACATGCCAATGGCTCAACCCCAGAAGAGAGCTCAATCAGAGAATGCCAAGAGGAGGTCCAGAGAATTCCAGAGCCTTCCAGAGAATCCGCTGTCCCCTCATCTGGTTTAATCCAAGACAATGTGGTCTATTTAGAAAAATGGATGGATTGCATATACTTAAGGCAATTATCCCTAGATATTAGTATCTTGAAAACAAGCCTTTATAAAATGTTGAACAATATCACATAATCCTCCTCCTGCATTTCACTTGGGGAGCTTTAAAAATGCAGTCGTCCTCACGGTCTTCCTGAAACCTCAACTCCTGATCTCAACATTCTCCGTCTTCTCTCCACTCCTGCCCTAGGTCAAGTCATCACTGCATCTCCCCTGGAATTACTGAACTCTAAGCTCCTTCAGTCTTGACACTTTGAGAAGAGTTGAAATAGTTTGGATCGAATTAAGTCGCAGATTTCTAAAGCGCACCTCTGACTTTGGAAGTATGGTCTTCTTTTACCTACCAGAATAAACTGTATCATGTTTGGATCTCACCCTGCCTTTCCAAACATCCTTATCCCGTACAAATTCTGCCCCCTCCATCTCTTTGCCAATGCTCACACTGTTTCCTCCAGTGGAAATACCTCTCTGATCCCAACCGAAATGAAACCCTAATCCCACCCGGCGTTCAAGGCCTGTCAGCTATGTATCCCACAGATCAGTTAGACCAATGTCTTGCCCAAGGCTGGAGTTCAATTAATATTGAGTGAATAAACAAATGCATGAATGTTCATCTCAGAATTTTCTCTTGGCTGCATTAGGCCGGAAAGTCAGAACTTTTTCATTATTGTTAATTAATTTAACACAATCCTTTCAGGGGAAAAGAGTCATTTGGGCCTGCTTTGGCACTTCTTAAAGACCAAAGACAAGAGCTTTCATATGTGGCCCTGCACAGAGAGCCGAAACCTTTCAAGCCACATGTCGTAGCCTCTTAAGGAGACCTTGTTTCCCACCACGAATCAGAGCATCTGCGAGGGGCGAGCCGAGGCATGACACAGGGAAATGCACAGGACAGGAATTTGCTCAAGATCTTGAAACCAGGCAGCTCTGCCAAAGAGCGATAGCTCAGTTAGGCAAGAAGCATGGAGGTTCGCTCTACACCTGCCTACTCTTACGGGTGCAGTGATACCACAGGACACTGTGATTTATCAGAGGAAAATCGCCTGGTAATAGGAATAGAACTAGACCTCATTAAGATGAAACAGGCTCTGATATCCTCGAGTGAGATAAAAGAGAATATGAAATTGATGTGGTCAGCATTACTGCCAAGCTGCATTTGAAAAGAATCAAACCAAGTGGCAATTGACAGCGCTTGAGGAGGAAAATACCCACAAATGAAACAGAAGCATGTTGAATATAAACCTTGAGTCTTAAATGCATTAAAATATGACTTTGCATTTGATTTCCTTCCACAGTGAGATCACTTGGAGCAAATCTATGAAAGGAACAAGGAGTGTACACTTAATATGCTCTCGTCAAAGCCCTCCGGCAAAGGGTGGTGGGAAGATTAATGTAATTACCCAACTCTCATCATCTTGAAATAAGTGTGGGCTTGTTTGTAGTGCTGAAAACACCAAAAGTGCTCAGGAAAGGGTGGCGGAGAAGAGCTGGTGATGCTTGACTTGGAGAGGACCATGTCACTGGCCACCGTCCTCAAAGACTCATCACTATTAGATAAAGGTAATGTCAGTTATCCAACCTTGCTTTCAGCCACCTCCCAAAATTTGTAGGTGGGATGGAGGCGTTTGTTTACAGCGCCTTTAGCTCATGAGCCATGCAGTCTAAACGTACGAATGGTCTTTACACACATGAATGGAAGGTGGTCGTCTTGTTGGTATTGTTGTTGTTTAGTGTTATTTATTGATTAATAGAAGAAAGCTTGGTGATCCATTTTTATTCCAACAAAAATATCTTTGTGCATGATTTCCATACAAATTCTCCCAAGATACCACCCCTTGATCCCACCAGCGGACCATCTCCAACCTTTTATCCCCAGCCTTCGATGTCCCTCGCCACCCTGAGCATATTTCTAAAACAGCCAAAGAGCTGCACCGGGCAAAAGAAGGAGCAGTCAAATGTATTCTGAAGACCCAACCTTGAGGGGCTGCTCAAGGAAGGGGCGGATTCCACTGCTCCCTCCTGGCTCCCACCTGGCTGAGGTGCCTCTTCTTCCTTCTGATTGTCCATTATTTTCCAAGTGAAAAATATATTATTTCTGAAATAACTTGAGGCCATATTGTAAAAAGCATGGACACGTTACTTAGTCTACTTCTTAATTTTAAACACTTCAACGTAGATACATCTAGATGTGGTGAATACTACAGTTTTCCAAAATAAGTATCTTGTTGTTACACTATTTCTGTAGAACAGAATGTGTGTAGAGAATAAATCTTCGGAGAGCGTCATCTTATCAGACACACGGCTCTTCCTCAGCCAACTGTGACAGCAATAATAAAGGGTGGGAAAAGGCAAAGTAAACCCAAAAAGCGCAATATGTGCCTTACAGGGATTTACTTGGAACCGTGACCCATAATAATTGCAAAAGAGGGAACTGTTTTCCTGTCATTTTTTAGAAACCTACCTCATCTGAATGAGTTGATTGAAAATGAAGGAACAATGGACTTTCCTAATTTAAATCTTACTTCCTAAAATAAATAAATTCTTCCAAGAGGGCAAAGGGGCAACATGGTGACAGACAAAACAGTGGCCTGGCGATGCAGGGTTTCAGTTCTGCCTCTGGGTGACAAGGACCCCAGGGGTCAATTAGTGAAACTCTCTGATCCAGCTTCCCTACTTGCAAGGTGAGATTCAACAACTGACTTCTCATAGATTGAGAAAAAGTCACAGTAAGAATAATAACAATAAGATGGAGGAGGAGAAAGCTTCTTTTGAAAAATTCTGAACTTGGTGAATCCTAATTCAAATCACAGTATTTACACTATTTCAAAAAACTTTCTTAAGAGACTTATCCTTCTAGCTTTGACTTTCCTGGAAATTTTTTTCTAAGGAGCATTGCAATGAGCCACAGAGGTTAAAATTTTTTTTTCTACAATTTGAGACAAAATAAATATGGTGTATGTGCTACATGCAAGGATGAGAGGAAAAGTGAGGAACCTCATGCTGACCCGCTCCAGAACCCTCTGCCAACAATCCTATGAGGTTAGTTCACCAGTTAAGGGGAGATGGCAGAGTCTACTCCAAAAGTGATACTGGGGTCAGAAAACAAGCAAGCACTACAAAAAAATCATAACACTTTAATGTGTACTGTGAAATAGGAACATTTTATTTTCTCTGTGTTTCGCCTACAGCAAACTTCTTTGTTAATGAGTTCCGTGTTTGGGAAGGAGTTTTTGTATGATTTAGAAAAAAATAATGTGAAAACCCCACAAATAGAAGAACCATCGTTTCAACGTTAATATAATTCCCTTCCCCACCCATTTCTCACAATCATGTATCTTGATATATTTAATCTTTTGCAATGGTTCCCATAGCAACTCCTCCTGGTAGTGGCAGAGCTGAAGGCTACTGGAGTCTTGAAACTCAGCCCTGCCCTGGGCAGCCTTCTCTCTCTCTCTCTCTCTCTCTCCACTTACTTGTTTATATTAAATCTTGGGCATTTTAAAACTCTCCTTGCATTGGCCATCAAAATCCTGCCAGAGATGAGAACATGAGAACGTGAGATCCTTTTGAGGACAAAAGATGAGGACAAAAGATGCGTTATTTTTGTTTTGTTTCATTTGGGGGTTTCCAAGCAGAGGCCCTGACTCACTTAAATCTGTACTCTCCATGACCACTTACAAATTCCTTAACAGCATTTAACCAACACGAGGAGGTGCTCCTTAAGGGGTATTCATTAAAATTTGTCCCTAAAGAGTAAAAACACCACCTCTGCTCTGCCCTGAGTTTTGGGGTGACCAGGAAAACAAGGTGCTGAAAATCTCATGTAAAAATTCATGGGTGACACAGGCAGCTTGCAATGGCAGCTTTGGGACCATGTAATGCTTACAAATTCAAATGGTAGGACATTCTTCCCATTTCCCTCCTGCAATTTGTTTCTCTGCCTCCAGATAATACCAGCTCTGAGGAGTGGGCTCGGGGACTAGAAAATCAAATATTATTATTAATCACTGTAATTACTTTTCTTGGATCAACTGTAGAGCTGGGAAGCAAAGCAAATTCTCTTGAGTGCAGTCTTAACTAAAACACGGTGCTGAGCCACGATGACATCATCCTTAGTCATCTTAAACTAGAAAGACTATTACTGCAAGAAAGTATTTTCTAAAATATAACTGATCTTGTTTATTTACATATATTCAAGTCATAAATGACAGGGTCTAAAGCACTTCTTCCTAAGGAGGGAGAAAATTCTTGTTTCTAATTCCCAAAAGTCCCCCAAACTTCAATGTGAATAAAATTAACTTAAAAATTACTTGTATACACAGTTATGAGAATACACTTCTGCTTACCAGTTGAGGAAGATTAAAATTTCAGAGTTAATAATATTTAAATGCTTTGGTTGAAATTATAGCAGTTAGACTTCTAATAACCCAGTGGTACATTCCCTTTTCTGATAAATGTACATCTAGGGCCTCCATTGTTGCCAAACTCTGTAGGGTGCCCCTCACATTGAAAAAATCATAGATTTGTGTATTTATTATGACCGTTCTCCAGCAAATGGAATTAAACTCTTTTGATCTTAAGCAAACCAAAAACAGCATATTGTGGCAATGTTCTGCGAGTAGAAAGCAAAGTTATCCCGAGGAAAGCATGGCTTTTTCTAATTTGCACAGGAGCAAATACTAAATATATTCAATGCACTCCATTTAAAGCCGTCGATATGGTCTACAGGATATACCAAAATATTTTGAGGTTTATGGTCAGATGAAACTCTTGCTTACTTTGTGCTATACTCAACAACGATTCAAAAGATTGCTTACATTTTTCACCCAGTAGATTTCACCATCAGGAGGTCAGGTTTGAGATCACATGAACATGACATTTTGACCATTTGTTAAAATGTCACTGTGCCTTTGCTTTATGGGGGGCAGGAAAACCAAAACACATTTCTGTCAGCTGGTTTAGACACACTGCATTGTTGTACGATTCGGGGCACATCAATTTACCCCATCCAGGCTAGTTTCTTCACCTAAAAAATATTAGTGCTGAAATCCTAAGTTCTCTTTGGTGTATATTTTATAAGATTATGAATTTGATTCACTGATACCTTCAAGAATGCGTAATTGTATTGTAGTCAAAGAGACACTGCCTTTAAAAAATGTTAGTATTTCCTAGGTCAAATGGCAGCATGTGAGACATTCAAATAGGTCAGCTTCTCTTTCCTTTTTGGAAAAACATATATTGAGCTATAAATAACAAATAATAAACTGCACATAATTAAACATAAGTTTGGATTGATGTATATACCCATGGTCACCACAATCAGGATAATGACCATATCCGTCACCCACACTCCTCATGCTCCTCTGTAGTCCCCTCTTCCTGTCACTCCTCTCCTCAAACCCCATTCCAATCCACAGGGGAAACACTGATCTGCTTTATTCATTACAGATTAGTTTGTATTTTTTAGAATTTTATATAAAAATTTTATATATAAAAATATATAGTATGAATTGATTTTTGGTCTGACTTCTTTCACTCAGTATAATTGAGATTCATCCATATTCTTGCAAATATTGATAAGCTATCCTCTTTTATTGTTGAGCAGTATTCGATTGCATGGAAATAGCAGAGTTTGTTTATCCATTAACCTGTTGATGGACATCGCCGTTGTTTACAGTTTGGGATTATTACAAATAAAGCTGAACATCTGTGTATAAATCTTTGGACATATATTTTCATTTCTAGGAACAGAGTGGCTGGATCATATAGTAAGTGTATCTTTAACTTCTTAAGAAACTGACACATTGTTTCCACAGGGGCTGTGTGCATGTATATTCCCATCAGCAGAATATGAGAGTTCCAGTTGCTCCACATCCCTGCCAACACTGGTATCATCAGTCTTTCTAATTTTACACATTCTAATCGGTGTGTATCGACATGGAATTGTGGTTTTAATTTGCATTTTCCTATGTTCAGTATACTTCCATGAGTTTATCTGCCATCCACATATCTTCTCTGATGAAATGTCAACTCAAATACTTTGCTCATTTTGGTTTTGGCTGTTCATCTTCTTATGACTGAGTCTTGAAACTTCTTAATATATTCTGAATTCAAGTTCCTTAGCTGATATGTGATTTGCAAATATTTTCTCACTGTCAGTGGCTGTCTTTTCATTTTCCTTACAGTGTTTTCAGAGAACACAGTCCTTAAATTGATGAAATCTAATTTACCAAACTTCTTTTTTTTAGGGATTGTGCTTCTGACTTTATATGTAAGAAGTCTTTGCCTAATCAAACATCACAAAAATATTCTCCTATGAAGACAGAAGTATTCTTCTAAAGTTTTATAATAAAGTTTTATGTTTTATATTTAGAACTATGATCCAATTAGAGTGAATTTTTGTATATGGTGCAAGGTAGGAACTGATGTTGTTTTATAAGTATGGTTATCCAATTGTTCTAGTAAAATTAGTTGGAAAAGTTATCTTTTTTTTCCCACTGAATTGCCTTTGCAATGAAACTTCATTGACCATGTATGTGCGGGTTTGTTTATGGACATTCTTCAAGATTTGTCTACTTATCCTTGTCCATCTATTCGTTTTGCTTCCTATATTTTGAAGTTCTGTTATTAGATGCATTAACACTTACAATGGTTGTGTTCTAGAATGAATTGACCTGGTTATCATTATGAAATGACCTTGTTTATCACTGCTAGTATCCTTTATTCAGAAATCAATATAGCCACTGAAGTTTTCTTATGATTAGTATTAACATGATATATCTTTTCCCATACTTTTCCTTGTAACCTAATTATGCCTTTATAGTTAAACTGCATTTCTTGCAGGAAGCATATAGTGATTTTTGCTTTTTTTTTTTTTCCCATCTGACAATTTCTGCCTTTTAATTGGAGAGTTAGGCCCTTGTGATTTAATGTAATTATAGAAATGGTTGGGTTATATCCAACATCTCCCTGTTTATTTTTATTTGTCCCATCTATTTCTTGTTAAGTGGTTGAATTATATCTGTATTTTCACTATTTATTTGTATTTGTCCTATTTCTCTCTCTTTTTTCTTTTTCTCTGCTTTCTTTTGGATTCAGTATTTTTAAAATTTGCTTATTTATTTAAGAGTTATTCATTGACATCTACTCTATGGCAGGCAATATTCTAGGCACTGGAAATATAACCGTGAGTAAAACAGAAAAAAATCCTTGCCCTCTGAGACATAACCTCTAGTTGGAGAGATAACAAGGGGCCAGGATGACTGGAGCAGGGTATACAAGGAGAAGACGGGAGGAAACTGAAGTAAGAGGTTCAGTCAAGGGTCAGATCACATAAGGCCTTGTAGATCACGGTAAGGCATTAGGATTTTATTCTCAGTGTGATGAGAAGCTACTGACAGGTTTTGAGCATGAAAGAAACATGATCTGGTTTACCTTTTAAAAGAATAACTCCAGTTGCTGTGTGGCAAACCTAGAGTAGCAGCAGAAAGTGCAGTTAGGAGACAGTTGCAGTTTTCCATGGGAGAGAGAGTGGTGGTGTAGAGCACAATGAAGCAGTTCGGATGTTAAGTGGTTGGATTCTGGCTATATTTTTAAGGTAGAACTGACAGAACCTATTAATTGATTGGATTTGGGAAAGGAAAAAAGAAATCAGGGATGATTTCCAGGTTTTCAACTGATCAACTACACAAAAGCTGGTGCCATTTGCTGCAGTAGATTGGGTTTTGTTTTGGACATGTTAAGTTTGAAATGTTTATTAGATATTCAAATGGAGAGGTCAATTAAGATGATGGATAGAAGCCTAGAAGATGAGGGGAACAGTCATGCTGTAAAGGAATATTTCAGAGTCACCGGGGGCTGTGTAAACTTCTAAGAAAATATTTCAACTGCTACATCCCAGGGGAAGAAGAACTTATTTTCTTGTGAAACATATGTGCTATGTTTCTTTGCACTCCCAGTCCAACACACAGCCTATACTGTATTGGTGAAGGTTCTTCTTTTGATCACATACAACAGAAACTGACTCTGGATAGCTAAAGCAAAAATAAAATAAATAAGATAAAATAAAATAAGGAAGAAATTAATTAAAGGACTTTTTCAATACAGTCACGAATTGATGGAATATTGGAAACCATGACACAGGAAGGGCAGCATCCAGGACCAGCTCAGAGATCTCCATAAGACTCTGAGAAACCGCTATTAATAAAACTCAGGTCCAATTGTGCTAGGTCCTCCAAAGTCGCTGCAATGCTCTAAAAAGCCAGGAGAAGGGCTATCCATCCTTCTTCTGCTAGAGAAAGGGACTGAAAGAAATCCTTGCTATTAAAGTGTGGTCCTTGGATCAGCAGCTTGTGTGGAATGCAGTGGTTTTGGTCCCAACCCAAACCTAATCAATCAGAATTTGCAATATAATAAGATCACCAAGTGATTAAAATACATGTTAATGATTGAGAAACAGTGAACTAAATGATCTTCCAGCCATAAAATTCTCTGATCATCTGAATTGGGCAGATGATTGTATACAGCAGCTATATCATGGAAGGTTCCTTTGGATTCTTACCCAAATTAACTTTAGGATTCCATCTTGATTTGTTTATAGTGTTCTTGAGAGCTTTATATATAGTTTTCCTATTAGTTGTGCTGAGCATATATACATATGTACAATAATAACTATATATATGTACAATGGAATATTACTCAGCCATAAAAAGAAACAAAATTGAGTTATTTGTAGTGAGGTGGATGGACCTAAAGTCTGTCATACAGAGTGAAGTAAGTCAGAAAGAGAAAAACAAATACCGTATGCTAACACATATATATGGAATCTAAAAAAAAAAAAAAGATCATGAAGAACCTAGGGGCAAGATGGGCATAAAGATGCAGACCTACCAGAGAATGGACTTGAGGACACGGGGAGGGGGAAGGGTAAGCTGGGACAAAGTGAGAGAGTGGTAGTGTATATATGGACATATATACACTACCAAATGTAAAACAGATAGCTAGTGGGAAGCAGTCACATAGCACAGGGAGATCAGCTCGGTGCTTTGTGACCACCTAGAAGGGTGGGATAGGGAGGGTGGGAGGGAGGGAGACACAAGAGGGAAGAGATATGGGGATATATGTATATGTATAACTGATTCACTTTGTTATAAAGCAGAAACTAACACACCATTGTAAAGCAATTATACTCCAATAAAAATGTTAAAAAAAGAAAAAAAATCTATGTATTGTACATATAAGACATACCTATCTTATGCTCATCTATTTATGTTAACATATTACCACTTCAAGTTTAGAAATCTCACTTCCATTTAAGTCCCTTGAACTTCCCCACTTTTAAATATAATTTAGTATCAGATGGTGTTACAATTTTTTAGTCATCAGATTTGATTTATAAAAGTCATGAAGAGATGGGTGGTCTATTGTATATACATCTATTTCTGCTCCTCCCATTGTTCTTACTTCCTGATGTTCCAAAACCTTCTTTTGTCATTTCCTTTCCGTTTGAAGAATTTCCTTTAGTCATTCTTTAAGGATAGGTCTACTAGTGACAAATTCTTTCCATTATTCTTCATCTGAGTGCCTTTATTTTCCATTCATTCTTGAAGGATAGTTTCACCAGACATAGTATTTGTGGTTCACAGTTTTCTTCTTTCAACACTTGAAAAATGCTGTGCCACTTCTCTCTAGGATTCCTGGTTTCAGAATAGAAATCCACTGTCATTCAAATTGGCAGGTAGGTAACATGTTTCTCTCTGGCTGTTTTCAATATTTTTTCTTTGCCTTAATTTTCAGGAATTTAGTTATGATATGTCTCTATGTGGACTTCTGTGAGTTCATCCTCCTTGGAGTTTGCTCAGTGTCTTGAATCTGTAGGTTTAGGTCTTTTGCCCAGTGTTTCAGCCAGCATTTACTTGAATACTCTTTCAGTCCCACTCTCTTTTTCTTCTCCTTCTGGGACTCCACTGATACAAATGTTAGATCTCCTGTTATTGTCCCTCAGGTCTCTGTGGTTCTTTTTTTTTTTTTTTCCTGGCTGTTTCCTCTCTGTTGTTCAGTGAAGATAAATTCTATTGCTCTGTCCTCAACTTCGTTGATTGTTTTCTCTATCATACCCACTCTAATATTGAGCTCATCCACCTAGTTTTTTGTTTCTCTTATTGCATTATTTAGTTCTATAATTTCCATTTGGTTCTTTTAAAATCACTTTAATTTCTTTGCTGAGATTTTTCTATTTTTTTCACTTGTTTCAAGAGCGTTTGTAATACCTTAGTGAAGCATTTTTATTATCACTGCTTTAAAATTCTGGTTCTTGGTGCACAGGTAGTTTTTTTTTTATTATATCCTGGACAATTTGGCTTATATGTTATCAGACTCTGGGTTCTATTTAGATCTTTAATGATAGTAGGCAGTCACCACATTTGGGTTTAGCATACAGGTCCTGGCCTAATTTTGTGGGTTACAGTTCCAATGACAACTTATTTTTCAGAGCCATGTGTTATTATTTTGTCTGCTTGTTTTCTTTGGTACCACCGGGGGTCCCACTAGTCTCTGATGGTACTGCTTGGGGTTATGAGATATAGTATAGCTTCTTGGATCTGTCTGATTATACTTATCAAATTTGGAAATATTTGGGCCATTATTTCTTCAAATAATTTTCCTGTCCTACCCCAATTACACAGTATTAGACCTCTTAAAGTTGTACCAGAGCTCACTAATGCTCTCCTTTTTTTCACTCTGTTTTCTCTTTGTTTCATTTTGGATAGTTTCTGCTGCTATGCTTTTAAGTTCACTAATCTTTTATTATGCAGTGTCTAATCTGTTGTTAACCACATCCTGGGTATTTTTCATCTCAGACATCTCTAGAAGTTTGATTTGGTTCTTTTTTAAATATTTTCTCTGTCTCTACTTAATACATTCAAACTTTTTGTTTGATTTTGACCATATTAAATAGACTTATAATAACTATTTTAATATTCTTGTTTACTAATTCTATCATCAGTATCAAATCTGAGTCAGCTTTGATTTTTAGCCTCAATATGTGTTGTACTTCCATGCTTTTTTTTTTTTTTTTTTGGTATACCTGGTAATTTTTGATTGAACGTGGGACATTGTTATTCTTATCTTATTGGCTGTTGAATATTTCTGTATTCCTGTAAACTTTCTTGCGTTTTTCCCCGCCATGGTCAAATTACTTGGAAACATTTTGATCCTCCTGGGTCTTGTTTTTAAGCATGGTAAGGCAGGACCAGTGGAGCATTACATCTATGGAAAGTTTTTCTCACTACTTAGACTACTGACTACTTTACTCAAAGAACCATAAATTATGAGGTTTTCCACTCTGTCTGCTGGGAATGGGCATTATTGTTGGCCCTAATTGAGCCCTGGGAACTTTTCATTCTAATCTTTCTGACTAGTTCTTCCTCAACCCTGGGTAGTTTCCTCACAGACATGCACTGGTCACTTTTCAGTAGAATACCTGAGGAGGCAACCCAGCAGATTTCCAGAGTTCTCTCTCTTTGCAGCTCTCTCCTCTCTGGCACTCTGTACTATGAACTCTAACCACAACACCAATCTCCCTGCCCTTCCAGCTCCACTCTCCTTAACTCAGAGAGATGACTAGGCTCCATGTGGCTTCCCTTTCCCCACATCATAGGCTGGGTCAGTCATGGGACTCACGTGGCTTGTTTCCTTGTCTCAGCGTCTCTGTCTTTTATTGCCTGGTGGCCTGAAGTCCAACGTCTTGAGAAATTTTGTTTCATACATTCTTGCTAGTCCCTTAGCTTTTCAGGTAAAAGGGTAAATCCGGTCCATGTTAATTTGTCTTGGTTTACAATAGAAATGTTAACCTTGCGTTCTTTATGTAGAAAAGTGACCTGGAATTAACAAGGGTCAATGTGGGGATGTCATTTAGGAAGCTATGTCCAGGTAAGACTAAAGATGGAGAAAAGTAGATAGATTTGAGAGGTATTTAGGAGGTAGAATCAACAGTATTTGGTGACTGATGGGCTGTGCAGGAAGGGCAGAGGGAGGAGGAGAAAGCGTTAATATGTGGCCTGGATGCATGGTGACACTAACTCACTGACACAGGGAACTCTGGAGGAGGAGCTGGTTTGGGGTGAGAGACGTTTAATTTGGAACATGTCCAACTTGATTTGGATGAGCACAGTGTTTATGGAGTGAGGAGTGACTCATTAAAAGGTAAGACTAGGAGAAGAAATAGCAAGAAAGAAAGTAGATTATAAAGAACAGAAATAGAAGACCAGGATTGTGATCATGCCTTTCTGTAGTATTTTATGGATTGTTACTACTCTCCTTTGTGAGATACATTTACTTAACATTTAGAAATATAGAAGTTTCACTGACCAATACTGATTACTTTTAACACATCAATAAAAAATAAAAATGGCTTCAACTTCTGTTTTAGTATCAGCAATGTTAAAGATCTGTATTAATGGAACAGATATTTCATAATGAATTCCTTGTAAGTCATTGTATTTTTACATGAGTGAAAATTCATGATTTTCACCATCAGGCTGTTATAGGCTGTTACATCCTACCAAGAAAACACTGATCCCAAATGTAGATGGCAGACTGATGTCCAGAGAGGTCAGAGCATTGAACCAAATTGGCAGAGCAAGGTATGAGGATTCACCTCAGGTTTCAGACAAGGTGGTGGGTTTGGCTGTAACACATCACAGAGAAAAAAGAAGCTTCATGGTGTCAACTGAGAATTTACAAATATGACAAAATACTTATAAGAAATTCATTATAAAATATTTATTCCAGAGAAGCAAGAAGAACTACAATCCTGCAGCGTGTGGAACAAAAACCCAATCACAGAAAGACAAAATGAAAAGGCAGAGGACTATGTACCAGATGAAGGAACAAGATAAAACCCCAGAAAAACAACTACATGAAGTAGAGATAGGCAACCTTCCAGAAAAAGAATTCAGAATAATGATAGTGAAAAGGATCCAGGACCTCGGAAAAAGAATGGAGGCAAAGATCTAGAAGATACAAGAAATGTTTAACAAAGACCTAGAAGAATTAAAGAACAAACAAACAGAGATGAACAATACAATTACTGAAATGAAAAATACACTAGAAGGAATCAATAGCAGAATAACTGAGGCAGAAGAATAGGTAAGTGACCTGGAAGACAGAATGGTGGAATTCACTGCCGCAGAACAGAATAAAGAAAAAAGAATGAAAAGAAATGAAGACAGCCTAAGAGATCTCTGGGACAACATTAAAGGCAACAACATTCGCATTATAGGGGTCCCAGAAGGAGAAGAGAGAGAGAAAGGACCCGAGAAAATATCTGAAGAGATTATAGTCGAAAACTTCCTTAACCTGGGAAAGGAAATAGCCAGCCAAGTCCAGGAATCACAGAGAGTCCCAAGCAGGATAAACCCAAGGAGAAACATGCCGAGACACATGGTAATCAAATTGACAAAAATTAAAGACAAACTATTAAAAGCAACAAGGGAAAAATGACAAATAACATACAAGGGAACTCCCATAAGGTAAACAGCTGATTTCTCAGCAGAAACTCTCCAAGCCACAAGGGAGTGGCATGATATATTTAAAGTGATGAAAGGGAAGAATCTACAACCAAGATTACTCTATCTGGCAAGGATCTCATTCAGATTCAGCAGAGAAATCAAAAGCTTTCCAGACAAGCAAAAGCTAAGAGAGTTCAGCACCACCAAACCGTCTCTACAACAAATGCTAAAGGAACTTCTCTAAGTGGGAAACACAAGAGAAGAAAAAGACCTACAAAAACAAACCGCAAACAATTAAGAAAATTGTAATAGGAACATACTTATCAATAATTACCTTAAATGTGAATGGATTAAATGCTCCAACCAAAAGACACAGATTGGCTGAATGGATACAAAAGCAAGACCCACATATATGTTGTCTACAAGAGACCCACTTCAGACCTAAGGACACATACAGACTGAAAATGAGGGGATGGAAAAAGACATTCCATGCCAATGGAAATCAAAAGAAAGCTGGGGTAGCAATACTCGTATCAGATAAAATAGACTTTAAAATAAAGAATGTTACAAGAGACAAGGAAGGACACTACATAATGATCAAGGGATCAATCCAAGAAGAAGATATAACAATTATAAATCTATATGCACCCAACATAGGAGCACCTCAATACACAAGGCAAATGCTAACAAGCTACAAAAGAGGAAATCAACAGTAACACAGTGATAGTGGGGGACTTTAACACCTCATTTACACCAATGGACAGATCATCCAGACAGAAAATTAATAAGGAAGCACAAGCTTGAAGTGACACTATAGACCAGAGAGATGTAACTGATATTTATAGGACATTCCATCTGAAAACAGTAGATTACACTTTCTTCTCAAGTGCACAGGGAACATTCTCCAGGATAGATCACACCTTAGGTCATAAGTCAAACTTCAGTAAATTTAAGAAAACTGAAATCATATCAAGCATCTTTTCCGACCATAATGCTGTGAGATTAGAAATCAATTACAGGGAAAAAAACAGAAAAAACACAAACACATGGAGGCTGAACAATACATTACTAAATAACCAAAAGATCACTGAAGAAATCAAAGGGAAAATCGAAAAATATCTAGAGACAAGAGACAATGAACACACAACAATCCAAAACCTATGGGATGCAGCAAAAGCAGTTCTAAGAGGGAAGTTTATAGCAATAGCAGTACAATCCTACCTCAAGAAAGAAGAAAAATCTCAAATAAACAATCTAACCTTACACCTAAAGCAACTAGAGAAAGAAGAACAAACAAAACCCAAAGTTAGTAGAAGGAAAGAAATCATAAAGATCAGAGCAGAAATAAATGAAGTAGAAACAAAGAAAATAATAGCAAAGATCAATAAAACTAAGAGCTGGTTCTTCGAGAAGATAAACAAAATTGATAAACCATTAGCCAGACTTATCAAGAAAAAGAGGAAGAGGACTCAAATCAATAAAACTAGAAATGAAAAAGGAGAAGTTACAACAGAAAAACAAAGCATCCTAAGAGACTACTACAAGCAATTCTATGCCAATAAAATGGACAACCTGGAAGAAATGGACAAATTCTTAGAAAGGTATAAACTTCCAAGACTGAACCAGGAAGAAACAGAAAATATGAACAGACCAATGAGAAGTAATGAAACTGAAACTGTGATTAAAAATATTCTGACAAACAAAAGCCCAGGACCAGATGGCTTCACAGGTGAATTCTATCAAACATTTAGAGAGGAGCTAACACCCATCCTTCTCAAACTCTTCCAAAACCTGCAGATGAAGAAACACTCCAAACTCAATCTACGAGGTCACCATCACCCTGATACCAAAACCAGACAAAGATACCAGAAAAAAAGAAAATTACAGACCAATATCACTGATGAATATAGATGCAAAAATTGTCAACAAAATACAAGCACACAGAATCCAACAACACATTAAAAGGATCATACACCACGATCAAGTGGGATTTATCCCAGGGATGCAAGGATTCTTCAATATACGCAAATCAATCAATGTGATACACCATATTAACAAACTGAAGAATAAAAACCATATGATCATCTCAACAGATGCAGAAAAAGCTTCTGACATAATTCAACACCCACTTATGATAAAAACTCTCCAGAAAGTGGGCATAGAGGGAACCTACCTCAACATAATAAAGGCCATATATGACAAACTCACAGCCAACATCATTCTCAATGGTGAAAAAATGAAAGCATTTCCTCTAAGATCGGGAACAAGACAAGGATGTCCACTCTCACCACTATTATTCAACATAGTTTTGGAAGTCCTAGCCATGGCAATCAGAGAAGAAAAAGAGATAAAAGAATCCAAATCAGAAAAGAAGAAGTAAAGTTGTCACTGTTTGCAGATGACAGGATACTATACATAGAGAATCCTAAAGATGCCACCAGAAAACTACTAGAGCTAAATATTGAATTTGGTAAAGTTGTAGGATACAAAATTAATGCACAGAAATCTCTTGCATTCCTATACACTAACAACGAAAGATCAGAAAGAGAAATTAAGGAAACAATCCTATTCACCATTGCAACAAAAAGATAAAGTACCTCGGAATAAACCTACCTAAGGAGGTAAAAGACCTGTACTCAGAAAGCGATGACACTGATGAAAGAAATCAAAGATGACACAAACAGATGGAGAGATATACCATGTTCTTGGATTGGAAGAATCAATATTGTGAAAATGACTATACTACCGAAAGCAATCTACAGATTCAATGCAATCCTTATCAAACTACCAATGGCATTTTTACAGAACTAGAACAAAAACTCTTAAAATCTGTATGGAGACACAAAAGACCCTGAATAGCCAAGGCAATCTTGAGGGAAAAAAACGGAGCTGGAGGAATCAGACTCCCTGACTTCAGACTATACTACAAAGCTACAGTAATCAAGACAATATGGTACTGACAAAAAAACAGAAATATAGATCAATGGAATAGGATAGAAAGCCCAGAGATAAACCCACGCACCTGTGGTCAACTAATCTATAACAAAGGTGGCAAGGATATACAATGGAGAAAATAGAGTCTGTTCAAAAAGTTGTGCTGGGAAAACTGGATGGCTGTATGTAAAAGAATGAAATTAGAACACTCCCTAACACCATACACAAAAATAAACTCAAAATGGATTAAAGACCTGAATGTAAGACCAGACACTATAAAACTCTTAGAGGAAAATGTAGGAAGAACACTCTTTGACGTAAATCACAGCAAGATCTTTTTTGACCCACCTCCTAGAGTAATGGAAATAAAAACAAAAATAAACAAATAGGATTCAATGAAACTTAAAAGCTTTCGCAAAGCAAAGGAAACTGTAAGCAAGACGAAAAGACAACCCTCAGAATGGGAGAAAATATTTGCAAATGAATCAATGGACAAAGGATTAATCTCCCAAATATGTAAACAGCTCATGCAGCTCAATATTAAAAAAACAAACAACCCAATCCAAAAATGGGCAGAAGACCTAAATAGACATTTCTCCAAAGAAGACATACAGATGGCCAAGAGGCACATGAGAAGCTGCTCAATGTCACTAATTATTAGAGAAATGCAAATCAAAACTACAATGAGGTATCACCTCACACTGGTTAGAATGGACATCATCAGAAAATCTACAAAAATCAAATGCTGGAGAGGGTGTGGAGAAAACAGAACTCTCTTGCACTGTTGGTGGTAACGTAAATTGACACAGCCACTATGGAGAACAGTATGGAGGTTCCTTAAAAAACTAAAAATAGAATTACCACATGACCCAGCAATCCCACTACTGGGCATATACCCTAAGAAAACCATAATTCAAAAAGACAAATGCACCCCAATGTTCATTGCAGCACTATTTACAATAGCCAGGTCATGGAAGCAACCTAAATGCCCATCAACAGACAAACGGATAAAGAAGATGTGGTACAATGGAATATTACTCAGCCATAAAAAGGAATCAAATTGGGTCATTTGTAGAGACATGGCTGGACCTAGAGACTGTCATACAGAGTGAAGTAAGTCAGAAAGAGAAAAACAAATATTGTATATTAACGCATATATGTGGAATACAGAAAAATGGTACAGATGAACCGGTTTGCAAGGCAGAAATAGAGACACAGATGTTGAAAACAAACATATGGACACAAAGGGGGGAAAGTGGGGGCGGGGTGGTGGTGGGATGAACTGGGATATTGGGATTGACGTATATACACTAATATGTCTAAAATAGATAACTAGTAAGAAACTGTTGTATTAAAAAATAAATAAATAAAATTCAAAATAAAATAAAATATTTATTCCACCAATAATAATAATAAAACTAACATTTCTAATTCTAAAATCAGAGGTTGAAAACATTTTTATTTTTATTGACATAAAAAGCAGACAGAATCCTTTCAGGTTGACTCTAAACAATCTTATTACGCGCCATCGTCAAACGTGCAGACATTTTTCAGCAGGGAGAGCAAACACCTGCTGAACTTCCCATCATGGTTAATATTGTGCTGAATTTTGAGATATAAGATCACAGTTTAAATACTTGTCTAACAAAAGAGCATCTGGCTGAAGATATTGACCTTTATTTTTCTAAAACACACAGAACATTCTCTCTCCCGTCAATGAGCACTGCTGTCAAATGCTCTGGGTGCAGCCACTAAACACTTGCAGGATTGCAAGTTGAGGCATGGATGTTAACCATGCGTTTAATCAGCTGCAGAAGGTGACACAGAGCATCACACTGACTAATTTCAGGAGTAACTGTAATGGGCTTTTAATTACATGTAGTGTCTGGCAGATTCATTTAGTTGCTGATTGCAAGATGGAATGGCAAATACTGAACAGGTTACCTCTCTTTATAGATGGTGCACATTTTAAAGAGAAACCCATATTCTCAAGCCACGTTACTGTGAGTATAAATTGGGGAAACATCTTTGAAGGGCAATTTGGCAACACCTATCGAAATTGAAATGCGCTTCTATTCCCTTTGACCAAGCAATTTGAATCTAATAGTCTATCCTACAGATAGTTTCCCACGTGTGCACAAAGACACATGTACAAGGATAGTCACCGCAGAGTGGAGGGTAATAGCAAAATATTGGAAACAACTTAGATGTTCATCAATAGGAAATTTGCTGGATAACTTATGGTATTTCCATACACCAGAATAAAGGGCAGCTATAAATATAATGAGACGGTACTTCTGTAAATACCAATCTGGAACATTTTCTGAGATAGGAAGATATGTGAGGAACACAAAATGCAGAACAGTGTGTAATATACTCCTATTCTTCCAAAGGGGGAAGGGCAAGTATAAATACTCTGCATATATAAATGTATGTTTGAAAGGATACATAAGAAATGAGTAATCTTGGTTGTTTCTGGAAAAGAGAACTGGAAATAGGAAACTGAAGGCAGGGAATGGGGAAAGGTTTACTTTTCATATATATCCTTTACATGCTTTGAATATTTTACTATGGAATATATAAGCTATTCAAATATTAAAAATTAAAAATCCATCAAATATTTAAAATTTTATCAAACTCTATTATAAATTTTGACATGGCTGCAGGAAAAAATACTTGCTAGGAGATGGAGTAGAGATACTTAAGAATGTACCAAATCCTGTTAAAATTGCATATTTCAAGGAAATGAGAAGTTTCTGATAAAGTGGATGATTATTAACACAAAGTTGGAAATATAGAAACAAAGGAGTTACAGTGCTTTCCTTGCTGGGCACATTAGCTTCCCGTGCTGAGAAAAAAATCATGACAGCTTTCCTGAACAGAAGATACTTAGTTCCTTGCCATCCCTCCTCTTCCTCTACGAAGCTCAGACCCAGGGGTTGCCTGGCCTTTATTAATCTTTTATTAATAAATAGGTTGGTCTGACCAATAAAGGAAGGAGAATCAGGAATATGAGAAAAGAAACCATTTAAAATTGTACATGAATGAAAGAGCATGTTTACTGGGATAAAACACTTTACTGGAATAAAAATACTAGACTAAAAATATTTTATTTGTCAAATTTCTAGGTAATGAAAAGTAAATATCTATCTATCAAAAGGACCTCATTTGCATTACCTATAAGTTTGTGGAAGAATATAGGCCATAAACAAGTGCACACGATAAAATAGATTAAGGGTATAGTCACTCCCTACAGCCCTACAGAGCTCTGTAACCCAGAGGAAGAACATCTAGGCTATGGTGAGTACTTCTTTGTAAATTTTGCTTGAAGATATAAAATCTAAACTTAAAGTCACTGTTTTGCATTTATAAATGTCAGAAGCTTTGTTAACACCTCACTTTCATCTTGAAAGGTATTTTCTTTTAACAGTCCTGGTTCAAGACCTTAACGTGTTAAAGGAGTTTTTTGTTTTAACTAGACATAAAAAAAAACTGGTGTTTTATTTTCCTTTTTTGGCCAGTTTTAACAATTATAAGCCGATGGGCTAAAAGGCCTGATGAGGACAGTAGCCACCAGTTAGAGAAGCAGGTGGAGGACATACTTCAAACACCCAGTTGGCCTGGCCATGAATTGTCAGTGAGAAAACTCAATTCTTAGCTTAAGAATTGCCCTCATCACTCACGAAAGATGCTCCACATCGCTAATCCTTGGGGAAGTGCAAAACAAAACAGCTATGAGTTACCACCTCACACCTGTCAGAATGGATATCATCAAAAAGAACACAAATAAAAGACATTGGCAAGGATGCAGAGAAAAGGGAATCCTCATATGCTGTTGGGAATGTAAATTGGTGCAGCCACTGCAGAAAACCATATGGAGCTTTCTCAAAAAACTAAAAATAGAACTACCAAATGACCCAGCAATTCCACTCCTGGGTATATGTCTGAAAAAGAAAAAAACACTTATCCAAAAAGATACATGCACCCCAGTGTTCACAGCAGCATTATTTACAGTTGCCAAGATACGGAAGCAACCTAAGTGTCCATCAACAGATTAATGGATAAAGAAGATGTGGTACATATATACAATGGAATATTACTCAGCCATAAAGAAGAACAAAATTTTGCCATTTGCAGCAACATGGATGGACTTGGAGGGCATTATGCTAAGTGAAATAATTCAGACAAAGAAAGACAAACACTGTATGATATCACTTATATGTAGAATCTAAAGAATACAAGAAACTAGTGAATATAACAAAAAAGAAACAGACTCACAGACATAGAGAACAAACTAGTGTTTACCTCTGGGGCGAGGGAAGAGGGGAGGGCAATATAGGGTTAGGGGATTAACAGGTACAAACTATCAGGCTTAAAATAAGCTACAAGGATATATTGGACGACGCAGGGAATATAGCCAGTATTTTATAATAACTATAAATGGAGTATAACCTTTAAAAACTGTGAATCACTGTATTGTACACCTGTAATTTATATCATATTATACATCAACTATACTTCAATTAAAAAAAAAAGAATTGCCTTTATCAAATCACATTCCACAAGTTGTTGGACATTTTCTCGGACAAATTCCACTATGGTAGAACTTAACCAACTCTAAGTGCAACTTACAAGAAGATGAAAAGCATATGCTCCTCAACACACACAGGTGGCTGCATTTTAAAGAACTGAACTGTGGCCAAAGAGAAACGGCAATTTCTATGGGAGAAATACAAGGAGAAAAGAAAAGGAAAAGCAAGAGATAATGAAAAGAGAGGATACATCAGAGGACAAAAAAAAATTAATTTCCTCTAGAGGAGCAAACTCCTCCCTTTCCTTCCTGCCTCACAGCTCTGACCAGAACAGCTCCTCCGGATACCAGACTCAAGTCTCACCTCCATTCACCTAATAAAGTCATTTCCATCCCTCCCCTCTCCACTTAAATCCATCCCAGGCATTCTACCCTAACCTTGAACGATTCTTCTCCCCCCACCTTGGAGTCATTCATTGAACAAGGCTGCAAGATGGCAAATGAGTTAACTCATGATTCATCATTGAGCTCACAGTTGAGTAAATGTCTTATGGTCCTTGACTCTGAAGCTTGAGCTCAACAAAGTAGAACAGACTTCAACATATCCTATCATTACACAAACTCCTACCTGTTTACTGACTAGCACTTAGACTGACTGCTGAACAGAAGTATGTCCTCCAACTTCAGTTATTATCATTTCTGTCACAGATTTTCTGCAGCTCCAAACACTGGGTATTTGGTATTTGTATTGCTTCCTGTGATTCAACTAAGAAATGCCCCATCTGTGATGTGGAGGGTTAGAAATGGTCTTACAAATTTCTCTCACGCCTACAGTTACATCAATCTATGACTCTGTACACTGGGTAACCCCAAATCAGAGTAGCCTCAGTAAGTTAATCATTCAGCGATGCTACAACATACTTATTGAATGTTTAGTATATATCATATGATATCACTTACATGTCAGATGCTGTACAAGGCCCTAAGGAAAAAATGTGAATAAGACATAGATCCTGCTTTAAAATTGCAAAGAAACTTGAACTCGAGTGGAGTGTTGAACGGAAGGAAGGGGCAGAGAAAGCAGGTCACAGGGTAAACAATTGTCTAAAATAAGAGTGACCGTTGCTATGGCAGAGGTATGCCTTCCATGGTGGAGTAGCACAAAGGAAGGAAACCTAAGATTCACGGTCAGAGAAATCTCTGGGAGCAGGTAGATCATAAGAGAAATCACTAGGACGTATGTGAGTCTGTCAGAGAAGGGTGAGCAGGTAACATAGTATCCAGAAGGGATGTGCCTGCTCTAGAGAGAACGGACCAATGGGTCCCATTTGTCCACTGCTTTGCCCCAGTTCTAACACAGACCTGCCTTATGGTATGCCATCAGCGGATACTCATTGAACGAATAAATGTTGATTGTTCTACACATCTGTAACATAGAATGGGGGGAGGGCAATGTCAAAGAACAAGGCTTTCGGAGTAGGAAAGTCATAAAGAGACTCTCGGAAAGGAGTTTGTAGTTTATTCTACAGGTAACAAGAAGCAAAATGAAGAATTATCTCCAGAAAACGGACATGGAAATATTCATCGTCATCTTTCCCAAGAGTTAAATGCCACGTGTCAGTGCCTGTTCCTGCCTCAGTCCCCAAGAGCTCATGCGACATCACCTGGATGCATGCTTTGAGCACAACTGTGCTAGCACATCCTTCTTTGATGGAACCTTTCCAGAAGGAAACTCAGAAGGATAAGGAGCAGATCACATGGGGTGGTCCCGAGTACACATATTTTTGATATAATCCTAATACCTTGGGGAAGAGGAGGTTTGGGGTCTGTCCTCTCAGTCTGAGAATGAAAATCATTGGAGGCTCTATCATACTAAGTGAAGTAAGTCAGACAAAGACAAATATCATATGATATCACTTACATGCGGAATCTAAAAAAAGATGATACAAATGAACTTATTTACAAAACAGACTCACAGACTTCAAAAAAAACTTGTGGTTATCAAAGGGGAAAGGTGGGGAGAGGGATAAATTAGGAGTTTGGAATTAACATATACACACTACTATATATAAAATAGATAAGAAACAAGGACCTACTGTATAGTACAGGGAAATTTATGTAATAAACTATACGGGAAAAGAATCTGGAAAAGAATGGATATATGTATACGTATAACTGAATCACTTTGCTGTACACCTGAAACCAACACAACACTGCAAATCAACTATACTCTAATATAAAATAAAAATTAAATTAAAAAAAAACTAAAAAGATAAATAAGCAAAACTGGAAAAAAAGAAAAAAGAAAATCACTGGAGGCTAATTTCAAGGACTCCATTGAGTCTATCTTTCCAATAGGTGTGCCTGGCCCAGCGGCATGAGACAGCTGGTAGGCCCCCATGGGTGGAACCTTGCCTGAGTCTCTGGGCTTCTCATCAGGGCAGTTCCCAGGTGAGGGTGTTTCCACCACTGTGAGGGAGGAAGCATTCCTCAAACCACTGTCCACAGAGTCCCCTAGGCTGGGAATCAGATTAGCTCTCAGTAAATGGGATTGGTCAAGGCACCGAAGTAGCAGCTTGGTGCTTCAGGTGAAGAGGGGTGAAGTGGGAGTGTTATCAGAGCTGCTCGGGGACAACAAGAGTGAGACGGTGTAAGACGTACCTTGTGAGCCCTGGGAATCTGGGTGTCTTTTCAAGGGGAGCCTTGCAAGGGCTGAGCTGCTCTCTTCCCAGCGCGGGTACCTACAAACCAGAAACACCATGCTTGGTAAAAATAGAAAGACCCAAAACAGGAAGGAAAACACCCAAAGAACAGAGAGCCCGAGTGAGACGGACTTTTAAAAGACTGAGACCACTTGCCAAGGTTCTTAGTTTCTATCCCCAGTTCACAGATTTATCATGCTATACATCTTTGTTTAATAAAACTCTGTACCACTACATCGAGGAGGATGTACAAGGTGTGTGCCCTGGAGGGGGGTGACGGGCACCGTCCACACACCTACAAGTACTTACAGAGGCTACGCTCAGTGACAAGGATATGACTCCAACCAAAGATGGCTTCCAAAGGAAGGGTGTCAATATCTAGTGTACACAAGGACACATACAGCTGTTCAGGCACTGAGACACACGAAAGGCAAAAGTGTCACATATATCCGCTGATACCTAATCCTGCGAAGCCTCTAGAAAAAACCTCCTCATCTCAGGTGAAATCCCCACGTTATCCCAACATTTCTTCACCACCACCACCTCACAACTAGAACATTTCTGGTCTAGATGCTTGATTCAATCCGCTTTACAGTTCTCTGACGCCTTAGGCAGAAGACATTGACAACTTTCAATCGCTTTAGAAACAGTATTTTTATATTACAAGGAACAAAGCTAGAGTATGAAGCCACAAAGATCTTTGGAGAAATTTTCAGTTGATTTTTTCTTTCTTTTTTACATTTTATAACATGAGAAATAGATTAGGTTCTTAGTTTCAAGTATTCAGAACCGAAACAGAAGATAAGTATCTTTTCTCACCTTTATTTTGTGACACTGCCATTAATGGATAACATTTTAGGGTTAAGAATCAGGAAATTATACAATTAACACCCTAGAAAAGCTCATTTATGGTTGAGAGGCGTCTCCACGTAGGGAACAGCACATTTTCAACAACCCATTCTCACGTGCACGTGCCAGTGGAAAAAAAATGATGACTGGGTAACAGACCACAGGACAGCTCAAGGGCAAATTATAAACAGTATCAGAGGCAAAGGAATTTACAACCAGGGGATGTCACCTTATTATTAGTCATACATGTTGCTGCCTACCATAGGATCTACTTAAAAGACTTTATTCCAGATTCCAAATTATAATTATCCAATTATGTACCACCTGGTTCAAGAATTGTAGGTAAAGAAAGTCTGGATGATTAAATAATGCCTAGACCACTCTTTATTGCTTAAAAAGATAGAAAATACCTTATTTTTTGAAGGGGAGAAAACCCAGAAGATGTGAATTACAGTAGTCAAATCACTTAATTTGGTATCACATGCTGTGTTCATTTCAGTTTTCCTACAGAAGAGTAACTGAAGGTTTAGCTGCTATTTCTTCTCTCGGTGCTGTGAGTTTTTTCCTTGCCATCTCTCTCTTACAAATGAATGCACACCATTACTTTCTGAGCAGCCTCAGAGGCAGCTGCCTCAGCAGAAGTTCACTTTTCTGAATTCCACAGGTTGAACCAGTGATCCATTAGAGAAGACAGCTTTGGCCTGGGATTCAGGATCTGGGCTGCTGGTCCCGGCTCCTCCACCAGCTTGCTGTGTGACCTTGAAGAAGTCATTGCCTCTGTGAGGCTTACGTCTTCATATCTAACTGAAGGCAGGGGGCTGCACGGGATGATCTCAGGGATCTCCTCCGCCCCTAATATCATCATCTGTGGTTACAGGAAAGAAACACAGTCATAGGGAGAACAGAGAACAAAGATAAGAGACAGTGACCTGGAAGGAAACTGGTTCAACTGCTGAACATCCAGGCCAGCGATCTGATCCAAAAAAAATGTCAGGTGGTGGGATTGTAAGAGCCTGTTTTTCAGTTTCACAGTTTCCATCTCAGATCTTGGAAAACCAGCATCTTCAGTCTTTTCTCCACTTTGGCATCTCTGACTCCAAATCAGCCCTGAGCCAACAATTGGCTCAACGGGTCCTTAGCGAGGGGTGCCCCTGGTCCCCACACATCTCTCTTCCCACGCTCCCGTTCTCTCGCACGAACCCATCAACAGCACACAGAGTGAAGGGGCTGAAAAAAAATGAAGGGAATGTACAGTCATGCAGCAACCTCACAGTGAAGGCGAGGAGAGCTGGCGTCGCAAAGGAATCCGAAGCAGACAGGGTTTAGCAAAAAGATGACTACGAAGCAGAGGTCTAAGAAATCCCACATCCCCTAGACGGATAAATCTCAGAAAAGCACCAGAAGAGGAGGAGAAAGGGAGCCCTAAGCAGAGAGCCAGCTTCTCAGGAATGATTGAAAAAATCACAAAATGAAAAAATATGCCCAAATCAAGAAGAGAATGTATTATCAACTCCCAAGGGAAGATGCTGACGACCCTTTGCTGTCATTATTCAAATCCAGGCAAGTCTGGGCATCAGAAAGACACACCACTGGGATCAGATGACCGGGCTGCATGACTTAACAAGTCTTTCCTTGCCTGGATGACAGCCACAGCAAGGGCTGGATGAGAGCCACAGCAAGGGCCCGAGGGCTCCACGAACAAGAACAATCATTTGGTTGATAGTGATTGGACCTTGGTTGATGGAGACAGCATGTTAAATTGCTAGTTTGGGCAAACAGTATAGCACAATACAAGCGTGTTTTCCCTGCTGGCATCCAAGTTCTCCATCACCATAAAAGCAAGCTGCTTCTCAACCATAAACACAAATTTCTAAAGAACATTTGGGTCCTTGTGGGGTTTTCAGGTGGCTGATGGGGTATGTTTGGGGAAGGGAGGCATTTTACATTCTATCCATCTAGCTAAACATAAGAATGTAAGCACATATTTTTCTGATGTAGACAACGTAAGGAGAATATTCTAACAAAGACCACAGTGCTTCAGCCCAGCTGAAGGTGGTGACAGTCTATAGTCAGAGCAGCCCACGTCCCCTTCATCACAAACAGCTCGTGCGAGTGCCCTGCTAAGAAAAGGACACTGGTAGCCTCATTTGTGGTATCAAAGCACAGCCAGGGAGGCTGGAGCCCATCCAAATGTATTCGTGTTTCTCCCAGAGGACGGTACCCCACGGCAAGACAGTCTCTGTTTTTAGAGACAGGGAACTGGCAGGGCGAGATAAAATAGGTTTGCAAGTGAATCCTCCTCTAATATGGAAGGACCAAAGAAAATAACTACCAAAGCAAAACAACTCAGGCAGCAGCAACCCAGAGCCCCAGGTCACCTGCTCCCCACTTCCTGGCATGGACTTTGCTGCTGCTGTTGTGAAACAAGTCGGTTCCTAGTTAAGAAGAATTCCGGATTCATTTTCCTTGCAGGTTCTAACCAAGCTCCACCTGACTGACAAGTCCTTAAGTTCTAAGAACCTTTCACAAGAATGGGGTGTCTTCCAGGATAAAACCTGACCTCCTTCTTAAACAGCTTGGATCCTAATGAAAGGTTAGAAGAGACAATCAAAGAAGTTTCCTCCCAAAAAATCCAGAATTTTGGCCCAATAATTAAATCAAAAGAAATCAGACAGACTCATTAAAGTAATCCCTGGGTTCTTTAGAGCTTCAGTATCATACCTGCTGCTGAGCTGATGACAGGTGAGGATCTTATAGGAATCAGTGGATCCAACGGGCACCAGGGGTCCACAAGTCAAGCACTTCCAGGTTACAAATTATTGGTGACATTTCTAGACACAGATTGACAGCTGGAGCCAGGACAGCCCTCTCGTCACCCTTGGAACCAGGGAGCAAATGCCCTACCCAACTTTTCTAATCTACAATATAAAAAAAATGCATCCTAAGAATTTTGTTACCACACTGACTCATGCCCAGGGGACTGGCATATGCTTACTCTAAAGAACCCCAAACAGGCTTGTCAGTGATGTTCATGTTTTGAACTTGTAAGAACATACATATCCAGGCACCCAGACTGTATAAGAATCATTATCGTGATACAATTATATAGTCGTTCGTTGATAATGGCATCACTTCGAGGTTCTCTGTCTGGAAAATTTCAGACGCCAGTCTTGCAATAAAGGAGTTAAGAGTCCATTTCTGTTTTAAACTAGTCGTTCTCAAACTGTTTCCTTAAAATAATAGCACTCCAGAAGCTGGGCCAAAATATTCCACAAGTAGCATTCAATAAAGTTAGACAGAAAAAATTACGAGGAAAAAGTTGAAGTTCATGATTGTCAAGTAGGTTTCCTCACATGTATCTTTTTAAAAGCCTCGATGGTAGCTCCCCACATGGCTGTTAGAGTATGTTGGCCGATGACGACGTGGATGAACAAATAGCAAATAGTCAGGGAGACTCAGTAACAGTGGATCCTGCTGATTCAACAGCTTGTTTCTTTTCCCATGTACATGTGTGCTCATAATTGTGGTTGTGTCTTACAAACACGTCACATGCCTCCATTCAGCTTTTCAAGTTTCAGAGACGGGGGCATGTCTCTCCCCCCAGTTCAACTGACTGTTTAAAAATACCTGTCTTACCTTAATAGAAGGAAAAGAGCACACACACCCTCTACTTACTCATCAGGGACTATAACTTTTCACTCCTTGCCTCTCTGCAGTGAGCAAAACTGAGCGAGAAAAACAAGACTGAAGGAGAGGCAGTCCAACCCCTTCTACATAATCTAAAGCAGGAGCAAGCTTTCCCAGTGAAGGCCCAGCTAGTAAATATTTCAGACTTTGTGAGCAACATGCTCTGCCCCAACTGTGTAACTGCTGTTGTAGCACAAAAGCAGGCATAAAAAATACATGAATAAATGAATATTATGTGTTCCAATAAAGTTTTAATTACTGATACTGAAATTGGAATTTTATATAATTTTCATGTCATAAAATCTTTTTTTTTCAACTACTTATAAATACAAAAAGAAAAAAATTCCCATTTGACCCACAGGCCATAATTTGGTGATGTACCCTAAGTTCTAGATGCTTTCAAATGTATCCTTGATCATTGAAGAACAGAGCGCCTGACTCTCTCATTTTGGCCCATGGCTAGATTACGTCTACTGAATTGGCTTTGCTGCAATTCCATCAAACTACACAAAGGGAAGTGTAGAAATGGGAGATGAACTTCACAATTGGGTTTACCGAGAAGATGCCACCCAGAACCTCACACGCTGCTATTTGACGGTGGGCAGTGATCTCTCTGGGGTCTTGATCGTAGGAATGGTTGTTCTCCTGGGCAAGTGGCTTACTACAAAGAATAACACTGATAACTTTCCTTCTTTGCTTTAGCTGCTGCAAAGTTCACTGGCCAATTTGTTCTGATCTAGCAAGCATATTGGATTGCACAGCATATATTTTATGGAAATGCATCCCATTTTTATCTAGTTTTTCTAACCAATTTTTCTCTTTAGAATGAATTCCTCACTTTTAACACATTATTGTATTATATGGATTTTAATAATTAGCCCAATATGGCAGGATGCAAATAGGATAATACCAATAAAATATATACATTATACTTAATTTCTGTGCTTAAAGTTGGTAATTTATTAATCAAAAATAATTTGTCATAATGTCCTCAAAAGAGCACTGTGACCTCCAGGTACATAACCAGTGAGACCAGTGGTTTTCTGGCTTGTCACAGCTGGAGTCCTCTCCTTGAAGGAAATCTTAGGCAGAAGCCCAAGAATGCACCAGACACAACAAGGAGTTGACCTGAGTGAAGTGCAACCACAGGCCGGAGGAAAGAAGGTACAGAGGTCACCTGAAGGACAGTCACTGGGAGTGCTTATTAGAATGACAGTTTTCTGGGCTCCACTTAGAACCTCTGGATCTTCTTTCAGGCATGGAGAATGATAATCTGCATTTTAAATCAGATCCTTGGACAACTCTTTGAAACAGGAGAAACTGAATATCACTCTGCTAAGGACAATCAGAAAAACACTGTTCCAGATAATAACACCAACTATTGGAGAATTCCGAGAGGATGGGGCTAGGGAAAAGGAGCCATTTGGGAAACTGGGCAGGTTCTTGGTGTACATGATGATGACATGGCCCCCAGGACTCGTTTGTCTGGGTTCAAATCCTGGCTCTGCAGGTTACTAGCTGGGTAACCTTGGGCAAGTCACTTAACCTCCCTGTAAGTATAATACCATCTTCCTAATCTATATCCCCCATTGTAAAAGGAGGATGTTGGTAAGCAAAGCCTTGCTGGGAAGATTCTGTGAGTGTCTGTAAGTTTTTAGAACAATTCCCAGACACTTTTCCATAATCCATCCCCCTCCTATCAGACACTTTCTAATGCCTTTCCCAATGTCTCCTCCTAGTTCTCTTCTCTCCTTTCCTCTGTCATTCTTATTCTTCTGTTTTACCCTCTTTGAAATCAAAACTCAACATAGTAGGACCGAAGTGGAGAAAGGGAAGCAGATCCTGGTTGAGAAGATTAGGAGGAGGTTGGGAGGGAGATAATCTTTGCTACTTTGAAGCCACGCTACTGTGAAAACCCCACAGAAGAATGTGTAGCGTCCTCACTAGGCTTGGCTGAAGCCTTAGTGGACTGGGCTGAATTCTGATGACACCCCTGTAGACCAAGACCAAGTTTTAGATGCCCAGTTTGCGTCCAGCCACGTCCCCACTGCCCCTAATGAATGGCCCAGCAGCCGCAGTGCCGACATTACCAGGAAGAGGTGTATACTCAACGCCCATCATCTTTTAGTGCAAATATACATTAAGAATAATCACTACATTTCAATCAGTAGCCAACCATTTCAACAGGTTTTTTCACTTATAGTGCCTTAAGGAAACAAAGTGTAAGACTGACTTGGCAGCATTGTGTGTATATTTCAGCACATGTATGGGGGGGGCAGGGATATTGCCCAAGGTGATGAAATTGATTCTTTGGAGGCAAAAGAATCTCAGCTTTTACAATGGTTTATGGTCATATGGCGGTCCACAGTACATAAACAGATATACAGCATATTTGAGGCGTTAAAATTTCATGGGGAAAAGGAGTGATTGGGGAAAAAATGTCTAAAAAAACTTGGCAGGGTAGTGTAGGAGGATACTAATGAGAAAAGGTTGAGAGATACTGTTTCAGTGAACTAGGCTGCACAGATTTGGTGGCAGAAAAAACTCAGGATGCTCCGATAAAAGAGATTTTAAGGCAGGTCCATTAAAATCATCCTGATGCCTCCTGAAGATTCCGACGGGGTCTCAGAGCTTCTGGAACACATCATCATTGGAGAAAGTTTTAAGATGGACTGTAGGATGGGGTGAAATTAAAGCAATGCATAGTAAAGTACACTCCATTGTGTTATCAGTTAGCTCATGGCCTGATTCTCAAGAGCCTTATTGCTGGAAACTGAGAAATCATTTTTTTCCAAGAGAGAAATCCACTCCGTCTTCTTGAATTAAAAATTATGCCCCATGAATTCTGAACGATAACAATAGCTACAATAAAATGATTGAGATGCCCAAATTCATCTAATCACATGTTCTGTCTAGCCTATTCAAACACAAAAGAATGAGTCCCAGCCTTTCTTCTCGCTGCTATCTGTAAATAGGAAAGAATGTATGAAAGATTGTGATCAAGTTCTGTCGGAAACACTCATATTTTCACAAAATGTAGATTGCCTTTTAGAGGAGAGATTGGCTGAAACTTTCGTTTATTAAACCAGAATACGAAAACAGGAGTTTAAAAGAGCAGTATTAATATTCTGTTCAAATCATCTCTTGATTTCTATTTTGAAGGGCACCCTCCGATGGCTTGATTTTTATTACAGTGAAGGAAGAGAAAACGGCTCCTTTCCATTAATCAAAAAGAACCATAAAAATAGGTCTCACTAAAAGCTGACTCTGACAAGTCCAAATGGAAAGTTTCCTTTGGGAAGAGATAAAGAATATCTTTCTAAATATTGCAATCAATTCTGAAAAACTTAATTTTTTTTTTTCTTTCATAGCTTCTCAGCTATTGGGATCATCAATCCCAAAGCCTTCTTTGAGTGATTTCCTTCTGTCCCGCAGCAGGAAATGAACTATTTAGCTCCACACATAATGGCAAACTCCATTTCAGCATAAGCATCAGGCCCAGACTCCAGCAGGCCCCGATCGATACCTTCGGTTATCAACCAGGGGCCCTTCCCGCAGTGGAGATCCTCACTGGAGATAAAGACCAGAGAGCATCCCTGATTTATGCCCTCTCAGCAGTGCACTGACAGGCCAGGCCCCAGGAGGCAGAGTGGAAAACCAGATGAAGACAACCAGAGATCCTTGGGGAAGTGCCGACCATCACGGACCCAGGATCACACCTCAAAGCCAACAGAACACAGCCCTGGAGCAGCCCATCCTACCTTGCAGAAAACCTGGACTTGACATCTGGCCGAAGCAGGTCTGTGAAGCACAGGGCTCTTTTGGGCCAGCTGAGGAGCCTGCCCTTGAGGTGGGCTCACAGAACGCTCATCAGCTACATGCAGCCCTTGCCCTTCTGTGCTCACTCCTTACAGCTTGCTTTGACTGGCAGCTGGGATAGAAGCATCACTGCAGCCACAGCCCCCCAAGTATTGGGGCTCAGCCTAAGACACCCTGCAGATCAAACACCTTGCAGGACAAGTGGCAACAGACAGTTATGGATGGCAGAGTCCAGATCACAGCCAGCCCCCCAATGTTACAGTTCTGCTGGTTAAGACTCAGATTTATTTCACGGGACAGGTATGTAAAAAGGCAGAAACAGCTCCTTCTTCTGAATGGCACACAGAACAGATTTTGCAAATATCGTGCAGTTTTGAGGGAGAACTCTGAAACTCGTTAAACGTTTTGCAAGTAGCAGTAATAGATCAACCAGCTTTAATAAAGACAAAAGAGTGAGAGAAAAGTAGCAAATCAGGAACATTCTAGCAGGTAGGCATGGACGAGCCACCTCGGCCCACAGAAAGAAGGTACCTACGTTACTGGATTTATGCTTTTATATCTTCTGAAGACAAACCACAAATAGCTTTTTTTTTTTTAATCTGCATGTACGTGTAATACTTCATAGAAATGATTGGAACAACAGGGTCAAACATCCAAAACCTTTACATTCATGCTTGGCTGTTAAACTGAATAAAATAGGGATGTGAACCTTCAAGATGGCAGAGGAGGAAGACGCGGAGATCACCTTGCTCCCCACAAATACATCAGAAATACATGTACATGTGGAACAGCTCCTACAGAACACCTACTGAACGCTGGCAGAAGACCTCAGACCTCCCGAAAGGCAAGAAACTCCCCACGTACCTGGGTAGGGCAAAACAAAAAAGAAAAAGACAAAAGAATAGGGACGTGACCTGCATCAGTGGGAGGGAGCTGTGAAGGAGGAAAAGTTTCCACACACTAGGAAGCCCCTTCACTTGTGGAAACAGGGGATGGTTGGCGGGAGGAAGGGGGGAAGCTTCGGAGCCACGTAGGAGAGTGCAGCAACAGGGGTGCAGAGGGCAAAGCGAAGAGATGGCCGCATTGGTGCCGACCAGCACTCACCAGCCCGAGAGGCTTGTCTGCTCGCCCGCCGGGGCAGGTGAAGACTGGGAACTGAGGCTCAGGCTTCAGAGGTCGGATCCCATGGAGAGGACTGGTGTTGGCTGCGTGAACACAGCCTAAAGGGGCCTAGTGCGCCACAGCTAGCTGGGGGGAATTCTGGGAAAAAGTCTGGAACTGCCTAAGAGGCAAGAGACCATTGTTTCAGGGTGCACAAGGAGAGGGGATTCAGAGCACCGCCTAAATGAGCTCCACAGATGGGCGCGAGCCACGGCTATCAGCGCGGACCCCAGAGACGGGCATGAGACGATAAGGCTGCTGCTGCCGCCACCAAGAAGCCTGTGTGCGAGCACAGGTCACTGTCCACACCTCCCTTCCGGGGAGCCTGTGCAGCCCGCCACTGCCAGGGTCCCGTGATTCAGGGACAACTTCCCCGGGAGAACACACGGCGCTCCTCAGGCTGGTGCAACGTCACACCGGCCTCTGCCGCCTCAGGCTCGCCCCACATCCATACCCCTCCCTCCCCGTGTTCTGAGTGAGCCAGAGCCCCCTAATCAGCTGCTGCTTTAACCCCATCCTGTCTGGGTGGGGAACAGACGCCCTCAGGCGACCTACACGCAGAGGCGGGGCCAAATCCAAAGCTGAACCCCGGAGCTGTGCAAACAAAGAAGACAAAGGGAAACCTCTCCCAGCAGCCTCAGGAGCAGTGGAATAAATCCCCACGAGCAACTTGATGTACCCTGCCTCTGTGGAATACCTGAATAGACAACGAATCAATGCAAAATTGAGGCAGCAGACTTTGGGATCAACTGTAGACTTGGGATATGCTGTCTGCAACTGACTGTTTCTGATTTTTATGTTTATCTTAGTATAGTTTTTAAGGCTTGTTATCATTGATGGATTTGTTTATTGGTTTGGTTGCTCTCTTCTTTTTTTTATTACTTTTAAATTTAATAATTATTTTTATTTTACTATTAATTAATTAATTTTTCTTTCTTGTTTTCTCCCTTTTCTTCTAGCTGTGTGGCTGACAGGGTCTTGGTGTTCTGGCCTGGTGTCAGGCCTGAGCCTCTGAGGTGGGAGAGCCGAGTTCAGCATATTGGACCACCAGAGACCTCCCAGCACCACTTAACATCACCCAACAGCCAGCAAGCTCTAGTGCTGGATGCCCCATGTCAAACAACTAGCAAGACAGAAACACAACACTACCCATTAGCAGTGAGGCTGCCTAAAATCATACTAAGTTCACAGACACCCCAAAACACACCATCGGACACAGCTCTGCCCACCAGAAAGACAAGATCCAGCCTCCCCACCAGGACACAGGCACCAGTCTCTCCACCAGGAAGCCTACACAAGCCACTGAACCAACCTCACCCACTGGGGACAGACACCAAAAACAACGGGAACTACGAACCTGCAGCCTGTGAAAAGGAGACTCCAAACACAGTAACTTAAGCAAAATGAGAAGACAGAGAAATATGCAGCAGATGAAGGAGCAAGGAAAAAGCCCACCAGATAAAACAAATGAAGGGGAAATAGGCAGTCTACCTGAAAAAGAATGCAGAGTAATGATAGTAAAGATGATCCAAAATCTTGGAAATAGAATGGAGAAAATATAAGAAAAGTTTAACAAGGACCTAGAAGAACTAAAGAGCAAACAAACAATGATGAACAACACAATAAATGAAATTAAAAACTCTCTAGGAGGAATCAATAGGAGAATAACTGAGGCAGAAGAATGGATAAGTGACCTGGAAGATAAAATAGTGGAAATAACTATCACAGAGCAGAATAAAGAAAACAGAATGAAAAGAATTGAGGACAGTCTCAGAGACTTCTGGGAGAATATTAAACATACCAACATTTGAATTATAGGGGTCCGAGGAGAAGAAGAGAAAAAGAAAGGGTCTGAGAAAATATTTCAAGAGATTATAGTTGAAAACTTCCCTAACATGGGAAAAGAAATAGTCAATCAAGTCTAGGAAGCGCAGAAAGTCCCATACAGTATAAATCCAAGGAGAAACATGCCAAGACACATACTAATCAAACCATCAAAAATTAAATTCAAAGACAAAATATTAAAAGCAGCAAGGGAAAAGCAACAAATAATATACAAGGGAATCCCTACAAGGTTAACAGCTGATCTTTCAGCAGAAACTCTGCAAGCCAGAAGGGAGTGGCAGGACATATTTAAAGTGATGAAAGGGAAAAACCTACAACCAAGATTACTCTACCCAGCAAGGATCTCATTCAGATTTGATGGAGAAATTAAAACATTTACAGACAAGCAAAAGCTAAGCGAATTCAGCACCACCAAGCTAGCTTTACAACAAATGCTAAAGGAACGTCTCAAGGCAGGAAACACAAGAGAAGGAAAAGACCTACAAAAACAAAGCCAAAACAATTAAGAAAATAGTAATAGGAACATACATATTGATAATTACTTTAAACATAAGTGGATTAAATGCTCCAACCAAAAGACATAGACTGGCTGAATGGATACAGAAACAAGATCCACATATATGCTGTCTACAAGAGACCCACTTCAGACCTAGGGACACATACAGACTGAAAGTGAAGGGATGGAAAAGGATATTCCATGAAAATGGAAATCAGAAGAAAGCTGGAGTAGCAATTGTCAAATCAGACAAAACAGATTTCACAAGAGAAAAGAAGGACACTACATAAGGATCAAGGGATCAATCCAAGAAGAAGATATAACAATTGTAAATATTTATGCACCCAACATAGGAGCACCTCAATACATAAGGCAAAGGCTAACAGCCATAAAAGGGGAAACCAACAGTAACACAATCTTAGAAGGGGACTATAACACCCCACTTTCACCAATGGACAGATCATCCAAAATGAAAATAAATAATGAAACACAAGCTTTAAATGATACATTAAACAAGATGAACTTAATTGATATTTATAGGACATTCCATCCAAAAACAACAGAATACACTTTCTTTTCAAGTGCTCATAGAATATTCTCCAGGACAGATCATATCTTGGGTCACAAACCAAGCCTTGGTAAATTTAAGAAAATTGAAATTGTATCAAGTATCTTATCTGACCACAATGCTATGACAATAGATATCAAATACATGAAAAACACTGTAAAAAATACAAACACATTAAGGCTAAACAATACACTACTAAATAACCAAGAGATCACTGAAGAAATCAAAGAGGAAATCAAAAAAATACCTAGATACAAATGACAATGAAAACACAATGACCCAAAACCTATGGGATGCAGCAAAAGCAGTTCTAAGAGGGAAGTTTATAGCAATATAGTCCTACCTCAAGAAACAAAGACCATCTCAAATAAACAACCTAATCTCACATCTAAAGCAATTAGAGAAAGAAGAACAAAAAAAAACACCAAAGTTAGCAGAAGGGAACAAATCATAAAGATCAGATCAGAAATAAATGAAAAGGAAATGAAGGAAACAATCGTAAAGATCAATAAAACTGAAAGCTGGTTCTTTGAGAAGATAAACAAAATTAATAAACCATTAGCCAGACTCATCAAGAAAAAAAGGGAGGAGACTCAAATCAACAGAATTAGAAATGAAAAAGGAGAAGTACCAACTGATACTGCAGAAATGCAAAGAATCATGAGGGATTACTACAAGCAACTATATGCGAATAAAATGGACAACCTGGAAGAAATGGACTAATTCTTAGAAAAGCACAACCTTCCGAGACTGAACCAAGAAGAAATAGAAAATATAAATAGACTAATCACAAACACTGAAATTGAAACTGTGATGAAAAGTCTTCCAACAAACAAAAGCCCAGGACCGGATGGCTTCACAGGCGAATTCTATCAAACATTTAGAGAAGAGCTAACACCTATCCTTCTCAAACTCTTCCAAAATATAGCACAGGGAGGAACACTCCCAAACTCATTCTACGAGGCCACCATCACCCTGATACCAAAACCAGACAAAGATGTTACAAAAAAACAAAACTACAGGCCAATATCACTGATGAACATAGATGCAAAAATCCTCAACAAAATACGAGCAAACAGAATCTAACAGCACATTAAAAGGATCATACACCATGATCAAGTGGGGTTTATCCCAGGAATGCAAGGATTCTTCAATATATGCAAATCAATCAATGTGATACACCATATTAACAACCTGAAGGATAAAAACCATATGATCATCTTAGTAGATGCAGAAAAAGCTTTCAACAAATTTCAACACCCATTTATGATCAAAACTCTCCAGAAAGTAGGCATAGAGGGAACTTTCCTCAACATAATAAAGGCAATATATGACAAACCCACAGCCAACATCATTCTCAATGGTGAAAACCTGAAAACATTTCCTCTAAGATCAGGAAAAAGACAAGGTTGTCCACTCTCACCACTATTATTCAACTTAGTTTTGGAAGTTTTAGCCATAGCACAGAGAAGAAAATGAAATAAAAGGAATCCAAATCAGAAAAGAAGTAAAATTTTCACTGTTTGCAGATGACATGACACTATACATAGAGAGTCCTAAAGGTACTACCAGAAAAATACTAGAGTTAATCACTGAATTTGGTAAAGTAGCAGGGTACAAAATTAATGCACAAAAATCTCTTGCATTCCTATACACTAATGATGAAAAATCTGAAAGAGAAATTAAGGAAACACTCCCCTTTACCACTGCAACAAAAAGAATAAAATACCTAGGAATAAACCTACCTAAGGAGACAAAAGACTTGTATGCAGAAAACTATAACACACTGATGAAAGAAATTAAAGACAATACAAACAGATGGAGAGATATGCCATGTTCTTGGATTGGAAGAATCAACACTGTGAAAATGACTATACTACCCAAAGCAGCCTACAGATCCAGTGCAATCCCTATCAAACTACCACTGGCATTTTTCACAGAACTAGAACAAAAAATTTCACAATGTGTATGGAAACACAAAAGACCCCGAATAGCCAAAACAATCTTGAGAAAGAAAAACGGAGCTCGAGGAATCAGGCTCCCTGACTTCAGACTATACTGCAAAGCTACAGTAATCAAGACAGTATGGTACTGGCACAAAAACAGAAATATAGATCAATGGAACAGGATAGAAAGCCCAGAGATACATATGGTCATACATACATATGGTCAACTAATCTATGACAAAGGAGGCAATGTTGAAAAGACAGTGTCTTCAATAAGTGGTGCTGGGAAAACTGGACAGCTATGTGTAAAAAACTGTAATTAGAACACTCCCTAACACCATACACAAAAATAAACTCAAAATGGATTAAAGACCTAAATGTAAGGCCAGACACTATAAAACTCTTAGAGGAAAACATAGGCAGAACACTCTATGACACAAATCACAGCAAGATCCTTTTTGAGCCACCTCCTAGAGAAATGGAAATAAAAACAAAAATAAACAAATGGGACCTAATGAAACTTAAAAGCTTTTGCACAGCAAAGGAAACTATAAACAAAACGAAAAGACAACCCTCAGAATGGGAGAAAATATTTACAAATGAAGCAACTGACAAAGGATTAATCTCCCAAATATACAAGCAGCTCATGCAGCTCAATATCAAAAAAACAAGCAACCCAATCCAAAAATAGATAGAAGATCTGAATAGACATTTCTCCAAAGAAGATATACAGATTGCCAACAAACACATGAAAGGATGCTCAGCATCACTAATCATTAGAGAAATGCAAATCAAAACTACAATGAGGTATCACCTCACACCAGTCAGAATGGCCATCATCAAAAAATCTACAAAAAATAAATGCCGGAGAGGATGTGGAAAAAAGGGAACCCTCTTGCACTGTTGATGGGAATGTAAATTGATAAAGTCACTATGGAGAACAGTATGGAGGTTCCTTAAAAAACTAAAAATAGAACTGCCATATGACCCAGCAATCCCACTACTGAGCCTATACCCTGAGAAAACCATAATTCAAAAAGAGTCATGTACCACAATGCTCACTGCAGCTCTATCTACAATAGCCAGGACATGGAAGCAACCTAAGGGTCCATCAACAAATTAATGGATAAAGATGTAGCACATATATACAATGGAATATTACTCAGCCATAAAAAGAAACGAAATTGAGTTATTTGTAGTGAGCTGGATGGACCTAGAGTCTGTCATACCGAGTGAAGTAAGTTAGAAAGAGAAAAACAAATACCATATGCTAACACATATATATGGAATGTAAAAAAAAAAAAAAAAATGGTTCTGATGAACCTAGGGCCAGGACAGGAATAAAGACGCAGATGTAGAGAATGGACTTGAAGACACTGGGAGTGGGAAGGGTAAGCTGGGACGAAGTGAGAGTAGCATTGATATGTATACACTACCAAATGTAAAATAGCTAGTGGGAAGCACTGCATCTCATGGGGAGGTCAACTCAGTGCTTCTTCGCCACCTAGAGGGGTGGGATAGGGAGGGTGGGAGGGAGACGCAAGAGGGAGGGGATATGGGGATATATGTATACATATAGCTGATTCACTTTTTTATACAGCAGAAACTAACACAACATTGTAAAGCAATTATACTCCAATAAAGATGTTAAAAAAAAGATAGAAAATAATTAAGGAGCAAAGCAGGTTTCTAGAAAAAGCTGACATCAAAAACTAACATTTGAGTTCAACATGATCCATTTGGACAAACTCACACGTGGAGCACAAGAGATGTAATGATTACTCTCTCTAATGCATCTCCCTATCAGTTGCTAATGTAAGCACAGAGGATCCGTATTTTCTGTCAGGAATTTCATACAGTATGAAGGCTCTGAAGAAAATTATTGTTTAAACCAGATAACCCATGTGAGGGGGTCCTACACACAGTAGGCAACTGATCGAAGTTAGACTCCTTCCTATTACTTGATAGGTCAACTTGCTCTTTTCAGAAGATGTCCACCTACACAGACACAGGCCCGGTTCTGTAGGAAAAAGACCAATAACAAAATCCCCCTTAGCCCTCCCAGAAGACCTGTATTTATTCCAACACAGTGGCCCAAACATTCCCCCTCCAATTTGGAGGCGAATTCTGATGAGAAACATCATTTGTGGGTGTTTCAGGTAATCCATTTGAGATGATATTTTGTAGTCTTTCTTTTCTTGGTTTGGTTTCGGTTTTAATCACAACAGCTGGGCTCTGAATCAGCTTCTTTTTGTTCCTTCTAAAGTGGCTGGAATCGGAGGGGCCTTTGAAAGATGCTTCTTCGTACCATTGATCAAAGATTCTTCTTCCTGAGAAAGGGTTCACTCCCTATCTGGACATTAATCAAATCCTCCCCGTTTTCTCAAGCGCCAAGTGTTTTCCTTCCCTCCCTCTAGCTTGAAGTCTGAGTCCATATTAGGAAAGTTGATGGAGTGGCTCTGTTGTGAGGGAGACTCGGAGGGGCTTTCATCTCTGGGACCACAGATTCCATCTCCTGGTTAGCAAACCATCAGGCTGTGCCTTAGCCATCCCCTCGGAGCCCCTTCACTGCGGGGTCAGAGTCCACACCTGAGAACTGGCAGCGACCAATCTTGTGTGTTTGTGAAGCGATGACCTACAAGGGACAGCCCCCTGGGGGACCTGACCCTGGAACACACATCTGGATCCTTCTCCGAACAGCAACTCTTCACTTTCTTTGCTGTCAGCCACTTGGCCATTTGTCTTCTGTCAGTCATTTTATCTTTTGCAATAAATTTTTATTGGGCAACTATAATTCCCTTAGACTTGAAGCTCTAATTAGGAATCATCTTGGTCATATAAAACTTTTTTTTGGTCAGAGTAGCCATTATTTCATCCCGCATAGAAAATGCCTTATTCTGTACCCAATGTTGCCTTTCTAATCATATTCTAACTTCCTGCATTTGGTCTCTTTCTGGCTTTGCCAGTCTTGTTCTGAGAATAACCCTTCTAATTCACAAGAAGTAAATAAACAGTTAGTATTTGCAGAACTAAAACATTGCACCAGTCCTTCGAGAAAGGAAGAGAACTCAGCTTGGAGATCTGTTGCCTAGCAACACGGTACTAACTTTTCTCTCCATTTCCCAAACCAGTTGATAGCCTCCTGTTGGTTTTGTCAGCATTCCAATGCAAAACTTTCCCCCCTTTTTAAAATTAGGAATGAACATTTGGTTTTTTAGTTTCAGAGAACTGACTTTAACCATCACCATGTTTTTTCTGTATTTCACAGTAATCTTGGTTCCCTCTTTCTCAGTAGGTCCCAGTTTGTTTTCCTTCCCTGATAAAAACTGCTCTTATCCTCCAATTAAGTACTACATCTAAAAACAATTTGCATATTTCTCAGAAAAGGACACAAGCTTCAAATAGAAATTGAATTGATTTTACTTAATAATAACACCAGGCAATTAAAGGGCACTTTATACTTTGCAAAGTCCTTTCATGTCCACTCACTCATTTAATTCAACTTTGGGATGCTCATCCAAACTTCCTTGGCTTATGACGCCATGCTCAAAAAAATCTGGGGCTTCCCTGGTGGCGCAGTGGTTGAGAGTCCGCCTGCCGATGCAGGGGACACGGGTTCGTGCCCCGGGCCGGAAGGATCCCACATGCTGCGGAGCGGCTAGGCCCGTGAGCCATGGCCACTGAGCCTGCATGTCCCGAGCCTGTGCTCCACAATGGGAGAGGCCACAACAGTGAGAGGCCCGCATAATGCCAAAGAAAAGAAAAAACGGAAAATCTGAACCATGGGAAAGAGGTTCGTGGTGCTGTCTTTGGTCATTTTGCTTTAAGTTAGGAGACAGTGTCTATGACTAGGCTTTCACATGGTAATGTTGGCATTTCCATCCTTAGCCTGGTCAGAAATCTAGAGGAAAATTACACAGAGCTCCATTTTACAGGTGATGAGCCTTGGTCAGGGGTAGTGGGCCAGGGAAAAAAAACCATTTTTCTTGCTTCTTCCATTCCAGCCCCTCTGGGTCTTTGACAGGAAGTAGTGTCACAGAGCTGCCAGGACAGCGGCCGAGCTGAAGAGGCTCCCGGGCTCACCCTTATCTTGATGCCTTTTTCTGCCTATCCAAGGCCTTTGAAATTTTCTCCAGACAGAAAATAAAGAGAGGCTCTGACAAAGCATCTCCTTATATCTTACAGGACGTTTGCTGTCAACACCACTCTGAGCCACATCAGCTGTGTTCAGTGGTTAATGTCTTAGTTTTGACTCGGGTCCTTCTTGACAGTTCACTCCACACCACCTTCCACTTGACTCCCAAATCCTGGGCTAGTGTTAGGGGCTGCAGGCTGCAACAGCACAGTGTTTCCTAGTCTTTGTTCATTCAGTCAGGGAGCAGTTTTCCGGTAGGCTGGGCCCCGGTTCAGCACAGTAAATGGCCAAGTTTATGAAAACCACCCATGTCTCGTCTCTTCAGTGGAAGTACTCCACAGGGTTTTTGTCTTTGCTTTCAGAGGTTGAAAACAAAGCTTCAGCGCAAACCATCTCAAAACCGCTCAGGGAGTCAATGTAAAGATGTGAATAAATTAAATTAGATGAGGGAATTTTCACTTTGAAGGCATGTGTTTAGACATCAACAAAATGTAAGAGAAACAAATGTGTCCTAAAATATCAAAATCCTTTGGCAGCTGTATTATTTGGTTTGTGTTTTAGAATATGTGAATATGTATATTTTAAGGCTCCAAATACGTAATGTAAAAAAAAGAGAGAGAAGAAATATCCTTAAATATTCATCCTGACATACCACAATGCTTTCACTGACCAAGTAAACCTTAGTAGGAATGATGCTTCGTTCGTTCCTTTTTAAAAAAAATGCTTTCACTCCAGAAAAAGGATTTCCTGAGTCTTTCTCACCCTCCTCCTTCATTTCCCCACAGCAGGCAACTGGTCTAGTCATGGGTCATCTTCTTAGAAAGTGGAGAAAAAAGTGCACATGCGTGCACGGGGGACAGAACACTGCACCGAGGGAGCATCCTCCACCAAGACGTAATGTGTGGGATCCGAACCCAAATGAAACACCAGCCCCTATTTCAAAAATGATTAAGAATTTCCAGGTGGCAACAGTGGACCATGAAACCAAGCCCAGGCCCTGTCTCAGCTCAGGTCCCATGCACATGAAGCCCACCTCACCTCTGGTCCAGAGGAAGACAGGAGCATCAATCAGCATCTCGCATGACACGGGATGGTTGTATTTAATACCTGCTATTGCACTGCACTCCTGTAACAACATTCCAAAGAAGGTACGTCAATTTAACAGATGAAAAGAAACTCAAACAGAGCACCGTTCCCAAATTTTACAACTTAAAAGTGATGGAGATTGGACTTGAATCCCCATCTGGCTTCTCCCAAATCTTGCCCTCACCGTTGTCTCCATAGGTTCAGAAAAGCCTATTCTTAGCACCCTTTCTTAACACTAGAGACAAACCTATTCAGTTGAGTGAAAGAGGAAAATTAAAGGGTGGATGAGTGTTTGTCAGCACTATTTACAACAGCCAGGACAAGGAAGCAACCTAAATGTCCAGTGACAGATGAATGGATAAAGAAAATGTGACACATTTATACAATGGAATATTACTCAGCTAGAAAAAGAAACGAAACTGAGTTATTTGTAGTGAGGTGGATGGACCTAGAGTCTGTCATACAGAGTGAAGTAAGTCAGAAAGAGAAAAACAAATACCGTATGCTAACACATATATATGGAATCTAAAAAAAAAATGGTTCTGATGAACCTAGGGGCAGGACAGGAATAAAGACACAGACGTGCAGAATGGACTTGAGGACACGGAAAGGGGGAAGAGTAAGATGGGACGAAGTGAGAGAGTGGCATGGACATATATATACTAGCAAATGTAAAATAGATAGCTAGTGGGAAGCAGCCACATAGCACAGGGAGATCAGCTCAGTGCTTTGTGACCACCTAGAGGGGTGGGATAGGGAGGGTGGGAGGGAGATGCAAGAGGGAGGGGATATGGGGATATATGTATACATATAGCTGATTCACCTTGTTAAGCAGAAACTAACACAACATTGTAAAGCAATTATACTCCAATAAAGATGTTAAAAGAAAAGAAAAGAGTGGATGAGTATTTTGATTGAAATAGCACACTTTGTGCTTCCCTAACCTCACCTGCACCCTCCTCTCTTTAGGGTTCACTGTCTCTCCAGGAGCCCCATGTCCTCACTGCCCTCTGGTCCTCACACCGTCACCTTGGTGTTCACAGCATGCCTTCCACATGACATCCTAAACCCTAGGTCTTTCCCAAACTTTCTTTCCATCAAAATGTCCCCATCCTACATCCCACCGTGGTGGGGAACATTTCTTGGCAAAAATAACTAATCAGATCAATTTATTCATGAGCCAATGCAGTAACTCAACCCCACAAAAATGTAAATAATGTGTGAATTTCAAGGCTTTATAGCAAGGTCATTTAGGTGAACTTTTTTCCTTTTCTGAACCCCTCCAATTATACCTCCTAGTCAGATTAGGCCTGTGGTTCAACAGCATCTTTATCCACATAAAACAAAATAAATGATTTAGCCACGATTATCAGGTTTATAGGTTAGGTTACAGGTTGTAGAAAATAGCTTTAGGTACCAGGGAACTTTCCCAGGGAACAGCAATAAAACATTTTACGTGTGACCTGTAATATCCTGTACCCTCGTAGTGCTAGATCTGCAGTGAACAAAATTGCCATTTCTGCCAAATTTCATGGTCAGTGAGTCTATGATATGGAGAAACGTCCAGTATGGATTAAAATGAAATCATTTACGGTCCCACACTGACAACCTATGACAGACTTGAACCATCTCTCCAAAAGTACATTCATAACTCAGACCACTTCACCTTGGAGTCCACTAAAATAGCATAAAATAATGTGGGGAAGCATCCGAATGAAAACATAACACAGGATACTCAAACCCTCGGTATTGTTCTCACTGGATACAATGTACTATCTCAGGGTTCCCTGAGCTCAATATTCAAATGTTCATCTTTGAGAAGAAAGAAGCTATATTATTGGTTCCAGTACAATACACTAGACAAATACACAATCCAGTATAATTGCTATACAATACACGATTGAACCTGGTCCAGGCACAAATTTCAAATGATTTGAAAAGAATAAGCCATTTATATTTGGATTTGGAATATGATGTTCTGCTGAAATTTAAACATGATTATGTCTGATATTCTAGGAAATGACTTCTAACAAGATCACCAAGTCACATTCTGAAGACCTGATCCAGAAGAATCTGGGAAGAGTTTCCTGATCCCGTCCTTTCTGCTTGTTCTCTGCACTATTTGCCATTATTTGCCCTCTTCTGAAACTCTCTTTCCTTAACTTCCATGCTACTGTATTATATATAATTAATTTTTCCTCCCTTGGTCTCTTTCTGCCTTACGATTCCTTTTCTGTTGCCCTGTCCTCCAAAGGCCAATCATGGTTCTCTCTTCATCTCTTTCTCTTACCATCACCTGTTCCTCCTCGCTACTAGTCACAAAATGACCTCATCTCCTTGGCTCCAGATCTTTATCTCCAACTCCGGTCTCTCTACTGATTTAAAATCCTTCATTTCCAATCATCTGAACTGCCTCTCTTGACCACAAACTCAAGAAATCTAAAATGAATCTCCAAAGTTAGTAGATGCTTTTGGAGGAGACAGACCTTGCCTATTATTGGAGATGCCTATCCTAGGTTGAACTTCCCCTTTGCACATTGATATAGAGAAGATCTGAACACTGGATGTGAGGTTGGACTTAATGAACTTAGTCAAGGTCCCAACAACAAAGAGATTCTATAATTTATTACTTTCCCCCCACACCAGTTTCTCCTTCTGAAATTTTCCTTGTCTCCCAGATTCAAAATCATGGGGTCACCACTGTCCCTGGTTCCCCTTTTCCTTCCACATCTAATTGGTCACCCGTTCTAGTGATGCTTCTACACAGCTTTGTTGGGTCTCCCCTCCTCTCCATTCCCGTTACCCCCAGTCCCAAACAGCAGCAAAATTAAGCTGCTGAAGCTGATGCCTTTGAGCCGAATCTGGGATCACTCCAGAGCCAGAATCCCTGTAGCAATTTTTTCATCATCGGTAAAAACTCAGAGGAGAGAGTTTGACAAAATGAGCAAAGGGGAGGAGGAGAAAGAATGAGAAACGAAAGCAAGAGGGAAGGTGGGCCTGCAGTCTCTCCTTGGTCCCCACGCAGCTGCTCTGTCTTCAGAGAGGACGCTAGGCTCCCCACTCCCTCTGGGTTTATAGCATCTTCCTCCCAGTTCTATTTTCACAAGTTCACTCCCACTCCCCCACAAAAGTCCTCAATCTGCATCTTTCCCTCACTACCCCAAACTCCTTGCATATTTAACCAGACCCAATTTCCCTTCTCATTAGAAAAAAGAGAACATCTTCCATTGTACTTGGGAGCTTCACATTCTCCATCAGGTTCATTTTCATTCACCATCTCACCAGACTGTTTATCTCATTCTTAGGATCTGTAACTGCCTTCCAGTCTCCTGATATCCTTACCCATTGTATACAATGGTACCAGGTGAATCGTCAGAGAATATTGATTTGTTTGTGTTAATTTCCTACTCAGACATGCTCAGGTAATGACTTCCCATTGAACAGAGTCCAGCCTTAAGCTCATGGTTAAAGCCCTCCCAAATTTCTTCAACTGCTCTGCTCCATCAAATCTTCCACCTATTCACATTTCTCTCATGGTCCCTGACTACCAGGATATATCACTCACTCTAACTTTCCACCATCCATCTCTCTGGGTTGAAGACCTCCTGCTACTTCCAGTTATAAAGATTCTATGCATTCTTGGGCTTCCCTGGTGGCACAGTGGCTAAGAACCCGCCTGCCAATGCAGGGGACACGGATTTGAGCTCTGGTCCAAGAAGACCCCACATGCCATGGAGCAGCTGAGCCCGTGTGCCACAACTACTGCACCTGCACTCTAGAGCCCATAGCCACAACTACTGAGCCATGTGCCACAACTACTGAAGCCCATGTGCCTAGAGCCCATGCTCCGCAACAAGAGAAGCCACCACAATGAGAAGCCCGTGCACCACAATAAAGAGTAGACCCCGCTCGCCGCAACTAGAGAAAGCCTGCACACAGCAACAAAGACCCAACGTAGCCAAAAATTTAAAAAAAAAAAAAAAAGATTCTATGTATTCTTAAAGATCCAACCAAATGTGTCTTTATTGTCTAAGCTTCTCCCCCATCAGTCAGAAATACGTAGTCTCTTCCTTTTTATAGATGTATTTTCTAAGATTACATATCAAGTAGGTGATGGTGTCTCACACTCAAAGTATTACAATTACCATATTTGTGTTGTAATTTTTGCACATAGCTCAGCTTTTCCACTAGTTCCCTCCCTGGAGTTCTGACATACTTCTCTGTAAACATCACCATGTTAAATACGTCTCACATGCAGTAGGCATTTGAAAAGTTTTCATCAGCTAACTAGATGAATGAATGAATGAATAAATCTTCCTTAGCATCACCCTTGCTAATAATAGACTATCTTTCTTAAACAGCTATAAATTTTGCTCTCAACATTCCTTGAGGGAGGCAAGTAACTTGGCTTCAAAAGATGTCTATACAAAAATAAAATAGAGTTGAGATGTGAACCAAGCTATAATTAATATTAGTTACTATCAATGGTGTGTGCGCAAGTTTTTGTTTTCTTAAGTATAGTACTTAGGTAGTATGTGTGAAAGCAAGGTTTTCCTCAGATAAATTAATCCACAATTATCAAGCATCACTAGGGTAGCTACATGTGCGCACTCCTATCCCATCATTGCTAGGTGCAATTGGCAAACTTCCCTGGAACAAAATTATTAAATGATCACTACGTTTAAAATGCCAACTGAAGTCCAGGTAAAACAATACATACAAAAATGCATACAATATAAATGATACTTGACCTCCACAATCAATTCTATTAAATGCTCATGTAAGATTTACACCACTCTTAAAAGATTTCCTCTTTTTGCTCTAGCATACTGATAAAGGAAGGTTGTTACTAGCTGAGAAATTACTAGTTTCCTGTCTTAAAAGCATGGAAGTTTATCCATTGTGATAGCAACCATTTGAAAGGAGATTTTTTGAGATGCTGCTTGTGCTCTATGAGTAAAGAACCATCTGTTTGTCATCACAGCTGGTATGTTCAAATTGCCAATATGTTTCTATACATTTAAAACCCAAAGGACTTGGAGACCAATGACATGACCTGAGTTTTTAGAACAACCATGTGGGTAATGCCACTCCCGTAGCTGCTCAGCAAAGTCTGCACACTTGTAGTGTCTACAGCATGATATTAGTTATTTGTTCAAGCAGTTGACAATTGCCAGGCACTGTGTAAGGTTTTAGATATAAAATGATGGACAAGACATGGCCCTTCAGGAACTCTCAGCCTAGGCTGAGAAACTGACATGTAAACTAGCATTTAGCGTGAGAAGGGAGCTTAACAGAGGCATGTTCCATGTGATGGAAAGACACAAAGAAGTAGCCCCATACTCTGCCAGGAAAGCCGAGAGACAGAGATTCTTATAATACCTAATATAATGTAAATGCTACGTAAATAGTTGCTGGCGTGTGGCAAATTCAAGTTTTGCTTCCTGGAACTTTTTGGATTTTCCTTTTCTGAATATTTTCAGTTCATCACTGGTTGAATCCACGGATGCAGAACATGCAGATCCAGAGGGCTCACTGTATACCAAAATAACAAGACTGCTTTTCTCTGGGCAGTAACATTAAAAAGAATTTTCTATTGTATTTGCACTGTTTTTCCCATTTCCTACAACTGGCCTATAAAAATTTTTTTAAACAACATGGAGACAACCTAAATGTCCATCAACAGATGAATGGATAAAGAAAATGTGGTACATCTATAAAATGGAATAGTACTCAGCCATAAAAAAGAACAAAATAATGCCTTTAGCAGCAACATGGATGCAACTAGAGATTATCATGCTAAGTGAAATAAGTCAGAAAGAGAAAGACAAATACCATATGATATCACTTACATGTGGAATCTAAAATCTGCCTCAAATGAACCTATCAACAGAACAGAAACAGACTCATAGACATAAAGAACAGACTTGTGGTTGCCAAAGGTTGGCGGTGGGGGAGGGAGAGGGATAGACTGGGAGTTTGGGGTTGGTAGATGCAAACTCTTACATTTAGAATGGATAAATAACAAAGTCCTAATGTGTAACACAGGGAACTATAGTCAATATCCTGTGATAAACCATAATGGAAAAAAATATAAAAAAAGAATGTCTATCTGTGTAAAACTGAGTCACTTTGCTGTACAGCAGAGATTGGCACAGCATTGTATAATAAATCAACTATACTTCATAAAATAATTGAAGGAAAACATTTTAAACAATAATCATTTTAAAGCTAATTGACTACATTCACAGTTTTCAACATCTTTCTCTGTCAGTCCACAAGCATATTTTTTTTTCCATGACCAATTGGAGTTTATTCCAGGTGTGCAAGGGTAGATCAACATTCAAAAATCAATTAAAGTAATCCGTCACATCAACAGGCTAAAAGAGAAGTCATAGAATCATATCAATAGATGAAGAACAAGCATTTGAAAAATCCAACACCCATTCCTGATTTAAAAACAGAACTATCAGCCTTCTAGGAATAGAATGGAAATTCCTCAACTTCACAATGAACACGTAATAAACCTTTCAGCTAATATCATACTTAATAGTGAGAAACTAAACCCTTCTTCCCCCCACCCCCAAAATTGGGAACAAGATAAGGATGTCCCCTCTCACCACTCTTATTCATACTAGAAATCCTAGCTTAATAAGACAAGAAAAGGAAACATACTCCTTCCCCCTTACTTACAGTTTTCTCTATTTGTTTTTATTTTTTTTATTTTTCCATTTCTTTAGCTTTTTAATGACAAATAATATAAAACAGGGAAGTTAGCATAGGTGTACAACTCACTGCAAATTCATAAAATGAACAGTGTATTTCACATCTAGATCAAGAAACAAAACACTGCCAGGAACACAGAAGTTCCTCTCATGTTTCTTTTCCACAGCCCACAAGCGTATTAAGAGAAACCATAATTTAGAGAAGAAAATTAAGTGGCAATTAAAACAAACCTTACAGAGCCATGTTTTCTTTGTTTGAAACCTCAGTCAGATCATACCTCCTCAATTATTTTGAGGCGACACAATTCTTACAGTGTTTATCAAACGTTTACTTTCTAAACATTCCTCTTGATCTCTTTTGATTTTCTGCAATTCAACCCCTCTGAACAGTGAGTCTGAAAGCACACTACAGCCCTTCTCGTTCAAACTCCAGTTCAGTATTTATTAAGCGATTTGGACCTCAACAAGAGTCAGGGAAGTCAGCATCTCAGCCTCAATGATGAAATTGGTTAATTACTGGGTGAGCAAAGCTAGATCTCTATGCATTTTGCTAGTCTTGCTAATCACTGAACTTATACCATTTTGGAAAGCAGAAAAACTTGGGGTGGCACATACCTATTTGTTTACTTACTTTATTTCATTATTTATTTCTACTAAATACAAGTCAGTTAAGTTTCCAACATGATGTTGGCCATTATGAGAGAATCAAAAAATAAATTCAAAAAGAGTAAATGCATACACAGTATGCATGGTTCTTTATGTCTGTACTCAGCCACCGTACAGGGTCCATCACTCACAAGCCTCTTCCTTCCTTACTTCACCACAATACCCATTGTCTCTGGTTCCTGAGAACAGACTAGGTGAGAGCATGTGCTGTGTTATAAAGTTCAATTTGCCTAAAAAGGAGACTGCCATCTCGCTCACTAATTTTACATTACCATCCTGTGCTTCTATTGATGTTATCACAATGCTTTGTACAGCTACTCACTGCAATTGCAAAAATACACAGATTGTTCTGTCATTAGGAGGAGTAAATGATTTTTTGAGTGACGCAAGGCAAGGAAAAATTTGATGATCATTTTCTCTGACTATAGCAAATTGTGTGTCTGTGTGTAAAGAGCCGTGTGCCGTATAAATTGATGTGACGGAGCTACTTCGTTGCCCTTGTACTACTGAACTGCTGGAGACGTCTGGCTCTCCTGCAGAATGCTGGTCTAATGGCACATAAACAAAAGAGCCTATTGACATTGTTATAAAGATGCGATTCATCTCAATTTTCTCTCTTATTCCTAAATCATTGGAAAATGGATTGAGAAACAATGGCCGTTGAACTACTAGCCTAGTTGTTTGTTAAGGTTTAGTATATCTGCACATGTCAATTACAAAAAAAAGATAAAACCATCATAAAAAACACTTTGGAAACAAAAATAGTAATTTTTTGTAGAAAAACCATTGGAGTGGAAATCAGAAATAGGGTTTCAGATGCCAATCGGTCACTTACTTAAGCACGTTCATTGGACAAGAGCCTGGGATTAATAAATGAGACAGACCCTGTTTGAACGGAAGCTCTACCACATATATCTGTATGACCTTCAGCAAGTTACTCCCTGAGCCTCAGTTTTCTTCATCTATAAAAATGAGACCATAATAGTAACCAACTCATGAGGTCGTTGTAAATATTACATGCAATAATGCATGGGAAGCGTTTAGCATAGCATCTAGTAGATAATAACACCCAATAAATAATGGATATCATTATTTCTCCTAAGACGTTATTTCTAGCCAGCAAATTCTTCAGCCCTATAACATAACTGTGTGCGTCCATATCTGAGGGTTCATCCAGCTATAATAGTCTATGATTGAACTAGATGATGATTACACTTTACAAAAGAACTCCTCACAAAAAAATTCAAATGACAAAAATAACATGTCAATTCATTCACAGAAATATGAACCTCTATTATAGAAATCTTATATGAGGTAAAGATCTGATACTAAGGATAGTGTGTGGGAATTAAGATCATGTTTCTCTGTTTATCTTTCCCAGTAGACTGTAAAATTTTTGGAGGCAGGGATTATATCTTATTTATCTTTGGAATCCCAGTGTTCAACTCATTGAGTGATTTAAAACAAATATATAGAGTGATTTAAAACAAATATATAAGTGAATGAATGACTTAATGATGGAAACAAGCAGCTGAAAATCTCTGCCTTTGTGGAGAATATAGTCAAGTGAGACAATGTTAAAAAAAAAAAGTGTGCTCAACATTGCTAATTACTAGAGAAATGCAAATAAGAGCTACACCTCACACTGGTCAGAACGGCCATCATCAAAAAGTCTACAAATAATAAATGCCGGAGAAGGTATGGAGGAAAAGGAACCCTCCTACACTGTTGGTGTAGTATAAATTGGTGCCGCCAGTACGGAAAACAGTTTGGAGGTTCCTTAAAAAAACTGAAAATAGAATTACCAACAATCATACTCCTGGGCATATATCTGGAAAAGATGAAAACTAATCCAAAAAGATACATGCACCCCAATGTTTATAGCGGCACTGTTTCTAGTAGCTAAGACAGGGAAACAACCTAAATGTCCATCGACGGATGAATGGATAAAGAATATGTGGTGTATATATATATATATCAAATGCTGCTTCTAGGTCTGGTAAAACGATGACCAAGAACTGACCATTGGGATTAGCAACATGGAGATCATCCATGACCTTGAAGATAGACGTTTGGAGAAGTGGTGACACAAAAATTGATGGAGAGGATGCAAGAGAGAATGACTGGAGAGAAATTAGAGAGTGTATATGGGAAACTGTTTTTATTTAAAAAAAATAGAGAGAAACAGAGTAGTAGCAATAGGGTAAATAGTCTCTAGAGAAGGATTTTTTGTCTGCTTTGTTTTTTCTAAGATGAGAGAAATAATCACATATTTGTGTGCTCATGGGAATAATCGACTAGAAAGGGAGAATGATGATGTAGGAGAGAGGAAAATTGTTAGAACAACGCCCTAGTTTGAGAGAGGATAAGATCTAGTGGACAAAGGGAACAGTCAGCTTTAGCTAAAGATCAAGGATGGTTCCTCCATAATCCTCAGCAATGAAGATGAAGGAGAAATGGGCAAGTTTAATCATGTGGTACTTTATATTCATTCTTTTCTAATGATGAAAATAGATTGGCGGAGACTTACGGGAAGATGGCGGAAGAGTAAGACGCGGAGATCACCTTCCTCCCCACAGATACACCAGAAATACATCTACACATGGGACAACTCCTACAGAACACCTACTGAACGCTGGCAGAAAACCTCAGACCTCCCAAAGGGCAAGAAACTCCCCCACGTACCTGGGTAGGGCAAAAGAAAAAACAGAGACAAAAGGATAGGGACGGGACCTGCACCAGTGGGAGGGAGCTGTGAAGGAGGAAAGCTTTCCACACACCAGGAGCCCCTTCGCGGGCGGAGACTGCGGGTGGCGGAGGCGGGAAGCTTCGGAGCCGCGGAGGAGAGCATAGCAACAGGGGTGAGGAAGGCAAAGTGGAGGGATTCCCTCACAGAGGATCAGGGCCGACCGGCACTCACCAGTCCGAGAGGCTTGTCTGCTCCCCCGCCGGGGCGGGCGGGGCTGGGAATTGAGGCTCGGCCTTCAGTCGGAGGTCCGGGAGAGGACTGGGGTTGGCGGCGTGAACACAGGCTGCAGAGGGTTAGTGCACCACGGCTAGCCCGAGGGAGTCCGGGGAAAAGTCTGGAGCTGCCGAGGAGGCAAGAGACTTTTTCTTCCCTCTTTGTTTCCTGGGGCACGAGGAGAGGGGATTAAGAACGCTGCTTAAAGGAGCTCCAGAGACGGGCGCGAGCCGCGGCTAAAAGCACAGACCCCAGAGACGGGCATGAGACGCTAAGGCCGCTGCTGCCGCCACCAAGAAGCCTGTGTGCGAGCACAGGTCACTATCCACAACCCCCTTCCGGGAAGCCTGTGCAGCCCGCCACTGCCAGGGTCCCAAAATCCAGGGACAACTTTCCCGGGAGAACGCACGGCGCGCTTCCGGTTGGTGCAACGTCACGCCGGCCTCTGCCACCGCAGGCCCCGCCTCCGTGCCCCTCCCTCCCCCTGGCCTGAGTGAGCCAGAGGCCCTGAATCAGCGGCTCCTTTAACCCCGTCCTGTCTGAGCGAAGAACAGACGCCCTCCGGCGACCTACACGCAGAGGCGGGGCCAAATCCAAAGCTGAGCCCCTGGGAGCTGTGAGAACAAAGAAGAGAAAGGGAAATCTCTCTCAGCAGCCTCAGGAGCAGCGGATTAAAGCTCCACAATCAACTTGATGCACCCTGCATCTGTGAACCATCCCAAATTAAGGAGGTGGACTTTGAGAGCAAGATTTATGCTGTATAGCTTTGCTTCCACCATTTGTCCTAGGGTTCTATCCATCCGATTTTCTTTTTCTTAATTATTTTTTTATTTTAATAATGTTATTATATTTTATCTTACTTTATTTTATTTTACTTTATCTTCTTTCTTTCTTTTTTTCCTTCCTTACCTCCTTCTTTCCTTCCTCCCTCCCTCCCTCCCTCCCTCCTTTCTTTTTCTTTCTACTTATACTAATTCTTCCTTTCTACTTTTTCTGCCTTTTATCCTGAGCCGTGTGGATGAAAGGCTCTTGGTGCTGCAGCCAGGAGTCAGTGCTGTGCCTCTGAGGTGGGAGAGCCAACTTCAGGACACTGGTCCACAAGAGACCTCCCAGCTCCACATAATATCAAACGGCGAAAATCTCCCAGAGATCTCCATCTCAACACCAGCACCCAGCTTCACTCAACGACCAGCAAGCTACAGTGCTGGACATCCTATGTCAAACAACTAGCAAGACAGGAACACAACCCCACCCATTAGCAGAGAGGCTGCCTAAAATCATAATAAGTCCACAGACACCCCAAAACACACCACCAGACATGGACCTGCCTACCAGAAAGACAATATCCAGCCTCATCCACCAGAACACAGGCACTAGTCCCCTCCACCAGGAAGCCTACACAACCCACTGAACCAACCTTAGCCACTAGGGACAGACACCAAAAACAACGAGAACTACGAGCCTGCAGCCTGCAAAAAGGAGACCCCAAACACAGTAAGATAAGCAAAATGAGAAGACAGAAAAACACACAGCAGATGAAGGAGCAAGATAAAAACCCACCAGACCTAACAAATGAAGAGGAAATCGGCAGTCTACCTTAAAAAGAATTCAGAATAATGATAGTAAAGATCCAAAATCTTGGAAATAGAATGGACAAAATGCAAGAAACATTTAACAAGGACCTAGAAGAACTAAAGATGAAACAAACAACAATGAACAATAAATAAATGAAATTAAAAATACTGTAGGTGGGATCAATAGCAGAATAACTGAGGCAGAAGAACGGATAAGTGACCTGGAAGATAAAATCGTGGAAATAACTACTGCAGAGCAGAATAAAGAAAAAAGAATGAAAAGAACTGAGGACAGTCTCAGAGACCTCTGGGACAACATTAAATGCACCAACATTCGAATTATAGGGGTCCCAGAAGAAGAAGAGAAAAAGAAAGGGACTGAGAAGATATTTGAAGAGATTATAGTTGACAACTTCCCTAATATGGGAAAGGAAATAGTCAATCAAGTCCAGGAAGCACAGAGAGTCCCATACAGGATAAATCCAAGGAGAAATATGCCACGACACATATTAATCAAACTGTCAAATATTAAATACAAAGAAAACATATTAAAAGCAGCAAGGGAAAAATAACGCACAAGAGAATCCCCATAAGGTTAACAGCTGATCTTTCAGCAGAAACTTGCAAGCCAGAAAGGACTGGCAGGACATATTTAAAGTGATGAAGGAGAAAAACCTGCAACCAAGATTACTCTACCCAGCAAGGATCTCATTCAGGTTTGATGGAGAAATTAAAACCTTTACAGACAAGCAAAAGCTGACAGAGTTCAGCACCACCAAACTAGCTTTACAACAACTGCTAAAGGAACTTCTCTAGGCAAGAAGCACAAGAGAAGGAAAAGGCCTACAATAACGAACCCAGAACAATTAAGAAAATGGGAATAGGAACATACATATCGATAATTACCTTAAATGTAAATGGACTAAATGCTCCCACCAAAAGACACAGATTGGCTGAATGGATACAAAAACAAGACCCATATATTTGCTGTCTACAAGACACCCACTTCAGACCTAGACACATATAGACTGAAAGTAAGGGGATGGAAAAAGATATTTCATGCCAATGGAAACCAAAAGAAAACTGGAGTAGCAATTCTCATATCAGACAAAACAGACTTTAAAATAAAGACTATTAGAAGAGACAAAGAAGGACACTACATAATGATCAAGGGATCGATCCAAGAAGAAGATATAACAATTGTAAATATTTATGCACCCAACATAGGAGCACCTCAGTACGTAAGGCAAATACTAACAGCCATAAAACGGGAAATAGACAGTAACACATTCATAGTAGGGGACTTTAACACCCCACTTTCACCAATGGACAGATCATCCAAAATGAAAATAAATAAGGAAACACAAGCTTTAAATGATACATTAAAGAAGATGGACTTAATTGATATTTATAGGACATTCCATCCAAAAACAACAGAATACACATTTTTCTCAAGTGCTCATGGAACATTCTCCAGGATAGATCATATCTTGGGTCACAAGTCAAGCCTTGGTAAATTTAAGAAAATTGAAATTGTTTCAAGTATCTTTTCTGACCACAACGCTATGAGACTAGATATCAATTACAGGAAAAGATCTGCAAAAAATAAAAAACACATGGAGGCTAAACAATACACTACTAAATAACGAAGTGATCACTGAAGAAATCAAAGAGGAAATTAAAAAATACCTAGAAACAAATGACAATGGAGAAACGAGGACCCAAAATCTATGGGATGCAGCAAAAGCAGTTCTAAGAGGGAAGTTTATGGCAATAAAATCCTACCTTAAGAAATAGGAAACAACTCGAATAAACAACCTAACCTTGCACCTAAAGCAATTAGAGAAAGAAAAACAAAAAACCCCCAAAGTTATCAGAAGGAAAGAAATCATAAAAAATCAGATCAGAAATAAATGAAAAATAAATGAAGGAAATGATAGCAAAGAACAATAAAACTAAAAGCTGGTTCTTTGAGAAGATAAACAAAATTGATAAACCATTAGCCAGACTCATCGAGGAAAAAAGGGAGAAGACTCAAATCAATAGAATTAGAAATGAAAAAGGAGAAGTAACAACTGACACTGCAGAAATACAAAAGATCATGAGGGATTACTACAAGCAACTCTATGCCAATAAAATGGACAACCTGGAAGAAATGGACAAATTCTTAGAAATGCACAACCTGCCAAGACTGAACCAGGAAGAAATAGAAAATATGAACAGACCAATCACAAACAGTGAAATTGAAACTGTGATTAAAAATCTTCCAACAAACAAAAGCCCAGGACCAGATGGCTTCACAGGCGAATTCTATCAAACATTTAGAGAAGAGCTAACACCTATCCTTCTCAAACTCTTCCAAAATATGGCAGAGGGAGGAACACTCCCAAACTCCTTCTACGAGGCCACCATCACCTTGATACCAAAACCAGACAAGGATGTCACAAAGCAGAAAAAAGGAAAGAAAATAGATTGGCTTCTTTCTTAAATTCACATGTGATTAGTAGAACAGCCCTGGAGTTATTATTCCAAATTGCAGATTTTATGGAAATAATTTTAATTCAGCAAATCACTGTTTCACCTGACTTTTCAGGAAGGCATCTATTGCCTGAAGCAAATTACTCCTAGACAATATAGCTCACTTCTGGAACCATCCATGGAACAGTGATTTTTCAGAATAGACATTTAAATTTAGATTTACTACATAGCTTCTTATCTCAGGATGATCTTTAATAATATTTCATATCTGAATTATTGTTCTACATTATGAAGCAATAGTCTTTAAAATCCCTTTTGATTACTCTCCATCTTCTCAGAATGCTAATAGTCCCTATCATATATGTCATTCATTTAACACTTTACCAATTGGAATGTTGTACTGTTCATTTCACATAAGTGTGATACCTGTGTGTGCACACCTGTCATAAACATAATATTATAACTAATTGGAGAGTATGGGCCACATTTGCTTGTATTTCTGCATTACTGATGATGACTAAAGCAGTGACCTAAAAACAGGCAAAACCAGGAAATTTCTGGAGAAATATCCATTGTCATATAGCCATAAAAACAGAGGTAGAAAAATATACATGAGTCCACGGAGGAATAAGTCTCTTGGACTACCAGAAATAAATGGCAAGTGTATATGCATTCTTCAAAGAAGAAGGCAACTTCCCAAGACAAATATCATATTATTTTTAAAAACAATATCTTTTTTTTAGAAAATTGGGTAAAAAAATATTTCCCAAGGAAGAGAGTACCTGAAAATAAAATTGCTAGAACTATAGATCTTTCATATAAACCTCACATAGAGAACTTGGCTACCCATATATACAAACGATGAACGTTTAAATGCAGTCCCGCATTGGGAGTTGGCATCCTACAGGACATCAGTATACCACGTCAAGTGAAAGTTGTATGCCTCTTCTTTCCTATGTGAGGTTGACCCTCTCTTCTGCATGGCAGGTCTTATCTACCTGTTGTAGGTTTCTCAAGGGAACATCCTATACCATCCTATACCATGGTATCAGGCACATAAAAGCACTTGACATATACTTGTTAAATTTAATTTTCACATTAAAATCTTCCAGTGATAACAAATATTTCTGTAGACTTCAGTTTCTAATTACTGGATAGTGCATGTTAAAGCAAAATGCTGGCAAGTGTTACTTGTATTAATAAACTATAAAGTGCAAATTACTATGTTAATCAATAGCTTCCTAGATGTGCTAAAAGTGATACATTTTGTTAACATTTATTAATTAGGCTTTGTTGGCAAACATTACAATTCATTATAGAACAATTAAGAAATATGGAAAAACACAAGGAAAAAGAAAAACACAAAGAAGAAATTTTATATTATCATCCCAAGACCATGTCCCAAATTAATTCACTAACATTTTATTATATCCTCCCAATAAATATTTTTCTAGCCAGTTGGCATTTTATAGTACCTGTTCTGTAACATGTTTTTTTGACATAATTAATAATATAACATAAATGATCTTCCATGTCATTAATAGTTTTTTAAAACATCATTTCTGTTGGCTGCAACAGTATACAGGTACACCATAATTTATTTTACAAATTCTCTATCATTGGTCATTAATGATATTTCTTATTTTTCTTTATTATAAATGATGCTGAAATAAACATTGCTATGAATAAATTTCCCAAATCTGAGGCTGTTTCCTTAGGTTAAATTCATCAAAGTGGAATTAGTTAGTCAAAGGTTGTAAGTATTATTTTTTTATTATCTAAAACGGTTATAATTATCTTTATTTTTGATTATCATCATTTTATATTGGAGCATAGTTGATTTACAATGTTGTGTTAGTTTCAGGTATACAGCAAAGTGATTCAGTTGTAGATAGATAGGTAGATAGATAAGAGATAGATGATAGATAGATAGATAGATAGATAGATAGATAGATAGATAGATAGATATTCTTTTTCGGATTCTTTTCCCTTTTAGGTTATTACAGAATATTTCATTATTAACACTTTGAATGTATATTGCCAAATGGTTCTATAGAGAGACTGAGTGATTTACACTCACCACAGAGTATGAGAAAAGTACTGTTTTCTCTGTAATCTGATATTAGTCTGGGGAAATTTCCGCCTCCTTTAAAAAAAAAAAGAGTAGTATCCATTTTGAAAATTTTGACAGATGAAAAATATCTCTGTTTTAATTTGCATTTCATTGGATGCTGGTGATGAACTTTTTTGCATATTTTCTGGCTTTTTAGAGTTCATATTTTGGAAACTTCTGTATGTCTTTTGCGTTGGGATGGTCCTCTTCTATTGATGTCACCTTCTTTTACTTTTCATTTTTGTTTTTATATATTTGGGATACAGCCTTTTGCTCTCACATGTTACAAATATTTTTTGTTCATTTTTTTCTTTAATTGTATTAAAAGACGTGTTTGGTATACTGAGTTATTTTAGCGGTGAAATCTGTTGGTTTTTAGGTAGTGAGTATTTGCCTGTTGGCTTCCCAGCATCTATATCCTGCCCTTAACAGCACTCCTCCACTCCCATTGGGTATCCTCTAGAGGGACCGCAATTAGAAGCCTCCCCTCCCTTAGCCAGAGGGTGGATACGTGATAAAAATTAGGCCTTTAGTACATGCTCTCTTTGAAATTTAAAATTTTAGCTGGGGGACAAAGAAACTGAAAAAGGTTAGAGTTCCTCCAACTCCAGCTGAAGGGCCCTTTTTCCTGCTACAAAATCATCCTTATCATTTTGATTTCTTTGTCTCCAGAGCTCTTAGGATAACTACCATTTGCCAAGCCTGCCTATTTCCAAGCATCCCCTCTGGGAGCTCCTGATATTAACCCAACGACTATCTTTTTCCTTAATGAATCAGTCCTTGTAAGGAAGGCTGTGGCAACGTAACAAAGAACCCGACGAACCTCACCCAAGTTCATCTCTCACTCAAGTTCTGTGCTGGCAAGAAAGTTCTACTCCTCTCCGAACTGGAGGAATCTTCATACTAATACATACTTCCGTGGCTCTAGGGCCAAGGGAGATAGCAAGTTAAACCTCTCTGAAATTTTCTGCCCAGAAGTGGCATACCATCGCTTCTGCTTACTTTTCATTGATCGGAGCAAGTCCCGTGACCAAGCCAGATGTTACAGAGGCAGAAAAGCATAAACCTTACCCAAGGAGAGAGTGTGAATATTTGGGAACAATATTAGTGTCGACTCTACTCACTTGATCGGAGAGGTTTCCTGTTGCTTAGAACCAAAGAACCTTTAATAATACAATTTTCCTTTCGGAGATCTACCTTCAATATGTCTAGAAAGGCCTTCCAAATACCAAAATTATAAAAATGTTTCTTGGAATTGTCCTCTAGTTTTTAAATCCACATTTCCCAAATTGGTATTATATTTTGAAAATAAAAATAGTTCTACATAATCATGCCAAACGCTGCGCTCTAATGCAGCTCGTGAATTCACAATGCACATTAACTTCATTTTCAGAGTTTTGCAGTAAAAAAAAAAAAACAGCTTAATTTATTTTAATTTGGCACCTCCCAAACCTATGCATCCATCGAACTAGTTTTTCATATTAACCCGATTAACAGCTTACAAGTAAGAGTTCCTTTGAACAAATTTAGGAAATGTTATTTTCTCTCTTATTTGGGATTTATGCTGTTATCCAGGAGATAGAGTTCTATATCTGTAATCCAAAGAGTTAGTGAATTGCTGGAGCACCATATGTTAAATAGATTTTACTTTATCTAGTAATCCCGCAGACTTTGGTATCCTCGGGGGTCCCGGAACCAATCTCCCATGGATACCTAGGGACGACTACATTCTGTTTCAATGATCTTTCTTTTAGTTCTGATACAAGCAATCGATACTTGTTTTAATCACTATGGCTTTATTGTGTTCATTTATCTGTTACTACAGGTCCTCTGCTACTCTTCAGTATTTTTCTTCCTCATTTCCATTCAGTTTTCCACAAAACCGCTAATGCAAGGAATTGTGACAGGCATAAGAACACACATATGAATAATATACAAGAATATCTGCAGACATGAAGCCTATATTCTAGCAGGATATGCAACCATTAAACAGTTAATTACACAAACTATTCATTAGGATGTTCATGCGTGCTATGAAGTATGGGGCCATACAATGCAACCAGAGGGGATGTACTGAAGTCTGCCTTGAAATACATGATGTTGAACTGGTTCTTAGAGGACAAGGAAGACATAACCAGGGGAAGAGGAAGAGAGAGAGTTGAACAGAAGGAATAGTAAAGACCTTGGGGTGCAAACATACCAGCAATTTGTAGACTAAAGTTACCGTGCCTGGAGCATGGCCTGTGTCAGGCAAGGGAGCCAAGAGGCAGCGGGCAAGGTCAGTGGGAGCTGTGTGATACAGGACCCTATGGACCACGGGAGGACGGAGCTTGTATTTGTACAATAATAAGAAGCTCTGGAAGGACTGGAAGCAGTGGAGTTATGAGATCAGATATCCCCCTTCTTATTATTGTTTAAGAAAAAATAAAGAAAGGAGACTGCCATGGGCAATGGTTGAAAAGGGAGGCTACTTAGGAGGCAATCCAAAAAGTGAGAGTTGCCTGGATAGGAGAGATGATGTGATGTGGAGAAACGGGGAAAATATTTAGGGGGGAAATCCATTGGATCCCATAATTTATGGGATATGCCCAGATAAGTTTGGAATCCAAAACCCATTGTGATCTGATTAAAATGGAGTCAGTCTGTGAGTGGATTTGTGGACAGTTGACGTTTTGTACCATATTTATCCTCTAACCAGGAACGTGGTTTGCTCTTCCATTTATTCGCACCCTCTTTTACCCCCCTCAGCACTATTTGCTTGTCTCCTTCGTGTCAATCACATATACTTCTGGCGAGGCCAGCTTTTAGGAGTTGTGTTTTCCTGTTGCTGTTATGAATTAGAATCTTTTTTCCAAATGTATTTTTTATCTGATTGCCACTTTGGTACACAAGAAAGCTTCTGGCTTTGGTAATGATTTTGTGACTCATTACTTTATAATAGTATTCACCATTACATCTAATTATTTTTCAACGGATTATCTTGGGGTTTCTGTGATTATGATTCCTTAATTTCTCCTTTCCAATGGCTACATCTCTCTCTGCCAAACTCCTTCTCCAACTTACTGCATAGCCAAAAAGTTCTAGAGATGATAGCAAATATTCTTATCACTCCTGGCTTTAAGGGAAATACAAAGTACAGACATTTTAAAGAACATTCCTTAGGATTCTGATACGTGGTCACACAAATAAGGGATTTCAGGGTCAAATAAGCTTGGAAACACCATCTTGAGAAAAGTAAAACTGATTTCTTGATTACATTTGATTCTCAGAAGTTTTTATATGTTAAGGTTCATTTTACCCCTTTCCTTTTCTCTTCTCTTCGGCTTCTTTTAGGCTTCATGGGACACAAACTTGGAAAATGCTGCCCAACTATTTCACCATTGTTTTTCTCTAGATCACCTTGGTTGTAGGCAAGGATTACACGAAATAACTACGTTTCCCAGTATCAGTCCCAAATTCCTGGGATGGCGACTCTATTGACCCCCAGCTAAGGCCAGGGATTCACTTCACCTCCAGGCCTGGGACCAGTCCTACACCCATGTCCCCTGGGGCCACTCCAAGATAAGAGACGATTCTCGATTCTCCACATTCTGTGAAGTCAGGCCACCCCGCAAATCACCTGTGTCCTCCCATCGTGGGAGGGTTACTCAAGAAAAATGCCCTGTGGATTTCCTGATGCGTCCCGGGTTGGTGCCGAACCTTTAGACTCACTTAAAAACTAAGGATTAAGTAATTTACCCTCCATTTTATCCAGTGATCTATGGCACCGGCATCATCTAACTACTTGATACAGGTCTAGGGCTGCGTGAAGATTGCATAAGTGGGAATAATAAATATTAGTCTTTTTGGTGATGGCACGATTCCAGTGTGGGCCTTGTCCACACATGAGAGTTTCCCAAAATTCAACCTACTCTTTTAGAATTAAACAAACACACTCTATCTCCCTTCACTTAACACTGAGTTGTTTTTTTTTTTAAATCTCATTATCAAAGCATTCCATTCACAGTACAAACTATAACACAAATTGAATGGATGTGTTAAAGGAAAAATACACCTCTGCTGCTGCCTGATGAGGAAACCTACAGGGGAGCTATCTGGACTGGCACCACGGTGCCTCAAAGATGCAACCTGTCTGCACAAACACCTTAACCATCTGCAGCAATGTTACAGCAGCGGCCGTCCTCTTTGCCTAGCGGTTCCCCCACGGTGCACGTTCCTGCAGTTGCACTCAGAACTCAGGTTGTTTCACGCTCAGGAAGCCCCAACATATGAATGCATAGATATACTATACGCACAACCAAAGACATCGCTTGAATAAAGATATTTTTATTGCCACTCATTAAATTGCTATGTTTGAAATGTCTCAAACAAATGCTTCGTAACAGCATTGTGCCAAACTCCCCACACAAACAGAAAGGCAACTCAGCTTTAAAAAAACAAAGTGCTAACAGCCACCATGCTGTGATTGGAGCCACATGGGACTCTGGGCTGCCACGCGCTGCTTTTTCCCCCTGAATTCGCTAGGCACATTGCCTCCTGAGGACCCCCTCTCCCATTCCCCCCCCACTAATTTAGAACACATTACACAAAACTTGAATTCTCTTTATCCTTTACCCAAGGAGGGAGGACAACACAAATTGATTATGATCAAATAGAGAGAGCTGTTTATTTTTAATCCCTGAGCTACCAAGACTACCTTTTACCGTTCCAAGAAAGGCCAACTCAACTACCGGCCATAATCAAGATACAGTTCATTTTCAGGAGGACTATTTGCCCAGCCGAAGTGTAGCCCGTGGTGTGAATGCTCGAGGCTGCAACCTCAGTAGAGACACTGTCTGGTTACAGCACAGCCCTGGCCCCTGGGGGAAAAAAAAAAGATGAGATGAGGAAAACACACTTTACCGAGGAAGAAAAGGAGATGTGAGGCTTCTTTCGCTTATCCAAGATCCCAAAACTCCTAAGAGATGGAAGAAAGACAGAGATTGAGGGTAACAGATGCCAAAGCCCAACCTGTGTCTGCGCCGCTGTTTGGACTCCTAGGGGCACCTACAGCAAGGTTTCCCTTTAGCCTAAGAAAATAGCATATTTCAATCATGAAACAGTCAGACATTTATTTCATTGAATGTTTAATTTGCAATATTTAGTACTGTTTAAAAGCAGAGTTTTGCTGAAAAAAAAACACACAAAAAACTTTGCTTTTCCCTTGACTTGAACAAAGAATCCGCGTCTGTTTCATTACAGCAGCATCTCCTAAGTGTCACTATGTGGACCATCATGACAGCCCTGTAGGGTATTTTCCCATATAATAGATGGAAGAACTATCTCAGGATAACAACAACACCCATTCGGATGCCCTGTGGCTTGCCAATATTCGCTGCAAATGGGCATCCTGTAAAGATGGTGCCCTCCCCTGCAGCTTGGGAGGGCAGATTCCAAAGCACCACAGATGCACAGATATACTAAGCCAGGCCTATCCACTGAGCACCCACACAGGAGCACGCTTGGCATTTGCACCTACATGGTCACCATATTGCCCCCCTGCCCCTTGGCCTCCTGTACATGCCTGGATCTTTCCTGCACTTCAAGGCAAGTTAGAAGCTGCTCATCTGTTGTGAAAGAGAACTCAGGGAGAGTTACTCCGAGCCAAGAAAACATACAGTCTAATTTCCTGAAAGAAAGAATGGAAGGAAAGGGTTCTAAAAGAGCTCTATTTTTAGAGGAAAAAGGTATTGAACAGAGTAGTGAGTTGGCTAAATTGTTTTCGAGAATAATTTTAAAAGACAGGTGTGCAGACCAGGTTTGATGTTTCCTGGAACCAGATCACATTTAAAAAAAAAGAAACCTTAAAAAGGAAATGCGGGTCAGTGTGTCGTTCCTTTGACATTGGAAGTGATAACGTTTCCCATTCACCCCACCACCTCCTTGTCACCAGCAACCTTGATCCCCAGCAGCACAACCAGGCAGGATGGAGGCCGGAGGTCTACAAGATGACGAACACCTCTCCCCATGGGTAGAAAGAACCCTTTCCACTCTGACCTAGTTGGGAATTTAATCATCCACCCAAAGGAATGAGCTTTCCAACCCCTCCCATTACCAAAGCACAACATAAAAACATCACAGCTGTGGGCAAAAACCTGGAATATACTCGGAACGAGAAAGCTACAGGACCACACAGGTAAAGAAGAGGTCGTTCCCCGGCCATCGCTGGTGGCATGGGATTGACGAGGGCGTGGGAGAAGTAAAGCCCTTGGAGAGTGTGTTTGTTGAGATTTGGTCGTTATGGGGAACCTGGGGCACAGCCAGAGGATGAGTTTCTCCTGCAGCTGGTTTTGGGGACCCTGCCACTTGAAGCTCGCATTCCAGGGCCAAAGGCAACATTGAGAGAGGCCCATGGAGAAGCAAATCTGGTGAGAAACAAAGCAGGAGACATACTGCCCGGATTCTAACAGAGCCTTCTCATACCCAAACGAGGCTCAGCGTTCTCACCAATTCAAACTAAGAAGAGATTGGATTTTTTTTTTTTTTTTTTTTTTTTTGCCAAAATCCTGATAAATAGTGGGACAAGGACTGGAACACAGACCAGCTCATTGGTTGCATAAAGATGCCTTATTAACTACATAGAAACCACACAGAATGCTCATCCCATCCGTGGGTTCACTCGCTCGCTGATTATTGTTGTTCTTGTCATATTGCTGTTGTTTTGGAGCAAGATGGTGTCTTCCTTAGGACGGCTGACTGGTTGATTCTCTCCATCAAGGGTCCTGGGCCCCTGTGGGGAGACCACGTGGGTAGTTCTGCTGACGAGCAGCCCAAGCTGACTTCAGTCTGTACGTGCTACGCCTGACGTGGAGAAAGGGGAACTGTGCATTTAATAACGAGATGACATGTTTACTGTATTCTTAAAACACAGTCTCAGATCATGCCTTTCTGCCTCGGCTGTCACCTCACAACGGCCTGAGGCCCTTCTCTGTGACCGTCGCCTCCCAAGCAGAGTCCTCGGAGAGAGACCCGTCTGGGGGGCAGGGAGCCTGGCTTGTGCATCTCCGTAGCTTGTACCCTGTACCCTGCCTCTCTCACAGTTCCCAGAGCAGCAGTTCCCACACCACCGGCACTCAATAAATATTTATTGGGGTCAATCTGCTGGAACCTTCTTCATGCTAGCACCTTGACGATGCTAAACATTTAAGCCAGTCAACTGGAGAATAACAAAACTGTTTTTGTTATTTGTTGTAACTGTATTGTTATAACAAACTGTATAACAAACTGTTATAACTAACTGTTTTGTTAGGAGGAAGCATATTTCCAAATGACAGGTGTGAGCTTTTTCTGATCACAGAAGTAATACATATTCATGGTAGAAATTTGGAAAATTCAGAAAAGCATAAATAAAAAGTAAAATAATTAATACCCCCATCATTTACAAAAGAACCACTGTGAACATTCTTATTACTCCAGGTTTCTTCCTATGCCTCTATTCACATATATTACAAAACTGGGATCATAGTGATTACTATTTTTAATCTTTTTAACATAACTTATGGGCCCTATCATGCATGTCCTTAAGTATTCTTGAAGAACATGATTTCTAATGGTTGCAATGTGTTCTACCATATGGATGTCCCAGCATTCTGTAATTTCCTTTGTTGGGTATTTTGGTTGATTCTAATTTTCCACTGTTATAAATAAAGCTTCAGTGAACATCCTAGCACATAAATCTTTGCACCCATTGTAATTATTTCCATGTGTGAAATTCCTAGAAGTGAAATGGCTCAAAGACTAAAAAGCAAGAGTATTGTGAAGATGAAAAATGATACGCAGACCAGAGTCTAACTTCATTCATTTAGGGAGATGAAGACCAGGTGACCATCTCTCAGCCTCAAAGCACAGCCCTGACTTTTTTGGTTCATGGATCTGATACCTTCCACTCTATGAGAAGACTCTTCTGTTGAGAGTCGGTGCCACATAATGAAAAGAGGCTTTGAAGCCAGACAGGCCTGTGTTCTAATCCTGACACCTTCACTTGTCAGCCACGTGACCTTGGCTAATGCCCTGCGCCCTGTTGTCTCCAAAGACATAGTGAAGATAAAAGAAGGAAGCATCCAAAAATTCTAGTTAACCACCCAGTATTTGTTCTCCCCTCCTCCTCACTGTTGGAACCTTGTTTTTCATTTGGGGAAATACTGTACCGAGTGAACTTACGAAAAAGTCAGTCTCCCTTGGCAGCTAGATGTGGCTAGAGGCGGTCTTAGGTATTAGAACTTAATCATAAGATGTAGGGGAAAATCGTGGGACTCCTGGGAAAACTTCTTTATTTCCTAGCTTTATTGAGATATAATTGTCATACAACGTTATGTAAGTTAAAGGTGTACAACGTGTTGATGTGATACACATATATATTGCAAAAAGGTCACCTCAATAAGATTAGTTAACACACCCATGACCTCATGTACTTACCTTTTTTTGTATGTGTGGTGAGAACATTTAAGCTCTACCTTCTTAGAAACTTTCAAGTATAAGATTCAATATTATTAACTATAGTCAACATGCTGTATCCGTTTTTCCAGGACAATTTCATCTTCTAACTCAAGTTAGTACTTTCGACCAGCATCCATTTCCCCCCAACCTCTACCCCCCACCCCTGGAAACCACCAGTCTGTTCTCTGTTTCTATGAATTTTTCTTGTTTAGATTCCACATATACGTGATATCATGCAGTATTTGTCATCCTCTGTCTGACTTATTTCACTTAGCATAATGCCCTCAAGGTCCGTCCATATTGTTGCAAATAGGAGGATTTCCTTTTTATTAATGGTTAAATAATATTTCTGCATGTGTGTGTATAGCATTTGTATAATGTGAATATAAAAATAAAATACAAATGTCATTTTCTTTATCCATTCAGCCATGGATGTACACAAGATGTTTCCATGTCTTGGATGCTATAAATACTGCTGCAATGAACATGGGAGTACTGAGATCACTTTTTTCTTTCTTTCTTTTTTTATTAACGTATAATTGACATACAATATTATATTAGTTTCAGGTATACAACATAATGATTCAATATTCATATACACTGTGAAATGATCATCACAGTAAGTCTAGTTAACATCTGTCACCATATATAGTTATAGCGTGTCTTTCTTGTGGTGAGAACTTATAAGACTTACTTTCTTAGCAACTTGCAAGTATTCAATATAGGATTATTAACTATAGTTGCCATGATGAAAATTAGATTCCCAAGATTGGTTTATTTCATAACTGGAACTTTGCACATTTTTACTTCCTTCACCCATTTTGCCCACTCCCCACCACCAGATATCTCTTTGAGAAGATGATTTTATTTCCTTCAGATATATATCCAGAAGTGAGATTATTGGGTCATATGGTAGCTCTACTTTTAATTTTTTAAGGAACCTCCATACTGTCTTCCATAGTGGCTGGACCAATTTACATTCAGGGAAGACTTCTTAAAAGCAGGAATAATTGAGGAAAAACCCTTTCACATTCCCTCCTTCCTGATGCTTGGAACCAGATGTGATGGCTGGAGCTCCAGCAGTCATCTTGGGATCTTAATGAAGCCACTCTCTAAGAATGTTGGAAAAGAAAAGCTGGTGCCCAAGTCCCTTGTGATACCATGGAGCTGCCACATCTGCCCTGGACTGACTCATTCACACTCTTCTAACTGAGAGAAGAAGCACTGTTTGGTTCAGCCAGCCTTGTTTCGAATTTTCTCTTATCAGCAGCCAAACCTAATTCTAGTTGATGAGAATACCTCTATTATGTAATCATTGTAAAGATAAAATAGAGTAATTTATTAACATTCCTGGCATATAGCAGGCTCTCAGTAAAGGTTCATTCCTTTGCTGTTCTAATTGTATCCAGTTTTTATTCCCAGAACATGCTAACGTTCTTCTGACACACTCCCCTTTTCCCCTTTTCTCTCCCAATATGAAATCACAAAAGGACCTTCTCCTCCAGCTTCCAGTGGAACATTTCTTCCTGGTAATCTTAGCAGTCTATCTGCTGATATAAATTTCTCTTTCTTTCACCATTTTCTGCTTCCTGCCTTGAAGCCTAAGTTTCCACTGATTAACTGGGATTTCTAGACTCATATTCCTCTCTTAAGAATTCAGAACCATTTCTGATTTTCCAACAATTAACACAGAAATTTATTTTATATTTCTCATCAAGACATAATCATTAATCACTCCAAATAGCTCCAAATAGCTATCACACACTCAGACATATTTGTGCCTGAAGTTCTAATTTACAGCTTAAATTACCTTACAGATCAGATCTGGAAAATTCCCTGGTCAGAAGAAAGTCAGAAAACTTTATTCTCAATTTGGAAACCAGAAGAATACCGAAGTGCCCCATCTGAAGTACTGAAGATGCTCTACCTATCTATCTACTATGTTCTCTCAGTGGGCTGGGAATCTGAAACAATAACCAGGGCAGGGCCAACTTCTTGAATGGTGGGAATGAAATTAATTTAAACAGTCAACAAAGTGATTTGAGCAAATTTGAACAGTTGTTAAATTAAAAAGCAAAACCATTGTTTGAATTCAAACATGCTTCGATTTTGCTTGCAAATGCATATGAAATTTAAAAGGGGCTAAATTATGTTTACTATAGCATTAGTTTTAATATTGAAAAATTGGAAACAACTTGAATGTAGCAAGACATTCATAAATTATGTTATAACCATAGACATAACCATCAGTTATAACTGTATATAAAGTAGATAATAACAAGGGAAACTTTTGTGGTATGAGCAAAATGAAATACGCAGATGGGGTAAACAAAAAGGCCATTCTGTCCATCCTAGTCACTGTTATCTGATGATTTTTCAAATACTCCCACATATTCAAAGAGCATTCTGTCACCTGTTTTACAACATTTCCCTCCAGCCTAGTTCTACTCAACCTTCCTGATGGCATGATTGTCCTGGTATAACATACATCCACTAACCTGGTCTACAGTTCTTCCCTTTCTGGAATTCCAATGATCCTCCATCCTTACGTTCAGGGCTTTGGTCCATTTTGAGTTAACTTTTGTATATGGTGTGAGATAGGGGTCGATCTTGATACTCTCAATGCTTGAAATTCTCTCTCCTCTTGGCGTTCAATGCTGGCTTCCCTCCAGTTTTCACCCAATCTCACATCGCGTTCATTTTGTTTCTATAAAATGTGTTGTGTTCTTTTCTACAGGTCTCCGTTGTCGTTATTGATTCAGCTTTGACTGCCTCACTTGACCCTACGTTTGAGAGCAGAAACTTCATATTTGACTTTATGTCACCAAAACCTCTGACAGAGCCTGGAACTCTGTGCGTATTAATCCATGTTTATGTAAAAAACAAAGATGGCATCAGGAAAAAGGCCTGAAAGTAAAATATAGAATAGGTGTATGTGTGTATGTGTGTGTGTTTACGTACATGTGTGCATACACGCGGGTATATAGAGATAGATCTTGCCTTTTTTCTTGTATTTTTTATAGTAAAGATACATGGAAATAATAGGAAAACATCTGCATTTAAGGGGAAGAGGGAAAAGAGCTATCATTTTGACAAACAAGAAAAATAAATTACTGCGCTGATAACCTCACTAGATTGTGAGATCAAATGAAACCATGTAATTGAAAGTAAGTTTTATTCAAAGCACTTTACAAACACAATAAAGCTCTAAACAAACCTCAGATGTTGATGTCCTTGTCATCATCTGGTAAACTCTGAAATCCTTTAGGGAAGGACCATTTCATGTGTATCTCCAGCACCTCACACCAGGCCTGGCATCGAGCACATCCAAATTCTTTTGCAGATTCAACTAATATGTCCTGAGTAGCTACCGCATGTCATAGACTATAAGCACCTGCCATCGTGACCTACTGTGCAGTTGAAACAGAGAATAGTTTTGTAATGAACAAAATTAAATCTGCTGGTGTTCTTGACATGCTGTCTTTTCAAAAATTCAATTATGATGACCATGTAATATATTTCAAACAAGTTTTAAGAAAGGTGAAGAAAAACTAAGGAAATATTAGCAAACCCAAAACCTCCTAGGCATTTATAGAGTACCTACTCTAGATGAATTGCCCTAGAATCTGTGAGGAATAAACGGATGTATGAGACCTGCCTCCTGCCCTAGGAAAGTGCAAAAGCTAGTGGAGAGAGGGGTAGGCAGACACAGACACAGATGACTCTAACCCAAGGCAGGTGTGAGGAATGTTGGAAGAGAGGCTTGAACAAAATGACGAGATAGTTCAGGGTAGGGCAGGATTACAAAGAGAACATCATGTTATCTTAGGGAGGTTTCTGCTCATGCCTGCCTGTTGGGCAACTTAGGCTGGGACAGCTTTACAAAGAGATTGGAGCATCTGTGTGGTAACCTCCCCACCCACAATGATGGACAGATGGCGGCCCCAGGAGTCATCACCGAATGCTGGGCTCCCGTGAATGTGCAGGACAGGGCCTGAGTGTGGTGGGTTTTCCATTTCTTCTGGAATATGGGAGATAAGCACCACAGGGCAGAAAGGGAAGCTGGGGACCATCTAGTCCAACCTCCCACTTGACGCCTCATTATTTGTTTGTTTTTTCTATCTCTGAGTCTATGTCCACACTCAAGGATGAGTGTCTTTCGACTCCACCTTCCAGGAGAACCTTGGATTTTTTAAGTTACCTACATTTAAAGGAAAAGTTGAAGAAATGAACATTCAAAACATATATAACTCAAACAATCTGTTTTATCAAAGCAGATTGATCGTAAATCAGAATAGGTGCGGTCCAAGTCACATGCACGAGACAGGAACTTGGCAAGGACCCCATCTTGGCAAGCTGTCCTCCCAGGTCTATACAAAGTCAATATGGTAATTCATTTCCTGAAATTGCTTAATTCTGGTGTCTGTAACCAAACGGTTATTTATCTTCATGTACAGAAGCACGTCATTTCTGGTAAAACTGATATTTGGAAATCCAAGTTTACACTCAGGCGAATTGTTACTATACCATAGGACCAACCCCTTTACAAAGGGACATTTCTTAAACACTCTAAAATAGGACTTCATTGACGAAATGTTAAACATACTTTTTCACTCCCTTTCCTGGAACGCAGTACCTACATGGAGCTGGTATATCTCTACAAAAACCTTCCCACTGTGGTCAGCATATAATGCTTGTACTCAGGCAAGTTCCAAAACTCTGAGTGGTAAAAGTCTTCATGCGGCCAAGCCAGATTGATGGAAGTCAACTGTAACTTCCTTTCAAATTATAGTAATTAATAACAGATTTGTTTCCTGTTATTGACCCAGGCTTAAATGCAGGCTTGAAAAATAGCCAAGTAAGCCAGAAAGAGAAAAATAAATACCGTATGCTCACACGTATATACGGAATCTAAAACCAAAAAATGGTTCTGAAGAACCTAGGGGCAGGACGGGAATAAAGACGCAGATGTAGAGAATGGACTTGAGGACACGGGGAGGGGGAAGGGTAAGCTAGGACGAAGTGAGAGAGTGGCATGGACATATACACATTTATACAAATGTAAAAGAGATAGCTAGTGGGAAGCAGCCGCATAGCACGGGGAGATCATCTCGGTACTTTGTGACCGCCTGGAGGGGTGGGATAGGGAGGATGGGAGGGAGACGCAAGAGGGAGGGGATATGGGGATATATGGATATGTGTAGCTGATTCATTTTTTTATAAAGCAGAAACTAACACACCATTATAAAGCAATTATACTCCAGTAAAGATGTTAAAAAAAAAAAAAAAGAAAAATTGCCAAAACAGATTTACATGATGCCCTGAAAGAAAGGTTTCCTCTATGGCGTAAGCCTTGCTCCAGATTTCTGGCAAAGTGCATCTCAGCCGCCTTGCTCCAGCAAAGTGGGCCTACGCACACTGCAAAATAAACTCGGAAAATGTTCAGCAATCTGCTGGCGGAAGTGCTTGCTAAGTGAGCAGCTCTCCCCTCCGTTAGCTGAAGTGTGATCATTTCTCTGTTCACCTCATTTGCATTATCTCGTGGAAAATGCACAGCCTGGGACCATATTTAAAGCTATGAATTTATTAGACCTTGACAATGAGGAAGCAGACCCGGTATGGATCTTCAGGTCTTCCCTGAACACATGTTCACTAACACAGGACAGCATACAAATTACATGAAGATGTGGATGACATGCTTTATCTATGTGTAAAAGTCCATGCATTTATTTAATAAACACTTAACAACACTAAGAAGACTAGGTAAGAACCTTACCAAAGGTAGAAAGAAATAAACTCGAGGTAGAATGGCGGGCTGGACATGACAGAGTCTAAGAGAAATCGATGGGCCCTCCGGAGAGAAGTTGATTCTATCTTGGGCCAGACGATGGCTGGACTCTTCCTATATTTAATAGAAAATGGTGGGGAGATAATCTACCCGGCTGATTCTATAAACATCGTGCCTTCCTTACGCAAACATGAAAGCTTTCAAATGATGGTCTGCTTAGCAGAGATACAAACCTGTTGTTGTTTTTGTTGTTGTTTTACTAAAATTGAAAGTCTCTTTGGAAGAACCCGGGTGATGAGTTACACTGAAAACTCTTTTTTTCCAAAAAAGAAACGGAGATCTTCTTTTACGGAGATGTATGACATCAGACAGACTTCCTTACTCTCTACAGAGGGCTCACCTTTCTGCTGTAAGTTCAGGGCTGCAGGTGCTCTGATGATATGTACTTTCCCCTCTCTTTTGAGTAAGAAAATGACAGCTGGACCCAGCACAAGGCATTGCCATCTGTATCCATTAGAAGAAGCCAATTTAATTTTTAGGACTTTCCAAGCCTTCAAAGCTACAGGCAAAGAAGGGAGGAAACCTGTGTAGACTTGCTTGGATTTCAGAAGTGATTTTTCTCTCTTACGTAAACTATTAAGATGATGGAAACTATGGACATCACTATATTTACTTCATAAGATCCTGTTTTGTAATTGTATTTGAATATATACTACAGAAAAAGGAATACTGAAAAGTAGGGTGAGATGCTGCTCTGTTAGTGTTGGAGCTGAAGAGACACGCAGTCCGCGGCAGCCTGGGCTTCTGTGGGGGGCTTGTGAATGTCAGAACGTATCAGGGAATCAGGAGCCATCACCAATCCAACATGCTGCCAATGTGGGAAGCTGTTCTGTGCTCCCTACAGAAAGGCACAAGCAGAGTCAATCAAATCGGGCTTTAATTAGGACACGGGTCAATCAGGAGACTAAATTCCAAGGCTAAATCTAGCACTGTCCAAAACAAAAACCAAGGAAAAAAAAAAAGCTCAATTAGACATTGTCTTCTGGTCCGGCTCTAAAACGGAAGCATCTGCCTAATTAGAAAAAGACATCATTCGTCCAAGACAAATGAGGAGACTCATCCATGGACGGTGCATGCAAAAGGATGTGAGGAGGGTAAGAATTTCTATAACTCCCAAGAACGTGTTTGCAGAATCACACAGGGTCTGATGAAAGTCTCATTGCATCCTGCTTGCAGGGCTTGTGTGAAGGGAGTCATCCTTATCTTTAAATGAACAAATGCCAAGAATATCCCACCCAATAGCCTCTCTCTGCAGAGCAAGGAAATGTGTAATTTGGGGAACTGAAGGCACATTTAGCTTCCTCTTTCTGTGTTGATTATATTTTTCAAATTCATTTTTATTGACTTGGTTCAGCTTAAATTGTAATTGGCTTCAGAGAAGATAAAAATAGGTCTCATAACAGTTGTACTGAATTTTTTAACTGCAAAATAGAAAAATAAAATGATGCAAGCACATTGATTCAAGTGTGCCAGTTCCAGCCCACATCCCATCCCACATTCCATCCCACACATGTGTGGTTCAATCCAGGCTGCACATCTTTCATTTTAAGGTGCCCAGAAGATAATACATGTGACCGTATTAAGCAACTTATCATTTGGCTTGGAGGGAGTCATTTTACCAACATTACAGTTCTGCATTTTGGGTTTTTTTATTTTTATTGAAATATAGTTGATTTACAATGTTGTGTTAATCTCAGGTGTACAGCAAAGTAATTAGGTTATACATACATATATATAAATATATATATTCTTTTTTTACATTCTCTTCCATTATAGGTATTACAAGATATTGAGTATAGTTCCCTGTACTATACAGATGATCCTTGTTAGTTATCTATAGGCTTATCCTTAACTCCTAATTTATCTCCCTCTCCCCTTTAATATAAGGAAAACCAAAGCATGTAGTTGCACATTTAGCAAGAGTTCCTCACCAGGGAACATCTATTAAGAATCCACCTGCAGGTACGGCTCTATTGAGTACTCAGCAGAGCTCACCTGTGTCTGAGGAAGCTTAAATATGTTCCTGCAAATCTCATACCATGAAAGATCCTATTTTGTCCTCAACGTTCAGTTTTCAAGTGCAGACTAAATTTTTAATGAAATATTTTACTTTTATCTACCAAAATATCATTCCCAGAAAATTCTTAAGAGGCAAAAAAGGCATATAGTTATTCAGATTCATTCATTTTTTTCCAGTTCAACTTACATTTTTATATTAAGATCGTAAGGCTTTATACTAATAAAATGACTCTGAGCTCAGTAATGCCTCTAGTTACCTATGATGTGTTGCTTAAAGCTCTTGCACTTCTTCCTCGTCAAAGATTTTTTTTTTTCATCATTTGAGAGCAAGTCAGGGCAGTTGCTGTGAGTCAGGCCCCCACCCAGAGAAGGGCCTCACAGGTGAAAGGTTGCGGGAATGACGCAGTCTGCCATACAAAGGAAAATGGTCCAAATGGTCCACCCAGGAATATTTCTCCTTACCGTTTCCCAATCTCCTTTATAGCATGCAGCCCACTCCCTCAAAATACTTAGAAGGGAAACTATTCTCTCCCCAGTATTTCTGTGGAAGGTTGTTATAAGAAATCACCTGCCCTTGTAGGAACTCATGGCAGAGAATTCAACGCAGATCGGATTCTCCAAAGAGGATGTGGAAAAATTGTTCATCCTTCTTTTCTCCTCATCTCCAAGTCTTTCTTGCTCTAAGTGCCTCAATTTTCTTGACCTCTAATACACACCTCAAATACCTTCCTCAGCATACTCTAGAAAGCGATTCAACCATTCCATCCCTCCATCTTTACTTCTTCCAGAATATGCCTCAAGAGAATCCCTCACTTCTTTCATTCCAAGATTTTCACTTGCTCCTTTGACAAAAGTAGCATAACACCTGTGTCCTCTCCATTCCCTGTTTGGTGTAAAACGTTGCATATCCATGCCGAATTGGACAGTGTTTAGGTGTCAATGGAGTAACTCACAGCTACGCTCCACATGCAGCTAACTGCCCTGCCCTCCGGGACTGCCCAGCAGCACGGCCCTCAGGCTCCTCTTTGGAGGTGGCCAGTGACAGGACAAGCAAAGACATCCCACAAGCACCAGCGCCCAGCTTTGTGTCACAAATAGCTCTGGCCAGCAGTGTCAGTGGTAAAGAGTTAACCAGACTGGTTTTGGGGGTTTGGGCTGAACGTGCAGGGAATGGTCAGTAGGTATCACAGTAGAATGGAACAAAGGGAAAGAGACACATCATGATAGAAGATTGTGCAGATCTTAAGAGAGCACCTGACCTATCTCTACTTCCATGGCTTCCATACTAGCCAACATCTATCTAGAGTGACTGTCGCTTAAAATAGCAAATGCCTAATTAAATATGTACTAACCCATCCATTTTCTCTCCACACTCTACCTCCTTCTCCCCTCCCCTCACATCCTGGAACCCCAGTGCTGTTGCTGATGGTTCTAGAACTTTCTTCCCACCCCTCTACCCTTCAGCAATGCATCCCCCCTCACCAACCACGGAGGCTGTTAGACACAGCTAAAGGGCACAGTCCTATTCCACCTCTTGAATGCACAAGAAAGGTGTCCTAAAGACACCTTAAGATGCACTGGCTAGCTGAGTGCATGTGAGACCAGCTGGGAAAGATATGCATGAAATATAGAAGGGAAGCACGTTTTGGAGAAGGTGTCTAGGATCCAGTGGGAACCAGAACAAGTAAACATGTAGTAGCTTCACCAGCTCCAGAAGGCAGTTGAAGCAAATGAAGAAGACTGGGGGTCAGAACCGGTGATTAAACTATGGTTCCGAGTAGTCCGGAGTGATATCCATGGACCGTTTGGGAAGTGTGATATGTGCCTGCATGAAGATGGCTTTCCACAATGACCATTTTCACCTCTTGGAGTTTAATTGGCAGATGACTTTTTCCTGGAAATTTTATTTTTATGTTTATTTCTGGTTCCTGATATCTGATTAAGAGCAATGAAATCAATCCATCTTAAATTGTGCTAAGGAGTGTTTAGCCCTCTGCTAGTCTGCAGTTTATCATCTGGGCCGTCTTTACCACACCAGCGACGGACGTGGGGCTCGCTTTGCTGTAATGTTACAGTTAAGTCCATTTTGATAAAGGGTAGAGCCTGTCATGAGCTCAAAAATGGAATGAAATTTGTGTTTTTGTGGTAAAATAAATGTCTTTTTAAGCCAGAGACTCTTTCCCCCAAACCTTTTAATTTGATTCCTTTCTGAAAAACTATCCCATTTTCTTTACTTCAGTGGATGGTATTTTTATTTAAAAGTTGATGTAGGGGCTTCCCTGGTGGCGCAGTGGTTGAGAGTCCGCCTGCCGATCCAGGGGACACGGGTTTGTGCCCCAGTCCGGGAAGATCCCACATGCCGCGGAGCGGCTGGGCCTGTGAGCCATGGCCACTGAGGCTGCGCATCTGGAGCCTGTGCTCCGCAGCGGGAGAGGCCACAACAGTGAGAGGCCCGCATACTGCCAAAAAAAAAAAAGTTGATGAAGACACTTGTATTTCTCAACCCAAATCTTTGTCCTGCATCCCAGCAAGGGATCCAGTCCACTGACAGTGGTGGTCGGTATCTCCTCACATGACCCACTGCCCCCCACTCATTGTCAACAAAATTCATTGTCAACAAAACTCATGGAGACCATAGAGGTCCCACAGATTAACATTTCATTCCCTATAAAATGCAAGTACTTGAACTGAAGGAAACCAATCAAAGTGGATTTGGCCTTAAAATCCCCTTGAAGGAGAAAAACCTATCTACTATCTATTGATATTTACTTAGCGGTAGAAAATATTCCTTTAAATCAATCAATCAAACGACAACAAAGGAACTTCTTGGAGATGCATGAACTAAATGAAAATATCATTGGCTCTATGCTAATTTTGTAATTATCTCTAATTTCTCTGGACAAAATTAATTTAAATTTGTGTGTGTGTGTGTGTGTGTGTGTGCATGCACACACACATATAAGTCTCAAAAAGCCCCTGCAGAAGAAAAGAGGGACTTGAAGAGCCACGTGAAGCCAAACAATATTAGAAACAAACAAAAACAATCGGAAATTACTGGACTAGAAAAGGTGCACAGATTTTTGTCTTTTGCTTTTTCAACATTAAGTGCCACTCGACCTGCGTGATACCCAGTTCTGTTCTTTGTCTGCTTCTTACACAATCTCTTCCTGCTTAGCAGAGTACAGCTTCCATATGAAATAGAACAGAACAAGATGCAGATCATTCTGGCTCTGGGTCATGGCCGTAAGCCCAGGACTTCAGGTCAATGCCTGGCCAGGAGGGAGGGGTCTTGTCAGGCCCAGACATCGGGCCACAGCAGGCAGCCCTGCTGCCTCCCTGGCCACTCGACAGCCCCTCTGAAATAGAGTTATCCTGGAGAGTGACAGATGACCAGCCCTGGAGGCGACAGCCCAACGGTGCCTCCAAAGGACAGCTGAGTCTGCAGAGCGAAGGAAAGCCACAGCACCTAATCTGTGACCCGGAGAAGCTTCTTAGGGAAAAAGGGCAGCCACATTTCAACTGGGCAATAGTTGGTCTTTGTTTTCAAAGTTGCCCTCAGGCTACCATGGTTTTACTTCTCCTTATTCTTGGGGTGAGCTCTGGTGGAACACCAACCATGCCCATTTCCTACAAACTGGCTTCAAGTGGCAGACGGTTTCTGACCATCTCAGCTGACGTCAGCTGAATAACTATTTCTCTGATAAGAAACTTGTGCCTTCCTGCTCTAGACCAGGAGTCGTGTTCCCTTTAGAATGTAATCTCTTTTAAGGAGGACATTGTCTCTTCTTGGGTCCATCTATTTTGACATAATAGACAAATGTTCATAAATATTTTAAATGGATGACCAACAAGGACCTACTGTACAGCACAGGGGACTCTGCTGAATATTATGTAACAACGTAAATGGGAAAAGAATTTGAAAAAGAATAGATACATGTAGATATATAACAGAATCACTTTGCTGTACACCTGAAACTAACACAACATTGTTAATCAACTAGACTCCAATATAAAATAAAAAGTTAAAAAAAAGAGTGTGTTATCCTTCTCCACTCATGGAGGACCCATTTCATGGGTCATGAAATGTTCTGACAGCTGATAGATTATAATGATTTATAAAGAGAACAGAAGCTGGCCCTCAGGTGCAGGTAGCACATACAAAGTTAGTTGACTTTATTAGCTACTGGCATCTAGAAGCAACAGCTCTCCCGCTTCGTCCCTCCCCAGTTTGGCTCTTTGGCCGTTGATTTACAAACACTCTCAGAATTGACATCCCTTTGCTAACATCTTGCCTTCAACACATAAGATGAGACAAGTGGTCTAGTCTAATTCTCACTGCTCTAAGGCAATCCGTGCACTTATGTCTTTGCTAAAAATGTCTCCCAAAAGGCCCATCTAAAGAATCTATCCCCCAACTTAGACCCTATTAAATTAAAAAAAAAATCAAATCTTTGCATCCAATGTTTACGAGAGTTTCTACGTGAATCACTGAGACATAAAACCATACATTAATCATCTGTTACACACAACTGGGGAAGGGTCTACATGACACAAAGACAAATTGGTTAGTGTTACTTAGAAGGAAAAAAGTGATATGCTATCTAAGTATTTGGGACATAGAAAACACTTCACAAAATGTTGCTTTGTGTTATGATTTCTGTCCTAATTTTACCAGGTAAAGTTGATTTATTGAATAAAGGACAAAGCCGCTCACTGCTTTCCTCCCCAACAATGGTACACTAGCCTAGAGACAATTATGTTCTGTTTTTCAACTTTTGTGTATTTTGGCAAATGGATCACAGAAAAACCTTCATCATGCCATTTCACAGGTATCTCATAAGTTTTCTATATCCAGTGGAGATTGATGTGTTGTTTTATAACATGTATTGAATAGCAAAATAATACTAATTTTGTCCTTCCTGGTTTTAATAGATATAACTTTAAAAAAAAAAAAACCTTGGAAATTTATCATATATTAGATTATTGAGAACTCGATTATCAGATTATTTGTTTTGAAAATATTAAGGACCTACCACCTCCTAGACACCAAAAAGTAAGAAGAAAAGAAGAAAAACTATGGTCTTTCTTCCACAAAATTCCCATACTACAAATGGCTAAGGACTACCTTCTCTTTTCCGTTATCTGACTAGTTAATGCTGGGTCCTTTCAGGAAAGGAAATGTTGAGAAAGAAGTCGTAGAAAACGGGCCCTGCCAGGAAGGCTATTGACCACCTACCTGTTAAATTGCATTGCTACCCTGAACTTTACAAAAAAAATAATAATAATAAAATAAAATAAAAAAGGAAGAGAAAAAAAATACCTTTGAATGAAATAAGCCACTTCCAATATGTCAGACAAACATAATGCATTTTGTTCACACCTTTTCTTGAAAGAAACTGGTTTCTAAGGTATATTTTTACACTAGCAATTCTTTTTTGTTTGTTTGTTTGCGGTACGCAGGCCTCTCACTGTTGTGGCCTCTCCCGTTGCGGAGCAACAGGCTCCGGACGCGCAGGCTCAGCGGCCATGGCTCACGGGCCCAGCCGCTCCGCGGCATGTGGGATCTTCCCGGACCGGGACACGAACCCACGTCCCCTGCATCGGCAGACGGACTCTCAACCACTGCGCCACCAGGGAAGCCCACAATTCTTTTTAAGATCAGTAAATGCTGAGTTAAAAAAAAAATCTGCAAAGTGCCTCATTCACATCTGGACATTTAGGGAGGAACGGGGTTGGTTGGACTCAGAAGGCATTCAGCATTTTCTAAATGCACACTAGTTCATCGCTCTCCTCAGGAGGAAAGGTGAAAGCTGGCTTGCATTTTTCCCTTGCTGGAAACATCAGTGTATTCATTGTCTGAACATAAAATAATAATGATTTATGATAATAGCATCCTCTCCTAGTGTAGAACCTATTGGCTAGAATCATATTACTAATGGAATCTAAGCTATTTTCACTTATTATTCATAGCAATACTCAGGTTCATCTCCAGGCAAAATGGTTAAATAGGCAAAACTTATCTTTGGTGACTTCCCCTTTGGTAGAAATTTCCCCTAGTGGGGAAATCTAGACCCATACTGACTAAGGTGTTTATAGCAAATGCAGCAAAACATTCGGTATTGCCTCTTTCAGAGATATTTGTGCACTAATAAGGAATTTTTAACGTTCCTGAGAAAGGTGAAGCTAAATTGAGATTTCGGGTCCTCGTGGCCAGCCAAAGAAGGACTTTTTGGTCCAGAATTGCTCCAGGCAGCACCCTTAATGGTCTTCCATGCTTCTCTGTCAATGTCAAGGCTTACTCTTATAAAAACAGCAAAGCACTCCATTTTAAGCATAAATCTTGCTATTATTCGTAAGTATATATTAGGCGAAGTATTTCGGTTTGACGTTACAGAATGGCGCTTAGCAAAATGTTGTACAATCTGATTATACAAGCAGCATTCCTATTCTCCGAGCATTTTCAAAATACAGAAGGCAAAACACTTAACATATTTTCTTTGTTTATCTAAAAGAAATTTCCCTGAACTGAGGAAGAGGAGAAACTCTGTAGACTGCAGGCAACCTCACTGGTCTCTTTATCTACAGACATCTTATGGATGCGAAAGGACAACAGACTTTCCATTGACTTGACTGCCAACTCAACTATCCATTCTTAGAGTCATTCCCAGAAAAAAGAGAGAGTAGAATGAAATGAATTTTGGACTAAGAACCAAAGTTATAAGTTCAGATCATGGACCTCCTGCTATGAGATCTCGAACAAATCACATCTCCTTGGGCTAGGATCTAAAATTCTCATCCAGATGGAGAACTAGATTTTTAAAATCCCCGCCAGCACCAAAAGCATCTTGAATTTAAGAACACAATATTAGACAAACATGAATAATAGTCCAGTTGAAACCCCAACTTGGAGTGACAAAGTATGGCTTTAAATATTTGAACTATTCGGAATAACGAATGGAATCCTTATTTCCTCTTTCCCATGTTCACACTCACATCTCTTACAGCCTTCCAATTATGATTCATTCAGAAGGAAAAAAACCCTTCTTCCTGATTTAGTGAAAAGCTCATTTTAAATGTAATGAGGGTCAAAGTTTCCTTTTCTGTATCGGGTGAAATTACATAACTAACTCCAGAAATAGGATTACAGATGGGCAAGATAATAGCATTTTCAATAATTAATGAGTATGGTTGTCTTGGTGGATGCAGGGAACACTTCATGCAGATCTGTATTTATTCTGTGGTCAAATATACGTCCAAATGAGACAGACAGCGTTTGAATTGTACATCATAGTGGGGGGGAAAGCCCTGTCAATTCCCCTGCTCGTTTCCACGAATTGCTTAATAACACTTAAGTGGCTTTTGAGAAATTGGATTTTCCCCACTTTTCCTCAGGCAGGAACCAGAAACAGGAAAAGCTCTAAATACAGTTAACAGGACCCTTTCCTTCAGACTATTTCCTGAAGCTGAATACAGATCATAGCCCAGATTGGTTCCTTTATTCTCATTTAACATCATCTTCAGAGGAACACTTTTTGATAATAAACTACTCTTTGAGTCTCTGACTTAAGTAGTGACTTTTGATTGGCTGGTTAGAACTTCCATGCTTTAGGAATTGTTCTCTGGAGGTGTTGAAATGAGGAAATCAATGCTCTTATTTGCGTTTATAGTCAGTGTACAGAGTGAATTGGATCGTCAAACACCAGAGACGAAAGGATATTTTAGAATACCGTTACTTAAGGAATGCAATTTTAAAAGGGCTAACCACATCTAGGCAGATGTTACTCAAACTATTCCTACATGTTCTGAAATGAGTGATTAATGTGGAGAGAGTCCATCCTCAACAACTTTCTATAAAACAGAAATTGTCATATGTGTCTCTGTTCCCTTGCTGTTTAATTTGTGCAGAACGAGGTCATCTGATGACTCAGAGCGTGGCTTGGAGTCACACGGAACCCGGTTGGTCCTGGCTGTGGGACCCTGAGCATGAAGCTTAGCTCATCTAAGCCTTAGTGGCTTTTCTATCAAATGGAATCATAAGAGTCCTTCCTCCGAGGACTGTAAGGAGGATGAACTAATGTGACGTGATGTCTGACTATGGCAACATCATAGGCAACATTATAAATAGTAGCTGTCATAATTATTATTATTATTATTATTATCAGTACTACATAGTAAGTAGATACTCAATAACTGTTGATGGAGGGAGTTTTTGAAACAAGTTTTCAGAGGTCTTCACTCCCTGGTCTGCCCCTGATATCTCTCCCATGGTCCGTCTTCATGCCCACTGACTTTGGGTATGTGTTTAGAACTTGGTAGTCCAAATCAAGACCCCTGTCTCTTCCTTTTGGACCTTTGGGTGTTCGTTAACTGTACACACTCCTCCAGCCAGATTCAACCTGCAGAGCCCTTCTCCATACTCATCCCATAAAATTAACCCTTCTCAGCTGGGCTCATATCTGCAGTCCTTAACCGTGGACCACTAGATTTAAATCCCACTTTGATGTGAACTCTTTTTGTGCTTAAATCCGGATAGAGCTCAACCTTTTCCCCTGCAGGGTAGGAAAAGGCTGGATTTCTCCAAGAATCTAGAGATGTCACAGGGAGAAAGGGAAATGGGTGTTGGAAAGAAAAACCATAAGTATCCACCAGATTATTTATCCAGACCCAGCTCACACAAGAAAAAGAAATTGTAGCAATGTATGGTGTTAGATATTAACCAGACTTAGTGCGGTGATCATTTTGCAATATGTACAAATATCGAGTCATTACATTGTACATCTGAAACGAATATCAGTATAATTGGCATGTATGTCAGTAAAAATGACCCAGCTCAAATTTTACTTCTTTAATGTAAATTCAATTCATCTCCATTAACAATCATTTATCTCTTGTCCAAACGCCAATTACATTTTTTTTTTTTTTTTTTTGGCCACGCTGCACGGCTTGTGGGATCTTAGTTACCAGACGAGGGATTGAAACTGCACCCTCAGCAGTGAAAGCGCGGAGTCTTAACCACTGGACCGCCAGGGAATCCCCCATGCCTATCTTTCTGATAACGGTTGACACATTGTGCCTGTCGAGTGTCATTTCTACAAACTCCAAAGCTAGAGTCTACATTACACGATTCTTTGTATTTGCCACCTGGTGTGCCACGATAAATAGTGTTTTATAAATGTTTATCAAAGGAATAAAGTAATAAACTTCCTAATGGAAGTATTACAATCAATAATATTTTCATTATAATAACTGGTTATTCCAGCCTCTTTCTCACCATTTTTACCAGTTATTCAATTTTTCTGTCAGCCACTTTCTCTAGAGAAAAAATAACCTTAAATAATCACTTGCAAAACTTGAATGGTTAGGCTAAAGCACAGGTGAAATTTATAATACTCTCACCTAAGGGCATATATCAAGCTAGAGCTTGTTTTCTTTCTCTTTTTCTCACTGTCTTCCCCAAAGAAAAATGCAGTAATTTAAATGTGTGTATTACTAAGTAAAGGACTGTGGCTGTAAGTCAACCAATAACCACAACTACAACTCTAAAAAATTCTCCAGGTCGTCTCATCTTAGTGGAAAGGAAAAGAGAAAGTACCTGTATAATACTTCTAGTAGACAAAATGTCTTCCTGGGAACAAAATCTCTCCCACACTCAAAGTCTACTAACTGTAGGGCAGACCAGGGAGACAAGTGGCCACAGATGGAGGGAAAGAAAGACTAGGGGAGCACCAAGGACTGAGGCTAGATGTGTTGTCCCATAAATGAGCTACTGTTCTTCCTCCATCATGAACAGACAGTATGTCCCAAATGGTTGGGACAGTGAGAATTAATATGGGAGAGAACGCAGGATGTGTGGAGGAGACGAGACCAAAAGAGACAATTTGTGTAACTAAAGGTTATCTTCCTTAATTATCATTACAATTAAAGGTATAAAATGTGCCAAATTTAACTACAAAATGTCCAAAAGATTTAGGAAGTCATTGGTCTATCTCCCTACCCAATGCTGAAATAGTCAACAAACCTTTACTTTTCCCTTTAAAATAAACATCAACTGGATCTTTTAAAGGTCTTGAGGTAAACATTTAATCATGAGGGTGTGTTTTGCATTCCATCTTGCCTATAATCGTTTGAGCAGAGTAACAGCACTCGAAAAGTGTGTTTGAATGGATGCACTTGACAATTAACACACTCGAACGTGTTTCCTAAGTTGCACTGCAAATCATTACAAACATTTTGAATGACTTTTCTCCACAACTGAAAACTCTGTACACTGTATTTTACAGGTCCTTCCCTCACTACTAGCCTGGGAGCTTGCTGTAAACAGTGTGAGAGATAAATAGACAAATCAAAGTTTGTCTAGGAAAGTTACTGTTTCAGTATCATCACAGCAACACCTGTTAACATAGGTTACTTCTAGATCCAGGTCCTCCAGGTCTCTGGAATGATGTTTTTTATTCTTTATATTCTGGGAGTACAAGATACCATCTATTAATATTCTCTATTATGTATTTCAGTATAGTAAATGTTATCAGCTTAATTGACTACATAAATTCCAGGGAGGAGAAGAGAGAATGAGAATTTTATGGGAAGTTTTGTGTTGTTATTCTTTTTAAATTATTTACAAGGCTAGTAAAATATATGCCCAATGTTTTGATTTCAATCAGAAACAGACGTTTCCACTCATCACTGCTTGTCAGTATTTCTTAGTGCAGTCAACTTTACAGAATTTCATCCCATTTAAAATTATCTTATCTTACAAGTAAAAGTGACAGCTCTGAGTGAAATAAAGACATTTTCTTGAGTAGCAGTAGTAATTATTTCCATTTTTCATTAAAGTAATCCATTCAGTAGTAAAGATTAGAGAAAATTTAAATTATGAAATAAAATTGCCATTAAAGCAGCAATGAGCTAATGGAAGAAAGTACATGAACAAGATGAATATGAATACTTTTGAAAATTAAAAGAAGCAAGTAATGGATAAACATTAATAGCAAATACTTGGCATTTCCAAATACCTTCTATCTAAAAACCTAAGACTGGAAGGCAAATGAACAAATAAATATAATGCAAAGGAAGAAAGGCAAAAGAAGACAGGATTCTCTTTAACCTTTAGCGAAAAGCCAAAAGAGAAACTAAGATTCAAGGCATTTCTTTCTGCCTCACTCTTCACCTTTTGACGTTCTTCTGAGAAATGAATTTTCTTTGAAAATATTTTTCTCTCTGTGCGTTTCCTATACTCCACGCGTTCCCTTGGATCATAGAGAGAGATAGGCCTGGTGTGTTGGGACCAAGATGATAATGTGTGCGTATTTTGGAAGGAATACACTCATTTCTTGCTCTTCTTCATTTTTCCTCTTTCTATGGTGTTTCTGAGTAGAAGACAAAGAAAGACAGAATGGGAAGGTGGGAACTAAAAATTCCTCCTGTCCAGCTTCAAGGCCTCGGGAAACTTCATGCAAGTAACTTAAACCCATGCGAAGCTCTTCAGAAAACGAACAGGAGGTCTGGAAACTAGAGCGTCTGCTGGTCATGCCAGGTGGTAGCTCTGATACCTCAGTCTTTGTGTGGCATTTTCTCCACCAAGACATGCCTTTACTACTACAGTAAACTGTGGTTGTGCTTTTCCCCACAAACTAGAAATTCTGGAAAAATCTTAATCCCGGCTTAATTTAAAAACAATACCAAACCAGGAATCTGTTGTTGTTTTTTTTAATTTGAAAATTCTCATCAAGTTTATAGAAGTTTTCTCCATTCTTCTGGGTATATTCAAGGGAAAGAAAAATAAAGAAAACAGTTCCCAGAGCAAAAGGCAATGCTGTTTCTGAGCATACGATCACATGTTACACCACCCCGTGGCCATCACAAAGCACACGTACTGTCAAAGCACATGCACACGCAAAGCCACATACAAAGTCTGGCTTTGCTCCCCCCTCCCCCCTCCCCCCTCCCCCAACGGTGACAGAGACGCTGCTCAGAGACCCCCATGACAGGCACTGTGTCAGACATAAGAGTCAGATTTCTCACATCCAGGCTTGGGAAAGTCAGCTAACTTCTCTAGGCTTAAATTCTCTCATCTGTAAAATGGAAATTAAATTAGATAATGTGGCCTGGCACCCAGTCAGTGCTCAGCAACTATTCTAAATTATTTATTAACTCTAGCCAGTGATCTTTAAGACAAATGGAAGGAAAGGGGTGCCTATTCATAATAAAGAGCCCAGTCTGTTTTAGAAACAATTTTTAGACCACAACACATTTAAATGAGCAGTTGATATCCCTGAGCTCAAAAGGAAACTACATGTAATCATTCTACTGCAGAATCAGGTAGAAGGAGACATGCGGGTAGGGATAGGTCAGAACTTGAACTCATTCTGAATTTTCCCCAGAGTCTCAAAAACCTATAAGTCTTCTGCACAGCAAAAGAGACAAGCAACAAATGAAAAGGCAACTTGTGGAATGGGAAAAAATATTTGCGAATCATATATCTGATAAGGGGTTAATATTCAAATTACGTAAAGAACTCATACAACTCAATAGCAAACAAACAATCCAGCTAAACTATGGGCAGTAAATATTTTTCTAAAGAATACACACAAATGGCCAACAGGTACATGAAAACATGCTCAACATCACTAATCACTAGAGAAATACGAATCAAAAGCACAGTGAGATATCAGCTCACAGCTGTTAGAATGTCTGTCGTCAAAAAGACAAGAGATAATAAGTGTTGACGAGTGTGTGGAGTAAAGGGAACCCTTGTGCACTGTTGGTGGGAATGTAAATTGGTGCAGCCATTATGGAAAAGAGTTTGGGAATTCCTCAAAAAATTAAAAATAGAACTGCCATATGACCCTGCAATCCCACCTCTAGGTACATATCCAAAGAAAATGAAAACAGGATGTCAAAGAGATACCTGCATTCCCATGTTCATTGCAGCATTATTCACAATAGCCAAGATATGGAAACAACCTAAGTGTCTATCAATGGATGAATTTTTATTTTTATACAATGTCATATTAATCAGTCATTACAAAGAAGGAAATCTTGTCATTTGGGACAACATAGGTAGACCTTGAGGGCATTATGTTAAGTGAAAGAAATCAGACAGAGGAAGACAAATACTGTATGATATCACTTATATGTGGAATCTAGAAAAGCCAAATTCATGGAAACAGAGAGTAGAATGGTGGCTACCAGGGGCTGGGGAGGGGAGGGAGAGGAATAAGGAGATGTTAGTCAAAGGTACAAACTTCCAGTCATAAGATGAGTGAGTTCTGGGGCTCTAATGTAGAGCGTGGTGATTATAGTTAACATAGGGTATTACATACTTGAAAGATGCTAAGACAGTAGATCTTAAATGTTCTCACCACAAAAAGGAAATGGTAATTATGTGATGCGACGTGGGTGTTAGCTATGCTATGGTGGTAACAATTTTGTAATATAAAAGTGTATCAAGTCAACTTATTGTACACCTTAAACTTACAAGTGTTATATGTCAATAAAGGTAGGGGAAAAAACCTATGTGTCAATGGACTTGAGGATATGGGGAGGGGGGAAGGGTAAGCTGTGACAAAGCGAGAGAGAGGCATGGACATATATACACTACCAAATGTAAAATAGCTAGCTAGTGGGAAGCAGCCGCATAGCACAGGGAGATCAGCTCGGTGCTTTGTGACCATCTAGAGGGATGGGATAGGGAGGGTGGGAGGGAGGGAGACGCAAGAGGGAAGAGATATGGGGATATATGTATAGGTATAACTGATTCACTTAGTTATAAAGCAGAAACTAACACACCATTATAAAGCAATTATACTCCAATAAAGATGTAAAAAAAAAAAAAGAAGGAAAACCTATGTGTCAATCCCTCAGATTTTTCCAATGCCTATGGAAAAGTGCAGTTAGAAGCAACATTATCTCCTTTAGATGCAGAAGCTACCATAAGAGCTACTCCACCGAGAAAAGCGTGAGGATTGCGTGCATTCAGCTCCTCTCTCACACACCTATGCAACCTCGGGCAGGCCACTTAATCTTTTTAAGCAAGCGTCTGCTTTCACCATCTGTAAAATTGTGATTTTAGCTGGATCTAGTTCGTTGGTGGTTTCTAAGAGTCATGTAGGCGCTAATGCTTGGCAAGTGGTGGGCTTAAAATAAAGATTGGCTGTTATTTATTAATATTATTCTCTCCTAAATTAAAAACATTAGCTGGACTGAGGAAATATGTCCATAATGAGGTCAGTTTAGGTTGCCACACTTGGCCCCAGCCTGCCCATCCCTAGAGCGGCCATAGCAGCCCTATGACCCGCACAGCACTATTCTCAAATGAGAGAGATTAATTGCTTTCTCTGAAATCTGAGCAAGGAGTGAGCTCCTGGCTTTAGGTTATAAAACCAACTCTCGTCCCCTCCATTTCAGTCCCACCCTGACCCCTCCCTCAGATCCTTTCCCTTTCTTGCTGAAGTCTACCAGTCGGGAAAATATGGAGTCACCATTCCTTCAAAGTGATTGGGGAAGAGCTGCAGCTGGCAACCATGTTATCTTTTAGCAGGTGACCTGAGTCCGGAGGCGACCATCATTTCAAACTAGCCAGGAGAGGGAGAATGAGAGAACGATAATGTTAGTCAGGTAGCCGTTTCTACCTTATCAGCCCCAGCAGACGCAAGCGTGCACTGACAAATACCATACCAGAGGGTAGGATAAAAGTGGAATTAGAAAATAGCTACCTTCAGGACATTCTGGGCTTCCAAATTCGATATGCAATTGTAATATAGATAATGTGGAAAAACAGATAATAAATACAGCTTTTAATTCAAACATGACCTTCAAAGAGCTTTTCCCTTAGAAACACAAATGAAAGGCCCCAAACCTTTGAAAGAGAGATGCAAACAATAAGTATCCTCCCTGGACCCCTACCCAGAGCGCAGGGCACACCCCAGACGGCTCTTCCCAATAATGGGCTTGTAGTGGTGCTTTTATCACATATTATCGCACATTCTAAAGTTCTTTATCACATTGGAAAGATATGCTTCCTTTACCACGTTTTATCTCATTCCAAAGGTATCTTATCAATATTCACTGGGCGGGCGTATTTCTAAATGACAGCACAGAACAGTGCATGATAAACGGGAACGTTGCTGCCACTCTGATCGGTGGGAGAGATAAAGAGAAAGTGGCCAGCCAGAAACATCAGCTGGGTTCGGCTGAAGTGTCAGGATCTTCTGTAACGTGGCAGGAATGATGTATCACCGAGCCCGGGGACTCCCAAAGACGGAGGGGACCAAGAAATGCAAGGTCGGAGTGGCCCGAGTTTCCTGCAGAAGCAGCTTCTAACTTCAGCCAAGTGGGAGCCGCTTACTGTCCTTGAGAGGCGAGGGAGGCTCTGCGTTAAACTGTCCGCTCCTTAAGCCATATTTTATGGGCACCAGAGCTAGAGCATTTTCATTGAGCTGAACTACGTGCACGACCCTCTTAAGGATCAGGGAGGCCCTTCCCACCACGACATTGAAACAGAGACTGTTTCTGCTCCTTAGCAGTTTGTAAATCACACAGGAAATCCTGAAAGGACAGAGTCCCCTCCCATGACCCTGATGTCTCCATCGCTCCCTTTGCCCTGCCCCATCCCTTTGGTTTCTCTTCTGAAATGGATCATTTGCGTCTTGTGTAGAAAGCTTTCCACGGGATAGGAAGGGTAAGCATGCAGCTTGCGCTCTCAAACAAGCATTCAAACATGCAATTGCTTTACTCATTTCCAAGAATACCGCAAAATAGGCTTTTTAAACAAAATTGTATGAATGGTCTGGTTAAGAAAGATGGTTACACAGAGGAATTAAATTCCACCAGATATAACAAGACACACATTCTCATTTCTGATGTTAAGACCCAGAAGCGTTCTCCAATGAATCAAATAAAAAGATATAAACTCGATCTGTAAGAAGTAAGAGGAATTTGATCCTAATAATGAATATATTATTTGATCCGAAAGGAGATGAAGTGATACCATTCAGAAAACTTCCTAATCTTATCAGTCAAGCCCCTGGACACCAGGTGCAAAACCAGCCCGAAAGCTGTCAGGTTACAGATGACCTAGGAGGCAGGTCAGTGACCGCAACAGACACCAGGAGCCCTTTGGCTGGACTGCGGACTTGCAATTCACAAGCAATTGAGTGGAAATGACTTCCTCTCTGGGGCAGCTGAGCTGGCATAACACAGTAACGAATGCTGTGACTGGGTTAGCTGAGTTGTTTTGAAAACAATGTTAATGGTGGCAGGGTGGCAGGGTCAAACCCCATATGGGCTCATTGTCTTTGGAGAGGGAGAAATGGTAAACATGGCCAGGTTGGCTTCAGGAGTGAACGTGTCAGGTCACATGGGGACCCAGCACCAAGGGTTCAACCAAAACCCATCAGTACTTCTGGAAAAGCAGTCCAAAGGGCAACCTCTCCACCTAATGATGCCCAATAAGTATGACCCCTGAAAGGAAGACACAAGATTATGATAGCACCTCGTCAACCAAGAATCCAGGAGGACAGGAAGATGATCTGATTTCACTGTATGTTGTCAAGGGGCTCAGAGGAAAGAAAGTTGGGAAATCAGGGCCAGAAGTACGAGGGCTTTAGGAAGAGAGGGTGGTCTCCCCCAAATAATGGAACTGATGGAACAATCATAAATAACCACAAAAGGGAGAACAAGAAGAATGATCTTAAAAGGCACGAGGAGCTCCAGAGAAAGGAGACTCTCCCATGGCTATCCCAACAGTCAGTAAAACTCTCACCTCGGGGCAGGGGGGCCTCCCCAACCCCCAAACCTAACACAGCCTCACTGCTCTATCGTTGAACTACGCCACCACTTCTCAGGATAAAACAGTCTTAAGAGACATGGCTCTTTCCTTTTTGGTCTGCATTCTAAGTGTAAGGCACAACTGCCGTTCGACATGTAAGCGGACATTTGTGAATAAACGCGAAATTCTAAATTAACTTATCTTTTTCCCAGTTTCATTTTTGCACCATTATTAATTAAAGATTAACTACCACCTCTAAATAGGGAGTTGGTGAGTCAGCTCCTGTAAAACAAATTATTTCGACAGCAGCAGCATCAAAGAGCTGACAGATAAGCATCACCACTAGTTCAGAATCCAACCCTTTTCTATAAATATGTTTAGATCCTGCCTTCCTGCCCGGCTGCTGTATATACCAAACACAATCCTCGACTCCGTTCAAAAAATGAGAAGATGGAAAGGGACCATCTTTTGTTAATGATTGGCTGGCTGACCAATCATTTAAAAAGTTAGGTTGGATCCTGAATGCTAAGCATTTCTCCAATAAACACTCACTCTCAGAAGGCCATTCTTAAGAATGAAAGGACAACTAACCAGTGGAGAGGTTAGAAAACAAGCAGGGGCTATAAGGGCTCAGGATTGAGATTTGACAACCAAGCATGAGAAATCTGTTAATTACATCTATGAAAAAGTCAGTAATTCAAACCTCAGTTTCTCTAAAGGATTACCCCTATCTTCAGCCCTACAAATAAACTCCCTGATGTTTTTCATAGCTTCTGTGATCAAGGTGTATGACTGTTGCAAACAATACAATTACTTCTCTCAATCCTGGGCCATTTAATGGTACCACCATCAAGCTAGAGGAGCACCACTTCCAAATTCCACAGACCTTTAGGATGAAGTCCCAGAGAGAAACACCAACAGAAAAATCGAGACATGTACACCTCTATCTTTTTAATACTATTATTGGAGTAGACTTGATTTACAGTATTGTGTTAATTTCAGGTGTACAGCAAAGTGATTCAGTTATATATATATATTTTTCAGATTATTCTCCATTATAGGTTGCTATAAGATATGGAATATAATTCCCTGTGCTCTACAGTAAATCCTGCTGCTTATCTATTCTATGGATAGCAGTTTGTATCTGTTAACCCCATTCTCCTAATTTGCCCTTTCCTCTTTTGGAAATCCTAAGTTTGTTTCCTGTGTCTGCGACAGACACGTGCGCTTATAAATGGAATCTGTGATTTGATAAATATTCTTCAGATTGTTTTCCTTGAGAACATATTTCTAGCTCTGACTGATGAGGAAAAAGTAGAAAAGGTCAACAGAGAAAGAGATAATGCTGACATGTCAGAGCATTCAAATAATCAACTTTAAAAAAAAACCCCTGGGTTTAATAAGGAAAATGAGAAATGTAGTTACGCTCTCTCTGTTCTATTATAAACAGAAGAATGATTTACTCTCTCAGCATCCTAATGACCGCCGTTCACACACCTTGACAGAGTGAAGCTTTGCACAAAGGACTCAGCCTGGGGAGCCTCACTGTTCACATTGAACCATCTTTTTCATCAAGCCCTTCCTCCAACTCATGGTGTCACACCTGAATTCTCCCTCAGCATGACTCCAGTCCCTCCTGGGAACATGGGATTGTTGATTTGATGTTCAGGGAAAACAGACAAGGAGCAGAACGGTTGATTCTGGGGCTGACATGCTATACGGTGAAGTTTCATATTTGCAAGCCTTTTCCCGACCAGCCCAGCCTGAAGTCCCGGCTCTCTTCCTTTCTCTCCACCAGCTCTTATCTCAAACGTTCACTAGGTACTTGCCCTAACTGGTAGGGTTAGTTGTCTATTTATGTAAACTTATCATGCTGTCAGAGTAGAAGGTAAACTAATAGACACAGGAGCCATTCAAATGAGATAGTGTGATTACTGTCATATATTTCTGTAACTCCCCGCAACTTCACTTAACACAATAGCTTGTATAGTAAATAATCAATAAATCTGTTGGTTAAACGTATGTATTTTGTTGGAGAGCCAAACCTTCACTACTCAACTACGAAGGCATTTATATTAGATGATCTTTAAATTTACTTTGAGCCTTAATGGTCTATGATTCTTACTCATTAATTTGCAATCAAATGTTAACTAAGGTTTATCTTTGCATGATATAAGAAAAAAATGGCTGAAAAACTTAATAAAGTCTGACAAACAAGACTCATGGAAAATGATTGAGTAAAAGCTTTCTTTTCTCTCTTTCCTTTTTTCACACTTCAAGTACATCTATTTGATTCAAATTGATTACTTAATTATAAATCCTTATTCATTTTGATAACTCTGTTTCCTTTGGTTGCACTAAAGCAAATTATATTTTTAAAAAATATAGGCTGTGATTCCGTGCCTGAATCACTGAAGTGGATTTCACTCCACCTAATTAGGGACAAAGTCAGGATTCAGTTACTGATTTATTTCCCCAAGACCCACAACCTTTTGAAAATCTTACAAGGTAGAAAATATCCAAATGATTCTATTGAATTGGCTATTCAAGTCGCCAGCTATCCTTTACCCACATCTGATAACTCATTCATAACCAATTCAATAAATATTTACTAAGAGGCTATTATATTTCAGGCAATGTACTCCACACTAGAGTCAAGAAAAACTTATAAACTAGGTTACGATTCAGGAGAGGTAGGCAGAATGATACAAGCAGCCATGACTCAGCAGTCACATGATAGAGAAGAGCAGCAGACTCTCCTGGTCTCAGGAATATTTCCCTAAGGAAGAGTATCTTCCCGAAGGAAAAGATACCAGCTGAAATCTGAAGAATTAGCAGAATCTAGCAAGAAGTGACAGCTTTGTCAAGGGGTACTCTCTAGTCAGAAGGGACTGGTCATATAAAAGGAGGAGGTAAGAAAGAACATGTTGTTAGGGAACAATTTTAAGCTGGACTGGAGTCCAAGGGTGTAGAGTGGGGAGAGGTGGAAGGAAAGGAAGGAAGGGAAGAAAGAAAGAAGGAAGGAAAGAAAGAATGAATGAAAGAAAAGAGGGAGGGAGGGAGGGAGGGAGGGAGGAAAGAAAGAAAGAAAGAAAGAAAGAAAGAAAGAAAGAAAGAAAGAAAGAAAGAAAGAAAGAAAGAAAGAAGAAAGAAAGAAAGAAAGAAAGAAAGAAAGAAAGAAGAAAGAAAGAAAGAAAAAGAAAGAAAGAAAGAAAGAAAGAAAGAAAGAAAGAAAGAAAGAAAGAAAGAAAGAAAGAAAGAAAAAGAAAGAGAGAGAGAAAGGAAGGAGGGAAGGAAGGGGGGAGGGAGGGAGGGAAGGAGAAAGGAAAGCAGAACTAGAGAAATGAGTATCAGCCATGGTAAGATCAGGCCAGGATCTTGTGAGCCATATTAGGAAGTTAGGACTTTATCTTCTGGGTAATGGGAAAACCCATTGAAGTGTCCTAAGATACAGGAATAAAATGATCAAACGGTATGAAGCTGTAGTGTAGAGATAGTGAAGACTTGCCCAAGGAGAGCAGTTAGGAGCATGAGAAGGTGGTGTGACCTGGGCAAGGACAGTTCCTATGGAGATACAGAGAAGTGGTCAGCCTTTCCAGACATTGGGGAAACATCTAGAGGAATCAGTGATTGGTTGAATATGGGGAGAGCAGGTGGAGAAATCAAGGATAAGGCCCTGGGTTCTGCCTTGGGTGCCTGGGCCAATAACATCATTCACTGTGACAGAGAACACAGGAGGAGAAGTGGGGAGAGCAAGGAGATAGGTTGAGTTTTTGTGGTATTGAGTTTGATGTACTTGTGAAACATCCCAGTGGGAAGTGACTGGTTGGCAACTGGCTGACCAGACAAGGGCTCAGACTTGGATCAGACAAGCTCTGACTTGGAGATGGGATTTGGGAATCATTAACGTACAAATGGCAACTGAAGTCATTGGAGACAGAAAGAGGAAATTAAGAGGAGAAGGCAACAGGGACAAAAACCTAATTAAAAGTAACATTTAACAGTGTTTGGGGAAGAAGAAGTGAAAAAGCTGACTGAGTGGGAAGAGCTGGAGAAGTAGAAGGAAAACTGAGTATGTTCTCATAAAGGCAAAGAAAGAGAATGGTTCGAGAAGGAAAAAGAGACGGACAGTGCCAAGTGCTACTAAGAGATGAAAGTTAAATCACAGCCATTGGGTTCAAGGGCAAAGAGGTCACTAGAAGCCTTGTTGAGAGCAATCTAGTAAAGAGATGATTAAAAGCCAAATGGTAGAGCTTGCCTTTCAGACCTCTCCACAGGACTAGCAATGGCCACCCACCGTCTCTCCCACGAGTTTTCATTGGCATCTGGGTTCTGCCTTCTCTTCCATCCTAGACGGTTCATTTCCTGGATTCTTTTCTCCTGCCCATGCCCACTGAGCATGGGCACTCTCCAAGGTCCAGCCCGCAGACTGCCCTGCTCCTTCCTCCCTCTCCCCTCCCCAGCCCCTGTCAAGAACCCCATCCTCACACCTTCATCACTTCCGTGGCCAAACCTTATCTCCTGCAGCTGCTTTCCCAAGCCTCTGGCTCCCTCTGTCTCTTGCTATGTCTCTGTGTCTCTCTTCTCTCCCCATCCCTCTCTCTCCACCTCTGGAAGAGACTCCCGTGTACTTTGCTTCTGTAACTTCATCAGCTGAAAACCCCTTAAACTCAAAGTAGCCTAACTGAACTCTGCACCTGCACCAACCCCCTCTTTCCACCTCCCAATGCCTCTGTTCCTCCATCTCCCTATCTCTCACTTCTCTTTTGGTCCCTGAGTCCAATCTGTGAAGAGATCCCATCTACCTCATGTGCCCAGTTTTGCTCACTTCTTTCCCCATCTTCCATCACACACCCGCCATTCATTGGGGCTTAGGCCATTCTTACTCTTTGCCAACAGATCTCTAATCGGTCATCTTCACAGTCTGTCTCTTCAACAGGCTGTATATTTTGGAGGACAGTCCAGCTCCACTCATGTTTCTGCTGCTTAGAAGCATTCACACCTCCCCATGGCCTGTTGAATTAAGTACGAACTTCCCCGATGTCCCTTCAGATCCCTCCATAACTTGAGACTTTACAGCCCACCTTTCCAGTTTACTGTTCCTCTACCTGCTCTAAGTCCCAAGCAAACTAGACAGCTCACCTTTCAAGGAATTAAACCCACATTTCTCATCTGGCTCCTGCCCACCAGGTTTTCTCTCTGGAAATCCTTCTATTCCATGAGGACCATCTCCAACCCCATCCCACCACCAACTCCTCTCCACCAACATGTCCTTCCCACCCCCCCAAAATTCCTCATAGCATTTCTATTGTACTTGTCTTGTGGCACTCACTGCTTTGGGGGTTCTTTTTTTTAACCTTAATTAAAATCATTTGTATCTCAGAATTATCACCCTGTACTGAAGTCCAAGATTCCTATAGGACAAATCCATGTCTGCTAACCCGGGGCTTTGGGTGGGTAGTAATTGTCTGTTGGCCTGAATTAATGAGATTCCATTGCACATGTGTAAGCATTTGTTAATAAGAGCTAACTTTTTCTTTTCTAGTGGCATCTAGAACAGAGGTCCCAAACTGGCAGTTAGAAGCTGAATCTGGCCCACAGATGTGTTTTGTTGAATCCACAGTTATTTTTTTAATTGAGTCAACATTTTTCAATGGAATATTTTACATAAAATGCCAGATTTTCAGCTTCTCTAAAAGTAGAGCGTTCTGGCAACAGTGAGCCTGTACTCACGTCTGAGAGGAAATGACTGAAGTGGGGGCAGGCCACTCCCTTTGGATGGAGCGTGTACACATCACCTCACACAATTCCCCAGTGCTCCCTGGTCCACTGCCTCACTGATGTTACCAGTGCCTCCCCTGTGGGCATTAGAGTTCCCAACCCCTGGTCTAAAGTCCTTGCAAGGGCAGTCTATAGTACCTACGTTGACCCATGTTACTAGCCCAGGACTGTCCCTCGAATCAAATTTGAGGGGTACATGAATCGGACCATGGCATTCCTTTCCCTCTTTTCAGTGCACCCCACCTCCGCCCACAATGCCCTCGGGTCTCCATGTAACGAGCCATGCTCCTTTCTCATCAAAATGCACCTGCCCTCTAATGCAAGTTGAATGATTAATATGTGTTCAATGTTAATGAATTAATAATGATAATATTTCCTGCATAGGTATAGTACAAGTATGAAAAATCTGTGTCAAGAATGATGTAGCCTGCGCACACACACACACACACACACACACACACACACCATGGTAGACATCACAAATCAATTGCAGGTCTCTTTCCAGCTAGGTCCTCAGAAATCATCTCAATACAGCCCTTCAGGAAGCCACCACCAATGGCTCAGAGCCGGCACTAAAGCAGGCACCCTGCAACCTTCATGTACATCACCTCTTTATTCACACAGCAGGGAGGAGGGGTGGACAGAAGAGGTAGCATCGTTATCATTTTGGAGATGAGAAAATTGATTCCAATAAAGTCTGTCGCTTGCTCGACATTAAGATAAAGGTGTTTGAAATACATTTAAAATCCTGCCCTCAGCGTCAAAAATCTGCTTCCCTACAAGAAGGGAGAAGAGTGACTTAGCAGCTCACCAGGAAAAGATTCAGAGGCTTCAGCTGATTTTAACTGAAACGGAATGACAGTATGATGTGGCTTCCTGAAAGTTAATGCAAACACGGGCTCTCAGAGATCGAGAGTGGCGCCCCTCTCCTCTTCCAGGCTTCCTAGGGCACCTATGACCTATGATGAGCACCTGAACACCCTGGTTGCTTCCATGTAACAGAAATAAACTCTCTGGGGACGGGCAGTGCAGCGCGAGAACAAAGGGGACTCAGCTGGAAAAGAAAAGCAGCGGCAATCACGTGCACGATGACAGAAAGCCGACCTGGACGTTTCAGCGAATACTGTTGTTCACTCTGTGATTCATCCCTGTCAGTGGAAACATGGAGGAGGTTTTAGGGGGATTTCACACACTTGGGTGGGGAGTGTCACTCCACGCCTCCAAGACACCTTCCATGGTTAGTACTCTGTGCTTCCACACAAAGGTCACTTAGCTAGGAAGGGCAGAAGCCAACTTTGCTGATACGCGGTCTGGCAGGCTTCCCTCCAGATAGTATATTTGCATTTTAACAGAGGACTTCGGTGCCTTAGATAATGTAGTAAGTCTGCACAACACGACGCTCCAGAGCCACACAGTTGCTGTGTGTCTATCCTATAGGGTGAGTTACCCCTAGTTCCCACGTCATACCCCATAGCATTCCTGTCTTAACCTGGATATAAGCTCAACCCTGCCAACAAAACTCTGTTAAATGTGCAGGGATATTTGCCTTCCAGAAGGATCACAAAGTATCAGGGCCAATCTAGCTAATAATCTGTGAGGACTGCAACCTTTGGATGCTTGGTCCTGAGTTTGTGTCAATAAATAACCCACTGCTGGGGCTCTGCTCCATCTTATGGTGCCAGGATTTGTAGGTGTGGAGTCCGGGGACTGGTGGCTGCATGGGGAGGGGATGGGGGGGTAGGAATCAGGTAACAGGAAGTACAGAGAACCAGAGCACGGGGCCCAAGGGCAGTGAAGCGAGTCAAGGCCTAGTTCCAGATCCGAAAAGAGCAGAGCCAGCCAGAAATACCAGTATAAATACAGTTTGTTGTTTGTTTGTTTTGCTATAATTTTTCCCAGTTGGCCATTTTATTGAGATATAATTGACATATAACATTGTATTAGTCTAAGTTATACAACATAATGATTTGATATACGCATATATTGCGAAAACCTACTCTCTTAGCACCTTTCAAACATACAACACTATTGTTACCTATAGTCACCACGCTGTAAATTACATCCACTATTTATCTTATAATTGGAAGTTCATACCCTGTGACACATTTCACCCATTTCACTCATCCCACCCCTGCCTTTGGCAACCACCAATCTGGTCTTGGTTTCTATGAGTTCATATTTTTAGATTCCACATATAAGTGAGATCATACAGTATTTGTCTTTCTCTTATTTCACTTAGCATAATACCCTCAAAGTCCATCCCTGTTGTCACAAATGGTAGGATTTCCTTCAATTTTATGGCTGAATAATATTCCATTGTGTTTATATATATATATATATATATATATATATATATATATATATATATATATATATATATACACCACATCCTCTTTATCCATTCACCCATTGACGGACACCTAGATTGTTTCTAAGGCATAGCTATACTAACTAATGCTGCAATGAATGTGGGCTGCAGATAACCTCTTCAAGACAGTGATTTCATTTCTTTCAATATATACCCAGAAGTGGAATTGCTAGATCATGTGGTAGCTCTATTTTTAATTTTTTCAGGACCTTCCATTCTGTTCTTCATACTAGCTGCACCGATTTACATTTCCATGAACAGTACACAGGAATTCCCTTTCTCCACATCCTCACCAGCATTTGTTATTTCTTGTCTTTTTGATAATAGTCATTCTAATGGGTGTGAGGTGGTATATCACTGTGGCTTTGATTTGCATTTCTCTGATGATTAGTGATGTTGAGCACCTTTTTATGTCCCTGTTGGCCATTTGTATGTCGTTTTTGGAAAAAAATCTATTCAGACCCTCTACCCATTTTTTGATCAGACTGCTTTTTTGCTATTGGGTTTATCAGTTTCTTATATATATTGAATATTAATCCATGGGAGAGAAAGAGTTAATGGCATCTAGTCTCACTTAAATAGTTAACCAGATATCTTTGTTTGAAGTCAAACTAAAAATAAAAACTAAAAGAAAAATATTTTTGCTGGTAAAAACTTCCTAAAAATAGTGATTAATGGATATACTTAACAGGGTATTGCTCACATTCATCTCTGTCATAAGTTGCCTTGATAGCTTTTGGAGACCTTTATCTGTGTTAATTTTGAAAGAGATTATCAAGAAAAGTATGTTTCGAGATGTCATCTTTCATTTCTTAGGACTGCTTGGTAGGCTCTCCAGGGGTGTAGCCTGGAGCTTAACGACGGTGCCACCTCTGTGCCACCACGGCACAGAGGAGCGGAAAACACTGCCCGCTCTTCTCTGAACAGAAAGTACCCCTGGTTGTTCCATTGCCACATGCAGGGGCAGGATCAATGTCTATTTCTCAGAGTCAGGCTTGGGTAAGAACTCAATATTAAAAGCTGGCTGAATGGGGTACTTTCTAATCAGCTATAGGGTATAATCTAAGTCCCCTCTCTAGGAATACAGAGGCAGAAAAAAAGCACAGGGCCCCAAACTACCATGAACCGTATAAAGACAGGATGTGAGGTCTGCTGTGAATGGGGTTGGATTAGCTCAGCACGAACCTGGGGCCCTGTCACTCTGATGAAGCTCTGTCATGATTTGGGGAAACATCTAGGGGGTGACAGGGACTCAGTTTCAAAAGCTGAAATTCTTGGTTCTTTCTAAATGTCTCCTAAGGTAATGGAGGTTTTGGTATACCACAATTCAACTTCTCTTATAGAGGTAATCTCACTGAATAAAATGTTCAGTTGAGGTCCATTGGCCCACTTACAACCTGCAAGGAAGTTACAGGAAACAAGATACAATTTTCAAGAAAGAACTCAAAAGAAAAGGAGAGGCTAAACATGGTTGATACTTCTCTTAGGCTCCGTGACTCCCAGGAGGCCTGTCCACACTTGTCCATGGTCACCATGCCACTCAACCCAGACTCCTGGCTCATAGCCTCAGGCTGGCTTTGTAGAGACACAGGACAGACCCTTTCCCTGAACAGAACATGTAGGAAACGGTGGCATTTTCCATCCAAACAGCAAATGGCTATGAGACAAATCTTGATTTAGACACAATGCAGACCTCTTTTCACTGTGGGTTTGCAGATTCGGGTCTGCTATGACATTTCATCAATTAGTGAGCCAGTCCCCGATGGAGAGGCACGGTTGTGTTGCTTACCACACGCAAAGGACACGGGTGACCTCTGTGACAGGGCTACTGTTATTGTGACTTTACCTGTGAAAGAGCTGGGGCTCAGAGGGGTCGAGCACCTCCCCTGGTGCCCAGGACAAGAAAGCGTCTGAGCTAGGATTCAAACGCGGGTCTGCACGGTTACAAAGCTCACTGTCCACGCGACACTCGTCACCTCTCACTGATTCGCTCTAACTTGCTGTCTCTGAGCTGGGAAAGGGCTGGGGAAAGAGCATGAAAAGGAGAAAGGAGAACCCGGCAGCAATGTGTTCTCAGACGGCACAAGCCAATAGAGTTCTAGAGGGCAGATGGGAAACTCAAGACAAGAAACCCAGAGTCCAAGCAAAGAGCGTCCGCGATGGCAGTGGCGGAGGAGGGAGGTTGGTGGAGAAACAGACCAAGTGTCCACATCTTACAACGAGATCAAGGGCAAGATTCACTGGAACCCAGGCACCAGCGCACAGGAGAGACAGAGCCTGATGCCCAGACAGCAGACGCCGCCACGTTCAGACGCTCTTCTTCTCGGGCTGCTCCCCTGGTTCTGCTGTTCCCCGGCAAGTCTGGCCTAAAGCCCCGCAGGTGAAGAAAATGGATAGCAGCTGCCGGGCCAGCGGGCTAGGGAGCGGGGAGCAGACCCTCCTCTCTGGCAAAGGCGGTCCCCCGACAGGTGGCGGGAGGAGAGCCTGTTCCCAGTCACGCCAAGCTGGATGGAGAAAGCGAAGATGAAAAATGAACGCAATGCCATCTCTCTGAAATTTCCACCTGCCCAGGGAAGCGGCTGCTGGCTGGACCCTGGTCGGGGAGGTGGAAGCCTCCTGGCTGAAAATTGACACCCAGACGCCGGGCCAGCAGAGACCCGCACCCTGATGAGGTCCTGACTCACGGGAACAGTCGTGATCGGAGTAACAGTGACACTCACTGAAAACTCCTTATGGCCAAACACGTGTACACATTTCCCTGTTTCATCACCCCAAGCAACCTGGGGTTTCCCCATTTCACAGGTGAGGACCCGGTTGTCCCCAGTGGTTGAGAGACTTGCCCATGGCAAGGAGAAGCACACACTCCTGTAGAAGAAAATCTCACAGTCTGGAGAAAATGTCAGATCCCAGAGCCTGTGCCCCTCCTGCTGCATCCTATGGAAGTGTTCTTCCCCCAGCAGGAATTCACTGGGAAGGGACACACACACACACACACAGATACACAGAGAGATACACAAACACACACAGAGAGACACAGAAACAGACACACACAGATATACAGACACACAAACACACTCAGACACACATAAACACACACAAACACACGCACGCACACGTTTCCTGTATCACATTTGGCAGGTTTCAAAGGTATTCCCAAATATTTTCAATTTTGAAATGACCATACACATCCCTTTTCCTCCCAGAAGATATATGTTAAAATACATTTAAATAGAAAAACAACTTTTAAACAGGAATATAAAATCCTTTCTTCACATCCATCTTAAGAGCAATTTGCTTGTTAAGCTTTTCCCCAAATTTAACTTTTTTCAAAATGGAAATCATATATGTCCATTTAAAAAACTTTTGAAAACATTACTTAAACTTCCTAGATCCAATTTCCTTCATCCAATATTTCGTAATTATTCCATTTGAATTTGATAATAGTTAGGGACTTGGGTAAAATTCACAGATCTATTCCCAGCTAGCATATTTAAGTCCCTGCTTTTAGACCAAGAATTATGGGATCTACAAGTCAAAACATAAGTAACATCTACACAAGAAAAAATTTTAAAAGACAGTTTTCCTATACCATTCACTCAAATGTGTATTTAGCACTTTTGGCCTATCGACAGGACAAGAATCAGAGAGCTTCACAGGAACAAAATAAGTGTATTTCACTCGTTCACCTGAAAGCTCTGTTTTTAATTTTAAACACACTGTGTCTTTAGAAAAGCAGTTTTGTGGAAGTTGGTTTAAGGGCACGTAGACATTAATCGTGGGTTGTTCTTATCTGTCATTTTACCACCAATACCAGCAAGACCCTTCAAAGAAACTTCCAGGGACTGTTGGGCCTCAAAGGGGTTCATTTACTCAGTCGCACTGCCCTTGTTCCCAAATGAGCTCTTCCGAACAAGCACAGACGCTGAAAACAGCACTGGAAAAAATATCCTGGAAAACGGTGCACAACATTCTAATGCGTTACAGATGGGCTGGGAACCTTACCGCCATTTTTTACTGTTTGCTAGCTTCCTTTCTTCTGTCTGTCATTTTATTGCTTGCTTTCCTTGTTAGCCTCTTCAATCAACCCACTGAATCTTTCTACTCCAGGGAGGGGGAGGGGAAGGGGGAGGGGGAGGCAAGACCAACAGCCCTTGGCCATGAAGGTATCCAGAGGATGGACGGAAAGGGTCCTCAGCCACTGAACTGCGTTTCCACACGGTCTGTAACAGAAGATGCTCAGATGAGTCAGGCCCAGCAAGGAGGCTGGAAAGCGTATTTCTGTAGAGATATTAAACCTTACTTTAACAAAAAACAATTTTTTTTTTACTCCTCACGATTAGAATCGCATCCTTGGAGACCAGGGAAGCTTATCCAGATCCGCTTTATTAGGTTGGATATCAATCAGTGAAGCTCAGGCTGCCGGAGGATGATTACGTTAGGAAAGTAAGTTTGCATGGGAATGGTTCTGCCTGTTGGCCGTGTTAACTGGTTCACAAGACTGAGAAGGATGATGACCTGACACTTGTGTATCCTTGCTGAATGTGGGATGTGATGACTCAAGCCCAACCAACATCAACTCTGTCACGTGTCACTGACACGGAAATAAAAATCAACGGGGCCAGACAACAGAAGAAAAGGTGGAACTTGGGAAGTGCACTGCATCAGGAATCAGAAGACTTGAATCTGGTCCTCAGGGGCCACTCTGGGTCCAGACAAGGCACCTCCAGGTTTGCCCAGCCTCCTCCCCTGTTTCTTCCGGGAGATGCTCTTCCCTCCCAGCCACCAAGCACATCTTCTAGTGGGGATGTGGAGCGGGGTGCTCTCTGCACATGACCCAAGGTGCTCTGGGAATTTCTGACCTTGAACTGAGAGAGGACGCCTCCCTGTGCTCTGTGGGGGAATCTGGGAGCCACCAGTGACTACGTTTGCCATCAAGTAGCAGGTTTATAAAAAGAAAATAGGACTCAGACACACCCAGAGCAGCAGAGACCAGGGATCAGAAAACCCAGTGACTGTCAGCTCCAATTCCATTCTCCCAAGGTTTAGATCCGACTTTGCCCTTCCCCCTAGCGTGGGTCTATGAACCACTGTATCTCCCTCACCCCTGAGCTCACTTGGGGTGGGTTTATCTTACATAAAGTTAAAAAGGCCTAATGACAAGAATGCTAGGAATTCATCTCTCTGGGCCCTCCGTGTCTTTGAAAAACTTTTAAAGCACTGCATTACTTGGGATATGGGTTTCTGTGCTGTCCAAGGACCTTGAAATAACAGTTTCTTACTCACAGGTAAAATTTCAAAGCTGGTTTGCCACTCTGCCCTGTGAATTTGTCAGGGGCTCAGGCTGCCTCTCCCTGGGGGGGACCAGGGAGCCAGGACATTAGTGCATGGCCAGGGTGAGGATTTCATGCTATTTCTGCCTGGTGGGATCAATCATGGTTACGGTCCAATGACCCTTGTGTGTTTCCCGCTCTTCCCTTCTGTGAATGGGCGTTTTTACTGGTTATCATCATTAATCTCACCCTGTACTGTGTGTTGACTGTGAAGAGGGAGCAGAGGACTCATTTCACTGTGTAGAGGAACCTTATATAGATGGGACTGAGGTGGCTATGCCTCCCCCAGGGACCCTGGGCCTTTCTGGGTGCAGTGACTCCCTGGGACTTTATGGTGGTCTCTCTTGGGAAAGGGCTGGCTGTGTTCTATGAGGGAAGAAAGCACGTGGATGCTTGCGGGCCTGTGACAGAGCTGGAGAAGAAAGAAGAAAGAACACATATCCCAGCCTCCTGCAGCTTGGAGCACCCACGTGACTAAGCTTGGGTTAGTGGAGTATGTGGCAAGGGACGTGCTCACCTACGGGTCACGCCTGAAAGGGAGAGGCACGCCTTCCACTCCTCCTTCCCCCTCCTGACAGCTCATGTGCAGACTGGGTGGTAAACCAACTTGGGTCGTGTAGACGAGACTGAAACCTTAGGGACGGCAGAGCAAGTAGACAGGAGGATCCTGGGTCCCCAACACAGGGAAGCTGCCATATCAGCCTGGAATGTTCCGTGAGAGAGAAATAAACTTCTGTCTTCTGATACCCTTTATATTGGTCCTGTTAGGACAGCTGGATGTTACTTCTACTACAACAAGCACTACGTAAGTGCATATCCAAGTAGCTATGCATTTCAGAATTGATGTTCCTAGAAGTCAACATCTAGGACCCCTCAGTTTCCTTGTGAATATGAAACTATAATGTTTAAGGTGATTAAACACCTTAAATTCCTTCCCCAGTTCCCGGGGGCAGCCCGTGCTTGCCTTTGTCCCAGAAGCTTGTCCCTGCCCGGGGTCCCGTGGGTCTTGCCAGGGGCAAGGTGCTGGCTGCCTTGGTCTCACTGAGGCTGGATGAATTTGAAATGAGCTTCCTCCCACAGAGCCAGTGTCACTGAGGACACAAGTGTGGCTTCAGACACGTAGTCAAATGGTCAGGCCTGTGGCACTATGGCAGGAGGGAGCCTGGGGCAGCATGAGGAACAGGACTGACCTCTGCCCCAGCCCCCTAATCTTCCCCAGAGCCCCACTGTCCAGCAACTAAAGGGTTAGTGTCCGACTCACCTGGTTAGCAAGGCTCACCAGGACCTTGCTTCAAGGCTACATCTAGTGTCCGTTCTGACTTATTGGGCCCAGGTATAGGAACCATCAAGTACTTGGAATCAGCCTTGCCTGTAGGGACCAGGCTCTATTGTTCAGGTCATTCCAGTGAGTTTTCACAATGGGGTGTCCACTTAGTTCCCCTGCCTCTTATTCCTTCTTCCCACTGGAGCTTGCTTTCTTGACTCCTACGGCCATGCACTGCCCATGATATGATGGATAGGTAGATAGATAGATACATACATAGATACATAGATGTAGGTCATCTATCACTGACACCTACCTAACCACACTCAAGGGTGTTGTGTGGACTGTAGTTTAAAGCTCTGGATTCAGAGCACCTGGGTTCAGACTCTACCTCCATCAAAGTCTCGGGAAAGTTATCCTTTCTAAGCTCCAGCAGCTTCATCTTCAAAATGAAGAGAATAATACTTACGTCATGGTCTAGTTGTGAGAATTGAATGGCACATAATAAGCAGTTGAGAAACTGCAGCTGAGCTGTGCCGTTATACCTGAGCTCACCACCCACCTGGCCGTTACTCCCGGCTCGTCAAGCTGCCTCTCGACGTCAGCCTCCACAGCTCAGACATTCTCCCCATCTGTCTGGTCCTGGCTTCTGCGCCTGTTCTACCTGTCTGTGTTGCTGACCCCTTGCTGAGTGTGCTCAATTCCACCCAAAGCATGACGCCTCATCAGTGGGGAGGCCCTCAGGATGTGTTTACTGAATCAAGGAGTGAGTGAGCTCAGGAATTAAATATGGTGCCAACATCCATTGTTCTCTAAATACCAAGGATCTACTCTAAGCAAAGACCTGCTCAGTTGCTGTGTCAATAAGTATGGCAGCCTTCCCCAAGGGGTCCATCCTCTGTCCTTCAGTGTTATCGTCAGAAAGGACAATAGAAGCCAGTTGACACGTCATGCCTTCATCTCCACGCTCCTGGAACTTGCAGGAAGAGAACTACCACAAAGGAAGTTCGTATTTGCTCCTGAGTTCCTGGGATTAACCCAACTCCAACACCCTGGTGGCCTCTGTGTAGACGTGAGTCACCAAGGCAATCTGTGCTCCCCATCCTGCAGTAGGACTGCCCCGCTGCAGGGTCAGTCAGCAGGGGGATGAGGGAGGTAATGAGGACGTGAGTGTCACCAGGAGTTCCCCACTGGGAAGGAACTGCCAGGCGCTGGCATAGAAGCTGGGAGCAGCTGCTCCTGCCCTGGGAACAGCGCCGGCCTCTGATATCGAGAAGAGTGAAAAAATGTCAGAAAGGGAAAACTTCCCTATTCGACTTATAAATACGCCACCTGGTCCATGAACTGGGGTTCCCTCTGTTACCCCAGAGCATCACCCCTGAGCACCACCCTAGGGTTTAGAATAAAGAACAATGTCCACATGGCTTTGCTTCAATGATTATCTCAACCTTGCTTAGGGAATCTGTCTACATAGATTAAAAAAAAAAATCTCTTTTCCTCTACTTCTCTATTCTCAAGTATAAATACCAGGTTCTGCAAAATTTTAGAAAGGAGTAGGAATGAAAATGATGTTAGGAAGGGCTGGAGTGACAAAGGAGAAGAAGGAGGCAATTTGATGAAAGAACAGCAAAGATCGAGAAAGATGGAAGACAAGTGAGAATGAATCCTGGAGACACCAGTGGGTGGTTTCACATAACCAGGAACACACAGGCCAAGGACACTCTGTTCAGCTTGTGGCTGCAAGAACCGGTCCACCTGCAGACCTGCAAGAGACACAGATGATGGAACTGGGGGTCTGAGTACATCCTGGCAGAGTGAGAGACGTCATCAAAATATTTCACAATGACTTCCCTTTTATTGACCATCCTGTGGCGCAAGTACAAGCAGTGTCCACGGAGAGGTTCTGCTCCATCAGGCACGTGGGTGCTGAGCTGCAGACGATGCCATGGACACCCTCTCTCCACGGTCCTCTCATGGCCTCCATCCACTGGGTGTTGCTCTGGGCAGAGCAAATGTTTCCACGGAACCATGTCTAGCCACGTGGCCCAAGAGGGCGGGCACGGCTGCTGGGCAGATGGGACATTAGCTGCCGCTAAGGAATCAGGGTCTCCCTGGGGCTCTGGGCCTGCCTTCCATGTTTCCCCCACTGTCCAAAAAGCGAAAGCTTTTGTAAACTGAAATGGCGTAAAGTGAAGAAGCAATGACCTCTTTTTGTAAGAGCGAAAATCCTCTTTGGATTTCTTTTGGCTGGTGAAAACAGGGACTCAGGGAGGTTCTTCATCAAAGCAAAGTGCTGTAAAGGGAACCTTCGAAAAGTGGGGGACACCTATATTCCACAAGCCAAAGGGACAGCTATTTATTATGGCCCTTGACTTTACTCACTGGCATGGCTGATGAATGACTGGTGCACGTTCTCCTCTGCATTGGTGATATAGGCTCTTTAAGGACGAGGACGGAGTCCCAGGGGTGGTGACTTCCCACACAGCGTGGAGCAGGGGGCCAGCTACGTCCTGGAATGGAGCATTTGAAGGTGGACAATGGACATCAAGACTCTGCTCTTCAGCCTCGTTCCCCATATCCTGACTGTCCTCTGTCGATGGAAATATGACTTCCATCTGTAGCAAGGGAGTGTGAGGGTTTGCCAAAATTCTCCCCATCGTGGAGCTTTTCTCCAGCCAAAGATGACTCATTCAGGTCATCTTTGCGAAAGACCTGGAAGGCCTGTCACTTGCAGTGGCCTTGTGCCAAGAGCAGGATGGAAGAGCTCACTTCTTCTCACTGCCCACTTCCCACTCTACACAGCATCAGTCTCCCCTCCACCCTCAGGTGACCTTGTTTGCGGAAGCACAAAGGCACCAGCCCACGGGCTCAGCTTTGCCAACAGTCATAGATTTCTGCACCATGGTGTCTCCTCTCTTTCCCTGTAGAGCAACCCAAGCTTCCTCTCACCTTGGAATATTTGGGGCACCGTGAGCTGGATGGGAACCACAGCATGAGGACTCAGAGGAGCTGAACTTTCCCCATTCCCTTCTCCACTCCTTGCTACCACCCAGCCTTCCCTTGGCTCAGTGGAAGTAGAAAAAGGAGTAATCAGGTCAAGTACATAGAAGACGCTCTATAAATGGTGTTGAAATATTTGGTCCAAAAACACAAACTGTGATGCATTCTGAAGCATCATTGAAAGACTGATAGGGAACTCCCTTCCTTACAGGGTCCCTCTGGAATCATGTTAATTAGATGATTCTTGAACCATGGGAAAAAATACAGTATCTCCCAAGGGAGGAAGCGGGGGTTGGGACGAATTGGGAGATTGAGATTGACATATATACACTGCTATGTATAAAACAGGTAACTAATCAGAACCCACTGTATGGCACAGGGAACTCTACTCAATGTGATGTGGTGACCTAAATGGGAAGGAAATAAAAAAAAAGGGGGTATATGTATATATATGGTTAATTCACTCTGCTGTACAGCAGAAACTGACACGACATTGTAAAGCAACTATACGCTAATAATAAAAAAAAAGAATGCAGTATCTCATATATGATGCGTATACATATAGGTGGGTAACCATCAAAGAATTATTTCCTTATCATTTCAATTAAACTCAGCAAACATTAATTAAGTGACTACTGTAGGCAAACCTCTGTGCCAAGTTCAAGACCAGAATGAGAAGGACGCAGTGTCTGCTCTCTGGGAGCACAACGCTATCAGGAGAAGAGTGAGTTGACAATTCATAAAGATGTGTTGAGACCCAAGGACAGTGACAGCCACTAGCATGAGTCTTCCTTGAGGTGAGGCTGGTGGCTAAACTCAAGGCAAGGTTGATTTAGAAAGTGATGTTTCCCTGGGCTCTGAGTGAGGGCTAAGATTTTCCTTAATGTCAGGTGTGCGCATGGTGGGCTTGGGTGGGGCTGGGAATGATGGTGGACCAGTGTTAGTGGCAGAGGAAGGCCACGAGCAAAGACCTGGAAGGGTGAAGGCACGTGCGTTCCTGGGGAGCCTGGCTGATCCAATGTGTCTTCAGTGGAGGCTGTATAGAGGTGCAGAGGGCCAGAGGGCTGGAGGGATGCAGGGGGTCTGACTGTATAGGACGTTGCGCTCCACGCTCGGGAGACATCCTGGAGGCCCCTATATGATCTTCTATGGGTGAGGACCTGATTACACCTGCATTTTAGAAAAGGGATTACTTTCACCTGTTAATGAACTACAAGACATTGAGGGTCCACTCTCTCACCTCCAACACCAATGTAGTGCCACAAAAATGGTACCATGACAAGGAAACTTCAAGTACCATTGGTGCGCCTATGTAAAGGGGTGTGTATCACACTGTCCTGGCTCAGGGGGGCCTTCAGGTGGTTCCTGAGCCCAGCCATGTACAGAGAGAGACATGTCCTTTTCCCTTCCATTGCCCTGCTGGGGGTTCAGAACCCCACATCTTCCTCTTGACCATTTTCAGAGGAGCTCCCCACCTGGGGTTAATCAGACCGGAAGGCATTGGTGAGGGCCCGGGCAGTCCCTGCGAGCTGAGCAGCTGGGCAGGAGGCTGGCTGGGCCTCGCCCCAGGGAGGCTGGGCAGCCTGCGTCCCGGTTCTCTCCTGTCTGCCTGGTCTCTTCTCCTCGTGGTCTCCATCCTCTCGCTCCACCCACCTCCACCTCTGAGCCTGGACATCTGTCCTAGTGCAGGGGCTGAGGGAGAGGGAAGAGCAGGTGGGGGCCTTGTGTTTACTTGTCAGGTTTTCTTCCCTAATCTTGCCTACGTTAGTCCTTGCCTTCTCATTAAAAGAAAAAATAGGGCTTCCCTGGTGGCGCAGTGGTTGAGAGCCCGCCTGCCGATGCAGGGGACGCGGGTTCGTGCCCCGGTCCAGGAAGATCCCACATGCGGTGGAGCGGCTGCGCCCGTGAGCCGTGGCCGCTGAGCCTGCGCATCCGGAGCCTGTGCTCCACAATGGGAGAGGCCACAGCAGTGAGAGGCCCCCGTACCACAAAAAAAAAAAAGAAAAAAAGAAAAGAAAAAACAATCCAGGAAGAGGTTTATTTTTCTCTGTTTTCTACTCTCATTTCCCCTTTGAGAGCCAAGAGTCACAGAATAGTCCAAAGTTTGACCAGGGAACAGGACAAAATTAAAATAAGAAAGGTTGGGGCGCAGGAAATACTGCCAATATTTTACAGTAGCTGTAAGTGGAATATAACCTTTAAAAACTGTGAATCACTGTATTGTACACCTGTAACTTATATAATATTGTACATCAACCCTACTTCAGTAAAAAAAAAATTTCTGGTGTTTTTCCCACAAAAAGAAAAGAAAGACTGGGGGAAAGTTGTTTCACATCTCAAAAATATCCTATTACAAAGGGATTCTTTCAATGTTATTGGCTTTTATTAATATATGTATTATGTGCATTAAATGCAAAATTCTTGAAATTCATCAAATACTTTCCTACAGGCATTTAAACATATCCAAGTCACCAGAGCACAGGTATTTATAGCCCAGCAAATACTAGTAAATCCATCTGGATCCTAATTAATGCAGTTATATTTCCACGCAGACAAAACTTGAGTGCTTATTACAATCATTCAACCAGCTGGCTGGTTCCTCCCCAACGACATCACTACTCTGAGTAATTGTGCATAGAAAATATTTTCGCAGATCATCTTTTTTATGAAAAAGGAGCTCAAGGCACAGAGATAATTCACTCCATCCCTCATCTGTAAATCCTAATCCGGTTTAAGTATATTCACATCTCTCTTAAATAGTCTCCTTAGGTTCCGTAAGCTTTCGAATCTCTTTCCAAAAATTGCTCAGTTCTGAAAAATGTCTCTTTGGTTACGTGAAGTCTGCCCTGGACCCCAACCAATTCTGGAGTGCCCACCCCTGACACGGCATCCCTGAGGTCCCAAATTTTTTGGTAAAGTTTCCAGGTGCCAAAATACTGTTCTCACATCATATTTCACCTGCTGGAAAAGTGGCAGAAGGTTTTATTTCTGTTCTGCTAGATGACATGGTCCAAAATCTTTGAACAGGATCACCCTCACTGTGGTCCACCTAGGAATGTCCCAGTGACCCCAAGGCTGTTGTATTTCAAGATGTACCCATAGTGTGACGGGGCCTTTTCCCTATTTAGACAGATCCCTTTTAGATAGACCCTGAACACTCATTAGATCACTTTTAGATAGACCCTGCACCTGAAGGAAGCTCTTCCAGGAGTGAGAGGGAGCCACTGAAGATTCTTGCCCTGGCTTTATTTTTTCTGGACCTAATGCACATATGTTTGAAAACTCTTCCTTCTGCCTTGTCATCCAATCCAGGCCTTCTCCTGGAAATCAGAAGAGCACGGTCTGGGAAAGATGCCCTTGACTTGGGTTCTTTACATTCTGCTTTACATTAACTGAAATTAAAGAAAGTCATATTCCTTGTTATTTTTTGCTGTGTGTGATTTTCATCTGACAGTGCTCTTTCCAAAATTATATAAGTGGGATTGTTATTCACATGGTGTGGTGACAGGTAGGAAAGCCCTTCATCACTTCAAAACATAATCTTTGCACAAGTGACTGAGTGTCTTTTGTGTGCATGTGTGTGTGCACGCACGTGTGTGTGTATGCATGTGTGTGTATGTGAGCAATTTTTTCCTAGAAGCCTGTCATTAGTAAATCACTCAGTTGGAGTTTAAAAAGTGTTTATGCTTGACTATGATGATGTGTGATGAATTGGGAGATTGGGATTGACATATATACACTAATATGTATAAAATGGATAATAAGAACCTGCTATATAAAAAAAATAAATAAAATTCTAAAATTAAAAAAAGAAAAAAATTATGCATAAAGTTTGATAATTTATCTTGTAAAAAAAAAAAGTGTATATGCTTGACTATGAAGGAATTTTTTTAGTATACCTCTAACAGGCCTAACTGATGGTCATTCTTTCTTCAAGTAACAGAGTCCCCTAGAATGTTCTTTGAAACTACAGCTTTCTAGGTCCTACCCCTATGGAATCATAATCTTTGGTAGGAGAAGCTAAGGATCTGTGATTTTAACAACGTTCTAAGGGTTTCTTATGTACCATGAAGTCTGAAATCATCAACAAAATGAAAGGACAACCTACTGAATGAGAGAAATATTTGCAAATGAAATGACAGATAAGAGGTTAATATCCAAAATATATAAATGGCTCATACAACTCAATTTCAAAAAACCAAAAAACACAATTAAAAAAATGGGCAGAAGACTCAAATAGATGTTTTTCCAAAAAAGATACTGATGGCCAACAGGCACATGAAAAGATGTTCAACATCAGAGAAATGCAAATCAAACCACAATGAGATATTACCTCACACCTGTCAGAAAGGCTATCATCAAAACATCTACAAATAACAAATGTTGAAGAGGATCTGGAGAAAAGGGAATGCTTGCACACTGTTAGTGAGAATGTAAATGGGTGCAGCCGCTACAGAAAACAGTATGGAGGTTCCTCAAAAAAATAAAAATAGAACTACCATATGATCCAGAAATTCCACTCCTGGGTATATATCTAAGGAAAACAAAAACACTAAATTGAAATGATATTTGCACCCCAGTGTTCAAAGCAACATTATTTACAATAGCCAAGACATGGAAGCAACTAAGCGTCCACCAGCAGATGAATGGATAAAGAAGTTGTGGTATATATATAATAGAATACTACTCAGCCATAAAAAAGAATGGAATTCTGACATTTGAAACAACATGGATGAACCTAAAGGGTATTAAGCTTAGTGAAAAAGTCAGAGAAAGACAAATACTGTATTTTATCAGTTATATGTGGAATATAAAAAATAAAACAAATGAATAATTATAGCAAAACAGAAAGAGACTCACAGATATAGAGAACAAACTAGTGGTTACCAGTGGGGAGATGGAAGTGGCAGAGGGCAAGATAGGGGTAGGGGATTAAGAGATACAAACTACTATGTATAAAATAAATAAGCTACAAGAACATACTGTAGCACAGGGAATAGAGCTGTTATTTCATAGTAACTTTAAACAGAGTATAGCCTATAAAAATATTGAATGCTTATGTTGTACACCTGAAACTAGTATAATATTGTAAATCAACTATTCTTCAATTTAAAAAAGAAAAGAAATTAGCTGAAATTAAGAATTTGATAGCTGAGTTGTTTCTCAGATTAGTCAGAGGAGGAGAAAGAATTAGTGAACTGGAAAAGGGGCCAAAAAACTAACCAAATGAGAGGAAAAAAAAAAAAAAACCTAAAGTCTGAGAACCACTAAGTTAAATACTAATAATAGCTATTATTATCCTGGTCTATGTAATCTCTCCACCTAAAAAATGAACTCCCCCTCAAAAAAATCCTGGGGTCTCTCAAGACTCAGTCTTTTTTTTTTTTTTTTGCAGTACGCGGGCCTCTCACTGCTGTGGCCTCTCCCGTTGCGGAGCACAGGCTCCGGACGCGCAGGCTCATCCGCCATGGCTCACGGGCCCAGCCGCTCCGCGGCATGTGGGATCTTCCCGGACCGGGGCACGAACCCGTGTCCCCTGCATCGGCAGACGGACTCTCAACCACTGCGCCACCAGGGAAGCCCAAGACTCAGTCTTTTTGTGGACTTGCATGCAAAGAAACAGCCTGATACCACAGTCCATGAAGAACAATGTTACAGCAGGTATCATGACAATGGCAGGGCACGACTCTCACAGAATAATTTACCCCAAAAGCAACCCCAGTGACTCTTCAGGCCTCACTCTCACTCCTCCAATTTTTCTACTCTCAAAACCATATGTATCTATTAAAATTCTTTCCCTCTCATGCATTGAAAAACACAAGCTGCAAAAGAAAGCTTTGGAGAGTTGGAGAAATGTGACTATGAGCTATATACTAAACCTTACTATAGAATTATTAGTTTAGTTGTGTGTGACGATAGTCGTGTGGTTATGTAAGTAAATGCCCTTCATCTGAGGGGACGAATTCTGAAGTATTTAGGGGCGAGGTGTCATGACAGCTTCAACTTACTTTCAAATGGTTCAGAAAAATAACCCTATATAAATATATTTGTGTGTGTGAAAGTGAAGGAAAGTAAACGTGGCTAAATGCTAACGATTGGTAAATCTAAGGTATGTTTGGATTATCTTGTAACTGTTTTGTAGATTTAAGTTGCGGAGAAACAAATCGCTTTCTGTTCTTCTTGCTGCCCTCTCCCCACCTCCCATGCCCACCCTCCAGCTGGAAGTGACCACCTTCCTTGACCACATCAAACCACAGACCCAAGGCCACCATGCTTCCCGGTTTCCCTTGCAAGCCATTGAAGCAAGTAGAAGGATAGTTGTCTGCTCTCACATTAATTTTCCTTCAATAAATTCCACCCTGTAATGCAGGGATATGCTTATCACTTAGTTTCCAGCGAACAGTGAACTGAAAACCTCCAGAGTGTATTGCAGTCCCAAGGGACTAGAGAAATAAAAGCCGGCAGACAGTCCAGGGCACTCTTGGGTCTGATTCCATTTTTAGATGGATGTGTAGAGGGTACACTGGTACCTCTGGACTAGATGGGCCATGAGAACAAATATCTCTCACTTACCACTAAACCTACTCATCACTGAAATTCCTTCTCCTCCACCCACGGTTCTCCAGTTCTGGATTAGCTCACAAATCTCTTAGCATCACATGGCCGAGTGGAACCCTCCTGAATGGCAGAGGTTTAACAATGTTCCAGGAAGCATCCTGTCCCTTGCATCTGCCAGTGGGATCCCAACCTCCATGTGATCGAAGCACTTTAGAGCTCTCAGGACACCAGGCCCAAAGTTCTCAAAATCAACAGGAAAAGTGAGAGGCTGTATCCAGCGGCATCCAGGGGTATTACGTAAAGCAGGCAGCTAGAACTGTGTAGAGTTCATTGGCGCTAAGTCAAGGCTCGTTAGCAACACGGTGATAAATGTCACTGTGGTCAAACACATTCTGCTTGTGTGTGTGATACCAGAAAACAACACTTCAACGTAGACCTTCATTGAAGGGGTTGGGTCAGGGGAGAAAGAGGCTGGTCCCATCACGACAGCAGAGCCTTCTCTGGCTCCCCTCTGACTTCACCACTCAGGACCTCAGGGGTGCTGGAACTGGGGGACTTCGAGGTTGTATAACAGCAGAGTCCCAAAGAGGCCAGTGGAGGTAGTTTGATGTAATACAAACGTGACAGACATAAGTGCATTTGAACCTTAGCTCCACAGTGACCAGAGCTTGATTCGGAGTTTCTATTTCATCTGAAAATCAGAAGTAATAACACTTCCAGCTTTCTGTGTGGAAGAAATCAGAATACGGAAGGAAAGACCCCAACACGGGAGCTCTTCTGACCTTTGTTGATAACAGGAAATGGCTTTCCCAAGCCCTAGAGAGCGTTACTGTCAAGAAGAGGGCTGTCTCCCGTGCCCCTCCAGCTCACCAAACAGGACCCCGTGGCAGGAGTCCCAAGCCCCGAGGCACAGCACTTCCTGTTCATTTTTCTGGACACCCCTCAGTTCATGGAGCTGACATTTGCAGGGCATCAGCTGCATGACATGTGGGGGTGACTCGGGCTGGGCCATGGGAGGGAGGCACATGGGTGAGCCAAACCATGGCCCTTCCTCAAGGAGGTTCTATTCCAGGGTGTCTGGACAAGCACAGAAAGACACTCATGGTGTCAAGCAAGTGGAGAGCCATGGCGGGGATGGAGCAAGATACCACGGCCAGTTGACGGGCAGATGGAAGCCTTCAGTGAGGCTCCCCAAAGAGGGCTGTGATTTACGTGGGCCCTGGAGACGGGCAGGGCTGTGACAGATGGCAGAGGGTCGAGGAGGGAGCCGGAACAGCTGGGGCCTGCTTACACAAGGGCCGGCAGTCTGCTGTGGGTTGGTATTACGTGGACACGCTCACATTCACTCACTCCACATGCAAACACCATTCCTCAGTTGGGAGGTTCTGCTTGATTCTTAGGGTCATTACAAGGTACAGAGAAGCACAGAGCATTTAAACCAATGCTCAGCAGTGCTCTGCCCGAGAAAGAGAAGCCAACTTTTCACTCTTGCGAGAGGAATAACTTGGGCTGCTTTTCTTAGTTAAACAATTGTAGAGCCAGCAGGTGCCGCAAGCATAAGGGAAACCCAGAAGAAACACTCATGGCTGGAGGAAGGCATCCCCAGGAACCCTTGGTGAAGGGTTCTGCAGAGGGGTTGTTGCCAGTGGCCAGAGTTGCTTCCCAATTCTGAACATCGGAGAGGCCAGCCGACGTTGGCTAGGGCACTCTGGCTGTGGTCTGTGGCAGACAAGAAGCCAAGGACCCGGATAGGAAGTTCACAGGAGGGAAGGTGTTCTACGCTTGTGACCTGAGGTCAGCCGAGGGTGAGAGTCATAGGATGAACTGGTCCCAGTCAAGCAGGGGCCTCATGCTCTAGTCCCCTCCAGACCCACGAGGCTAGTGCAGTGCAGCATCCTGGAACACACACCTGGAGATGTGAGCAGGAACTAAAGGGACAGTAATCCTGGAGCCCATCTACCACTGAACATAATTGGCAATCCAAGCTGGGAAGGTCACCCTCGCCCCCCCGCAGAGAGGCATCCACCAGACAGCACAGGACCATCCCTCTGGGTGGCAACTACCTTGTTCTGAGCATAGAGGCACTGTGCTGGGCAACCTGGAGAAAGAGAAGCGTGTTTATCACATTAGTACCAGCTGGCCAGAAAGGTCCCACCATTTCCACACTGTTCATCATTCAACACAGATTTCAGTATATGACGATCTTAACACCGACACCCGTATCTGCGTCATCACTTCCACACGGTGAATTCCTAGCAGGGACGCGGGCTGTGTAGTCGCCTGTTCATCCCAGAGGGTGGCAGCCACCCAAGCCCTGGAATGTTTTTTGGTGGGAACACTGATGAGCAAGTAATTGTTAAACATCTTAAAAATCTTTCCTGTAACAGGTTACATGTAGATTATGTTAAATTCGTAAGTACAATCCTTGTCAGTTTGTCTCATTTATATCCAATCCTAGATAAAAGTCCCTTTTCTCTATGGTTTCCTGTCACCTATTATTTTTTAATCAGATAATCTGACATCAAACTACACCAGTGTGGAAGAAAGCCGATGAACAGAAGGGACACTGGGCTAATTTCAACTCGTCTCCTGAAGTTCAAATCAAGGTGCTGGACGGAACAACCGGTTACGTTCTTTGGAGTCTCAAATTCACCAAGATCAATAGCTGTACTTTCTCACTAGCCCCCTTTATCTCCAATCTGTCTCTCCAACTGCAGCACTGTGTGTGATCAAAGAGTGAAGGACGGCTCCCCAGACCCTCAGAGGAAGGTCCTTGTGGGACTTGTACCTTGAACATGCTGTCAGAATGAGCAGTGACAATGGCCCGGCGCTGCTGACCTGGGGGCCCTGTCTCCGGTTTCACCAGGGAGACACAAGGACAGACAGCTGCTCCAGGCATGTTTGTGTATATGTAAATATCCATATACTCACTCCAAACTCTGAGAGCAGTCTGGCCATCTGCCACGAATTCAGTGTCTCAACCATCCAGGAGCGTCGCAGATGGAGAGACGGAGTACGCACCGCACATCTCCGCCCCAGTCTCAAGCACGCAGACCGTCCCAGAGCTACATTTCTGAGCCTTTGAGATTTTCCCATCCCATGATTACAATAAATAGAGAGTACAATTCAAATGAAATGTTGTCTTATTGTGCCATTGTTCCTAACGGGGCGGGGGAAATGCCAAGGCGTTATTAACAAGACAAAGTTGAAAATGCCCAGACAATAGGATATCCAGACAGCCCTCCCTCGCCTCCAAAGCTGTTCTCTAAACACTACCAATAAGTCTCCCCCTCAGATCCAAATCAAGAGCCCATTGAAAGACTTCCTTACTTCGGATCTCAGAGACAAAAGCGAACAGCCCAGCAGAGGCTCCAACGCATCCTGCTGTGCCTCCTGCTTTCTCCCCGGCCCCACCCCGAAGTCTCCCTGCCTTAGCTGCTCTTTATTTCCCTGGATTCTCAGCGCTGCTGCCTTGTTTCCATAGAATCACAGAAGTCAAAGCTAAAAAAGACTTTGCACGATTTTCCCCTTCACACAAACCCCAAGGGCAGAATGTTACCGAATTCCTACACTTACATCCACAACAGCCTTTCCTACGGGGAGTGGGGCCTGAGCGCGGACAGTCACACGTGATTACTGAGTCCTGTCATCCACTCGGAGAACAGCATTGGGCTTGGCAGGTCTGAGACGGCTGAGGTAACGCTCTCTCCTTCCAAAAGAGCTTTCACCCCCCTACTCGGCTCTCATTTCCTGCTCAGGATTCGATGCCTCAAGTTCATGTATATTTCTAAGCCCTCTCATGGCAAACTCTACCCATTACTAATGTGTGGAGCATACCCCACGCCAAGAAGCACTCAGAGAGATGGATGGGGCAGGAGACAGGGGGGCAGGCGAACTCCACGAAGCTTTGTCCCGTCTGTGCCACAGTGTGACCCTGGGAGCTGCCCAGCTCACGTCAGGCCAGCAGGAAGCTAACTGTTCCAGAGATGACGATACTGCAGAGCATCTGTCTTGGAAGTTGGTTTCCTGTGACCCAGTTATAGGCCTTCCCTTCCTTCCACTAAACCAAAAAGCGCCTGTCTCCTGTACTGGTCTTTTGGGGTCCGCCTTGACTCGCTTTAAAGGTTCAGTTAAGTATCAAGGTTCGGTGACATGACCTAGGCCGTCCCTTCAACATCTTAACACTAAAAGTATTGCCTAATGGCAGAAAAGTAGGGCGTTGAGAGCTGGCCGGTGCAAGAAATATTTCAGAACCCAAAGTAGTGATGGTAGATGACCATCAACGGCTTGGTGGGTCCTTGTGTTTACTCTTAAGCAACAGAATCAAAACATTAAGTTGATTTTCCACAGTCTTCCCGTTACATGATCTTTCCATCACAGATGGGAATGGTAAGTCTCTAGGCCTAGGCGGTGCCTCAAATACGTAGACCATAGGGACAAGAAAATGTTCCTGGACCTTCCAGTCTATCAGTCTGGCAAAGTGGGCACGTCCTTCCTACTGGACAGGCTCACTCGGGCAGCTGTGCCCACCGACCCTGTCCGCCAACGGGGACCTGGTTCACACACAGAACCAACACTTGATCATGCGCTGTCCAATGTCACAACTGTAGGAGTCTGCTCTCCACACCAGTCTGAAAATCAGCCTTGTTAAGCATCATGATCAGATCTATCGATCCCTTCTCTCAGCATCCCTTCAAGGGAGTCTCCAGATACACTTGACGGAGCTGGATTTAATTTAAGCACTTTGCTGTCTACAGATCCTATTAAGTTAGCTTTGTGAACATTATGACATGAAGGTCTCAGCTTCCCTAAGGAGAGCTGAGCCCCAGTGTTCTTGACGTCTTGCATTTCCCCCAGCTTGAGGAAGGATTTGGGCACATCTTCCCCTCATTTCCAGGTGAGCCCTGTGTTACTGTCACCTGTCTCACACCACGTACCGTGCCGTCTTGCCATCCAGATTTCTCTCCCTGACGAGCAATGACTTAGAGTGGTCTCACCCCCAAGACCACATACCCACCGCTCTCACATTCCATCCCACTCTGAGAAGCAACTTTCCTGCCCATATAGAGAGAAGATTAAAGCAGCTTGAAGGATCCACATCTCCTTCCTACTGTGTTTTCACCTCTGGAGAAGGTCTTTCTAGCCAACGTCTGCTGGCCTGATTCTTTGACACTGGGACAGAGTGGGAATTATGAGTGTGCAGAGGAGATAGATTTTCAACCCCTTTATTTTCTTGAAACTATTTCCTCTGCTAGTGTGAATGGAATTTTTTAAATGATAGCTAAAGCACAGCAGGAAAATAATGTAAATCTAGTGCTAGGAAATTCTTCCCTCCAGGCACCATTCAAAAGCCAAACTCATTTGACAGAAGATGCAGGGGTTCAAAACCAGTTGAGAGGTCGCTTGCTTTGCCTTGCCTGATTACATCAAAGAAAGAGAGGCAAGTGTGTAGGGAATGAACTCGGAGACCCTGGGCTCAGAGCGTGGAGCCGTGAGTCAGCCCCAGAGACACCCACCAAAAACGGGCATTCGGACTCGTCGAGGTGATTAACTGGGGGCGTGTGTAGGTGAAGCTCGTGTTGCAGATGCTTTCGGAGTATTTTGTCATGTCATTTGTTCCATTAAGATTTGTTTAAAAGAAGAAGAAAAAAAAATCCAGGAAGCTAATGTCAACAGGTAAGAGGATTTTAAAAATACCATCCCTCCCCCTTCAAGTGGCATTGCCTAGATCAACACTTAGCCATACATCAGGAATGCTTTTGAAAGAAATTATGTGAAAACAGCAGTCAAAAGTTCCTATTATTTCAAGAAGACTTTTTCCAAAATATCTACTTTGATTTCACACTTCTGAACACAAGGAGCCACGGTGGTATTTTTAAGTGGAAGCTTGTTCTGAAACGGATGAGTGGTGTTGCCATGAAACAGGAAGCTGGTGAGCCGCAAAGCACAAATGTGACCTGGAACAGCGACTGCTGCAGGAGGCTGTCCCCGCTCTAGTAACACGTGACGTGGGGCAAGCCTGGGTGCCAACCCATCCCAAAGGGGTACACATCTGAACAGCAATGGGCGCTAGAAGTCCCCTCCAGGTGGGATGGTTGCAGTAAGACACAGAAAGCACCAGAGATTAAAGTGAGGTTGAGTGAAATCCTAGTCTTTCTTTGGGGTAATACTTCGCTTGAAAAGGACTTTTGCTTTGCTTTGTTACTTTCCTCACCTAAAACTGCAATGTTGTAATCCTTTCCCACTTCATCAGTAGAAAGCACTGATGGTTGTGAAAGTTTTGTTTGTTTGCTGGATTTGAGAAGCATAAGCAAAGAACTGAGAACAGTAACAAGAGCAGTAGAAACGCCATTGATGAACAACGTGAGGCTGGGGAAGGAAACCTTTGTTCCTGGTGATCAACTCGAGAGCATCTTAGCTCTGCGGTTTCTGTCTCGTTCCAGGGATGGGGTTGACACCAGCTCAAGTTTCAGGGTGATTTGAACTAACTGGGACAATCTTTCAAACTAAGGAAAGGCTTGTATTCCAAGTCATAAAAAACTGGTATGGTCCTTCTTATTCCAACCTTTTCTGAACTACCCAGTCCTACAGATATTAGGTGAGACAAAGCAAGGGCCGGAGGGAAGGGGTCACAGTGGGCCAGAGTGGGGTGAAGAAGCCAAAGAGGATGAAGGGGACATCTGCATAGAAGGGTCACCTGCAAGGGGTGTCAGGCAGTGGTCCAGCCCAGGGGACGCGAGCCCTTGTGGGGTGAAGGGTATCCATGCGGGGCTGGCTTCAGTGGAGGCTGCACACATCAGACAAACCCAGACTGAGGGATATTCTGCGTGCTACTAGTCTGTCATCTTCAGAAATGTCAACATCCTGATCATTAAGCAAGGAATGAGAAAATTTCCAGACAGAGAGACTAATGTGGCATAATAACTAAATGCAGTGCATGATTTGGGATTAGATCCTTTTGCTATACAGCTTTGGACAGTTGGTGATACTGGAATGAGGTCAGAGGTAAATTATAGAAATGTGTCATTTCTAATATCCTAATTTTGATGGTGGCATTGTGGTTACACAGAAGAACATCCTTGTTTATAAGAAATACACACTAAGGTATTCAGAAATGATCAACTATTAGGTTGGCAACTTGATCTCAAACAGTCCCACTAAAAAAAAAAACTGTATTTGCAACTTTAAGTTTGAGATTCTTTCAAAAAACATTTTAAAAGCATCTTACGGGATAGGTAAATTCTACAAGGATTTTGCATAAATTAATACAGCAGCGCAGCTCTCTGAATAGTGATCCTAGGCCAACAGCATAACAGAAATTTTTCAAAATTTTTCAAAACACACACATACATACCCTACACACATGCACACACACACACACATACATATGGAGAAGTAACCAAATTTAGCCACTAATCCAAGCTAAGTGAGCTCTAGAAAGGGGACGTTGATACCGAACCACAGAATTGGCCTGTGGTTATGTTCACCTATTATTATAACACACGTGAAGGTTCAAAAGAAAAATGGGTTAATGCAAAGAAGCATTCGCTGTCTCTCCTCTTAATGATATGGTACCCAGATTAGCACACAAGGCTGATAACTCCTCTTGTAATCTATACTGTTAATTCTCAAAGTTTAGGTCACAATAATAGCAGGTACTCAATAAATGGTAGCAAGTGTCACTACCATGTGCCAACAAGATGTTTATCAAGGGAAATGTAATTACCCCCTAAGTGGTAATAACCTGTCCACCTGAGGCTCAGAGAGGCTGAGGCTCTTGCCCAAGGTCACACAGCTAGAAATGTCATTAGTACTTTCTCTCCCTGACCCTGGATGGAGGCCAGATCGCCCTCCCTCCCAGGTACCCTTCACTCAGTTGCACAAGCCCTACTCCCTTGGTAGGAAAGACCTAGAAGAAAAATATGAAGGTCTTTTCAAAAAGAAACCTTTCTCCATCAGAGCACCTTTGAATTGAGCAAAGTCACTTCAGTGTCAAGACACATCATCACTATCCCAACCTGGGAAGGAGACAGAAGATGCAGCTCTCCCCTCCCTCACTGATGGAATCACACGGCAGCACCGGGTAGGAGCCTGAGCTCTCCCTGCCTTCCAGCCTATGTGCCGCCGGAGGAGACAGGCTTGTCCCCACTGCTCAAGCTGGATGCACGCTACTTGCTGTCTGATTCCTGCAATCGGCCATATCACTGGCTTAGCTTCAGAGTAAATGTGATCCGGCAGAATTTGACGGCCTCACCCTCACATGGCTTCTCTATCCAAGCAGTTCTAAAGCCTGAACACACCAGGTCTTTATACAGCGCCTGAGCAGTGCCAAATAACTAGGAAAATTGTTTGTCATTCTGTGAGATGTACTTAGATCTTACATTAAGATCTACTTAAGTCTTACATTAGCTCTTAGCAAATTTCCAAAGGAAAATCCCTACAGCCGTTGTTTTTAAAAAGTCTGTAAACTGGATACTGGATTTTGGCCCGTATCTTCATGTCCCGCTTTGATAAACAACCAGTTTGCATTAACCCAGCAATAGTCCTTGGATCAGCTCAGATATTGGAGGACCCCATCAAGTAAGCAGGGGAAATAAGTATGGGGATTCTGTAGGCAGTGGGAAATGGGAAGAAAAGCGCGGCAGGAGAAAAAAAAAAAAAGAGCAGAGCTCCACAAAAAAAGGTAGATTATTCGCCGTACATCATCTTATAAAAAAAAAAAAAAAAAACTTAAGTGATGCAAAATGGACTCAGTTTCAAGAGTTACCTCCCGAAGGCGGATGGTCCAATCCATTCACACATTCAACAAAGATTTATCGAGAGTCTGCTACTTATCAGGCACCGTTCTCGCCTCTGAGCATACAGAGATGAACACGACAAACAAAATCTCTGTCCCTGTGGAGAATCAATCGCTCATTCACTCAACACATGGTTATTTGCTCATACAATATACAAAGCCCTGGGCTGGTGTCGTTTGCTCCCTTATGGCTCTTCCAACCCCAGCTCCGTCCAGCTACTTAGCTTGTTAGGCTGTGTTGGCCACCCATGATCACTGCCTGCCACACGGTCTATTAAAGAAAAAAGAGTAAAACTCTTCCTTTCTCTCAACTAACCATACAGAAGTCAGGAGTTGACAACTGTGATTTCTCTTTCAAAGAGGAGCACGGTGATACCAGCCACCAGCCATGTACAGCTTGGGAGAATTTTTTCATGAAGGGCAGCTACAGAGTTGTCCTACAGGGTCATTAATGAAAACCAGGCATCTCGCTTACTCTATCTGGATACTAGCATCACCTAACTGCAGAGCTTTAAATGTTCCAGAAAGCAAAGCTAAGATGGCTCTCCCCTTTGCAGCCTGACTAGAATGAAACCCACCACCCACCTGTTCCCACGGCCGATTAACTGGCCAGCCCGTATCCCGCCTGGGTGCTGTGAGGTAGCTTTCAATGAATTCCACTGTTTTTATGGCAAAGACAAACTTCTAGAGTTGTCAGGGATTTATTTCAGGCCCTCCTTATGATGGGAAAGAAAAGCCTCCCTATTTGTACAAGCCGCTGTGTGTTTACAGAGGGATTCTAAACATACTGCCAACTGGATGGCATGGAGCTGGCCTAGTTTTGACAAGAATCTTAATTAGTAACACCAGCAAAAATCCCATTTAAACCAAAATTTCATGTTCCAAAAGCTTTCATCTCAACTCCCCGAAGGCTTATGGATGATTATTTCTGGAACAGTCTAGATAAGAAAGAGTAAGATAATCCCACACCATATATTTATCTCATTATATCTAAGTAAAAAAATAAAAAAGATTCAGCCAACTCCAAACTCACAAGTTGGAGCATGAGAATGAGTCCATATAAACACTGATGGTCCAGAATCTCGGGTTTCCTTGAGAGGTCCTTCTGTCTCAGGAAGGAGTTTACCAAGAGCCCTCATCTGCTTTCCTGGCCAGGCCACAGGAAAACTCAGTTCTCCAAACTTGGCTAAGGAAGGGCATCTTCAGTTACAACAACTTATCTGTTTTCTAGGTCAGCATTTCTCAAACATTAATATGCATGTAAACTTCCAGGGGATCTTGTTAAAAATCAAGGTTTTGATTCAGAAGGTCTGGGGTGAGGCCTGAAAACCTACATTCTGGAAGCTCCCATACAATGCTGATGCTGCAGGCCCGTGGACCACAACTTTGAGGAGCAAGGTCCTAAGTGATGACAAGTGTGAGAACTTGGTACCACCTTATGCAGAAGTGGCTCCCAACGAGTTAGAGGGAGGATGCAGTGCTGGAGAGCAGAGCCTGGAGGAAGAATGTACTCTGGTTCCTGGATCACTTAGTCCATATGTGGCCCCATCCAGCCTCTCACGGAAGATGTTCCCCAACAACACATCACCTAATTCTCAGCAAAATTCTTCCAATGTTTTTTCTGCACACCCATCCAGGGATGCTCAAATTTTATGCTCTTGAAGGATGGAGAATTTCAGGTGTCGCTTAGCTTTACTATATAGAGTCTTACTTTGGGGACTTTCTTCACTAGTACAAACTGGCTGACCTGTCTTCCTCCCCATCTGAGCTGACCTTTGAGGAAGGGACCCCACCTGTCCCCAGTTTAACAGAGCCTCACCTAAGACTTGGGGCTGCTGGCATCTGTAGTCCCGAGATTTCTAGCATCTTTTCTGCTCTCCACATGGCCCTGCACTGCAGGTTGCTACCTGGTCAGTTCTGCAAAGGGCAGGTCTGACTTTCACAGGAAGGAACTGCCCTTCAACCCCACCCCTCATTCTCTTCCCATCCAACTATTTACTTAACTAAAAGACAAAGCTTTTCAAATAAAAGTGTTTTCTTAGAGCAAGCAAGGATTAAGATAGAGAGTGTTGATTAAAATAAAAACAAAATGATTGATCTGGAAAAAAAAAACAAGTAAAGAAAAATAACAAAAACAACCATTCATTAGTATGTTCAATGACAGAAATGTGAAACTGCTGACTGATTTTGGTTTGGGTTTCTGCTTCCATAGAGGATCATGATGGATTCTTCTTTGCCCACATTTCTGGGGCCCCAAAAGATAAGCCCATGTGAAGGGATGGGCCTGCTGCACAACTGTAAATACTTAATGGCATTGCCAATTAAGATGGCTCTTCTCCTGACATTCCAGTTTTTATTAAATTCCAAAAAATCTTTCCGTATGTGGAGAAGCCTGGTTTAGGGAAAGAACACAGATCCAGGTTCACTGTGAAACGTTCTGAGCTATAGGCCTTGAAACTCAAAGAGAGGTTTGGGGACCAGTAGCTCTGGGATCACTTGGGAGCTTGTAAAAAAAAAAAGCAGAATATCTGGCCCACCCCAGTCCTACTGAATCAGAATCTGCATCTTAACAAGATCTCCATGTGATTTGTAAATGTATTAATCTTTGAGAAACACTGCTGTAGCATTCCAGTATTTATGTAATATGACATTTTGGCAACTCTCATTTGAGGCAACTTTGTTTGTTCAAGGAACCAATCCCAGAATTGCAAATGAACGGTTCACACAGCTTGCAATTCTAGCCTGCAATCTCTAGTGTGGGAAATAAGACCCAGGTGCCCCCTTTTCAGATAGATTCTTCGAAAGAAAATGAGAGTTTTGTTTTCATGGGCATGAACAGTCTAAATTGTCTTTGAAAATATTTTTTAGGACAGACAAAAATGTCACAAATTCTACTAAATGGATCATTGCTGATGCATTGAATTTGACCCAACCTCACATGATATTTGTGCCCAAGTGACCCAAAGAGTCAAAGTGGGGACTTTGTGTCCTGGAGCAACGAGGGTAAGTAAACTCCTCTCCCACATGACTCCTCTAGTCTCTTACTCCAATGGTCATTCTCTCCTGCTGACCACTCCCAAAGCACATCTGGGACCTTAGTTCCCCGACCAGGGATCGAACCTGCAGTGGAAGCATGGAGTCTTAACCACTGGACCACCAGGGACGTCCCATCCCGAAGTACTTCTTACGTTAGTCATTTCTCTGCTCCAAATAAGGAAGAGAAGTGCATGATATTTTGAGGAATAGTAAAGTGGGCTATTTGGACCAATCATACTGCTGAAAACAACCAAAATTTGTGGATTAAAATAAAGAAACTGCCTTCTTAAAGAGGTGATAAGGTAGAAAGGAATCTGTAGCACATTTGCCAATCTGGGCAAATATGAATTTTCATCCTGTGAAGTTCATGAGGGAGGAGGATACAAATCATAGTCCAGAGTTTACAAAAGATATGGTGGCCCCCAGATAAGCTGGAACCCAGAAGAGGGCAGTCTTAGGGTAAAAGTGAACCAGAAGTAACCAAAACCTAAAGATTGGCATCCCAGTTCAGACTACCTAAAGCTTTACGCTGGGTTTAAGTGTCTGAGACTGGTAAGGCCCCAAGAACTCAGCAGAAGCAAACATAAACCCCTTGTGAGGTAGGATTGCCTCACAATCTTGGACTTCCCTGGTGGCAAACAGGGAAGTGAGACACCATGAGTAGCAACCAACAGAAGCAAGGGGCATCAGAAATAAACTTCAGATAGTGGAGTATCAGACACTAATTATCAACAGAGCGCTCATTTTCTTAAATAGTCAGAAAACAGTATCCAGACTGCAGCACAGGGAAACAAAAAGATGGAAAATATGGAAGTAAGGGTAAGAGGCATAGAGAACAGACTGATAATATCTAATATACATTTTATTTGATGTTTCGAAGCGGGAGAAGAAAGAGAAGGGGGGAAGAACCAATATTCGAGGAAATAATAATGGAAAAGTTTCCAGAATGATGAAAGATGCCAGATTACAGATTTAAGGAGTACAACAAATCCCTGGTAGAGTAAATAAAAAGACTCACACCCCCGCATATCACAGAGAAACTGCAGGAAACTACAAGCAAAGAGAGCATCTAAAAACAAGAAAATAAAAAAGGGTATGGTTAGAGTGACAGCTGACTTCTCAAAAGTAACAATAAAAGCTGAAAGCCAATGGAAAAATACCTTTCATGTACTGAAGAAAACCACTGTCCATGTAGAATTCTATAGCCAGTGCAACAATCTTGCAAATATGAAGGTAAAATACAAATGAAGATTTTGTCACCAGCATACCTTCATTAGAGGAATTTCTAAAGCAGTGTTTCTCAAATTTTTCATGGTGAAGAACCAGGTTTTTTATTTTGTATTTTTTTAAATGTTCAATCTGTCACAGACTTGGACCTTTGGTTTATTCCTTGCTCAACAGGTCAAGTACACTGAGTATCCCTTGGATATTCGGCAATGCTAAATTGCTGTACAAGTTTTAGATTCTCAATTTCTGTACTTTGTGGTGGTAACTGACAGTTTGAAGACTGGCAATCTTTATGTGGACTACACTTTCAGTAGCACCGTTTTTAAGAATGCACTTTAGGCAGAAGGAAAGTGATCCCATATGGGTTGTCTGAGATACAAGAAAGAAAACACAGTCAAGAAAGTGACTGATCTTGTTGAGGACACATTGGTAAACAATCTGAATGTCAAGTTTTACATGGGAGTAATTTCACGTCTCTTTTTAAATTAAGTGAAGCTGAGTTAGCTGTGGTGGCTCATTAAAGCAGTTTTGCAACCCAGCTTTTGATACGTGGCAGGAAAGAGTGAATCTCATTGCAGAGAGGGCGAGAGAGAGAGAGAGAGAGAGAGAGAGAGAGAGAGAGAGAGACTTCCCCTCTTCTTTTCAAAATCAAATACATTGTATAATGATGCAAAGTTTTTTAAGGATTATTACCTTTCCCTGATGATATAGGTAATTGTGAAAAACCACTTGAGAAAATTGCCCTAGAAAAACCTACTAAAACAAATTTTTAAATCAACTATATTTTCTCTCTCATATTATCACGAGTAGCAAACTAAAACAAACTGTGGCTGGGTGATTTAAGTTACGGAGTTCTCAAGTAGAGATCCGGTTGGGACATGACAGTATCAGAAGTGCTTCTCCTTTGATTGCTTTAATAAATAATAATGTCACAGCATAAAAGAGACATTTACAAGCCAAGTCTAGTATTCTTAAAAATAACGAGAGCTTAAAAATAAGATTCCGACTGCTGACTACTGAGGAGTTGATTCTACCAACTAAATCAGAAACTGGCATTCCACTATTTCATGTCTTTTTTATGAGTACCCAAAATACATATTTGGATCTTATCTTTTTCTTTCCCTTCTCACTAATTAATTCATTCCCTTTATCTTCATACATCATTCCTGCTTCCCACTAAAGGCCATTCAACTGTGTTTAAGGTGTATGTGATCTTACAAAATATATATTCTTGTAAAATGCATACTGTTTTGTGCACAGGTATCTTTATTACATGCAAATAGCGTTGTGTTATATATTTTTAAAATCTGGATGGCTCCTTATTTCACTGACTCATAGATTCACAGAAGTTAAATTGACCTTTGAGGTCAAATCCCTCCTTCCTCCCAAGGTCATCCACAGGACGACAGGCTGGATATCCAGGCTGGCTTAAATAATCTGAGTAACGGGAATCTCAGCCTGGTGAGGGGCCAATTCCACGGTGATAGTCAAGTTCCTTCTTCTCACTAACACCTCACCCTCAATGCCGCCCATTGTAGGAACTCTGCACCAGGACCCACAATGGCATCATGAAACAGTGGACGCCTCACAAGGGACCGCTCTGCCATCTAGTTTCCCATGCTGAGACTTAGGAATTGGTTTTTTTAAGATCTACTGACTTGTATTAACATTGCTTCCCTCAGGTCATTTCCCTCTTCAGAATCCTTCCTCGGCCCCTCCATTTCCGCTGCACTGTGATTCCATGGCTCTCCCAGCCCCTTACACACCCATCTGTCCCTCTTTGGCGCCGGGAGGCCAAACCTGCTGTGTTACATCAGGTGTTCATCCCTGGCTCCTGTGTACGCTTTGCTGGTTCCGGCCGTCGTGGCTTTGTTCACACTGCTTTTTTTTCTCCTGACACCTTTTTCTCTCTCTCTCTTCCCAGACCCAGGTCAACTTCCACTTCTTCTGCCGAGTGTTGGAGACGCACACTGAGAGAGGGGAAAAGTCCGTGGCGAAAAGCAACCCAGGCAAAGTAGCCCCTATACAGGAAGCTGACGTCCAAGTGCCCGTGACTGCTCTCTGTTGTAAAGAACGGATAACCACTCTGGTTAGTTTAAGCAATAAAGGAGTTTAATATAAGGCTACCAAGTAGCTCATAGAATCTATGATCAGAACTAGGGAACAAGGTTTGGCAAATGGACTGGAAGGCGGAGGACGTGAATAGAGCCACGTAGACCACAAAATCACCCGGTGCGTCGCCGGTATTCCCACCATCTCCCCCACCAGGAGATCCTGGCACCAGCGCCAGTTCCTGAGGGAGGATTGAGCCCCTGGACTCCTGCACCATGGATGCTTTTCCATCTCTCGCCCTACCTTTAACTCACTTCCTCAAAGTTCAGAGTCCAGGAAACAGCATCTGACTCCCCAACCTAGGTCCTACTTAATCCCACTTGCTAGGAAGTGAGGAGAGAGAATTAGCAAGGGAGATGCAAATGGGTTTCTGGGAGAGCGCCCCTGGAGCTGCTTGTCCTTTTCTGTACTCTCAGTTAGACTGTGGACATAATGGCTGGAGTTCCTGCAGCCATTGTAGAATGCTGAAGATCTCAGTCATCCTACAGCCAAACAGAAAGACAGGAGGAGCTTGAGTCCTGGACTGCTTGCCTCTGAGCTGTTTTCATATGAGTGAATAAACACTTAATTTTTTATGCCATGCGTTTGGGTCTCTTAGCCCAGCAGTACTCATTCATTCTGTGGACAAAAAGGAGCAAAGGCACCAGGGAAATTCAAAAGCCCAAGCTGGGGAGCAGTTGCAACTGTTAGAGAAGACGGGCAGGGAGAAACAGAGCTTTAGCTGCCGCCCTCCAATCTGTCCCCGGCTCCCAGGGGACTGGGCTGCCAGTCACATCACCAAGATGGAACTTAGTCTAGGGAACCAGAGAGCATCCAGTCTCCAGAGCTTTCATACAAAGCTAGAGCCGAGCTCCAAGAATGTATGAAATCACAGTGATCAGTAGACTGTGTAGCCCAACATCAAGGCTGCATGAACAGCCAAAGAGATTTAATGCCAAGTTGCTAAAGCCCTCTGGTCTGGAGTCAGAGACCAGGGTGAGGGTTGGCCATGGTGAGTGGTGAAGCGGGATGCTGAGGCCTTCCTCTCACGTCCCTGGCACAGTGAGGAGCCAGGTCCTCACAAAGAGGTCAGCCCATAATATCTCCTCCCGTGAGAAGCTCCCTCAGCCCCCAGCCCCGGCTGATCCCCTCAAAGTGGCAGAGGAGGGGGGCAGTGAGGACCTGCCATCTGCTCAGGGCTAGAGTCCTGGGGGAAGGGGAAGCAGCTGACTGCCCCTGGCCCCTGCTCTTGGAAACCCATCAAGGAATCTCCATCTGAGCATCTGTGTGGCCCTCCTGTACTTGACCCGTGAGGACTGAAATCTGCCCACCTCACTGACCCCACCTTGGTCTTGTCCCCACCATCCCAAAATGGCTGCCACAGCTTGCAACATCAAATCTGTAACCCAGCCAGACTTCCCTTTGTGTCTAATTGGCCAGAATTAGGTCACATGACCCAGCTGCAGGAGAGAATGCCAAAATCAGTGCATGGCATTTTTTCAAGACTTTTTGTGAGAACTGGCTTCTGCCAGCAAAGAAGGGGGTTAGAAATGGACATTGAGTAGACAACCCATGGTACGGCCATGGGGACAGAAGGTGCTGCTCTAGAAAGAAGGAGCAGCTGCCATTTTAGGCCCTAGAAACTGTCAGAGGCTTAAGTCATGAGAATTTACCAAGAACATGCTTAAAGAAGGTGAGGTGGAGAGAATCTGTTGTTTTCTTTTCCCCCATCTTGAAGGTCTGTCAGTCAAGGTGCACTATGCTGTCGTTGGCCAGGGGGTGGGTGTGTAGTCTTGGCTCTCAGAAGTGACTCAGATGCTACAGGTCACTCAAAGTACCTCCACCTGCCCCCTCGCACGGCCCTTTACAAAATCACCCCAAGCACTGTGCTTGCTACAGTGCAGAAGTCCCTTCTACATGGGAATTCTGGAGCTATCCCTTAGAGCAATTGAACAAATTACTCTCCCCTGACATTTGAATCTCAAAGTAATAAAAAGACAGGAAATGGTTGGAGCCACTGTATTCTGATTTAGGTGTCCTTTAGGTGCGCTCATGCCGGCTCTTCTGCATCCCTGGTTGTCCAAATAGTTTAGATGTATTTGCCGCTCAATATTATTTTAATAAACTCTTTTTCAGATTAAGTTCAGCAGAGTTGCTGTTGCTTGCACTTAAAGAACGCTGGCTGTCACAGATGGAATACTACCTGCTAGCAGGGGAAATAACTCTTTTAAAAAACAAAAAACAAAAAACTCCAATTCTATCCACTAAAAGGTGTTTGAAAGCCAACTTTTGGACTTTGTTGTTATTCGGGCCACATTTCGAACACTAAATTCAGCCCATCGAGGTGAGAAACAAAGCATCTACTTGAGGCCTCGTGCTAATCGACACTCTCAACCCCACCCGTGCTTGTATCTGATTTCTCAGCAAACAGATGTGAACCCACCTCGTGGCCCACAGTATCCGTGTGCTAGAAAAGTGCCTGGCAAACGATGCAAGACCCTCCTCTGTCTCTAAAGTAAAAGAACACATTGATTTTATCAGGGCTTTCAGAGCTAGGACTATTTGCCAGCTTCTCTTACTTCCGCCTAGAGATTCAGTCAAACAATATCTCTCAGTTGTGAAAAACAAAATAGAGAGCAATTACTATTAGGAATATTAAACTTTAATCTTTGCTTTTTAAATGACACGAAAGTCCTTTCCCCAAAGGGATCTTCTATCAGGTACCTGTTCTGAAGAAGCCTCAAGGAGGCTTCTGTTAAGCAGAGATTATGAGATCAGGTCCACAGTAGACAGCCAGCCCGATGGAGGTAACGATATTTCATAGCCCGGCATCAAATGAATACACCCTTATAATGATTTGATCATTAGGAGAGTGGTTCACTCAGACTAACAGCCCGCAAGATATCAGCCTATAAAACAAATCTGACTTGGGCTCTAGACACAGGTAGCTCCCTGAGGGGTCACGCCTCAGACCTGGGGGGGGGAATCCTGCGTTCGCAACCACAAAGCAGCGCCTCGGCTCCCAGTGAGGAAAATCCGGGAAGACGCTTGTGCGGTATGACGTGCCCACCGTGAGAAATGGCCCGATTGTCACCTTGGCCACTATTCACCTGGCTCTTGTCACCTGGCTATTCTCCCGACATCGGCATGGCATATTATTGTACTGTGGTCACTCAACTCCATGTTCAGTTAAAAAAGGGTTTCTTGGCAACCAAAACAAAATGATTTTGCAGCCAGAGGAAAAGTATCTGATTAGCAGAAAATCCAAATTCCAAGTTCTGAATCAGGACTTCTCCCCATACACAGGGTCTGCCCTGTATGCGAAGAGGTGTCTGAGGCCAGCACCCCGCACGGGGCTCTCCTCCCCAGCCGCAGGCGCCCCTCAGGGGGTCGGTGCCAGGTGGAACAGTGGCACCAGTGCTGGAAAAGAGTGCCTGGGTGGGGCTTCCCTGGTGGCGCAGTGGTTGAGAGTCCGCCTGCCGATGCGGGGGACACGGATTCGTGCCATGGTCCGGGAAGAACCCACATGCCGCGGAGCGGCTGGGCCCGTGAGCCATGCCGGAGGCCCCGCCCCGGAAGGACCTGAGTACACGCACTGTCACAGAGCATCTGCAAGGTCCAGATTGTCCCGGCACTATCCCAGGCCTTCTTGTACTTTCTCTGTTCCTGGAGCCACCTCCGTCCTGTGCTTCCTGACGCCATTTTGGGGGGTGTGACGTGAGGTCCTCAGAGCTCTGCTCTTGCACGGCTTGACTCCCTGCCCCGGAGAGCTGGCAGTCATCCTTATCCTGAGGGAGGTTTGCGTGGCATGAACTTGGCGGTGGCTGTCTCAGAGGAGGGACAGAGCAGGCTGGGATTCTGAGTGAAGCCGCAGGCTGCAGAGGAGACCCATCTCCCTCCCCCTCTTCAGGCACCCTACACTCTGGGGGGCAGAATAGGACAGAGACACTTGGTTTAAGGCCCTTCCCTGAACCCCAGATTTCCTAACACATCCCTCCCATATGACTTCAGAACAGCCTATGCTCATTTTTGTGATTTCTTACTGTGGTAGCACCAACCACAACTCTGTGTGTTGAAAATGCCCAGGATCTCTTTTTTAGGGGGATGAGAATTCCTCTTAGTCTTTGCTTATCCCCTCTGTGTCGATGCCTGGCAGGAAAAAGAGAAGATGACAGAATTCAATTCACTTGACACAGCGCAGAGAAGGTGTGTTTCAGGGGACACGATGGGGCTCTTGCCTGCCCGGAGCCAGGACTGGAGGAAGACGGGGGTTGCGACTGAGGATGGAGGTGTGGACTCCGGCCCCTTCCTGGAAGCCAGGGAGGAGTGGCCAGGGGGAGAGGGGTGAGCAGAGACCTGGGCAGTGTGCGTGCATGCTCACAAGTTGGGGAAAGCAATCACGCCTCCGAAAGAAGGAAGAAAGTGTGCTCCTCTCTCCCCTTCAAAGGAGCCCTGCAAACGCCAATGGCTCAACGTCTCACTTTTTGGGTTTTATGTCCCTCCCATAGGCTGCTTTTGAAACCCCCAACTCCACCTGGATTAACAAGGAAATTTGTCATCCCACAAGGTGGGAGGGAGCAGAGCAGGCAGCTCAGGCCGCCGGCTCTTTGGTTCCCATTGCAGGCTGTGCTGGACACATCCCGGGGCTGCGGCGAGGCGGCCACGGCTGTTCCAGGCATCATGTCAGACGTGGTGCATGGACTGAACCGTGTCCCCCAGATTCGTACACTGAAGTCCTAACCCCCGGTACCTCAGAATTTGACTGTATTTGGCGATTGGGTCTTTAAAAAGGTAATTAAGGCAAAACAAGTTCATTAGGATGGGCCCTAATCAGACTAGTGTTCTTTTTTTTTTTTTTTTTTTTTTTTGACGTGGACCATTTTAAAAGTCTTTATTGAATTTGTTAAAATATGGTTTCTGTTTTATGTTTTGGTTTTTTGGCCACAAGGCACGTGGGATCTTAGCTCCCCGACCAGGGATCAAACCCACACGCCCTGCATTGGAAGGTGAAGTCTTAACCACTGGACCGCCAGGGAAGTCCCCAGACTAGCATTCTTATAAGAAGAGGCAATTGGGCCACAGACGCACAGAAGGAAGACCATGTAAAGACACAGAGAAAAGACCACCACCTACAAGCCAAAGAGAGAGATCTCAGAAGAAACCAAGATTGCCGACACCTTGAGCTTGGACTTCTGCGAGACAATACACTTCTATTGATTAAGCTACAGAGTCTGGTACTTTGTTATGGCAGCCCTACCAAACACACACGTGGCTATGTCCAGAAACACAGAGGACCCGCTCTCTCTTTCTTGGGATTCTGCCCCCAACAGATGTTGCCTCACGTCTCACTGGCCAGAATCAGGTGTCAGACACCTTCCTGGTCAACCTGGCAAGACGAATGGAACTGGTGTGATTGTATTAAACTCCTCAACTGAGATGGAATGGATATGAGAACGGAAACCCCCAAGGTCACCACAGAGCCGCAGGAAGAATAATTCTCTCTCTGCTTCTTCTTCCTTTGACTCTTATACCCAGGAGATAGCAGGATAGGAAGACCTCAAATATGGGATATGAAACATAGTAGTATGTATTGTGGCTGATTATATCTCCCCTTCAAGCTCTTAAAGTATGTAGGTCTATTTGATTTTTTGTAGAAACCAACAGACTTTTACCTTTTGAAATCAAATCTTATTTGAAGAAAGATGCAGCTTCTACAAAAAAAAAGAACCACTCAACATTTGTCCTTTGAGGTCACAAGGCAAAACGTTCTTTGTCATCTGTTAAGGGCAATGCACAGTGCCTCACATATAGATGGTACTTGATAGTGAATGAAGATTCCTGGTCACTTTAAGAACTTGCTTTATGAGAAAAAGGAAGAATTGAGTGAACATCTGAGCAATGTTTAGGAACCAAACAGAAGCAACCAAAGCTAGCCAACAGATTGAAACATTAGATGTTCTCTCTCAGCAATGAATACATCCAGGCTTTGATTGGTCCCTCTGCCCAGAAGCGACTGTATAATTACTTTGCAAACAGGTTTGGCGTTCGGTCTATTGGGGAAGATGCTGGATATACTAACCTGCTATCCCCACACACGACGGTGCTGGAGTTATGGTCCCAAAGCGTGCCCTGCCCATAGCACCTTAAACAACCACATTTAAGATAACACAGCCCCTCTCCACAGCCAGGTCATACTGGATCACTGAAAGACAACCGACCCATGGGCGAGCCAATGTCTCTGTTGGTCAGTGACATCCACCTCAAAAAATATGGGATGTGCTCATCAGATATCTGAACTGTGAAACCGTGTCAAGCAAGCAGCAAGAACAGTATATGGGAAAAGACGCGAAGACAAAGCTCCTGGAACAGTGGAAATGATGGTAAATCCAGTCAATGGAATAGCACCCAGGAAAAAAAAAAAAGGCTGAACCATTCGTGCATACAATGGTATGGATGAATCTCAAAATAATTGTGCTGAGTGAAAAAAGCCAGACAAAAGAGAATACGTACTACATAATTTCACTTATATCAAAGTCTAGAAAATTCAGACTAATCTGTATTGACAGAAAGTATCAGTGGTTTCCTGATAGTGATAGCTCCAGCTTTCACTTTTGTGTCCTTGGCACATACCATGGCACCAGGAACATAGATGCTCAGTGAGTGTTTGTTGAATGACTAAATGAAAGAATTTTAAATATTCACTTTGCATCTTCTAAAACACTAGATACAAAAGTAGGGACATAACATATGCCTAACATTCAATAAAGGATGGATGAATGGATGGAAGGATGATTGGAGGGATGGACGGACAGATGGGACCCACTAGCCTGACCACACCTGAGTCTGTAGCATCTGAGGCTATAATTCCACATGACCTGGAGTTAGCTTCTGAAATCTCCCCCCGAATGCTTCCCAGTAGCCACAGTGCCCCCAGGCCAGCAGTCCAGACCCCATGCTCCCTCCATGCCAGGCATCATGAGATCCAGTCCACCCCCAGAGCCCTGTTGTGACATCAGGAATTTTTCCAGGCCTTTCCAAATCATATTTCACCTGGAAAATGTTCTACTTTGTCATGGCGCTGAGTGGAGAAAAATAGAATAAATTATTCCAGTCTGATGCTTTCTTTTTTTCTAATAAACCCCAATTTCCTAAATTATAATTAAAAGGAAAATATTAGAGCACAAACAGCATTATAACATTGAATTGCTGTACTTGGTGGAGTTTCCTCTCTAAATCCACATCAACAGGCAGTTTAACAATAGGAGAAATCTCAATGGGAGTTCAACAGATGAAATTAACACAGCACACAGCTCTGGACTAAAATATTTCTTTGCCCTTGTAATTGCTTGCAGCCACCCTTGTGTAAAGCCCCCATCACATTACAGGATTTGTTGTATGTAAATTGAAGAATAAATGGTTGGTAGCACCTTTCAGCTCTGCGATGCTGGAAATGAGTTTTTTAATAGGAAATTAGATTAGTAATATTTTAGTCAACAAAAATGTGGAAAAATTCTGCATAAAGATGAGAAAATCATTCATGCACAGAGACTTTAGCATCAAGAGTGAACAATTGTTGAAATCTGTGAATGGCTATTCACAAAAGAACTTCTCCTGGCCAAAGTCCAGGGCAGAAAAAAAATGATTTTCTTTATACCTTTATCACAAGATTCCACCACAATGCGCGTTCTAGATAATCATAGCAGAGTCCCTTCCCACAAGCTCCCAACATTTTGTGTGTAACCTGGAAGCTTAAATCAGCTGCAGAGGTAATTACGGTGCTTCCTGCATCCTAATACGTGGGATGTGGGCTGCATTGTAAGAACATTAGCTCATGGCCCCTGGAAGGCCAGAGATGGGGATTCACGGGGTTGGGGAGAGTGTCAGGGGGAGGGAGGCGAAATCTGGGGTCTGGTTTCCTTGCTCCAGCAAGGGGACCTGACTGTGTTCTGGGAACCAGGGTGAGATGGGCCTTACCTGTTGTTCTAGGCCAGAAGGAAAAGGGAATTTGATACCTGGGTCTCACTCTCAACCCAGGAAAAGTGGAAGCCAGGACAGAGCACGCAGTCCCAGTGAGTGGGAGAGACCAGGAAAGAGAGAACAGTACTTAAGGGCTGGTCACCAAGTCCCCGAAAGCCGGCTGAGGAATAGTAGAACTGGAGTTCTCATTTTTGGAGACAACGCCTAGAAGGATCCCTGGAGCAGGGACAAATCTAGGTTTTGAAACTAGTGTGTGACACTCACACAGTCAGGGGAGCTCTAGGAAAAGAATAGAAAGGTAAGACTCTCGGGCTTCCCTGGTGGCGCAGTGGTTGAGAGTCCGCCTGCCGATGCAGGGGAAACGGGTTCGTGCCCCGATCCCGGAGGATCCCACGTGCCGCGGAGGGGCTGGGCCCCTGAGCCATGGCCGCTGAGCCTGCACGTCCGGAGCCTGTGCTCCGCAACGGGAGAGGCCACAACAGTGAGAGGCCCGCGTACCGCAAAAAAAAAAAAAGAAAGTTACGACTCTCCCACAAGGCACAAGGTCTTCTTGGAAGGGGCCTTGTAAGGGAGGAGCCTGGAACTGAAGCTTCGTGAGCGGCCCTGTGAGCCCGCCTCTGCCCTCAAGACATCCCTGTGAAAGAGAGGAAGCCCTTTGTGGGCCTGGGACTGACCGTGGCTGGGAGAAGATGGCGCCGAGACATGGGTTATCTTTCTTCACCGAGGTTGGGTGGTGCAGAGGGAAGGGGTAGAGCGCTGGGGGCTGGAGCTGGTCCTGGACGAGGAACAGGAAACCGCTGGAGGCGGCCGTCCAGCCCTCCTCCACCAGAAGCAGGGAGTGGACGGTGTGGGCTCTGTCAACAGGCACAGGCCTGCAGAAAGCTGCCCCACTCCTTCTAAACGGCCTTTCAGAGAGCTGCGCTGAGGCAGCAGCAGGACAGAGAACCCGGTAGAATAAAGGCCAAGGGAGCCTGAGAAAGGGTGGTTCGGTCTCTAATTTTATCTGGATGAGAGCATTGGCTCTATGGAGAGTCACGCCACCTCAGTCTGAATCCTGGCTCTACCACTCGCTAGCTATGTGACTTTGGACAAATAATAAACCTCTCTATGCTCAGTTTTCCACATCTATAAAATGGGTACCGTAATAGATAGCATCGACCTCATAGGGCTGTTGTGCATTAATGCATCTAAAGCGCTTAGACCGGTCTAAGAATAAATACAAGCTATGATTATTATCTGCTCCTTTTAAACGATAATTATGCAGATTGATGGATCTCAAGCGCATGTACCTTACCATCAACCGGCAACAATTTTTTAAGTAAACTTTTTTTAAAATTATTATTTATTTATTTATTTTGAATTTTATTTATTTTTTTATAAAGCAGGTTCCTATTAGTTATCCATTTTAAACATATTAGTGTATACATGTCAATCCCAATCTCCCAATTCATCACACCACCACCACCGCCCTGCCGCCTCTTTCCCCCCTTGGTGTCCATACGTTTGTTCTCTACATCTGTGTCTCTACTTCCGCCCTGCAAACCGGTTCATCTGTACCATTTTTCTAGGTTCCATATACATGTGTTAAGATATGATATTTGTTTTTCTCTTTCTGACTTACTTCACTCTGTATGACAGTCTCTAGATCCATCCACGTCTCAACAAATGACCCAATTTCATTCCTTTTTACGGCTGAGTAATATTCCATTATATATATGTACCACATCTTCTTTATCCATTCGTCTGGAACCGTTTGAGAATTCTTGCAACATCTGTGCAAGCTGGGTAATGGACAAATATTCTTACCTGGGACTGAGCAACCGAATCAGGAAAATTAAAGAACGAGTAGACTTAATAGGTGTTTTTTGGGGGGGGTCCCCCCACCCCCAGACAGTATCCAACCATTCCCTGCAGTAGACAATTAAATTACTCTAAAACACAACTACTTCCCAAGAAACCAGATCATCTTAATAATTCAAGGAACTTAAGCAGAATAATAAGCTTCAAAAACAAGTTATGATTCTGGAGTTATTTAAACAACTACTGCATAAACATGTTGGGAAATTCCGAAGAGGAGATGTAATAAATATCCTGAATGTCTCCACCCAGCCCTCAGGAAGCAAGGGTCTGTCACTCATCGGCAGGCCGGGCAAGATGAGCTAGCTCTTTTGAGGACAGGAGTGGTTGCCTCTGCTCCTGGGGTAAGAGTCAAACCCATAACACTGGGAAGATTGTTGGGTGTGGGGTCCCAGCCTGGATGCACGAGCTCTGAGCATGTGATGAATCGGAGACCAGAGCTTCCAACAGTCAGTTTCTATAAAAGGCATCTGCTGTTCTTCTCTTCCTGACTTACTTCACTCGGTATGACAGACTCTGGGTCCATCCACCTCACTACAAATAACTCAATTTCGTTTCTTTTTATGGCGAGTAATGTTCCATTGTATATATGTGCCACATCTCCTTTATCCATTCATCTGTTGATGGACACTTAGGTTGCTTCCATATCCTGGCTATTATAGATAGAACTGCAGTGAACACTTTGGTACATGACCCTTTTTGAATTATGGTTTTCTCAGGGTATATGCCCAGTAGTGGGATTGCTGGGTCGTATGGTAGTTCTATTTTTAGTTTTTTAAGGAACCTCCATACTGTTCTCCATAGTGGCTGTATCAATTTACATTCCCACCACCGTATGCTAACACATATATATGGAATCTTAAAAAAAAAAAAAAAATGGTCATGAGGAACCTAGGGGCAAGACGGGAATAAAGACACAGACCTACTAGAGAATGGACTTAAGGATATGGGGAGGGGGAAGGGTAAGCTGGGACAAAGCGAGAGAGTGGCACGGACATATATACACTACCAAACGTAAAATAGATAGCTAGTGGGAAGCAGCCGCATAGCACAGGGAGATCAGCTCGGTGCTTTGTGACCACCTAGAGGGGTGGGATAGGGAGGGTGGGAGGGAGACGCAAGAGGGAAGAGATATGGGGACATATGTATAGCTGACTCACTTTGTTATAAAGCAGAAACTAACACACCATTGTAAAGTAATTATACTCCAATAAAGATGTTTTAAAAAAAGGCATCTTCTGGAGGAGAGGAGGGAACAGGAGAGGGACCAGTGGGTGGAGGGTGAAGAGCGCAGTGACTGTTTAAGATCCAGTTTTCTGAACATCCCTGCAAACTCCCTCTGAGCCCCATGGATAGAAGGGGGCTGCCAGGAAAAACTGAAGGAGATACTCTCACAAAGGAATCTGTGAAGAAGAAAAACTACTACCATTTGGGGGGCACTTAGGTTCTAAGCATGGGACTAAGCAGTTGTGTTATTGATAAATCGTCTTAACAACCCTATCTGGTAGGTACTGAAATGGGGTACTGTCCCCATTTCCCTGATGGGAACACTGAGACTTGCAGAGGTTAAAAGCCAAGATTATTCAGTGAGTAAGTGGCAAAGCTGGGATCCAAACCCAGGTCAGCTGACTCGAGCCCATGCCCCTTGACACTGCACTGATTTGTGTCACAAACAAGAATGGGGGCAATGGGGAGGGACGGTGAGCCCCAGTGGGAGGTTGAGGGCCCCCAGAGACCATGGCCTCGGGCACAGGCACTGGTAGACCCAGAGAGGGCGCCAGCAGCAGAGGCAGTGGCTCCTCAGCGCCGTAGACAAGAGCAAAGCAGAGCGAAGACCACGGGAGAAGTGAGGGTCCCGGGGACATGGGGGCCGGGTGTCTTCAACGTACAGGTGGCAGTAGAAGGGATGAACAGGAAGGGGACAAAAGAGAGAAGAGAAGAGGACCCAGGACATATCCCAGAGGAACACCAACATTTCAGGGATGAAGGTGGGGGTCAATACTCCATCCACTGAATTTTATTAAAACATGTCAAATTTCATTAGGAATAACTCTCAAAGTCACAAAAGAGTCTAGGAGTATTTGCCTTTTAAAAATTTTCCTACTTCAAATGTACCTACGTCTGTTTTCTTATACCTTGGTCTGTCTCTCTCTGTCTTTCACTCATTGTTTACAGAAACACTACACGCTTGCTTTAAGTGCAAAAAGGGAAATCAGAAAGACACTACAGCAAAAACTTCAAGTCCTTTAAATAAAGTTTCAGGCGAAGCATTCACTCAACAAACATTTATTGTCTACTATGAGAAAGAAGCCAGGTTAATTTCATGGTCAATTAATTTCATGAAGTTAACCTATCAGAGGTGTTGGACGTAGAGTCCTGGGTGTCATTTGGGGACAGCAAAGTGCGATCCAAGCCTGGAACACGTTTGGAGAGATGGAGCTGAGCTGCTTGGTCAAACCAAAAGACAGTGGAGGCTGGGTCACCAAAGAAGGCTTGCATAGAGGAGATATAAACCAAAGCCAGAAATAAGCCTGAAACACAATGCTGGGATTCAACAAATCCTGAGGTTAACCGGGTGAAAAGATCAATGTGGAGATTTAAGCAACAGAATCGGGCCTCAGGGCTCACCCAAGACCAAGGATTCAGGGTGCACCTCTAGGGTCTTGAAGGGATCCAGCTGTTTTTAAAACAATGGGCCAAAGTCTCATCTGGATTTGAATAGACTCGAGTCCTGCAGTGTGGATGGATCACTTTGCAAGGCGTTGCAGTATCTCACCTTCAGATTCACCAAAACGGGATTTAACATGCGTGTCCCTAAAAGTCTTAGTATTCGTGGGTTTTTTCCAACTGATGGTCCCATTTTCACATGAAAAGCCATAGATCTTAGCAAAGAAAGGTTTATAGAGAAAATGGGCAAAGCGAAGAGGCACGATGATTGAGTCAGACTAAAGAAGGACACGGCATCTGAAAGGGAAGAGACATGTCAGATTTCTTTAATGTCAGATCCATTAAAGTCAGATGGACACTCTGGCAACAGACACTCCTTAATGTAGAGATCTCTTAAATGTAGGCTATTAACGATGCTGACCACCTTAAGCTGGTGTTCTCCTTTGTAAGAAACTTTTAATCAGAGAGAGAGTAGCATTTCCTACCCTGCAAGGGTGATCAATACTCCCACGCATGCCAAGAGCCCATCTGCCAAAGCCAACATTTTCGCCAGTCTCTCCAAGTTTCAAAAGGAAAGTTGGCACTCCTGAGCAGAGCATGGATCTTTGACAGTCTCCTAATGGCCAACGTTATTAAATAGTAATCAGATGGCTCTAGACGCCTTAGCAGCTTGTCATTTCGGGATTCAAAAGACTGCCTAAGCGCCAGGCACTTGCTACTCATCCCACCTCCCTCATCCTCCCAAGGATGGGCTGGAAAACTTGTACCTAAACTTCCCAGTATGTTACGTGATTCCTCTGTGTCTCTGGCTCACCCTCAACATGAGCTCTAGTGAAAAGTAGTCATCTGGTGGACGCATTCTGGAAAAGTTGTGATTTGAGCCATGAATGGGAGGAGAGAGATCCTAGGGAGGTCCCCACCCTGTAGAGAACGTCCGATGCTCTTCCCCCTCTAGAATCCGACTGTCCATCCTGAAGATCAATCCATAGCTAAGTGAGAGCTCTTAACTTCCGGTATTTGTAAAAGCTAAGCTTTAAACAATTCTTTACTTTTTTTTTTTTTTTTTTTTGTGGTACGCGGGCCTCTCACTGTTGTGGCCTCTCCCGTTGCGGAGCACAGGCTCCGGACGCGCAGGCTCAGCGGCCATGGCTCACGGGCCCAGCCGCTTCACAGCATGTGGGATCTTCCCGGACCGGGGCACGAACCCGTGTCCCCTGCATCTGCAGGCGGACTCTCAACCACTGTGCCACCAGGGAAGCCGTAAACAATTCTTTTCTTGATTAAACTTTAAAATCTTTTGATAAAGGCCAATCAGAAAAGATCAGGCCAAGAGTTCATCATTGTAAGAGATGTCAGCTTGTTCCAGGTACTGAATAAATGATTACGAAAACAGGCTGTAAGGCTTTTGTTGCTGGACCAACCTGAGGGTTTAGAAAACTTCTTGGGCTCCTTTTTATTGCACGCAGCTTTTTTTTTTATTAAGGAAAAATATAAAACTCTCCCAAACCTCTCACACACGCTCAGTGGAAGGTAGTTTCTCTATTAATTTCTTTAGCTTAAGTCACTGGTCAATACCAACGAATTCCCACGCAGCAAGCAGATTTGAAGAGGGGTCAAAATAATTTTGATCAATGACACTTACCCAGAGAACATGGGATGGTTACTTGTTAAGAAATTGAGGCAGGAACCACTTGAAACATTCAAGGGCTTTAAACTGGCAGTAACTTGGGGATCACTGACAATAATCTGAGGACCCGTGAGGGCAGCTGTTTGAGGTACAGAGGCCATACGACTCTCTACTGTTCTCAGTCCATAAATAACAAAACTCAAAGTTTTGTCAAAGGTCACTTGGTTGAAGCCCTCTTCTTTCTCTGGGGCTTCTTGTTACATATTATGGTACAAATAAGCCCCTTATAAAAAGAAAAGGAACTGATTAAAAGGTGGCACACTTTTATCATTCCACATCAACAGTATTTCCAAGTTTATTACTCTTAATACTAAGTGACGTAGTAAAGTGTATCAGAGATCTTCACGTGTTAGAGCTTTCGTGATTCGCAAGGAGTGATTTACTGAGAAAAAATTAACCTCCTATATATACATGCTATTTTCACTTTAATAACTGATAACATACGAGTACATCATATGCCATAATTTACTTAACCGTTCTCTTATTTTTGCATGTTTAGGTCCAATTTTTGTAATAAACAATTAAAAGAAACTGGTTTGGGTATAAATCTGTCCACCTTTTGGGTTGTTTCATTAGTTCCATTTTAGAAAATGAAACCTCAACACCATAGGTTATGAAGTTTCCAGGTTCTTGATATTTCGCCAAATTGTTAGGTTTTCAGGATCCTTCAGGTCTCAACTCACTAGACCTTTCACTGTCCCCATCATAATTATGTCCCCTCCTTCTGTTTTTCTCTCATAGCAACTTGGTTTTGAGAGCCCTTGTCATAGCTTAACGTACTACATCTATTAGTGTGTTTATTTAATTAGTGTTTGCTTCTGCCTTTGGACTGTAATTTTAATGAGAATATCCATGTCTCTTTAGCTGATCACTGAATGCACAGTGACGGCACACTGTCTGGTATATATCAGCCCTTGGATGGATGGAAGGATGGATGGATGGATGCATCTATTGTCATCAAGTGGGTTTGGGCATTTCAGCTGCTGTGATGCAAAAAGTCATAGCAGCCCACTCCTAGGCAAAGGGGACCGTAACACTTTGCAAGACTCCTGCTTTCTGGCATCTGAGAAGTAGGCAATGGTTAGAACTGAATTTCTACCTCCCACTCAGAGACCACAGAACTTTGTCTCGCTCTGCACCCCCTTTCACTTCATCAGAAGACGCCCAAGATGCCTGGGTTGTGCTCCTAACGTCGTCTGACATCCCTGGAGGGCTTTCTCCAACCCCGCCACTTCTTCCTCCTGTCGACCCCACGGCCCTCCCAGGGGTGGCTGTTTTCCCCTGACACTGTGCGTATTTCGGGCTTGGCCGTGGGCGAGGTGTCCCTCTCACTCCTGCTGAGGCTCCAGGGCATCCCTCCTCCCTTCTCCCCAACCCTCCCCCAATTCTTTGCAGCTGTGAATTGGCTACAATATGTGCTATTCCACTCTTGGTGGCAGGTTTCTACCAGACCTCCATCTTGTGACGACGTTAGCACCTGCACTACTGTCTTGCAACCATCTTTGTTGCTGGAATTGATTTCCACACCCACGAAGAAGATCCTTCTGCCGTACTGGTCTCTCGGTCCCTGACTGTCTCACACCGGCCACCTTCTCCCACGGACACACCCTCCATACCCCTCCACAATCGCTCCTTGGGCCACCCCACTCATCAGCTCTAGTCCCCAACTCCAGCCATCCTTCGGCCCCGCGGGCCTGATATCACTTCTTGTCCTCGCCTGACTCCAGCCCTTACTTCCTCCTCATCCAGCTCCGATCACGACCCTCCTCTTCCCCAGCCCATTCACCTGACAAATCGTAAGCCTGGCCTCCTGACTGCTCCGTGACACACCAGGCACACGGTGGCCTCAAGTTTGCACTTATGGATGTTTCTCCCAGGCAGGCTCTTCCTTCAGACAGCCCCAGGGCTCCCTCACCCCTTCAGACCTCTGCTCAGCTGTGATCTCCTGAAACAGAAGATCCCTGGCTTCCTTTCATTCTCTATTCCCTAACCCTCCTTCGTTCTCCTCATGCTAGTTTCACCCTCTGACTGCTATCAGCAAGTCCCCATTAGAATAAGACTGTGTTACTCGCTGGAGCGTTCCCAGCACCTAACCCAGAACTCTGCACACAGTGGGAACTACAAACGAGTGCGTGAATGAATGAATGATTTTCCCTAGACTGACTCCACATTACACATTATCCATTTCATGCCTTGCAAAGTGGCATCTTCTTTAAAAATCAGTATTGGCCTCTTCATGGCCTTACAATTACCTTGAATAGATCACACAAACAGGATATCCATGGCTTTCAATTAATCCAGAGGGAACCCTAAAAGGACTTCAGATGGGCAGCGGAAGATACTACCACAGTGTATGAAGTAGCCAATCAGAGATTAGAAGTCCCTGATGAGCCATCCCCTAATGAATGGAGAGAACATTTCCTGGCTTACGGGAAGGAGAGCTGGAGCCAAGGGAAGTGCCTCGTTCAGCTGGATTAGTTATTGGAAACTCGTTTCCTTGGGCCAGCCAGTTCTTCCAGATGCGAAGTCTGTGGCTGTCTGCGTCTCTTCTCCAGGGACACGGATCAGAGGAGTGGGCCCTGGAGCATCAGCTGCTGGCTCCTGCTTCACAACCCCACAGCCCATTTAAAGGAGCAGAGGATGGACACAGCTGTACAGTGAAGCAGCGGGCAAACCCCAGAGAGGCTCCTGGAAGAGGTGTCCCACCCTTCGGAGCCGCCCAACCCTGCCCCCTGCCCTGAAACACACCCAGTAACCTCCTGTGTTTCTCTCCAGATGCTGTGACTGTGTTTGATTAGGATCTGGAGTGAAATAAGCCACTGGTTTCGTCGGGAATGTCTCAGAGTAAAAGTTTCTTTCTATGCATAATTAATATTCTGCCTCTTTGGAGATAAATTTTCTCTCTCCAACTCTGTAAATGGATCGTTTCCCCTTGGCCATTGGTATGTCATCTCTTTACCAAAAATAAAATAAAATACAAAGAAAAAGGATAGGTAAAGAAGAACTCCTCACTAAAAATGATTTACATTTTTATTCCAACGTGAAAAGCTTAAGAATGTTTTTAATGCCTGTCCAGCTTGAAACCCGCCGCAAATGTCTTACAACATTTTGTAACAGGCTTTTCCCATCTGTGCTGAAAACAGCTGATGATTTAATGCAAATTGTCATTGTGTTTTTGCACAATCTTGCAGCGATCTTTTCTATTTTGTATTAGCATTTGGGAGTCTCTCTTGCATCTGCTTCAGAAACTCGCCTGCTAGGACTGGCTTTCTGTTGTGGCCACTCTGTGCTCTAAAGCATGCTGCTTTCCCCATGGTGCAGACCCTTATTTTATTTTTTTAAATTTGTCTGCCTTTAATCTCATAGGACTCTTTCTTTTCTCAACATTAGAACCTGGCTTAGAAATACATACTTTCTGGTCTAAGAGGTTTAAATAGAGAAGCAAAGGATCCAAAGAATGGAACAGTAGTTAGCAACGAGGGACCCAGTGGGGTCTGCAGATCCACACGGAGGCCTGGCTGGTTGTCTATTTCAAAAGGCATTTTTGGACTAAAGTAAACCATTATAGAACCAGTGTATTTGTCTCACATAATGTATATAATATATGTACATATGTATTTGTAAGTGCACGCAAATAGTATTATGATTAATAAAATTTATTTTCAGGGCATTGTTAATTTCCTAACTCTTTATGCATTACATTGTGTTTCTTTTCTCAATCAATGAATTATTGATTATTGATTATTGATTATTGATCAAGTAAGGAATTTTAAATTGTTAAAAACAGAAAAACATCCTTTTGCTAAAACCCTTATAACCCCACAGGTTCAGGACAATGGGTTCCACATTGTGATTGGGCTGTTCACCAACCGGCAAGTCACAAGCTCTCGGATTCCCCATTTCCTCATGCGTAAAATTGGACTCTCATTTCCCTAACGTGCTTCACAGGGTTTGGGGATGCGAAAGAAGAGAATGCTGTACCAATCGTAAAGCACTACACGCATAAGTCAACCCGGTAAGGTGGGAGCCAGGGGCTGCTGTGCCCTCTGATGGCTGGTTCAGATTCTGTGTTAACGCTTTGGTTGCCTGGACCAGAGGGCGAGCTCCTTAGGCTCAGATGGGAGGCAAGTCATGCAGATGACATTAAAGAAGCCTTGGAAATGGAGTTGCAAGTCAAGGGCATGCGCAGGACAAATTCACTTGGAGGCCCCACAAGCCAAGTTCAAAGCTTTGCATGATTCCAAAATACCCGGCTTTCAGGGCAAGTCCTCGTTCCACCTCTGTCTGGGTTGTCAGACTAATGTTTGCTCCCATTTCATCCCAACATAAACAACCGTGATAAGTTTGTTGCCACTGACAACGAGAGCTGAATAAAAGCAAGTCAGAGGGCTTCCCTGGTGGCGCAGTGGTTGAGAGTCCGCCTGCCGATCCAGGGGACACGGGTTCGTGCCCCGGTCTGGAAGGATCCCACATGCCGCGGAGCGGCTGGGCCCGTGAGCCATGGCCGCTGAGCCTGCGCGTCCAGAGCCTGTGCTCTGCAACGGGAGAGGTCACAACAGTGAGAGGCCCGTGTACCGCAAAAAAAAAAAAAAAAAAAAAAGCAAGTCAGATATGAGCTGAACCCTGAAACCAAATCATTCACCAAGGTCACGATTGGTTTAGAAATTTGAACTGTTTCCTTCCTGTCCCTTGCCACCAATTTATGGCATTTCCCCCTTGTAGTTTGCAGTCGGCTGGGCCCTGAGCCACATAAGACTGTTTTTAATGGCAAAATCTTCAAAGTTGTACTTAAAATATTTGCATCGTAAAGTCCCTCATGGAAGCCAAACTTCAGTTTCAGAAGGAGCCTCCTAGCAAGCAGCAACTTGCCTTCAGAGAAGGGAGAAGGGCTCCTGCCCTGACACCACCTTCTAGCCGCTGATCCAAGAGCTGATGACACCCCAGGAGGAGACTCAGATCATCACGAGACTTTGCAGATGCAGAGATGGGAACAAACTCCAAACGGTTTTTCTAAGCCAACGACAGTGCAAGGTGACTCAGCAGTTAGTTGAGCAATTCAAAAGAGCGCTTTTTTTCACACATTTAATTGATCCTGTGAGGAAATAAATGTTAAGGATGAAAGAGGAGTAAGTGTTCAGCTTCACAGTGGGAAGCCTTGGTCCTTGTTTCTTGCACTTTTCTCCCTGGTCCGGAATGAAATAGACACATCTAGGGAGTGACAGGCCAGCGCACCGATAACTCGCTTTAAAAAATAAAAAATGAGGAGATAAAAACTGATCGTTGAAATTTAAACTCAGAAAGGAAAAAAAAAAAAAAACTCGCGAGGAAACGCAATTACTCTCTTTAGCAAAGACATTTGATCTTATCTGACTCATAATAGAATCCTTCATAAAAATCAAATTCTCCACTATAGGGTTTAATCTAAAAAAACTAAATTTATGGACAAAGGGCACCCATCGATTTTTCCGTTGCTGAATATGAAAGCTGAGGGAAAAGGAAAAGGAGGCAGAGGAAGATGCATGCTGACCGGGAAGATGATGAATTTTGGAGGGAACAACCCGTCTAACGGGAAAATAAGCTCCTTCTGTGCGGAAGGCAATGATAATCCCACCTTTTCTCTATGAAATCTGAAGTAAAATATGTTTCTTGTTCAAAAAAAAAAAAAAAAGCTTATGCTCAGAATTACAACCTTCATCCTCCTTGCATTAAAAAAAAAAAGTCAATTTAATTCAACCAGCTTTGTGATCTAATCATTACTCAGAGCTGAAGATGGTTTTTCCATTAAAGTCTCTCCATCATTCTCACTTTCTGACCTGTGAACATTCTTATTAGCTGCCTTATTAAGATGATATCCTGTCTCTGAAGTAAGAAAAGATTATCTCCTTGCCTGACATGTCATTGTCAGAGTAATCATTGTTAAAAAAAAAAAAGAAGAAAAGAACTGATTGTTAAATAGACATTTAGATGTACAGCACACCATGTCGTACAAGGACATCCACGATGGGACAAGCGTGATGGAACCTCAGTCACTTCCTCTGCCAGGACCAGCAAACAGAGCCAGAAACAAATTACTATCTGCTTAAGCTCAGGTTGGTATCAACTGGAGGTAAGACTTGGGTTTTAAGAATGAAATAAGGGACACATGAAAATAACCAGCTAAATATAGAATTACGTACGCATTTCACATCTGCTGCATGTGCCTGTCACGTGTATAGACGAACAACGTCTACTCCCTAATGAAAACAATCGGAGAAGGGGAGCAGCCCAGGAGATGAGGGCCCTTTTGGGGTGAGTGATGTGGACAGAGAAGCCTCCGGACCGCTGGTCTCTTCTTCCCTCTGGCCTCGTGTTCAGACTCATGGTGGCAGATCATGACAAAGCCCACTGCCGCCTAAGTGGTGGTCAGCAATCTTTCCTTATTTTCTGCCCTTTTTCAAAAAGGGTTTGCAACAAAACCAACGGCCCCCGCTCGATGAAACAAAATTCATTTGGTTTACCGTCTCGGAGTTGATAGATTTGACTTCCTTAGCAGAAAACCTGAGGAGCCCGGGTCCACCTCTCCTTCCTTTTAGTGAGATACCTGGGATCCGCTCACCTCTGAGCTGCCTTTGGTCTAACTGACTCCAGGGAAAGGAGGTGGGTGTGGTGCTTGAGTCACACAGACTATTGCTACATTATATAATGTTGTTTTATAATGTATAGTTACATATACATATTTATAAGACTATCTGTAGTCCTAATGGCCTGAGAGAGGTGGTAACAGGGGGACCAGGTTTTCTGAGGGACAGTTGAGCGACTGCACCTCCATCCTTAGCTGTGTGAGGGCCTTGGGGTTGCCACCTGCACCCTTTCCTGACCTGAGACTTCTCCCTGTGGACACACGCTCCCTCTGGTCCCAGCAAGTCCTTGTGAGATGTGCTGGAGCAGAGGCCAGTTCATTTAGACAAGATTGCTTCATCGGGCATATTCTCACTTCTGTGCTGACCCACATCTATTTCTCCACCTCTTCTCTGTGTGGCTCAAACTGTCAGTTTTAATCAACAAATCCTCTGTGATTTAGGCTCCCACAACATCCAGTACTGTCTCTCTTCTCACTGTCAGTTGAGATAAATAACCTGTGAGTTTTGGCATTTGCAGCGGACCTCCTGGTCAGTGAGAAAATTAACAAATCTGTCCATCTTCGCTTTTCTCCTTTCCCACACCTTGTAGGCATATAGGAACCAAAGACGTGTTATCTCCTTGGCTTGCTATACACCTCTCGTTACTAATCTTGAGGTGACAGAGTTTGGATTTAGTGGCAGGATAAGGGTTGCTATGGCAACCAGCTGATGCTCGGCCCTCCCTGGGAGGGCGTTTTGGACAGGTCTTTGCAAAGCCTGCCCTTTGGGTGGGGACCACGACCATAATGGTGCACAAGACCCACCCAGGGATCTAGTGCCCTTTGTGCCTTCAAAGCACCATACAAATATGAATGAGTGTCCCTCTGGAAGAAGGAGCAAAGCCTCATTGTGTAATCTGGGAAGTAAGAACCAGGCTAGTTTGGAAGTCAGCTTGAATTTGGACTTCTCTCTGGGATCGAGGTACACACGGTCAGGACTCAAGCAGAACATTCGCCTTGTTGAAATGGTCCATAGTGCAAAGGGCAACAACGGAAATATTACATCGTTCTCTGTATGATTATTCTTTTATTTATTCTAGTGTATCGGTTCCTCCCATTCCGAATTTCCCGGCTACTCCGGGCAGCCTGGGCCTTCCAGTGGACTCATTAATTAGGTCCTTCTCTCTTTCCTGTCCCCTCTCTCCTCAGGTGTTCAAATAAACAATCAATCACCCACTTCCGTGTCTGCACAGAGATGAGGAAACTTTCAACTTTCTCTAAATATGGAAAAAAAAATTACATCTGTTGGTAGACTAAAAAAACCCAGCTAGGAGAGTTTTCACAGGAATACTACAGACACACAGAGAACAGGAAGAAATATGCCTTTTATTAGAAGTCTCATATGTACAGGGAAAGCTGTTTCTCACAGCACAGGGGAGGCTGTGAGGAAGAGCAACTGTCGTCGGAGGTCACCATGCTTACACTGGTCACATTTCAACATCGCTATGTTCCGTGAACAAACAGAACCATTACACAGAAATGCGAAAGAGACGTAGGTACGGGGATGAACCCCTCACATATTTTCTAAAAAGAAGTGGACACAAAAATACAATGTGCCGGTAAAAATAAAAAATAGAAAATAGGCGTATCGGTACATGTCTTTTTTTTTCTTTTTTGTTAACACACAGTATGCTGAAATTTCATCTCAAGCTTTTCTCACATCGGGATTTGCAGGCACTTTAGCAATCCAGCCACGGTTTACAACAGCCACGGTTCAGACCAACAAATGAGAAGACGGGAACACGGGAGTAACCCAGGTCCTCGTGACCCGCACGTACATGAACGTATTGACACCAGGGCAATCTTCTGTTCTCCCTGTTTGGGGACACCAGAATGTTCTGTGGCATGTGGAACAGCCTTTCTTCTTATTTACCTTTTCTATTTCATGGCAGAATTATCTTGAAACCTGGATGACATCCCCAGGCAGAGAGACAGCAGGTGGATGAACAGACAACCGTCCATTGCGACCGACTTTAAAAACCGGAGAAAGCAGGTGAGGTTCTGGAATCCCGAAGTGAGTGTCCGACTGATCTCTGCTCCATGCTAGGCCCTTCCTGCCAACTCATCAAACAGAAACTAATTTACAAAGAATGGCTGGGATGTACTGGGCCAGACGCTCATCCTGGGAGAATTCTTTCTTTCCTTAGCTACCACCCACCGTGTCATGACACACACTGGGCCGGCGGGTGGGCGGCCCCCTGCCCCACCAGGGCTGATGCCTGTCTCCCCTGTTCCCCACGCAGAGCCATGACTCAACACACATGTGAGGGTCAGGACTGAGAGCAAGGGTATTTATACACACAGACAGAATAATCACTTTATTGGTAACACTGAGTTATAAGGCAGTTACAAAAGGACCCCCCCCCGATAAACAGACGGTGTTGGAATATGGCTTAGCTCCTTTTAGATGAAGGAACTTTCTTGTCGCAAGGGGCTGAGAGAGAAAAGGGAGACCATACTGGTTACAAAGGATTAAAAATGACTGTGCCGGGAAGCACCACGGAGTCCCAATTTCTGGTGTGTGTCACCCACTTTCATCCACCAGAGATGGAGATGTCACCTCACCTAAGAAACTTAAAGGGAAAAAAGAGGGTCCAGCGTCACCCTTGACTTCAGGGTAATCTGTTGCCACAAGCTGTAGGGGGCGGTAACACGAAGCCACGACGTCTCCCGGGCTGGGCCAGATTCCCAGTACCTGAGAGATGCAGAGCGTACGATGCCTCGAACAGGTGATTGTCAGATGGCGGGAAGTCCTTCCATGAAGCAGACACTTGGGACACAGTGGCAAAGACATTAAGGCCTTCCATCGAATAGCCCACACTGCTTAAAGGCACTAATACCAGCAACACAAATATTCCATACTACCACCGAGGTTTCAAAAAAACTCCCAAAATACAAGTCTTCATAGGAAAATGTCCTTTATTGCATGACACGAAGAGTCTGTTCTTCTCCTTCTCAGGAATAGAAGGGTCTCCCTTTCTCAGGAGTCTGGAGTCTGTTCAGCCTGGCGACCTGAGAAGGGGAGGGGGGGACGTCCTGCCGGAAGGGCCCCTTGGGGGGGATGTGACTGGGGTCCTGGACTTTTTTATATGAGTCATAGTTGTTGAGCCCCTCGGGGGGAGGGGGCTGCTTCTTCATCTGCTGCTCTTTCCGCCTCTGCTCCTGGCGGAGGAGCTCCTGGGTCTCCAGCATGACCCTGGCGTTGAAGCCGTGCCCGCCCAGGTAGCCGTTCCGGGAGCCTTGGTAGCTGGAATACCTGGGGTTCTCCTTGGCACTCTGGAAGCCTTCCCCAGGGGAATAGTTTTGCTCCCAAGAATCCTGGGAGACGGAGCTGGCGTTTTTCCTGCTTTGCCTAGAAAGCAAAGCCCAAAGGTGAGTGTGAGGGTTGGGAAAAGAGGAGGGAGAGAGATGGAAGGAAGGAGTGAGGGGGCAGGGCTGAGCCAAAATAGCATTGCTATATCCCAACAAACATTACAAGAAGTCCCATACATACGAACCTTCAAGTTGTGTACTTTCAATCATGCGAACGTGTGTTCGCATGTCCAATCACGGAAAGTTACTTCACGTGTCTGGCGTACATTGTCATGTGCGTGCATCCTCCACAAATGTTTGCGCTTTTGTGTACTTTACTGTACAGTACTGGGTAGAGTACAGTAGTGCAGTACCTTCATTTCAGGCCCAGGATGTCCGGAAGCAAGCGGAAAAGCAGCAGTGATGTAGCTGGTACTACTGTACTTTTCAAGTACTGTACTGTAAGGTTAAACATGTTTTCTTTATTTTGGGGGTTGGTTTGTTTTTTTTATGTATTATTTGTGTGGAAAGTATTATAAAACGATTACAGTACAGTACTATCTAGCTGACTGTGTGAGTTGGGTACCTAGGGTAACTCTGTCGGACTTATGAACATGCTCTCGGAACGGAACTTGTTCGAATGTAGGGGACTTAACTGTATTTGGTTCCAGTCACGTGCCAGACACTGTGACAGGGGCGGGAGCATGAAAACATGACTGTCCCTGGCAAGTCCAAGTCTGAGACAAGTCGGCACAAACAGTGGCTACACAGGAGAGACAGCTAACAGATTCCGCGGCTACTCAGATACAGGGTCCTCCTCCCGTGTCTGGGCGGTGCTCTCTGTTCTGCTCAGGGTGACAGCGTCTCCCGCAGTTTAGACTCACTGGCAGAACGCTGTTAGGGGCGTTAGCGACTTGGCAGCTTCTACGCCAGCAATAATGTCTCGCTTTACAACATTACAATTCAATTCTAAACAAGCCAAACAAATATTTTACACAGCTACCACCATCATGCCAGAGACGCCAGCTAATATGAAGTACGTGTGACGGATTCCGATTTGAGTTCAGTTACGAAAGCTTTAAGACTAGACTGCTTTAGGATTAAAAATGCAACAGGCGGTCCCTTAAAGCCCCGGCTTTTGAGTTGTATATGCCAGCAACTGACACCCTTCGGAATACAAGCTCATCAAGATTGCAGAGCCTGGACGTGTGCGGAGGAAGCACTATTTTCCTGCCCACGGTATCCTTCCCCAAGCCCAGGGTAACTTCCTCAACTCATTTTCTGTCACCCCAGGATGGGGAAATGAATCAGAGTCCTATAGAAATTTCAGCTTCTTATCCCTTCTGCAATAAAGTTGCGCATCATTTTCAGGAAACATGATCGTTTTGAAACATCTTTAATTTACTATCAAGTCTCTAGACGCTTTTATGAATTTACAATACGATTGGCTATGATAAAGTAAAACAATTTTGTGCCAGGAAGGAAGACATGCCCTAATTTTTTTGCCTTAAAAATGGAAGAGAAGGAGCGAGAATTGAGCCGTAAAACAAAAAAATATATTGCTCCATTTATCGATAAGAAAATCATTCTCATCAACACACACAACATGACAGAGTGTTCAGAAAGACTGGGAGAGGAAAAATAAGGTCTGTGCAGCACTGGGTCTCCCACAGGAATGAAGCCATTTGCATTCCTGAACATTCAGAAGTGCTGTCAATGTGGCTTGGGATAAAATCTGCCCATTTTCCATATGACCTAAAATGTAGTCAAGGGTATTTTCAATAAGGAAGATGAACCACTGTCCAGAATCCTCCCTGGATATGACTCTGATTAACTGAACAGTCTACAGTGTATCCATCCTTTTAACGGGAATCGGGCCATGTGTACCGTCCGCCCAGGCAAGAATCCTTATATTTGATGGACTAGTTTATTTGCCTAAAGCACTGATTACCTTCACTTAAAGAGTCATAAATTAATCTGCTCAGAGCAATGAGTGATGGAGAGTGCCAGCATGAAACCAAGGGATTTGACATCAATCATGAAACTTTAATTAACAACAAACTTGTTACTGATGTTATAGCAACAACGTGGGATTCCCTCACAGGTTAGTTATCAGTTTAAGGATAACCGGAAATAGGCTTCTTCACCCTTGGTCCACGGGGATCCACTAGCCCTGTCCATCCCCGTCTCCAACTCCATGATGCCGGAGGCTTTGCTCCACGTAAGCACGTACCGGAAGTTGCATTTTGAATCAGTCCAGGAAAACAGAGTCTTTTTGTATTCAAACACACTGAGAATTCACTAACGGTTTGTTCAGGATGGAAATTATGACGATGTGGGAGAAAGAATTTCTTGAAGCTAAAATTTTCTTCAAATTAAGCAGTTTAGAGAGAAGGAAGAAAACCTCCCTGAGGTTCGAAGTAAGACACTTGAGGAAAGTACATACACACAGATATGTACACATGGATGCATGGACACACGTACACACACATACACACACACACACATGCTTCCTCAGAAAGGAAGCTAGCGTAGCAACAAGCTCTTGATTAAAGAAGAGGACAAGAAATGAGCAGGTTGTAGAGAAACACAAGAAAGCAGCAGACAGAGAGTCTCCTCCCCTGGAAGATGAGGCACGCAGGCGCGGAGCACAGTGTGAGAGAGGCTGGGCGTCCCGCGGACACAGATCCAGCCCTGGGTCTGCGCGTGTGGCTGTGTGAGCCTGGGAGGGTTATCCTCCCTGGGCCCAAGGTGCATCGTCTGTGAAACCGGCATAATCTCTAATCTCATAGGGTTCTGGGGAGAAATAAATGAAATCGCAGACGTAAAATGCTCACAAAAGTGTGGCATATAGTACATGGTTCACTATTGGGTGACTTTCAAGTGACTTTGTCTCCAATAATTAGGCTCTGGGTTTGGGAGGGCATCTTTCTGACCAAGGGAAAAAAATAAACAAAAAGTTCAGCTTTCTGTCTTTTGTCTGAAGGGTTGGTAGAGATCAGGGAGCAGAGAAAGGCACCAAAGACTATCTGGAGAACCCTCACTCGGGGAAGCAACTCACAAACACGTCCCAGAGTTAGAATCAGAAGCAAGCTTCCCACTGTCCCAGCTTTGCTCAAAGGCCACGAATAACCACAGGAGCAACAAAGCATCATTCCTTCCAATGAATGTCTTTACAGTCAACACGCAGGTTTGTTGGGTCCTGGAATGCACTCACTGGAGACGCGTGAGTCGACCCAAAGCACGGACCCTGGTGTGGCAATAACTCCCTCTTACTGATGATGCCTGAAGACCACTGTCATGTACAGGACACCCAGCAAAGCCCCAGCGCCTGAGGAAAGCCGTCAGTCACTGCGCTGAGGAGGACACGCAGGGATGAAGAAAGACAGACCACAGCTGACAAGGTGAGAGGCAGTCGAGACACGTAATAAACGGGCCTGTGGGGGAGACTGAGTCAGGGCGTGGAGACACAGCCGGGAAGCAAGGTGGATGAGCAAGAAGCCACCAATGGCAGGAGGAAAGATGCAGAGGAAAGGTAAAGAAAAGCATTCAACAAAGAATCTTGAGTATGTTTTTCTATCAGTGACTATGACCCAACATACTTTTCTACTAGATTTAGAGCTGCCTTTTGGATACGAAGGAACTAAGCTAGGCATTTTTAAAAGGATTTAAAAAGAGAAAGTAAAACAGAAAAAAGAAAACTAACTTAGAAATACAAAAATAAAAAAGAAATCCTCCTCTGATTGAGAATTAAGCGTGTGGCCACTCGTGTCCCCTTCCCCCGATCTCGTGTTACCACCTGGCCAGTGTTTCTTACTGACATTTCACGGTGCAACCTGAATTCTGCCTATAGGTTTCCTTAATCACAGTGAGAATTTACAAACCCCTCTGGTGCGTATACATCCCTCTAATTCAAACCACCTCACCTAGTGCGCCTGATACAGTCTCGACCATTTGTTTTCTTTTATGCTCCACTTTGCAACTGAACCCTTTGTGTGTGCGTGAAATCGTTTTGGTATCAAATGCCGCAGCAACTTGCTCGGACCAAAGTCCACTAATTGTCCACATCCGAAGAGCTGAGGTCAAGTGTCTTTGAAGAATATCACATGTCAGAAACGGGGATTCGCCTCCAGCTCGTGTGGGTCACAGCCCCCCTCCGATCTCCAGCCTCTGGCTGAGTGAGGTTCCCTGCAAGGAACCAAGCTGTGTGCAAGGCCCTGCATTCCTAATTCCCTCACTCAGAGATGCACGTTGGGGAATTACAGTTGACCCTTGAACCACATGGGTTTCGACTGCACGGATCCACTTGTACATGGATATTTTCCAAGAGTAAGTACCTCAGGACGACAGGGTCTGCGGTTGGTTGAACCCATGGACACAGAGGAGTCGTGGATGGAACCATGGATACGGAGGGCTGACAATAAGTTATATGCAAATTAACTCCCCAACTGTACTCTAAAAGAAGTGAATGTGATGTACAGGCCGACCAGCCCCACTCACCTAAACTCACACAGCTCTTTAATTTTAAGATTTCTACTTTTCTCCTATCCGCACAGAATAAAATGGCTAATAGTAAGGGAGTTATAAATGACCAGAGGGAAAGTTCTGGTTCTTTAGGGAAACACTAACTGACAGCAATAGTCCCAGCAGCGGCAAGCCGCTGGTCCATGGAATTCCAGGTGCCTCTGCCTGTGCTTCAGGGGGAGAGGAGGGAGAGAAGCACAGAGGACGGGAGAGCTGGAGAGGGTTAGGGGTGGAGATGGAGAGGGGGCGCCAGGATGAAAGGATCCGTTTGGAGAACTGAGCGACTTTGGAAGGTGAGCAGGAGTAATCCGGTGCACCTGCCTCTCTCTGGTCCTCTTCCCGAGGATGGGGCCCCAGAGTCTCTCCTCCCACCAGGCTCTCCCGCCCCTATCCCCCCTCCTTCCCTTCCCTAGTCCTGGCCATTTCCCATCTCACTTTCTTCTTACACACACTTTATGAGAGCTCTCCTCCATTTCTTACAAATAGTGTCAAACACAACTAAAGTATAAGAAGCCAAACATTTTGCCAATAAGATAAGATCACAGCCCCTGCGCGGACACCACCATCCGCGTGGGCGTGATGCACAATGGCCACTGCGTGGCTGGGACAGCAGGGCCACATCAGGCGTGTCAGGTCATCCCCATCATCACGCTCGTCTTTCTGACGGAAGGCAAGCTGACAGGCTGCAAGAAGGGAACTTACACAGCAGAAGCTTTTTGCATAATCCTTGAAGTGTTGCCCATTTGACGCTCCGGGGTGATTCAGGTGGTGGCCTCCCCCCAAGTGCTAAGGGCAGCAGAGCACAGAGACCTTTATGTCCATATCTGCTCACGTTCCAAAAGTGAGCACCAAAGCCCTCGGTGGCAATGAGCATTACAAGATAGTGGTTTAGCGTCGGGGCTGGGCAGGGTGGGGTTTGAATTCTGGTGGAATTACGTACTAGTGTGGGACCTTGAGGGGCGTACCTTAATTTCTCTGAGTTGTTTCCTTGTAAGACGTGCTCTCCAAGGTCTTGTCTAGACCTAAACTTCAATGACTCTTGCCTAGAGTGGGCTAAATAACTGTTAGTTATGCTCCCATGTAAAAGAAAGGATACTTCCGTACTCAAAGGAGACACAGCTTTACGGATTGAGAGAGGACAGCTGAGTGATCGAGTTCCCACACTAGGCAGTGCCCCTCCTGGTACAGAGCTGCACTCACACCACGTGGGCGTGGCTGACCCGGGTCAGTGCAGTGAAGTCCCCCGGGCCGGTTATGGTGGTTATTTAACACTAAAAGGACTCCCCTTTATTAGAATCAGGATCACTTTCATATCAGTCGGTCAACTTTGCCCCATCCCAGCACTCTTTTCCCCCAAATTCAAAATGGTCTACTTGATATAAACATGGTAAGTAGACCGTTTTCCACCCAAAATGATTTTGTCACCTGGTTTTGAAATCGTGTTCCGTACAAACGCCTGTAAGAATTGTGATGATAGGCGTGACTTCTTTGGGGAAGTTTGGAAAGCTGAATGGTTTTAAACACTTTCATTATTTACAATACTTAGACGGAAAATGGCTATTTCAATGCCTTAGGGCGCCGTTACCTGAGGGCTCTCAGGCCTTTGGCAGAGAAGCCTTGGGGCAGAGGGGCCTCCACGTGGGGAGCCCGGCAGGGAAACCCTTCTGGCTCAGCCATCAGCTAGGCAAGTGGACATCCCGGGACTCTCCGAGGTTCAACACTGAGCAGAAGCAAGGATGGCAGGACGGCAAGAGAGGCAGGTTTGGGACCACTGATCCCCCTTAGATACAGTGCCTGGAGCATTTAGCCCCTATCCTTTTGGAGAAGTCTAGATTTACAAGATATCATTTATCCTAGTTACCCCTGAGCTGAGCAAAGTTCTCTTTCCATTTCTCAGTTGAGGAATCTGTCTCCAGCCCCATGGGAGGTCGCAGAACCAACACGGTAAGTCCCCTACATACGAACCTCCAAGTTGCGAAGATGTGAACCTGCATCTGGTTCCAGCAAGGAACCAGAACCTGTGCCGTCAACGACAGGCGTGAGGGACATGGCAGCTCGCCCTCCGTCTCCTATCGCTGACGATCCTTCAGCTCTACCGCCTCCCACCTCCTCTCCCTCCTCCAGTCCGTACCTCTTCTTGCCTGTTCACCCGATGCCAGCCCCTGGATGCCAGCTGCTGTACGACTGTACTTTTCAAGGTACTGTACTGTAAGATTAAAGATGTTTATTTTTTGTCTTTTAGGTATTATGTGTGTGAAAAGTATTCTAAACCTATTACAGTGCAGTACTGTGTAGCTGATTGTGTTAGTTGGGTACCTAGGCTAACTTTGTTGGTCTTATGAACAAATTGGACTTACAAACGTGCTCTCAGAACGGAACTCGTTCATACGTAGGGGACTTACTGTACCAGAACCCAGGTCTGACCCCTAAGACCAGTCCTCGTGGATCAAGCCACTTCAGGTCCAGTGAGGGAGCTGTCTGGTGAAGGTTTGGGCATCTCCTAAAACACCTCCCTCCGGGTCTCCCTGCCACGTGGTAAGGTGGGCTCTAAGTAAGCGATGATTCCCACCATCTACGTGCGGTTCTTCGTTATTGGAGAAAGTGCACTGGGGAGGAGGGATTTCCCAAGGGACAAGGACAGGGAGGATGGCGACACGCGGGGGGTGCACGTGGGGTGCTCGTACCGGGGCAGGGAGCTGTACTGGCGCTGGGCCTGCTGGAAGCTCTCACGTTCTTCCTGCCGTTGCCGCTGCATCTGCACCTCCACCGACACCGAGTGCCGGCCGCTCTGCGCCGACGGTCTGGAGTTGGGCTGCAGGGGGAAAACGCAACACGAGTCACGAGAAAGGAATTACGAATATCACGGGACCGGTGACTGTTTCCATTCTCATAGACTGACTTAGAAACAATTTTCAACTTCCGTGAATTTCTTAAAAATCAAGTGCAATTTTCTCAGGAGGCATCTCATTGATCTCGTGAGCCCCAAATACCCCATCATCCTAAATTTTAATTACGGCTTTAGAATGGTTTAAAATTGAGACGTCCACCTTTCTAGTCTGCCTAAGTGAGGTTTGGTAAATACTGACATTAGACACTAGTTTATATCCCTTGTATATACAGCAAATACAGGGGAGTAAGGCTGCTCAGAAATCTAGAAGCAATGCCAAAAAATATAAAAATTTGCTACAATAATTCACAACAGTGGGAAAGTCCAAGGGTACACACTTGGAAGTTGGCCATGCTGGTGAATCTTTTCGGTAGTTATGTATTTTACTCTAGCAGTAGGATACAATGTAGCTGATTCTCCTTTTATTAAAGGATGACAGCTAAATTTTGAACCCAAATTAGTTGAAACTAGGCAGTGTTCACCACGTACAGGTCCTCCAATCCACGGATGGCAGCCACATGCGAACAGAAACACTTATCAGAAGAATGAATCTGCAAGCTAACAGCTACTGGAATTGGTTATGAAATAACACATTTTGCCTTAGTTATGAGGATATGGCATTTTTACCTAGGTTAATTATACGCTACAGAGAAATTTTCCATCCTCTGGCTAAATACTTTGGTCAGCAGGTCATCTGCTCATTGCTGCCACTGACCAAAACCAGATATTGGGTGATATATGATGCTGGGCCCCTGTGGATGCTTTAGCTTCTCACCGTCAGCGTTCAGCTCACCTTCGAGATCTGGCCTTTTGAAAGTAGCTCCACTCAAAACAGACAACGATGCCTCTAACTTTACAAAACAGCGGACAATGGTTGATCACAGCATCAATGGCAGTCACTCTTAAGTACTCCTTTTCAGTGCTCGCCGACCTCTGCCCCCTTTGTGTTATGCAACACTGTGCGATACGCTTATTCTGAATGAAGACTGTCTCTTATAGACAAGTTATGGATTTTCTTCTAGAGTTGAAAGCCAATGAGAGACCTGGGCTCAATAATCATTTTCTGAAATCATATGAGTCTCAGCCTTCGTTTGGAGCGTGTAAGATAACACGTGGGTTTGTTCCTTAAAGAGTGGCTCCTCTGGTTGGTTTTTGTGTGAAGAGAAAGAAAGCAATCTCTATTGTCCCCTTTCTGCCTAGCTAGCATAGCCCATTTGTTGGTAAGCAATGATGAGGCACTGTGCAGGACAAAATTTCAAAGCATACGTACATCATCAGCGAGCATATTAAAAATATCCCGATACAAAAATAATGGGCGAAGAGGTTAGGCTTTACAATACCCCGGTCTCTACGAGTGGATGTTTATAACCACACGCCTTGGAACAAACGTGTGTTTGGAGACCCACTCCACAACACCGTTCAAAGAAAACACATTGCCGAGTGAGCTCTGCTTATACAAACAGAGCATGAAGCAATTGTTCATCGACAACATTAAGCAGACAGACAGTTTCTTCCATGACCCTTGATGAGGCTGGCCCCGAAGAGCACTGAGCTGACCTATTATCGGTGGGGAGCCTGGGGAAGGGCCACTGGACGGGGAAAGTGAAGCAAGGAGATACGCCTTCGAAAAGAACCCCATTTTCCTTTCCTTTACAGCCCGTCTAAGCTACACACATGTGTCAAACAGTCTTGAAAGGCCTGGCATGCTGCTGCAGGATTTAGTAACCAGCTTTTCAAGCTCCCGCCGTTCTGTGACACGCTGCTTGTGGAGCTGTGAAAAGAAAATGCAAGGTCTTGTAGAAAGGTGTTTCTCCCAGAGGCCTGAAAATTTGATTCTGACGGAGGAAAAAAAAAAAAAAAAAAGTTGAAGGGCTTTTGCTTCCGCTACTGTGCGGTTTCTGATTTTCTGATACTGTTTATCAGTGGCACATCTGGTGGATCTGGATGAACCCCAGTAATGAAATTATCATGGGATCTGAAGACTTAGAGTGAGGGAATGAGTTTGGAATCAGCAAACTGACATATTTCATTCTGTTTGCTCACTCTGATGAAATACAAACCTCAGCCTTACTATTAATATTTTACTCTCTTTCTCTTTTCAGAGCATGCAAAAGAGTAGGTTATTAGAAAGAATCACTGGGACTTCCCTGGTGACGCAGTGGTTAAGAATCTGCCTGCCAGTGCAGGGTACACAGGTTCGATCCCTGGTCAGGGGAGAGCCCACATGGCGCGGAGCAACAAAGCCCGTGCGCCACAACTACTGAGCCTGTGCTCTAGAGCCCGCACACCTCGACGAAGAGTAGCCCCCGCTCGCTGCAACTAGAGAAAGCCAGAAAGCCCGGGTGCAGCAACGAAGCCACCACACAGCCAAAAAAAAGAAAAAAAAGAAAAGAAAGAAAGAATCACCCTTAGTTTCAGGATGAAAGTTGACTGGGCTGCAGATTTCAAGGAAGATTGTGTGCATGACGCGTCCAGAGGAACAATGAGAGAAGGTCGTCCTGGCAAGTTTTCTACTTGGCCTGAATCAAAAATAACCTGATTCATGATTTCAATGAAGATCTCATAAAAACGTAAATTGTGGGAACAGTCTTACCACCGACAGCCCCAACTTTAAGATACTGTGGTTTTGTGGTTCCCTACGGCAAAAATAGAAAAATGTATCTAGAGTCCAAAATCACAAAAATAAAGATAGAAATGAAGAAAGAGATCAGGTTTAACCCCAGAGAGAAGGGCATGTTTTCGGATAAAACAGCATCAGCAGCTACAACAACAAAGCAACATCTATACAGGGAAACACGCAGGGAACACATAATTGTAATGATTCCAGAGATTCGCCAGACAGCAAGGCAATAGCTCAGCTTTGAGAGTGCAAATCATAAATAACCTCGGCCTTGTTTGTGATGAAACTGGTGACAAGCAGCTACCTTTTAAGTAAAAAAATAGCCCAGGTTGCCAAGGCTATAATAATGACAGAGGTTATAAGACAGAAGTATATACATGATTATCTCTTACACAATACACCGGAGAACCACGATACGTGACTGTCTTCATGGCTTATGTTTAAAACCACAAGTGAAAATGATGCAGGTTGCTTTTGTAAATGAGCTGCAAAGTACTGGTCTTTACTGTGATTATGAAGAGATGCGATTTATATTATATAAAAAATTACATAAAGCTTCGAAAGCTGCGCAGTTTTGGTATCACTAACGTAGAACAAAATATTGAAAATATCTTCCGTACGGTGTTTCGCTAAATTAAGTCCTTACGCATTTCTCTCCATTAAATAAAAATCATCCTTATTTTTCCAAAATAAAAATAGACAATACAAAAAATAAAAATACAAAACCCAAACTGTTAATAGACTAAAGAAAGAACAAAAATAAATGTATACTGTACAAAGTTTCAGTACTAATTTGAACCAGGTGGTATTATAAGATTTTTAGAGCTTCGTATAAAAGTGTGTGTGTCTCTTATGAAATAAAATTCATTAGTTTTATTAATATTTAATACTGCTTAAATAATCGAATTTTTCTTCACATAGATAAGAAAAAGAGCACGTATGCATATGTGTGTGTGCACGTGTATATATTCACACATACACATATATGTAATAGTCTTATGAATGAGAATTTAGGGTGGGTTTTCTACTTAAATAATGAATAATAAAAAATTTCAAATTTTCACATATGTCCAGGGCATGTAGGGAAAACAAAAATAAAATACAAGAAGTTTCTGTGCTTTGGATGAAAACCTATGATGAAGATGATGATAATGATAAAACAAAGAACAATGATATCCCTTGAGATTTAAAGTCCTTATTTTAGTAATTCAAATGCACTGCAATCCTAGTATGAATTCCACATTCTGATAACAAAGTCACTTAATCGTGTTGAGAGTGTAAGTTGTTTACTCTGTTTAAAAGTGGCCATTGCTAATATTGGTAATGATTTTCTATAGAGAACTTATTGCCAACCTCTAATCCAAATAAAGTTAACTTTTGTCTCTAGATCCTGTCCTCCCTGCCCTCCCCTCTACCCATCACACACTATACTTACACAGCTATCGATTGAACTCTGTGGGTTCTGAATGTTGAAAAGCTTAATTGCTACTAATGATGTGAGTAATGGTTGAAAAATTGCCACACATACCAATTTCCCTCATCAAGATTTTATAAATATGTGTTTTGGTCTTAACACACTATTTGTCTTCTTCTCATCTTTCCCAACCAGGGTTTGGATCTATTTTCCCATCTTAATCAGCAAGTAGGTTGAAAATAAAGGAGCAGCCCTCCAGTGTCCCTCACTGTTGGGTGGCAGGCAGGCTCATGCACTTCACCACCGGAGGGTTCTGTGGGTAGAACAGCCCATGGGTCATGGAGGCTTTGGCTTGGAGGGTGGGTCATGGGACTCCAAGAAAAGGGTCTATTCTGCAGCAGCACAGAGACACCCTTGCCATAACTAAAGGGCACCCCTTTGCTGCAAGAATGGTTTCCTCCAGGTGGATTTTCAAGAGAGGTGATTGCCACCCAATTTGAACTGGAGTAACATTACACACAGCAAGCCTATCAACTAAGAAGATATTTCTTGAGTCCAGGCGTGGAGACCCATTAGGAAGAAATGACAGCAGATACCTCTGAAGTCTTAAAGAAAGGAAGACAGGGCTTCCCTGGTGGCGCAGTGGTTGAGAGCCCGCCTGCCGATGCAGGGGATACGGGTTCGTGCCCTGGTCCGGGAAGATCCCACATGCCACAGAGCGGCGGAGTCCGTGAGCCATGGCCGCTGAGCCTGCGCGTCCGGAGCCTGTGCTCCGCAACGGGAGAGGCCACAACAGTGAGAGGCCCGCGTACCGCACAAAAAAAAAAGGAAGACAAAAAGAGAAGCATCATCTGCTCAAATTCCCCAGGTCCAGGGAAGGCAGTCTAGGGGTGCAGGATGGCTGTGCAGTGTGACTGGCCCTCTTACTAAATCAGGCAAGAACCTAAATGGGAAAGGGGAGTTGTTAAAAGTCCAAGGCAGGAAAATGGAGAAAGGGACAGATTTTTTTTAATTTGTTTAAGGACAGACAGCTAGGAAGAAAGCTTGGGGGAGAACAGGATATTCATATCCTGGAGGATCAATTTTCTATCTGAAGGACTAAACTGCTTTCAGTCACTACCCACCCAGGATGGAAAGGATTTAGCAACACAGCTATTAAAAGCTCCATTATCCCATCCATCAACAGTCTCAGCCAGTAAGTCTGCTTGTGGGCAACACTCAGGTATCTGTAAAGTTTTAACAGCATACTGTGCTTAGGTCTGCAGCCTGCAATTTAATTCTTTTAAAAGCAACACTAAGTCCTGTCCATATCTGAGCTCTGTGATAATAACCCTAACGTCAGCTATTGTTCCATTATCTTAAGAAAGATTTACAGCAACTTGCTGCTTTATTTATGCTGCACCTGGCCCTGCTTTGGGGGAAGAAGTTGCTTTTTCTTCTTCTTTTACTCAGTTTGGGAGGGAATTCACTTCAGTTATGGAGCTAAGGAAATGTCCTGGGCCTCTGCTCATCGAAGGACCTTTGGTGCCACAAATCAGCTCCCTCAGGCCCAAACGTTATTTTGAACAAAAGCCCAGGAACAGGTGCGTACTGTTCTGCTAGAGTAGAGAGAACATTGTGAAAATGGATAAGTTGAAAAGGGCCCCTTGGAAGAATTTTCTGCAGCATCTCTCTCTGTATGTAAAGTCATTGGCCTGGATATTTTTCTAAATGATACATCCGACTGCACTTCATGTGTGGGCATTTCTGACAAGCGGGGCAATTTCAATTCATATGGTCTAAACTGTACACACAGCTTGAAGATGGGCTTGTGGTTCCTTAACACTAAAATGATTACAAATAATTCCAGTGGGTGAGATCATGGCCTCATCCTTTCCAAACACAGTGATCTTTCAAGGTCAGAATACATACGGGAAAAGAATCAAGATTCCAAGATATTCAAAGCTCATTTTGTAAAACAGATCATAAAAACTACAGGCTATGTTACATTTTGAACAACTGAGCAGCTCTTCATAAGGCAACAATGAGAATTTGTATGAAAATTAATACACTGAGTAGAATTACAGTCACTTTACACTCATTTACACGATCTGTAGAATGGAGAGTACACAGCAAGATCCCAATTGTTTGATAAACGAATGAATGAATAAATAAATAAATAAATGGAAAAGGTCAACTTCTGACCCACAATTCAGGAAATTATTCCATTCCCAAGGTAATCAGCTTGTCATCCAAATAATTCCCCGCTCAATCATTACAGGAAATGATCATACAAGCCAAGTTGTCCATCTGAAGTTGCTACGGCATTTTGATATACAATAATTTGGCCTAAGACCTTCAGTAGTTGAGTTTCCTAACGTACAAGACATTCTCAAACATTTTTTTCCCAACATGATTGCTCATATTAAGCAGATAACATAGAAACATGTGCCAAAATATTCATGCCCCTCATTAAAAATAACTTATAAAGAAACCTAATGGATACCAAATGGTTGCCACATCTCCTAGCGCAAAACTTCTAGAGCTAAGAAGGAGGAAATGCTCATTTAGCCTCCAACAGACCTGGAGATCTTGCATGTGGATAACTAACCAGAAATAATTCCAATTAATTTTAGTTCCCAAAGATAGATCCCTCTGTTTCTCAAAGCTGTATATTTAAAATATTTTCCAACTTCAAAGAGGTGTTCTTTCAAGCTTTTTTGTGCCCACCCACCCACAATCAATTTGGGTGTGGTTTCTCTGTGTTCAATAGTCCCTGCATCCCCTTCTCAAGACTGTAAAAGTACGCCTTTCCTTTGTATCAGCTCCACTGTGGGATCCTAAGGGCATTCTTTCTTTGTTTTCCAGAACCAAACACAATAACAGAACATAATCAACACTCAAGAAATTTGGTGAGTTAAATGATTAATTACGGACTGAGACATGCTGGTTGGATAATCCACATGCCCTGGTAAAGTAAAATGGCGCGACGCTGCCCCTCCTGGGCTGGACGAGGAGTGAAAAGCCCTTGGAGGGCCTGGGCTGCTAGCGTTACGGGCTGTGAGAACCATTTCCATGTGCAGCGGCTGTTTATCCCTTCAGGTTGCCACTGGCCTCATTCTTCCTTTCAGCACCTTTGTGCAAATACACACCGTTAAGGATGTTTACCCCGCAACACAAAAGAAGCCTGCTTTAGGAGACCTAGCAGGACTAGGTGGAGTCATTGAGCCAAACAACAGAAGTAGTTGAACATAATTCCATCCTGTCGCTACACAGGAATAACTCGGGTTACTGGATCATCTAGAAAAATAAACTAAATATTATTAATAGTGATATTGCTGCAGAGGACAGTTAGATTGTCACACGTATTCAATCCGTTGCACATGTTTTATAACCTCCCAAAGTCAGCTACGGTTGATTTCCTGAGTTTTTCCTCCGGGATGCCGGTCTCATATTGCCTGTTCTAAGGTCCCATCTTCCTCACTTGAACCAAGGTGAGGTCCTTCAAACTGGGACGCCTTCTCCCATTTTTCCTTCTTCTCCTTTCAGTTGCCACATGAACCTTCCACAAACTCCAACTTGATCACCAAACCCCAGATCAGAACCTTTCCTGGCTTTGTGTGGAGTGTACTGGGGCTGCTGGATTTTAGGACCAAAAAGGACCTCAGCGATGATCTAAACTCTGGAGCAATGCTTCCCAGAGCTGACCATCCTTCGACATGACGTGGAGGGCTTATTAAAATACAGATTCCTGGGCCCCACCCACAGAGGTGCAGATCCAGTAAGTCTGAGGCAGGGCCCAGGAACGTGCACGTGTGACAAGCTCCCAGGAGAAGCTGAAGGTGCTGGTCCGTGGACTACACTTGGAGAAGCTCCGACCCACGGCAGCAGCCTCTGTCTTCAACCCAAGGAGCTCTGCTGACATCTGCTTTACTCGACACCCCCAGCTTCCTCTTAAATGTTCATTCTAACAAAAGGTTTAGTAACTGACAATCAGCTACTCTAACCCCCTTGGTTTACAAATAAGAAAACTGAGGCCTGGAGAAAAAATTTAAAATTATTTTTTCTAACCTGGCTAGGGGGCCGGCATTCTGTCCCGATACCATTTTTGTTCAGACTTTCAGTCTAGCATTGAAAGCTCCTAGAACCTTCCCACCTTCATCTCTCCTTCCCTACAATCTAACCACACTCGGGTCCACGTCAGCCTTTGCTCACACCATTCTTCGTCTGCCCCTACTCTCCCAAATATCGAGTGTGATCATACACCCAACACGTTGAACTGAACTCAATACACGTTTTGGGCCCTAATCACTCCTCCACTTCAGGAACTCACATGCATGGACGGGACACCTTTGATCCCAACATCATCCAGATTTTCCTGGACTCCAAAAATACACTCTTTTGACCGCAGCCTCCTAAGCTTTATAATCCTAGACTGCTGGCACCCCCAGCTCCACTCCCAGCAGCCTGCCAGGCTATCAGAGCGGTACTGACCACCGGTTCATCCCTGAGGTGAATACTGTTCATCCCTGAGCTGTACTGCCCACCCTGCCCACACGGGGCAGGGCTTCACCAGTATCCACACCAGGCTTGCCTTCCTTGACTTTCTGCCATGTCTGTCTTGCCAATCCTCATCACAGAATTCAACTAAAAAATTATTTTTCTAAACAACAAGGTCCTACTGTATAGCTCAGGGAACTCTATTCAATATCCTGTGATAAACCATAACGGAAAAGAATATGAAAAAGAATATATAACTGAATTGCTTTGCTGTATAGCAGAAATAAACACAACATTGTAAATCAACTATTCTTCAATAAGATAAATTTTTTTTTTTTTAAAAATTATTTTCTGGGACTTCCCTTGGTGGCGCAGTGGCTAAGAATCCGCCTGCCAATGCAGGGGACACAGGTTCAAGCCCTGGTCTGGGAAGATCCCACATGCCCAGAGCAACTAAGCCGGTGAGCCACAACTACTGAGCCTGCGTGCTACAACTACTGAAGCCCGCGCGCCTAGAGCCCGTGTTCCGCAACAAGAGAAGCCACCGCAATGAGAAGCCCGCGCACCGCAACGAAGAGTAGCCCCCGCTCGCCGCAACTAGAGAAAGCCCGCGCGCAGCAACGAAGACCCAATGCAGCCAATAAATAAATGTTAGTCAATTAATTTTTTAAAAATTATTTTTCTATTCCCTGTCCTCAAACCATTATTGGCTATGGTCACACTGTCATGTTGACTGGACTTACTAATACCCTCAGTTAGATTTTCCTGCCTCAGGCAGCTTATTTACTCATCTCTAGTTGACTCTCTCAGGTTTCCAAGGAAAGCCTTCACAATTCCCATCATATTGAACCCCCAAATCTGCTCCAATGCCTCCCATTCCCAGAAGTGACATCATCTCTATGGCAAAACACAGGATCAGAGCCCAAGTCTGGGGCTGGATTGGGAGGATTAATTAGCCCGCCACACTGTGGAATCTGGATTTATCTTGGGGGCATCGAGAAGCCATTCAGAGCGCTGCTGTAGAAGGGTCCCTCTGGCGGCGATGGGAGGGACGACTGGAGATGGGCTAGAGGCAGAGACCTGGCAGGGGCTCAACAAATGCACACAGGAGATGGGGGAGAATCAAGAATCACTAAATACTGTACTTTGCGTAGAGCAGATACACCATAGACGTGTTGAACTGATTTATTCAGGCTCTGACTCTCAGAAAAATGCATATAGAAAAATACTGAACTAAACTTTAAAAAATGCATAGTTGAGAGTCAGAATACTTCTGCCGTGTCTTGTCATCAGGCAAATGAAACCTATTCTGCAACGGACAGATGGTGCAACAAGATATAAAATGAAATTAGCAGTGATGAAACCCAGATGGAAATGAGGAAAAGGTCAATATGCTAAAGGTCAAAGGAATCTGGCTCCACCTTGTCTTGTTTCATAAAGGTCTGAGGTCACAGCTTAGAGGCTTTTACTGCAGGGAAGTTGCAGGACTTCCTACGACTGTGCCAAGACACCAAACACTCACCCAGGGCTGTTCAAAGCTATAGGTACGTCGCCGATCTTCCACATCTTCATCCTGCTTTGCTTGCTGAAATTCTTGCCGGAGACGCTGTATCCGATCATGGTTGCTAGGAGTTGATCTGTTGCTAAAAGACAAAACGGGCAACAGTGAACACCCTTCAGAAATACAATCTGTGGATGGAAGTTGCTAGGAAAAAATGGCAGCTTGCTGTGAAATGGTGCTGTTTGAGAGGAAGTGAAATTTTAAGACAATATCTAGGCATTTGAAATACGTTTGCATTTTGTTCTCATGATTGAGACTTACTGGGGTGATTTTAGACAGATATTCAAGAGGGCAAGGGGTATTTTTAGACATTCCTTTTTTTTTTTTTTTTTTTTTTTTGCAGTACACGGGCCTCTCACTGCCGTGGCCTCTCCCGTTGCAGAGCACAGGCTCCGGACGCGCAGGTCCAGCGGCCATGGCTCACGGGCCCAGCCGCCCCGCGGCACGGGGGATCCTCCCGGACCGGGGCACGAACCCATGTCCCCTGCATCGGCAGGCAGACTCCCAACCACTGCGCCACCAGGGGAGCCCTAGACATTCCTTTTTTACGCAGCTCTTTAAAAGCCTCATTTCCTCTCGGGAATCTGGCAAGGTGTTGGCAGCAAACATTTTTTGGAAAGGACATTGCATGAAAAGTCGGAAATACCAGGGTCCAGTCCTAGCTCCTCCACCTTCTTAAAGTAAAGTACTTAACGTCTCTGGGCTGCGGCTTCTTTATATATAGTAAGTGCACATAAGAATCCTTTTTGCTCTAAATATCATAGTTGTAACAATCAAGTGAGACAACACCATACAATATAGACTCACAAACGTGCAGTATTACTTTCATAATACCATTATATGAAGTTCTTGTTTATGAGTTTTCCCACGTCTATACACAAAATCCAACACTCACAGTATACATGAAAAGCATTTTAAAAATAACCTCAGGTGGTAGTTTGATTGAACCAATGAGTTCATAATAATTTTGCCTTCTTTTTTATAGCTTTGAATTCTGTTTTATCCTCACAGAAAGCTTATAAGATAGGTGCAGAAGGTAGTATTTCACACACACACACACACACACACAAAGGTAGAAACTGCCATTCAGAGAAGATAAGTAACTTGTTTGAAGTCTCCAGTCTTTCTCTAGCCAGTGGGGAATGTGAGACTGGAATCCAGAATTTTCTGGCCACTAACCCAGCCTCATCTCACTATACCCTGTTGTTTCATTTAGTAAAACACACAGCAGACATCAAAGCCCCTCCCCTATTAAATTACATACATATTTAAAACAGTATTTTGCAAGATTAATAGATATAACCAAAATCAATCTTAAATCTCACAGCACTTTTGGTGGATTCCATTCCCTAAGCACAAAATTACATCCAATCTGGACAGCTATTCAAGCACATTAGGTATATAGTTTTCCAACACAACTTCAGACTTCCTGAGGACAAGAACCAAGTCTTATATTTATCACATATACCCCTCCAAGCTGCTGGCAGAATGGGAAGCTGTCAGCCAATAGGAGGATGGGTCCCTTCATTGAAGACATGTTGCCCTGATGACTCAGAGTTGATCTGAGTTCTTTTGGCTGCACAGCCCCCTGGGTAATGTCATTTGTGAGAGGTGGGCTGGAAAGGGAAAGTCTGTCAGAGGAGAGCCTATAAAATTCTCAAACTGACACGTCTTTGTATAATTTCACATATTTTCAAGAATTCCAAAGGTTTGAAAATCTCAAATTGGAAATGATCACATCCAGGACCATAACATGAACAACTTCTAAGAATAGGGGATTGTCTTTCATCACTTCATCTCCCCGGTGGGTTCCTATCACCCTTATGTTTCTATCAATTTCATGAGAGCTTCTGGAATATCCTGTCGATACATTCAATTTGATGATTTTCCCAGTCAATGAAAACTTGTGTTCCCTTTGTTCCTCTTCTGATAGATCTTTGGGACTGATCAGCCAGAGAACATGGAAAGTTAATCTGTAAAATGTGCTAGTTGACAACAACGACGCTTCCGTCTACACGTGGGTACCACTTTAAACTTCCCCTCCACACTCCTGAGCCTAGTAGGGTGTTATTCCTACTGGTTTTTAAATCATATATACAGCATCTTATCTTGTCCCAGCAGACACGTTTTCCAGATGGAACGCCCAATCCACAGAACTCCTCACCCTCCATGTGAAACTGTGATGGTGTAGGTACGTGGATAGATTCATAAGACAAAGGCTAGGAAAGTGAACATTCATTCACCTCACTGCCCTCTTTCCAGCTGTGACTCTTTTGTCCCCTGCATACTTCACAGCTTTTAATAGGGGGATTGTAGGAGGCTTGCCTGGCGAAATATTTTACAAGTCTTAGTAGAAATATTTCCCTATTATTTTCATGTAGCACAGACAGTTTTAACCACATAATTATTAGGTCCATGACGTCCAAACCATTGGTGAAAACGGACCTCTTCTTACTATTTGTGATTACCTGAATGTGCAGTCTCCCAAAAAAGTGATTTGGTTATACGTATACTTGTATCTATTCTTTTTCAGATTCTTTTCCCATTTAGGTTATTACAGAATATTGAGCAGAGTTGCCTGTGCTATACAGTAGGTCCTTGTTGGTTATCTATTTTAAATATAGCAGTGTGTACATGTCAATCCAAAATTCCCAATCTATTCCTCCCCCCCATCTTTCCCCCTTGGTAACTGTAAATTCATTCTCTAAGTCTGTAAGTCTGTTTCTGTTTTGTAAATAAGTTTTTGCATCATGAAGTAAATTTTTTTTAGATTCCACATATAAGCGATATCATATGATATTTGTCTTTCTCTGTCTTACTTCACTTAGTATGGTAATCTCCAAGTGCATCCATGTTACTGCAAATGGCATTATTTCATTCTTTTTAATGGCTGAGTAATATACCATTGTATATATGTACCACATCTTCTCTATCCATTCATCTGTCAATGGATATTTAAGCTGCTTCCATGTCTTGCCTATTGTAAACAGTGCTGCAATGAACATTGGGGTGCAGGTATCCTTTTGAACCGTGTTTTTCTCTAGATATATGTCCAGGAGTGGGATTGCTGGATCATATGGTAATTCTATTTTTAGTTTTTTAAGGAACCTCCATACTTTTCTCCATAGTGGCTGTACCAATTTACATTCTCAGTCTCACAACAAGGGAAGTGGACCCAGGTCCTTAATTTTAAGTTCTGGTGACCTTCATGCTTTTCATAGGACAAGACAAGATCTGGAAGTCACTTCTGACCTTATTTCCAAATATGGGCAGCTGGCGAGACCCCTGTTTCACTCCCTTTTCCTTGCTTCCTTTCTTCTTATGCTCTAGAGGAAGCAGACTGACCTGCCTAAGACTAGCAAAGCACCCGAGGGTTGAAGGCTGCAGTGGTTTTCTGATGGATGGAGATTTCCAAAGACTGGAAGCCTATCAAGAATCCTTGGGGAATAACAGCTGGCAGTCTGCAGGTGAAACCCTGGCTTCTAGAGAGGGAACCACTGCAACTGCTTAGTTCTGCCTCTCAGGCCAGGCTCTAAGGGCCAATAACTCACATCTGGATTTCTAAAGCTCTTGGTTACCTCTTCTGCCAAGAAGGCCAAAGGAAATTTGAAATATTCATTAGCATTCGTGACGAATGCCTGCAGACCCCAATCAGCTTATACTTGGGTTCACTGCCAACTCAAAGTTGCTCATTATTATTTTTTTTTTTGGTGAGGAATATAACAAAGATATCACCTAAGTTGATCAGATGGGTGAATGAGACAATAAAACTCTTAATGAGGAGTCAGTAAATCATAATTTACCAAGAGTGTACAGAAAGGAGGGATGGGGATGGGAATGACAGAGATGCTTTTTGGGTAAAAAAAATCTACACAGTTTATGTCCAACATTAGCATTTAGCCTTTCTTACACATTGGTGTTTATACACGTGCACACACTCGTGTGTGTGTGTGTGTGTGTGTTTGTGTATTTTAAACTAAATGAAGAGGATTTTGGTCCCGTAATGATCTGGGATTTTTTCTGACAGGGTCAAGAAAGCGTACATTGGATCACACGCTATGGAGATCCCTAACACACGTGTACAACCTAACCCTGACTTAGACGGAACCTAAATCTTTCCCATCCAATTACCGTGGGAATGTACCCTCTCCTATCAGAGGTAGATCACACAGTACTAAGTTTTAAAACCTTCCGATTGGACTCCTGCGATGTGCTTCACAAGCAAAAGTAGCTGAAAACACCAATCCATGCTAACTGCAGCCACAATCCTATCTGTAGATAAGCATCTGAGCCTGCCCCGCATCTGTGCTGCACAGGTGCACTGAATGAGGAAAGAAACTCCATAATCGCGGGTCTCACCACTAGACGCGTCTTGTGTATGAATCTCATCACCCAGAGTGCTTTTCAAAAAATGCTGATTGAGACTCATCTTGAGATATTCTGAGTCAGCCCGGCTAGTGCAGGGCCCAGGAATCTGCATGCATTTGAAGGCACTGCAAGCGCTCTATGGACAACACTTTGAAAACAAGGCCTGCAGGCTTCACAGTTGGGACAAATTCCAATGCCTGCAGGGCAATTAACTAAAGAGTGAAGGAGACCCGCTGCGCTGGAAGCACGAAGTATGTCCTTGGACAACTGGGAGAAATATGCTTGGTCTAGAAAGGGAGGCCCCTACTTGGTTCCAGTAGATCACTGCCCTGAAAGGATATGGGTCTGATGTTGCCTTCTAACTTTTTTTTTGAGAGAAGTCAGAATTATAGTCCCCACCCTACCTTCTAATTTTTTTTTTTTTTTTTTTTTTGCGGTACGCGGGCCTCTCACTGTTGTGGCCTCTCCCGCTGTGGAGCACAGGCTCTGGACACGCAGGCCCAGCAGCCATGGCTCACGGGCCCAGCCGCTCCGCGGCATGTGGGATCCTCCTGGACCGGGGCACGAACCCGCGTCCCCTGCATCGGCAGGCGGACTCTCAATCACTGCGCCACCAGGGAAGCCCCCTACCTTCTAATTTTAAATACTGGCTTATTTTAATTTTTCAATCCTAGGTGAGACAAAAACATATCTGTTGCCTGCTAGCTTGTAAGCTCTACTTTATATTCTACAGATGCTGCCTATTTTATATGTTGCTTTTCCAGGTTATTTACTTTCACTGCACCGAGATAAGGCTAGTGGACCCCTAGTAACAGGCCCAAGAAGCAAATATTTAAAAAAAAAAGACCACTGGGCATTGTCCATGCAGCCTTGCCTCTGCTCCTGATCTAACACTGGGCACACTGGCCTGCAGGCTTGAGTTCTGACCTATCTTTTCAGACCATCATATGCTGAGAGAGAGGTGTTTGTGATGTGACTGATGAATTCTTTATGGACTAAAAATACTTTAACATTTGCATGTTTAATTATGCAAGGGAAATCCAGAAAACTGGAATAGAGGGCATAGCCTTAAGACCCAGAATTCAATGGAAGGGAGAATAACCTCATTGCTCTGAACAAGGAGGTACCATCTTGGTACATACTTTCCTTCCTATAGAAGGAAGGAGAAAGGGAAAGCGAAGAGAGGAGGAAGACAGAGGGAGGGGATGTATCCATGGGCTCAGAAGGGGGAGATGATTCTACACTCTAGTACAAGAGAAGAGACACTTCCAAGGAAGAGAGGAGATAAATTTGCTCGTATCTTTCTTTCTGTAATACCCTTTCTTTTTCTTTCCATCTTTCCAATTCTACCAGGAAGTCAAAGAAATCAAATTCCACCTCCTTGAAGCCTTTCCTAACTACTGCAGCCCATGTTCATCTTTTCCTTTCAATTCCCCAATATTCCCTGTCCTCTGACCCAGATACTGTTTTACAGTGTTTGGTACTTAGATGGGTGTGTGTTTCTCTTCCTTAAGTTTAGGCCTTCATTACAATCATATATTTTGTACGTCACATCCCTGCGGCAGGTAAATTGTTAGCAAATATTTATGATGGACAGACTTTCAGGTGTCCCATGATCCCTGCCTCTGGGATCCCAACCTTTGTGCAACCCAAACACATGAGTGTGGGCAGGGCCTGTGACTTGCTTCTATCCAGTAAAATGAGGCAAAGGTCAAGAAATGTGTACGACTACATGTACGTGGTTAAATAAGAACACAGGGTCCATCTTACTAGTCCTTCTTTCCCCTTTCTGGCTTTGAAGAAGGGAGCTGTCACGAATCCTACAGCTTCAAAGAACAGAATAATGCCAACAACTCCAGGAGCAGGGAAGTGGGGCTTCCCTAAGCACAGCCTCCAAGTGAGAACCCAGCCTGGCTGACACCTTGATTGCCCCGGGATGAGACCTTGAGCAGGGGCGTTCCGCTAAGCCGTTGCCAGACACCAGACCCACAGAAACGGATACAATAAACATGTGTTGTTTGAAGCTAAGTCTGTGTTAACTTGCTCTGCAGCAAAAACTGATACCCACTGATGATGGCCTTGGCTGTGTGACTTGATTTGGCCGGTACGATGTTAGTGGATATGATGCAAACAGGGGTTTGCGATGTGATGGTATGGCAGGTCTCCCTCTGATGACAACAAAAGATAACACCTAAACTCCCTAAACCTTGCTCTCTTTAGCGTACACACACACACCACCTATCACCACCATGTCACCTTAAACAATGTGAGGGCGTTGTACACTATTAAATAAAAGCAAGTAGCCTGGAAGGGCTCACAGAACTATGCCTCGTCCACAGCTGCAGCCTAACAAATACTGCCTGTTGCAAAGCCTGTTGGTTAGAAGAGCAGAGTAAAAGAGAGGAATCATACTTGATGAATGAGTTTTACCACTATCATTTATATGATTAATCACTCCAAAGTTCTGGTCTCCTAGAAAAATTACACAAAGGAAATACTATTGCACAGGATGTCACTGAAAGATGGTAACCGCCAGACTTTAACACGTGAAACCAATGGAGTGCACTTTCCACTAGACACCAGCGTACAGCCAAGAATACCCCACGGAAATCTACCCAATGGCTTAGGGTAACTCCTTCTGTCAACCTCCCCGTCACTTCACCAAAACGCCCCACTCTGGTTCTATGCTCTCTGCAAATCAGCCCTCTTAAGGCCAAAGCAACAATGTTTTCCCCGAGTGTGGGGAGAACAGCCCCACCAACCAGGTGGTTTGGTAAAACCAAACTCAAGGACTCATCCTAGTTTCTCTTTCTGGCAGAAATTGGTGACCTGCTAGGATCTGGGTCAACACACAACCCACAAGGAGATATTCCTGGTTAAAACGGGTTTTAGTCACTTTGCCAAGGATTCAGTTTGTAACAGATGTCCTTCCAATCCCCAATTTGCAAAAGAACAGGGACACAGTAGAGATTCTGGTTAACCGTATCAGCTCATACCTTCAGCCTCTTCACTGTTGCTCTATACTTCTCAGCCTTAGCAATTTACTTTCTGGCCTAAGTACAGAATTCTACTCCAAATGCTAGTGAATTTCATACCTGTACTTGGCATCCAACTACTGGGGATGCAAAAGGACATTATTCTTCTTCCCAATTAAAAAAAATGCAAAACCCGATTTCCAAATTATACCTGAGACCGTGGAGATAAAGCAGCTGCACACTTGAAGCTTTTTCCTGTTGATATATTTCTATCACCTCCCCCCAGGTGTTCCACGGGCGCACCAGATGGGAAAAGTACCAGCCTCTCTGCTTAAGGAACTCCTTCTCCTCCACCTGCCGGCACTTCAAAGACCTATCCTCTCCGGATCCTGGGATGCCACAGTCAGGATGCTGAAACCTCATTATGGTTTGCATCCCAGCACACTTAGAAAGGCGATAGTTAAGTTAAAGCTTCCAAGACTCCATTCGTTTATACTCAGATCCTGTTCTGCTGACCTCTGATGTCTTTAGCTAACAACTCAAACTTCGTGCAAGGTTTCTGGGTTTTAGTCGACTTATTTTAAGGGAAATGTTATCTTTTTATTGATTTCCTTGGTATTTACAGAGACGGAAAGACTAAAGATCCAGCACAGTATGGGAACAACCTATCCTGCAAGACTACTCGTATTTTTGGAAACATTTTCATTGGAGAAAAATTAGAGCGTATTTCCCTCCCTTGCTTGATTAATTCTTACATCCGAGGAACGGAAAAGCTTTTAGTGCCTTTATTAGTACCAGTGGCAAGTCCAAAATTGAACTATTTCCTGGATGTCACTTAAAACAGACAACCAAACTGGAGCAGGCAAAAAGTGACACTGGAGAAAACATATGTAGGGCAGACCTGTCACATAGCTTTGGAAACAGGCAGCCAGCAATGACCACAAGCGTCTCAGATCATTAAGCAATGTCTTACTGTGATGTTACGCGTCGATGTACGGAGTTGTAATCCTTTCAAAATAGACAGATTGTCAGCGTGATAAAGTGGATATAAACAAGTTCTTGAACAGGGATGACTAAAGTGTTGGTGGGGGGGGGTGGTGACGTTACTGAACTAAGAAGGGATGCTAGCTCAGGGACCAGGAACCAACGCCATTCAGAGGCTGCAGGTGAACACCGCTCTTCTCACTTAGATATTTTTCTCTACTGATTAGCAATTCCATAAAACATTCCTGATCTTGTAATCGCCAGACAAGTAGTTATAATCTACAGATGTCAGAACCGAGTTCTTAATTGCTGTAAATTAGTGAGCAAACCCGGGTTTCTCATTAAACCCATTACACCCCGTATGGTAAAATGGAGCACGTGTCACGTGTTCTCTTTCCTGCCACTCAAATCGGGAGCATTCTTTGTGAAATCCTGGGGACACACAGCAGCAGAGAGAGAGTGCTAGGGTGTGTTTGTGGCGGGTTCCTGTCCCCCAGAGTGTGCTTCCTCTAGGGGGAAAAGAAAAGCCCCTAAATGGCAATGAATTTGTTGCCTACATTCTAACAATGGGCTCCACTGTGCCTCATGTTTGCTTCCTTAAGGCAGAGTAAGTGGTATCACTCCTCTGAAAACTTCTGCTTCTCTTAGAGGAACGTGGAAGCACTTCTTCCCATGGCCCATGGTTTGCCTCCTGTCACCTGTGCAGGCGAAGAGGCATACATTTCTAAATTAAAAGGGAAGGAACAGGCTAAAATGCCATGACAAAGCCAACTCTGAACTTCAGCTTAGGTACGCATTAGTGGGACCAGGCTAAGAAGACTGGCTTTCTGCTATGGCTCTGCCTCTCAGACTGGAAGATTTATGAGGAATGGGGGAAAGGGTGGGAGGGTTAAACCAAGAAATGTATCAATTACCGAACTACAGATAAAAATAGCTCCTCTGCACAAGCTTCATTAAGTTTTATCAGCAAGTATCTTGGGGTTTTACACTCAAACCACAGGTCATAAATTCTCAGTAAATCCTCCGTATGTTCACCAAACACCTGAATTCAATTTCTCTTCTGGTTGTGAAGGAGGAATGTGGTGCTCAAATTAATTATGCATGCAAAGTTAGTTTCTAACAAGGGCAGCTCTTTTGTGATGCTGAAAGGTATTTACAACATCTGAAATTTGGGGATAGATCCTTCTTCAATCTTAGCATTTTTATATTGGTATAAATTCTCTCTTCCAAGTTTGTACAGTGAAAAAATAAAGTCGGTGAATACCTTGTTTTAACGTTCGCATTTTTCTGTAGATAATCCCGGATATTTGTGAGATGTAATGAATGGTCTTAATATTTACTATAAGGATTTTAGACAAATATTTCTATGGGTAGGTACAAATCACCTTGAACTATAGGGAAAGTCTAAAGCGAGGCTAAATGGCTATATTTATATATGTTTACGTGTACATGTGAAATTAGCTACTTAGTGTCATTTTCAGTTTATTTTCAGTTATACTCATCATCTGTAATATGAAAAGAATTATGAGAAACTTATGCAAATCCCAGAGGCATTCACTTTCCTCAGCTGATAAAATTCATTTTCAGATTCTGACACCCATGATTTGTGGTCCATTTCACACCAATTTCAGTGTTATAAATCATAACAAATTAAAAATGTACAGCTATGTTCTCTGGGTTGAAAAGGTGGTCACCAAAGCAGTTAATACGGCACTTGCTTCTGATGTGATGAGTCGTAGGGAGGGTCATCTCTCTCCATCAGAAAGACTTGGGACGGGGTCTCACTCCAAGTCCCTCTGTGGTCATTCGGTAACAGGGCTATCATTTCATAAGCAGCAAAATCTCAGGAATGTACCCCTCACCCCATTTTATTACTATCATCATTCTTCCTTATTAGCCTGTCACTGGGCTCAGGCAGGAGTGAGAAAAATTTAGCTTTACTTTTTCGAGGGGAATTCCTCCAGCTACAAAGAACACACACATGCACAGACATACATAATTTCAGGACTCAACAATAAATACACGAAAAAAGATATTCCATCGTGAGCCTGAGGTGGCTCCTCCTAACTAGTAAATTTCACAGAAATAATACAAGTTGGTTTCTACCAGGAAGGGTTGATCAGTCTTTAGGCCACATTTCCAGGGAGGCATACGGTAAAACTCAGCACAAAAGTAATATTATTTAGCAAGCTTTCAAAAACTATCAATATAAAGCTATCAAAGAGATCGTATTCTAATAAACCTTTCTAAACAGACAGTCTTTGAATACTATGAGGGTGAATGGTAGAATCTAAGACCCCAGGGATGGTGGAGAAATCCAGATTGAACTCCCACAAGCCCCTGTGAGAAATGGGGGCTGAGCCGTGGACAGAAGCAGAGTTCTGCAGGCATGAGTCTTCCTAGCAGGCAACTCTGTGTGGCTTTAAACGAATAAATGATGGGAGAGAAAATGTTTTCCAGGTATACCTATGAATTTAAATGCACTCTTGAAAATAAAATGTTACTGCCTATAAGAAACCCCATATGTCATTTTTCTTTGCACAATGCAAGAAGCAGTTATAATTTGGGGTTAATACCCAAAGTGCACTTACTTTTCATAAATCGTGTGATTTTTCTTGAACTGTCTATTAAACGGCAAGGACATGTAAGGTTATTCTAATGGGTTAGAGAGTTGAGGAAAGGTTATGGATTATACTATTCATTCAGTAAAACCACTGGGGATACAAAGGTTAGTCAGTTGTGACCTACAGTTAAAGTCTGTGCTTTAAACTAAAATATACAATTCAGTGTCTGAAGAAAGAGCAAATGGATTTTAATATTATAGGTGAAAACCCTGAAGAACTAAAAGAAGAGTGAAAATCAGGAATATATTATGGAAATTTGAAATAAAAAAGCAATGGAAATTAAATTACCAAAACTGATGGTTTTTGATGACAAAATAAAACAATTATCATGTTCTTTTTCACATTACAGAGGCTTTATCATACAAGTATAGAAACTAATTATAGAACCATTATTTTAACTCTTTAATCATGAAATGATTACATAGAATTTAAGGCTAACATTTTCTTTGTTTTTGCATTCTCTGTCTTTAATGACAGCATAATTGCAAAATATTATACAAAACTAAGCTATGGTTTTTTTAGGATAAAAATTCCAATGCAGTGCAGTGCTTAATACTCATGTCATAATTCTAAATAATGGTTACATTCTATATGGCTTTTCTGAAATGACTTAAAGTGGAAAATAATGTTAACAGGAGATATAGTGCCTGTAGGTTTCATGAGTGGCTAACTCTGAAACACTTTTGATGCCTAGAATAAAAGCAGAAACATAAATTTATTCATGTTCTAAAAAAACAACATTGGATGGGCCCAAATAAAGAGTCTGTATCTATTATTTTTAAACATTTTAAAGATCATTAGAATATTTTTCTTGACTGGTAATTAATGTTTTTACTTCTATTTATGCTCTAAATTAATCTCATAATTATTAGTTAATAATTTTCTAGGCTTTTCTTCTATTCACAATTTGACCACAACCTAATTTACAAATTATTTATCTGGAAATAAATGAGACAGAAATGTCAATCAACTTAACTTCTCATTTAGGTTTAACTGAATTATTATGAGAGAGCACAAAAAGTGTGACCATATTGGTTTGGAATTAATGGTAGACATCATTCTTTTGTAAATTACATTTTTTTTCACAGTAATACTCGCCTATGTATAGTTTATACGTTACAATGCTAAAGAAAAAGCTTAAAATAAAAGAATCTCCTTTTTCATCACATCTTGTTCCTCTGACTACCCAATCCTTCCCCTCCAAAACAAACCCCACTTTTTAAGGCTTTTAGCTGTTTTCTATGATATTTCTTTTTAACTCAACCTGAGATAGTCAGAACGGATTGATCATAATTCCCAGTTTGTGACATACTCTTGATGATTTCTGCACGACTCACTTTCTTTCACTTAGTGATTTTTAATACTGGACTCAATATTATTTAAATGTATCAATGTTATCAGTATGACTCATTACACAAAACAAAAGCTAGGGATTTAATAGTAATCCATATCTAGCCAAATAGCTCTGGTATTTACATATTTCAGAATGATACATTTTTACTGCTATCTTCTGATTCATTAGTTTTAAACATCTGCTTTTTTCTATTTCTTTACTTTTGCATCTGTATGAAACGATGGGTGTTCACTAAACTTATTGTGATGATCATTTCACGATGTATGTGAGTCCAATCATTATGCTGTACACCTTAAACTTATACGGTGATGTGTGTCAATTATATCTCAACAGAACTGGAAGAAAAGAAAATAAAGCAAAGTAAAGTAAATAAAGTAAAACAAAATAAAATAAAATAAAATAAAAAACACTGCTGACTTCCTCTGAAGGTTGGAGAAGCATTAGCTCTCTTACACACTGCAATTCCCACTCCCAGTTCCTCCCAATAGAGCTCTAGCACAACTTTTCAATGATTTTTTTTTTTAGCGTTTACATTATTCATATATTGTCCACTGCTAATTCAAGTGGCGCATCATGGTTACATTTCCTTTCTTCTATGACATTCATGGTTTTCCTTTCGCTTCATTTTCTTAGACCCTGTCCCTACAACCTTTTTAAAAAAGACTTTATTTTTTAGAGTAGTTTTCAGTTCACAGCAAAATTGAGAGGCAGGTACAGAGCTATCCCATGTACACCCTGTCCCCATGCAGACATGGCCTTCCCCACTACCCACATCCTCCATCCAAGTGGGGTATTTGTTACAGCTCATGGATCTACACTAACACATCATTATCACCCTAAGTCCTCAGTTGACAGTAGCTTTCACTCTCGGTGTTACATATTCTATGGGTTTGGACAAATATATAAAGACACGGATCCGTCATTGCAGTACCATATAGAGTGGTTTCATTGCCCTAAAAATCCTCTATGCTCTGCCTATTCATCCCTTCCCACCACCCCTCCCCTGGCAACCCCTGATCTTTTTATGTCTCCACAGTTTTGCCTTTTCCAGAATGTCAGAAAGTTGGAACAATACAGTATGCAGCCCTTTCAGACTGTCTTCTTTTACTTAGTAGTACACCTTTAGGTTTTCTCTATGTCTTTTCATAGTTTGAAAGCTCCTTTCTTTATAGCCCTGAGTAATATTCCACTGTCTGGATGTACCACAGTTTATGTATCCATTCACCTACTGAAGGACATCTTGGTGGCTTCCAAGTTTTGGCAAGTATGAATAAAGCTGCTACAAACATGTGTGGGCAGGTTTTTGTGTGGACATAAGTTTTTGATTCTATGTGGTAAATACCAAGGAGCATGATTGCCGGATTGTAGGGTAAGAGTATGTTTAGTTTTGTAAGAAATTGCTAAACAGTCTTCCCAAGTACTGGTACCATGTTGTATCCCACCAGCAATGAATGAGTTCCTGTTGCTCCACGTCTTCACCAGCACATACTATGGGTTTGAACAAATATATAAAGACACGGATCCATCATTACAGCATCATATAGAGTGGTTTCACTGCACTGTTGGTGTTTTGGATTTTAGCCATTCTAATAGGTATGTAGCGGTATCTCACAATGTGCATTTTCCCCTGATGACACATGGTGTGGAACATCTTATCAGAGGCTTATCAGCCATCTCTGTATCTTTTTTGGTGAGACGCCTGTGAAGGCCTTTGGCTCTTTTTAAATTAATTAATTTTTAAAAATTTATTTATTTTTGGCTGTGTTGGGTCTTTGTTGCTGCGCGCAGGCTTTCTCCAGTTGCGGTGAGTGAAGCCTACTCTTCATTGCATGGGCTTTTCATTGCAGTGGATTCTCTTGTTGCAGAGCACAGGCTCTAGGCACGTGGGCTTTAGTAGTTGTGACAAGCGGGCTCAGTAGTTGTGGCTCACGGGCTCTAGAGCACATGCTCAGTAGTTGTGGCACACGGGCTTAGTTGCTCTGCAGCACGTGGGAACTTCCCGGACCAGGGCTCGAACCTGTGTCCCCTGCATTGGCAGGCAGATTCTTAACCACTACGCCACCAAGGAAGCCCTGGATCCTTTTTAAAATCAGATTGTTGGTTTTCTTATTGTTTTAAACGATTTTTTAAACGTTCTTTGTGTATTTTTTTTATCAGCTATGTGGGGGTTTTTGCAAATATTTTCTCCCTCTCTACAGCATTTTTTTTTTTTCTGTACGCAGGCCTCCCGCTGTTGTGGTCTCTCCCGTTGCGGAGCACAGGCTCCGGACGCGCAGGCTCAGCGGCCATGGCTCACGGGCCTAGCCGCTCTGTGGCATGTGGGATCTTCCCGGACCGGGGCACGAACCCGTGTCCCCTGCATCGGCAGGCGGACTCTCAACCACTGCGCCACCGGGGAAGCCCGGCAGTAGGATTCTTAACCACTACGCCACCAAAGAAGCCCTGGATCCTTTTAAAAATCAGATTGTTGGTTTTCTTATTGTTTTAAACGATTTTTTAAACGTTCTTTGTGTATTTTTTTTTATCAGATATGTGGGGGTTTTGCAAATAATTTCTCCCTCTCTACAGTTTTTTTTTGGTTTTTTTTTTTTTTTTTGCGGTACGCGGGCCTCTCACTGTTGTGGCCTCTCCTGTTGCGGAGCACAGGCTCCAGACGCGCAGGCTCAGCGGCCATGACTCACGGTCCCAGCCGCTCCACAGCATGTGGGATCTTCCCTGACCGGGGCACGAACCTGTGTCCCCTGCATCGGCAGGCGGACTCTCAACCACTGCGCCACCAGGGAAGCCCTCTACAGCTTTTTAATTTATTTATTTTATTTTTGGCTGCTTTGGGTCTTCGTTGCTGCATGTGGGCTTTCTCTAGTTGTGACGAGCAGGGGCCACTCTTCCTTGTGGTGCACGGGTTTCTCATTGCGGTGGCCTCTCCTGTTGCAGAGCATGGGCTCTAGGCACGCGGGCTTCAGTAGTTGTGGCTCACAGGCTCTAGAGCGCACGCTCAGCAGTTGTGGCACACGGGCCTAGTTGCTCCGCGGCATGTGGGATCTTCCCGGACCAGGGCTCGAACCTGTGTCCCCTGCATTGGCAGGTGGATTCTTAACCACTGCGCCACCAGCGAAACCCCTTCTACAGCTTTTAATACAAATTTCCACAAGATCAAACTTACCACAGCTTATCAACTCGTTATTTTCTTGGAGTTCTCCAGCCCCCATGCTTGTCCCGCACGTCCCAATCTGCACTGGCTCCCTAGTTCCCAGCATCTCTCTTCATCATCAACCTGGGATTTGTTAGAGCATGCATTCTATAGCTGCCTAAAAGGGGATGTGATGGAAACAAAAAATATTGTATCTTTGCATGCTGAAAATATATTTATTCTACCATCACCACTCATGGGCAGTTTGGTGAGGGATGGAGCTGCAGGTTAGAAAACATTACCCTGCAGTATTTGAAGGTAGGGCCCCTTGTCTTCTTGCTCCCCATGCTGCTGTTGAGTCAGCTAACATTCTGACTCCCAACTCTTTACTGTATACTTTTTTAAAGGCTCATCTCTTTATTTCCAGTATTCTGAAACTTCTCACTGCTCCCTTTTTAAAATCGATTCTTTGATCTAGAATCTTAAATTCTCCAGTTGTGGGAAAATTTCTTATGTTATTTCTCTAACACTCTCTCCATCATCATCTCTATTTCTAGAAAGCATATACGTTAAATGCCTGACCTCCCAAGGTGAACTTTGATTTTTTTTCTCTTTCTTTCCTGCCATGTTTGTCTTATGTCTCATTATTTTGGGGGAAATTTCTTCTATCTTACCTACCAAGCTTTCAATTGTGTTTCTTCATACTGCTATCATATTTATTATTTTCCAACAGTTCGTTCATATTTTCTTAATAATCCTTTCCAATAGCTTCCTGGTCATGTTTTGATGGTTGCAGTATCTTCTCTTATTTCATGGTGGGTATTACTTACAGTTTTTAAATATTTTCTCTTCTCTTCCCTGTAATTTTTGTTTCTTCCAAGTTCTTCGCTTAAGTTTATTGTTATTGTTTTCATCTGTCTCCCATAATTAAGGCGTTCCTCAGATGTCTGATAAGCTTGCCTGTCCTTTCTATTTAAGAATGAGGCATTGGGACTTCCCTGGTGGTCCAGTGGTTAAGACTCTGTGCCTCCACTGCAGGGGGCACGGGTTGGATCTCTGGTCAGGGAACTAAGATCCTGCATGCCACACAACCAAAAAAAAAAAAATTAGTCATTGTGTGTATGCATGGGTGGGGCTTATGAAACGGCAGCTATTACTCCAGAAAGGCTGGGCAGGGAGCCACTTTTACGGGTGGGGATTCCCACATGTCAGTGTATGAGGGTTCCTACTGGGGCTGTTCAGTTTCTTCAGAGGAGAACCCGCCAATCTTAGGTCTGAGGAGCCAATGTCAGCTTGTGTCTTGACATCCTGGGGTTATTCTGTCATCATATATGGTAACAAAAAGATATACCGATTTTCAGAAAAAATAGAGATAGTATTTCTGTTTCTTATTCTTTTTGCTGTTTTGGAGTGATTTTCGAGAAGAAAAGAGGAAAACATATCTTTATTCTCTGTCAAGTTTTGGACTTTCCAGTTTGTATTATGCTTAATTCTCAATTATTTTCAAGTAGATCAAATATCTTTTCAAGAATATTTGATATTTCAAGGCATATGGATACTTACATTGGTTTTATTTTAGTATATGAAAGGCACGGATGTGACTATTCTAAAATTGTAAGATAGTTGTTTTTCATAACAGGATAATATATACCACTCCTCAATATACTTTAGGATTATTTCTATATTACTTTTTAGGATCATATATATATATATATATACACACACACACACACACACATATACACACACGAATATACACATATAACTTTTTAAGAGTATATTTTATGCTATATGTTTATATTTTTATGTGTTAAATATATACATATATATAAACTTGGAGACTAAATTTTTTTTTTTTTTTTTTGTGGCACGCGGGCCTCTCACTGTTGTGGCCTCTCCCGTTGCGGAGCACAGGCTCCGGACGCGCAGGCTCAGCGGCCATGGCTCACGGGCCCAGCCGCTCCGCGGCATGTGGGATCTTCCCGGACTGGGGCTCGAACCCGTGTCTCCTGCATCGGCAGGCAGACTCTCAACCACTGCGTCACCAGGGAAGCCCGAGACTACATTTTTAAAGCATTGCATATGTAATCTACAAAGCTCCAAATAGAAGTAAATCATATTTTAATGATTTACCCAAGTCCTCCAAACTTTCTCCCCCCAAACGCACTTTCTGACATTAATACTCAAAACAGTTTTCCTTCTTTGACATGTGATGAAATTCACAGCTTGGCTTTATGTTTATTACACAAGTTTACTCCCACTGGTCAATGTGGGGGCTATGATTTATAATTTTTAATTCTCTGCTTCAATATTTTCTGGCCTCCACTCTTAATTCTCCTGCCAAATAGTGACCAGTCTCCATTTGGATCTCTTAAAATCATTCCACTGGTGCTCATGATAAAGAATGTGTCCTGACTTCTCCCACAGTACAGTCCTGCCTCAGCTACAGAGCATGCTTTGAGAATACAGTTCCAGACTCCAGAGACCCCACCACACACAAAGCTGATGTCATTTTTCAGGAGACAGCATAGTTTTGTGGCTACTACATGTGAATTAATACAAGCAAATTAAACCTAGTATAAGATCCCAAACAATCAGAGTCTTAGAAGAACCAATTGATGCTCTGAAGAACTAAAAGTTCATCAAAAGCCCTTTTTGTTTGTTTCAATCCTCGTGTTTGAAAATCCTTCTAGAAAGCACTAAATTCTCTTCCATCTTGGAAAGAAGGAATGATGAATATCATTTAACTTTTTAAAAAGTTTCAAGATTCTCATGACCTTTAGTTCTTTTTTCTTTTATTAATTTATTTATTTTATTTATTTATTTTTGGCTGTGTTGGGTCTTTGTTGCTGTGCACAGGCTTTCTCTAGTTGAGGCGAGCAGGGGCTGCTCTTCGTTGCGGTGCGCAGGCTTCTCATTGCAGTGGCTTCTCTTGTGGAGCATGGGCTCTAGGCACACAGGCTTCAGTAGTTGTGACATGTGGGTTCAGCAGTTGTGGCTCTCGGGCTCTAGAGCGCAGGTTCAGCAGTTGTGGTGCACAGGTTTAGTTGCTCCGCAGCATATAGGATCGTCCCAGACTAGGGCTTGAACCCGTGTCCCCTGCATTAGCAGGCGGATTCTTAACCACTGTGCCACCAGGGAAGTCCTGACCTTTAGTTCTTATTACTGACTACTCTGAGTAGGAAACAAAAGGAAGAAATTGAGTTGAATGTTACTTTACTGACTATAGGTATTATCCCAAAGCCCTTTTACTTTTTTTTGATAATTTTTTTTTTACAAACTCCCAAGAGTAGCACTTCTGTAGGCATCTACCTCTTTCTCCTAAAAAGTGCAATTTGCAAACACATTGGCTAATTGTGGGTTTGCTTGGTTGGCTTCTAGTTACTCAAGACTTTATTGTATCATTTTGCTTAAATATTTAGAAATTTTAAAATTATACTTTAGCTGAATAAAATGAGAAAAAATATAATTTCTTTTCTAGGCACAGTATTCATAGAAGAGGTTCTTTTCTCTAGTTTAACTTTTTCTCAGTTTCAGGGATTTTCAAATTTCCAAAAAAAAAAAAAAATTGGTAATATTGAATTCCAGACACAAATCATTTAAAATGTGGATAAAAACCTTTTGACCTTTATAAGGTGATTCATATGGTGAAATTTTCACTTCTCTGTGTCTAAAATATTGTTCAGACTTTAATCTGATACTTTACTAATTTAAATAACTTTCTTTTGGGAAAAAATCCTTATTTAGCAGGTTTACAGATTTTTAAAAGATTTGTTTTTCTGCAATAAACAAAGAATTTTTGATCTTTCAATTAATACTGAAGAGCTGGAAAACAGATAGAGTAACTACCCAGCCAAGGTGCTACTGAACCATAGTGGAAGGGGCAAAGGTCATGGGAATTCAGATGTACATTTTGAAACCAGCCTTGATGCCTGAAGGCTCCCCAAGGCAGGGGCAGTGCCAGCTATACCTGAGGACAGAGGAGAAAGAAATGGAGCAGAGCATCTGCTAAAACCCAGTATGATCCCTTACAAGCAGACTGTAACACTGCCTTTCCCATATTTTTACGTTCAGCTGATGTCCAAGCACTAGTGTGCAGGGAAGCTAGGCCAAGACCAAATAGAACTAATTATGTGTGTGGTAGCAACAGAAGCCCAGAACACAGACACAGACTTTGACACAGATTTAGATGTAAACATCAGCAATTTTCTAACACAGGCATTTATACTAAAGAACCAGTTTGGGATATTTTCTTGAGTTGCAAAAGAAGGATTTAGAAAACATATACTGAACTATTACCCATGTTTGTCACAAGTCAATTATCCGACATTAAAGCTACATTGAGACTCAGAAGTCACAGATCTCAACGGTATCATTCTGTTTTGTCTTTTCTCATATTGTAATGTCTCTACAGACTGGCACTGATACTGTTTGATTTTGATATCATAATAGTGTCTCCATGGATTCTGGCTGACATTTTGTTTTGACATTATGCTACAACAGACCTCCACTGACATTTCATTTTGTCACTGCAACATTGTTTCTATACGTTTCTGCTATATTATTTTGTTTTGACATCAAAATGTCATCTCCATGGTCTTGGCATGACATTATCTAGAGAACTTTATGAAGTCGTATGGAGTCCATGGAATAGACGGGTAAAATGCCAAACATTTAATAAACTTGAGGGTGTTTTCGATAAACACAAATTTATATGATACTTACTGCAAAATTTGCAAAATTGTTTCCATCAAGTCACTAGGGTTTATTACAACATGGATTCAGTTAAGGAGTTGATTCTCTATCTTTCCAATAACATGTCAACAATTTTGGAGAAGTAATCCACTACCCTTTTGTTGCCAGAATCTAGTTTTTGTTTTCTTCTTTTAATCAATATAGTCTGATTTTTTGTGTTGCAAACTGAACTAAAATGTAAGAAGTATGTATGAAGTATACAATTATATTTCGCTGAATTTAAGAAACCATTAAATCACCATTTGTAGCAACATGGATGGACCTACAGATTAAAGACAAAGACAAATAACATATGATATCACTTATATGCAGGATCTAAAATATGATACATATGAACTTATTTACAAAACAGAAACAGACTCAGAGACATAGAAAACAAACTTATGGTTACCAAAGGGGAAAGGGGGTGGGGAGGGATAAATTAAGAATTTGGAATTAGCAGATACAAACTACTATATATAAAATAGATAAACAACAAGGCCCTACTGTATAGCACAGGAAACTATATTCAATGTAATAAACTATAATGGAAAAGAATATATATATGTATAACTGAATTACTTTGCTGGACACCAGAAACTAACACAATATTGTAAATCAACTATACTTCAACTAAACAAAAAAGGAAAAAAAAAGAAACCATTAAATCATGACACATTTTATATATCTCTGAGACAGAAAGAGAATGCTGCCAATTAACATTGATTGTAAGAAGTAACTTAGTATTGGAGATTTTAAATTGTGAAAAATGTGACTCTTATAATTGATGAAAAGTATAGTGGTATGGCATTTGATAAAATCAATTACCAAAAATGGTGATTTTTAAAAAAACTTATGATAGTTTGAACATTTTTTCTTAAAAATCATGGGATAAAAACATAAATCTTACACTGATTTTGAAGTTGTAGGTAGACATTGTTGGTGAAATTCCTGACAAAGGATTCTCCCTTTCCTAGTAGTTTCCCCCTTCTTTTGGATTTACAAAATTATCTATGAACATTCTACTGTTCATAATAAGACCAAGAATATTTATCCAGAAAGCTAAATACTTCTAGGTTATATTACCTTAAATTCTCAGGAAAATATCTATATCTATATATATATTTTTTGCGGTACGCGGGCCTCTCACTGTTTGTGGCCTCTCCCGTTGCGGAGCACAGGCTCCGGACGCGCAGGCTCAGTGGCCATGGCTCACGGGCCCAGCCGCTCTGCGGCATGTGGGATCTTCCCGGACCGGGGCACGAACTTGCGTCCCCTGCATCGGCAGGCGGACTCTCAACCACTGCGCCACCAGGGAAGCCCTCAGGAAAATATCTTTACGATATAATGTTATATCTTCAACTTTGGTCAAAAGTCAATATGACAAGTGGTCATAATGTGAACATTTCTGTGTTCTTCACAACCCTATATTTACAAACGTAATCCAATTCGTTATACAATTTTTATTTTAGAAAGTGTATATGTGAGAAATTACTCCTAACATATAACACCAGAGAAGATATTCTACAGATGATCTCATATATTTCCATTTATTGCACAAACAGTTGATCATAATAAGAGCATTAATGAATCTTATATAACCCTTCACTTGAAAATGGTCATTTTGTTACACAATTTCCCTTTTACAAGTATGTATGTTAAAAATTACTCCTGGAATTCATTGCTAATCAGAGCATTTCTCCAGATAAACTCATGCATTTCCTTCTGTCACAGAGTAAAGTTTTCATGTTGTCCTTTTTGCCTTGGCTACCAGGAAACTGAGATAAACTTAATGTTCAATTATAATTACTAGCTCAATTTTCTAATATTTTTTTACCTTTTTGGGTCCTTTTAAGCTTCATTTTAATAACTATTTTTAAGAACTGCTTACAATAATTTTTGGAAATTCAGTGGTCAGTACTCCTACAAGAATAAATTTTATTTCATTAACCACAGTTCCTAGAGGGTCACAATGACCACTCTATTGAGTATGGAATATAAAGCCTAGAATTTCTTTCCCTATTCTGAGTAGTTATTTCCTCTGACTCTTCTAACAGAAATAATATTTGGCTTGTGTGTATGTGAATAATGTGAGATGATGTCTAAGAAAGCATCTAACCCAGGCACTTGATAAACACTGAAGACAATGGCTTCTAGAGAGAGGCACAGAGTAGGTTATACGTCTGGGCCTGCAGCTCAGGAGAGAAGTGAAATTGCAGAGAGAGCTTCAGCTGCCACCAACACATGCACAGGTGTAATTTAAGCCATAACAGTGGATCAGATACAGAAAGAACATGTCGAAAGACAAGAGGGATGAGTATATATGATAAATCCAACCAATATTGTTAGGAAAGGACTGTTTTTACTTTGCACAGCAATACAGAAGCAAAAAAGAAGGCTGGAAGTGCTTATGAAGTGGGGCTCTAATGGGATATAAAAATGTGCTCTGTTTGAGCAGCAACTCAAGTAACCTGCCAGGCTCTGCTGCTAAAGGCTCATTGCAAGGAATCCCTGTGGGTCCAAACACCAACCTCTCTGCCCCCTCCAGGCTGGGACTTGGGCTTGGTATACCTGGGATGCTGGCAGGTATGCTGCTGTGCTGGTGACAAAAAAAGAGTGTCCTCAGGGGCTGTCGATCTAGTTCCTTTCATGAGAGCTAAGGTTTCACTAACTGAAAGAAACTTTAAAGAAAATTAAAATTTTGTTTGAATGAACTAAACGTGACAGCTCTGATGTACTGTTGTCAGGATTATCTAAATCCAAGCCTGTAAGATTAACCTTCTCATTTCCTTGATGTTAGGTTAATATCTGTTATCAAATCTGTTCCTTGTTCCATTGAGAGTTTGGCTAACTCTTCTCATGAAAAGAATAAAAGAAAAAGTATAGTATGTGCCCTCTCGGGACCAAGGCTACCGTTCACTATATTCTCAGTATTTCTGATGAGTTATTTAGTTTGTGTAACTTCTAAGTCCCAATGGATATTATTATGACAGAGATTTTTTTTTTAAGTTGATTGGACATATTCAATTAATTTAAGCACTTTCCAAAAAAAATTTAAAAAACCCCAAAACTTAATAAGCTTTATTTTTTGTCCTTGTAACTGAGAATCTCATGACTAAGATATCAGGATCTTAGAAGTAATTAAAATAGTATGTTAAAGATTTTCACCAATAATGTAATTCTAATTACTGATGAAAAGGAGCACAAAAGGACAACGAGCTTTTGCATGTTTGAGAGAAAAGCCAGGACTTATCAGTAACTATGACTATAGCCTATGTTTGGAAGATCAAGATGTTTGGCATCACAGAGAAGAGAGATCTTTTACTTTATAACATTTTAAATAAAACTCTCATTTCAAAAACATGAGTGTGTATATTCGTAGCAAACTTTCCAACTGAAACTTAAGCTGGACGTATACATTTGTTATCCCGTTTGTATGCACTTGGGGGGGTGGTGCTCTGAGACCCCACTCAAATACAATCCACGGACAGCCTCCAATCTAAGACACATTGTTCACATCTTGCCAAGGTGTAACTGATAGTATAAAGGGTTGAAAAGCCTATATGTTAAAAAAGGCAGGCATTCTCGACTTTTCCCCACAATGTGTTCCTAGAAACCACATCATAAAGTGAATCACATGTTCCCATAGGAGCAGTGTTATAATTGGAGGTTATGTTTCTGACCAAGGAGTTGGCACCAGATAAGGCCATGATATAGTAACAATGGATCACATAAGGAAAGATATAATAATTCTAAATCTTTACAGTTAAATAGTAAAAGTAGACTGCAAATACTGTAAAACGAGTTTAAGTACAGTCTATGTATTCCTTATACAAGAGAACACAAGATTCCACAGAATATATATATATAGCTAGCTAGCAAGCTTTATCTATCTATCGTACTAAAAATTTTTAGAAATTCAGCGTGAAATGAACATCCCAACTAAATATCATAATGCTTCTGCTTTTTTTTTTTAACCTAAAATGGCTTTACAGACGACTAAGACCAGATATTTTTGAAGACAAAGAGGGACGCCTTCTAGTTAAATCCTTCAATTTTACCCTGTAACCCAACATGCTTTTGTTTGTTTGTTTGTTTGTTTTGCAGTACGCGGGCCTCTCAGCATTGTGGCCTCTCGCGTTGCGGAGCACAGGCTCCGGACGTGCAGGCTCAGCAGCCATGGCTCACGGGCCCAGCCGCTCCGCGGCATGTGGGATCTTCCCGGACCGGGGCATGAACCCGTGTCCCCTGCATCGGCAGGCGGACTCTCAGCCAACTGCGCCACCAGGGAAGCCTCCAACATGCTTTTTATGTGATTTTTCACAGGATCTTTCTGTTACTTTGAAAAAATTTCCCTGTAGCTAACAGAGACTTTCAAAAAAACCATACCATCAACTTCATAACTCTTCCAAGATGCTAGAGCCAGGACATCACAGATTGTCCAATTAAGTGTTTGGGTGTGTGTTGATCTCCATCGCGGCATTTAACATTTTATTCAAATGCCATTTAAAAAACAAAGCTGGCTTTAAAAAAAGGAATATTCAATCATTTCCCAGATAATTGATAGAACTGGCATAGAACAACATCCAGGCTGTCCTTGGACTGTCTGCTTTCCTGTCTTCTAGGTCAGATGCAGGCTGGGAAGGTTAAAGGCGAAGCAAAGGAAACTGTAACTGTTTCTTACACAGTAGGGAACAGCCAGCACGCAAATAGCTCTTATGCTGCAGAGGCTCTACTCCACGATCATGTGACCATTGCTTTTAGAACTGAAGAACGCTCCTGGGGGGTGCCCCGGTGGCGGTGGGATGAATTGGGAGATTGGGATTGACATATATACACTAATATGTATAAAATAGATAACTAATAAGAACCTGCTGTATAAAAAATAAATAAAATTAAATTAAGGTAGCACTGAGATCACTAGGACAAACTTCTCTTTTTTTTTTTTTTCTTCAATCCACTCCAGTCAGACTTTCCTCCCCTTGTACCATTAGTTGCAACTGACACAGTTGATCACTCCTTCCTTCTTAGAACTTTTTTTTTTTTTTTTTTTGCGGTACGCGGGCCT